>NC_135235.1:131456907-132081907 GCF_051348905.1 Ranitomeya variabilis | reverse complement strand
AACAAACCTACTTCTCATCTCTCATATCCTCCCTGTCTCACAACCCTAAACAGTTATTTAACACCTTCAATTCTCTCCTCCGTCCCCCAGCACCTCCTCCCTCCCCACTTATCTCCGCTGAAGACTTTGCCTCATTCTTCAAGCAGAAGATTGATAGCATCAGAGACAGTTTTGGTCAACAAGCCCCAGAGCCCTTCCTCCTGACTTCCCTGCCCTCCACCTCCAAAACCAACTTCTCCACCATTACAGAAGATCAACTCTCCACTCTACTCTCAAGATCGCATCTCACCACCTGTGCGCTTGACCCGCTCCCATCCCACCTCATCCCAAACCTCACCACAGTCTTCATCCCAACCCTAACCCATCTCTTCAACCTATCACTAACAACTGGTGTTTTCCCCTCAAGCTTTAAACATGCCTCCATCACACCTATCCTCAAAAAGCCCTCTCTTGACCCATCCTCTGTATCTAGCTATCGCCCTATATCACTTCTCCCTTATGCCTCCAAACTACTGGAACAACACGTCTACCTTGAACTGTCCTCCCATCTCTCTCCTTGCTCCCTCTTTGACCGCTTACAATCTGGCTTCCGGTCACACCATTCCACTGAAACTGCCCTAACTAAGGTCACCAATGACCTCTTAACCGCCAAGAGCAAGCGACACTACTCTGTTCTCCTCCTCCTCGACCTGTCGGCTGCCTTTGACACAGTGGACCATTCCCTATTATTACAGATCCTCTCATCCCTTGGCATCACAGACTTGGCCCTATCCTGGATCTCATCATACCTAACAGACCGGACATTCAGTGTCTCCCACTCACACACCACCTCCTCACCTCGCCCCCTATCTGTCGGAGTCCCACAAGGTTCTATCCTTGGGCCCCTGCTCTTCTCCATTTACACCTTTGGCCTGGGACAGCTCATAGAATCTCATGGCTTCCAGTATCACCTCTATGCTGATGACACACAGATCTACATCTCTGGACCAGATATCACCTCCCTACTAACCAGAATCCCTCAATGTCTGTCCACTATTTCATCCTTCTTCTCCGCTAGATTTCTGAAACTTAACATGGACAAAACAGAACTCATCATCTTTCCCCCATCTCACGTGACCCCCCCAACGAACCTAACCATTACAGTAAATGGCTTCCCACTCTCCCCAGTCCCACAAGCTCGCTGCCTCGGGGTAATCCTTGACGCTGATCTCTCCTTCAAACCACATATCCAAGCCCTTTCCACTTCCTGCCGACTTCAACTCAAAAATATTTCACGAATCCGTTCATTCCTCAACCAAGACTCTGCAAAAACCCTAGTCCATGCCCTCATCATCTCTCGCCTTGACTACTGCAACCTCCTGCTCTGTGGCCTCCCCTCGAACACTCTCGCACCCCTCCAATCTATTCTAAACTCTGCTGCCCGACTAATCCACCTGTCCCCCCGCTATTCCCCTGCCTCTCCGCTCTGTCAATCCCTTCACTGGCTCCCCATTGCCCAGAGACTCCAGTACAAAACCCTAACCATGACGTACAAAGCCATCCACAACCTGTCTCCTCCATACATCTGTGACCTCGTCTCCCGGTTCTTACCTACACGCAACCTCCGATCCTCACAAGATCTCCTTCTCTACTCCCCTCTTATCTCCTCTTCCCACAATCGCATACAAGATTTCTCACACGCGTATCACCCCTACTCTGGAACCCTCTACCACAACACATCAGACTCTCGCCTACCATCGAAATCTTCAATAAGAACCTGAAGACCCACCTCTTCCGACAAGCCTACAACCTGCAGTAACCACCGAACAACCAAACCGCTGCATGACCAGCTCTATCCTCACCTACTGTATTCTCACCCATCCCTTGTAGATTGTGAGCCTTCGCGGGCAGGGTCCTCACTCCTCCTGTACCAGTAATGACTTGTATTGTTTAAGATTATTGTACTTGTTTTTATTATGTATACCCCTCCTCACATGTAAAGCGCCATGGAATAAATGGCGCTATGACAATAAATAAATAATAATAATAATATTGCACTCAGCTCAGAATTGTCGCTTTCTTCTGACTGTTGTGTGCTCTACCATTGGCTACTCTCGGTATACCTTCTGGATATTGGAATCAAGCTCTCCACAAAGGTATTGGTTCTGGTATTTCTATTGGAACCTTTTATTGGGATAAAATTCTTTCATTCATTTTTCTTAATGGGGCCATCATCCCTAATTTATGTCTTAATTCAATCCAATGTCCTTCCTGATCTTTGTTATCTCCTCTACATAACTGTGTCAAGCCTTATCATTCCATTTGGGAATTTATTCTTTTCATGTTATTGTCCTAAACTCACCCTTGGACACTAAATTGCTGCAATGTCCACTAAATATTTACAGCATTTGATACCCATATATTTAATAAAATAAACAGGTTTTGCATGATTATTTTTCATCATTGTCCCAGTGCATACATATTTGTTTTTTACTTTTATATTCTTTATTTATTTATTATTTTTTATTTTTTCACTTATTCGTTTTATTGTTCTTCATTTATATAGTTTTTTTCTAATTATTTTTCATTATATCTTTTGTTTTCATTATATTTACATATATTCTTTACTTTTCATTCTTTATTATTATTATTATTATCATAATTTTTTATTCATTTTTTGTTTTTTCATTTATTTTTCAATTTTTATTTATAATTTTTTATTTTATTTTTCATTTACTTTTCATTTTTGCACTTTATATGTACAGTACATTTGTTTAATATTTACTATTATTGCTTATTATTTTTCATTATTGTTCATTCTTCTTGGTTATTTATTATTATTTTATTATTATATTTATTTTTTCCCAATTTTATCATTCATTTTCTATGTTTCATGCACATTATATGGCTCTGCCCCATATGCCATTTATTTTATTGCTCAAGGGATCACATGCCCTGAATACTGCTTTTGTGTATCACTTAATGTCTTCTTGTCTGGTCTCCCAGGAGCTGCGCACGCGCTGCTTCGCATATTACATGCGTTCCAGTTGGCATATTCTGCATTCCTTTTCGCACATGCATGCTTATCTTTTTGGGCAGAGACGTCTGCCCGCTTGATATCACATCACTTCCTATGTGCTCACTTCCATCCTCGTCTATGATCCATTGGAGGATTCTGGCGTGTCATTAAGCATGGGCTCACAGGTATTTATACCGGCTTGGCCACAATCACAGCACTTCCCTTGATGAAGCTGTACTTGGTACGGCGATATGCGTGGGGCCATGTTCTAGTCTCCCACTCCTGCCCCCCATCGCTAGGACTCCTTTCCTTTCGGCATCTATCCCCTGCATTGCTGTAAGTGTTGTTTTGGTCATACTTACCTCAGTCATGGGCTTTTTATTTCAGCCCTTAACGCATCTTGGCATTTACCATGGCCCAGCATGAGGATCTGGGCTTATGCCATTTGTGACCTTCTTTATCAGGGGTCTTCATTTATTTATTTATTATTTATTCATGTCACACTTTACAGCATCAGGGTCCTAACCTTTCATTAATCATTTATTTGTATTCTAAGATCCTTGGAACAGGTGTCTTTTCATAGATATATATAATTTATGCCATAGATTATATCTATAAGTACCAGATAGATTTCAGGAGTATTTGATATGATTCATACATTCAAGACCATCAATCTGTTGCTTGTATTACCTGTTATGTATGCAGGTATACACCGTGTCCGGATCTTGTATGTATCACTCATGTGGAGGCTTGAGTGGCTGTATCTTTCTGTTTTTACTTATGTATTAAGTCACCCTCGTATTGTGTGCCAATAAAGATTATTATATATTTTTTCATTCAACCTTGGTGTAGTGTGCATACCTTACAGTAGTGCTTCTTCTTGTTTTTTACAGGTTTTAATGCAACACGCAGGAGAGGAACTTGAACAGAGCTTAAAGCAGCAAGGACCTAAAAGAATAGCGCAGAAGTAAGGCCTCCAAACCCACCTGGCTAGGTGAACCCTAAGTTGCTTCCAGGCTGCCCAGATGCCATCATCTCCTATAAACCATGCCCCGGACTGCACCTGCACCTAACAAATAATGGTAAAGGAAACCACAATCCTTGTGTCCTTCAGTTATTTCCTGCACACTCAGTCCTGCACCCCATCATCTGCGATCCCTTACCAACTATACTGATAGCTATGGGGCCCCGCTCCACCTGAGGAGAGTAGAACCATCCCAGCTGCATCACCATCAGCCCCATCGGTCCTCTTAAGCAGGGTCGGCTATCCATTGCTGAACACCACAGGTGGCGTCACAAACTAACTCCCTATAGACTATATCTCCCTTTCATTTCATTAATTTTATTGGACGCCAATGGCCACTGACCGGGTCACTGCTGCCGTGACCACCCCATTAAGAACCATCGGACCTGGCCCGAGTACCCCACAGCCTTACGGGCGTTCCATCAGCTCCAGGGATTTTCCTTCCAGTCCTGCAGTGCACGGGGAATCCTCTACCTTCCCTTCATACAGTTCTACATCGTCCACCGTACACCAGAGGATAAGGCACCTGACATAGTACCTGTACCAGACGCTGCAGGGATTTCTTGCAAGGGTTTCCAGTAAGGCCTCCCACAGCTATGAATGATAGATCCATGCTGATGCTAGCAGCCCACTGCTACCGAACTTGACCATGGCTCTTGTTCTTCCCTAACTGGCTACCTACTAGGAAGAAGTCCCTTTCTATTGGGACTTTTGCCTGCCACTATGGGCTATTCCCAACCTTTAACTATATATTTCCCAACATTATGTACAATTATCTTATGTCCTAAATCCTACACTGAACACTACACGGAAGGTATTGTGATATACCTTACTCTATCACATCCTATAGTACTATAGATTACTTATGCATTACAATACCTTATATTACCTAGTGCATGAAAATAACATGTATCATATTCTGTACATTATACAGTACAGACCAAAAGTTTGGACACACCTTCTCATTTAAAGATTTTTCTGTATTTTCATGACTCCACCGGGAATGGTTTTCACTTCGCAGGTGTGCCCTGTCAGGTTTAATAAGTGGGATTTCTTGCCTTATCATTGGGGTAGGGACCATCAGTTGTGTTGTGCAGAAGTCTGGTGAATACACAGCTGATAGCCCTACTGAATAGACTGTTAGAATTTGTATTATGGCAAGAAAAAAGCAGCTAAGTAAGGAAAAATGAGTGGCCATCATTACTTTAAGAAATTAAGGTCAGTCAGTCCGAAAAATTGGGCAAACTTTGAAAGTGTCCCCAAGTGCAGTGGCAAAAACCATCAAGTGCTACAAAGAAACTGGCTCAAATGAGGACCACCCCAGGAGAGGAAGACCAAGAGTCACCTCTGCTTCTGAGGATAAGTTTATCCAAGTCACCAGCCTCAGAAATCGCAGGTTAACAGCAGCTCAGATTAGTGACCAGGTCAATGCCACACAGAGTTCTAGCAGCATACACATCTCTACAACAACTGTTAAGAGGAGACTTTGCGCAGCAGGCCTTCATGGTAAAACAGCTGCTAGGAAACCACTGCTAAGGACAGGCAACAAGCAGAAGAGACTTGTTTGGCCTAAAGAACACAAGGAATGGACATTAGACCATTGGAAATCTGTGCTTTGGTCTGATGAGTCCAAATTTGAGATCTTTGGTTCCAACCACCGTGTCTTTGTGCGACGCAGAAAAGGTGAACGGATGGACTCTACATGCCTGGTTCCCACCGTGAAGCATGGAGAAGAAGGTGTGATGGTGTGGGGGTGCTTTGCTTGTGACACTGTTGGGGATTTATTCAATATTGAAGGCATACTGAACCAGCATGGCTACCACAGCATCTTGCAGTGGAATGCAATTCCATCTGGTTTGCGTTTAGTTGGACCATCATTTATTTTTCAACAGGACAATGACCCCAAACACACTTCCAGGCTGTGTAAGGGCTATTTGACCAAGAAGGAGAGTGATGTGGTGCTACGCCAGATGACCTGGCCTCCACAGTCACCAGACCTGAACCCAATCGAGATGGTTTGGGGTGAGCTGGACCGCAGAGTGAAGGCAAAAGGGCCAACAAGTGCTAAGCATCTCTGGGAACTCCTTCAAGATTTTTGGAAGACCATTCCCAGTGACTACCTCTTGAAGCTCATCAAGAGAATGCCAAGAGTGTGCACAACAGTCATCAAAGCAAAAGGTCGCTACTTTGAAGAACCTAGAATATAAGACATATTTTCAGTTGTTTCACATTTTTCTGTTAAGTATATAATTCCACATGTGTTAATTCATAGTTTTGATGCCTTCACTGTGAATGTACAATTTTCAGTCATGAAAATACAGAAAAATCTTTAAACAAGAAGGTGTGTCCAAAGTTTTGGTCTGTACTGTACATATACAGACACTTAGGTAGGAAAAAAGGATCATCCCCACGCTGCCACAAGAATAATTCAAAAAATTGTAGAGGTTTTAACGTGGCTTATTCTACGCGTTTCAGGGTTGAGATGACCCGTACATCAGGACATACCAGAAATATTGTGCCAGACACATAGCACTATTCACATTATGATACTACATGATTGATGACTTCAAGGGCAGGAACGCAATAGCCATTGTCCACAACCCATACAGGTGCAAGGGAATACAAACCGGCCAATGGGTGTTGCATATTGGTTCCAGGCTCTATGGGGGTACTCTGAAAACAGCCTCTGTGGGGGTATTCTGAACCAAGCTCTGTGGTGTACTCTGCAAACAGCCTCAGTGAGGGCACTCTGCAAACAGACTCTATGGGGGTACTCTGCACCAGGCTCTGAGGCAATACTCTGAAAACAGTCTCTGTAGGGGCATTCTGCATACAGGCAGTGTAATATTCTGCTGTTCAATATTTATACACTGGCTGTTTAATACTCTGCACTTTTTGGACTGCAAAGAATGAAGAGAACATCAAATAGGGGGCATGGCCATAGTGCTGCTGGTGCTAGTGATGTTGCTGCTGTAAGCAGAGGACGTGATCGATCTATGTCTACTATGTGCCTAAATGAAACACCTTCATCTGATGCACACAGGCAATCAAACGTTCTGCAAAATTTCGTAGGCCTCAGTACCACTGGACGAATGGTGAGGCCACAACAAGTAGAGGTGGTTTTTAGATTGGATGGCTGATACTTTCTCCAGTTAATTCATTTTTCCTCCCACTTGGTCCCCTGCAGAAAGCTCAGCTTTGCACCTGTGGCCCATGAGCATCTGTCTTCCACCTCAACCCCTTGTCAATCAGGCAAGCAGTCTGAACCCCAAGTCATGCAGTAGTCACATCTGCTTTTTGATGACAACTTGCTGTGGTTCCATAGGCCAACCACCTGGCCCTGCCCCAGAAGTGGAAGAGATTAAGTGCAGTGATGCCCAAACACTAGTGCTGTTTGAAGATGAGAGGTGCCACGAGAGGTGATGAGTTCTCCTTCAATGGAAGTCTTCAAACAGAGGCTAGACAGGCATCTGTCTGAGATGGTTAGTAAATCCTGCCTTGAGCAGGGTGTTGGACACGATGACCCAGGAGGTCCCATCCAACTCTAGCATTCAATGATTCTATGATTCTATGAGTATGTGGGAAGGCAAGTGAACACAGTCAGTGGACATCTGTTGCACATCTCTGATGTTCAGTGTTCTGACCGGTAAGGAGGGCAGGGGTGAGGAGTGGGTGGACGATGATGTGGCGGTTGATTAGGTCCTGGAACCCACATGGAGCCAGAGCCATCCGAGTGACATGTGCAGTTCAGAGGAAGAGGTGGTGGTTACGCTACCGCAGATGCACCGCATGAGAGAGAAGGGTATAAAAGCACAGCGAACGGCCCTTAGCCATTACGTCGGCTGCTGCTGCCCACCACATCGAAGAATTGAGCACACCAAAACAATCTCAAAGGAGCTCCCTGGGGTGACATTTGTTCAGACAGTCTGCCGACGACAAGATATGAGTGGTTTGCATGCTGTACCTTCAGAGCCTGGAGCGAGGCATAGATGTTTTCAACCTGAGCACCACCTGCATGATGAGGCATCTGAATGCAAAGCATGAGCTGCAGTGTATTACACACCAGTAGAAACAGGTTAAAAACATATGAGTCAATAATGAAGTAAGTGAATGAAATAAGTGCTCTGTAGAAGAGAGTGGAAACCACTCATACACCAGAAAAGCCAAAAGAGGAACCCTAAAACAATGGACTAAAGGGAATGCCAGACAAATAGAACTTCAAATAAAATTGCCTTTATTACATAAAAATGGCAAACGGTGGTACTACAACAGAAACATGTGCCTGTACTAGGAATAACAGGTGGCGCTGTAGAGTTTAAGTCCTCTTTTTCTCTGAAGAGGCAATTTGCATGTACTAGGAATATTCATAAAGACACAAAAGTACAAGAAATTAAAAAAATAAAAAATAGATTGATTATAGACACTACTAGCAAAAATTATCAGCAAAAAAATAATATAAATAGAAAAAAAATGGTGACCAAAGGAAAGAAAAAATATATATATATTTATGCAGTATATATATATATATATATATATATATATATATATATTGTAGGGGTTCACTCGCTCAGGTGCATAGGAGGAAACAGGAACCACATACTCTTCTGCGTTCAAGTGGGTTTATTGCTCCATAAACCACATAACAGCGTGAACAACAGGTAAACAAATAGCCTTTAGCTCAGGAAAGGAAAATACAAGAGTCCAGTCCTTCAGTCTCAGACCTGGAGCCTTAGCACACTGTGGGGGCTTTCTCCTCCACACACACAGACTCCTGTCTGTAGTGTCCCGCTTGGACACAGGGATCTCTGTCCACACTGATGGATTCCCAAACACTCTCAGCCATGTGCCAAACACACCTCCATTATGTAGCCTGAAACCACACCCAGGTACCTGTCACATGATTAGACATGTGGTTCTGACATCACCACAGGTCCTGAAACAAACAGATAGACATGGTTATGCCCCTTACCCAGGGGTGAGGTATATGGGTAGGCAGACCCTCCCATCTCTCATAGCTACCCGTAACCCGGACCCAAATATACTAAGCAACTCCTTATTGCTTTATGTGCATTACAGAAAACACTCTGGGTTACATCACAGCGACAAGCCTTCTCTGATTCATACCTCCCGTCGACTATACAACCTTTAGCCACGTGTTGTGAACTCTATTTTTGGGCTCCCTCTAGTGGTCAAAAGCGGTACTGTGTAGTGTTGTCTTTCTGCAGGTTGGCAGCATCAGCTGGTTCGTTATCCTTGGTTGGTTTCCTATTTAGCTCACCTGGATACTCAGTTCCTTGCCTGCTCTCAATGTATTCAGTGCTCTTCAGATTCCTTGTGACTACCTTGCTCCCAGTCTCTCCAAGACAAGCTAAGTTTTTGTTTGTTTATTTTTTGATTATCAGCATTCATCATGTTTCTTGTCCAGCTTGCTAAAATGTGATTTCCTCGCTTGCTGGTTGCTCTAGGGGACTGAGTTTCTCCCCCCACATCGTTAGTTGGTGCGGGGGTTCTTGAAATCTCAGTGTGGATATTTTGTAAGGGTTTTTTACTGACCGCACAGACCCCTTTTCTATTTTCTGCTATTTAGTATTAGTGGGCCTCATTTGCTGAATCTGCTTTCACCCCTGTGTATGTGCCTTCCTCTTACCTCACTGTTATTATTTGTTGGGGGCTTCTATATCTTTGGGGATTATTTCTCTGGAGGCAAGTGAGGTCTTTCTTTCTCTCTAGGGGTAGTTAGTTCCTCAGGCTGGCTCGAGACGTCTAGGATTTTAGACACTTTCACCGGCTACCTTTAGTGTGTTGGATAGGTTCAGATTTGCGGTCAGTCCAGTTTGCCACCTCTCTAGAGCTTGTCCTATGTTTTGTTACTTAGCTGGAGTATTTTGTGATCCTCAACCACTAAGGATCATAACAGTAGAGCAGGCCCTAAAGTGTTTAATGCATCGCAGAAGTGGGATAAAAAGAAGACCTGAGTACATTTTTTTTTTTCCTCCTGCTTTTTCCTTTGCTGCAGTCTGTTTAGCTTCTTTCATCCCCTTGAACTCTGGGTGGTTTTGAGCTCAGCTGCAGACATGAATGTTCAGACTCTGGCTTCTAGTGTGGATCATCTTGCTGCACGGGTGCAAAGTATTCAGGATTTTGTTATTCATAGCCCTATGTTGGAACCAAAAATACCCATCCCTGAGTTGTTTTCTGGAGATAGATCTAGGTTTCTAAATTTTAAGAATAATTGTAAGTTATTTCTATCTCTGAGACCTCATTCCTCTGGTGATTCCGCTCAGCAAGTTAAAATTGTTATCTCCTTGTTACGTGGCGACCCTCAAGATTGGGCTTTCTCTCTGGCGCCAGGAGATCCTGCATTGCTTAATGTAGATGCATTTTTTCTGGCTCTTGGACTGCTTTATGAGGAGCCTAATCTTGAGAATCAGGCAGAAAAAGTGTTGCTGGCTATCTCTCAAGGTCAGGATGAAGCAGAGGTGTATTGTCAAAAATTTCGGAAATGGTCAGTGCTTACTCAATGGAATGAGTGTGCCCTGGCTGCAAATTTCAGAGAAGGTCTTTCTGAGGCCGTTAAGAATGTAATGGTGGGGTTTCCCACCCCTACAAGTCTGAGTGATTCTATGGCTTTAGCCATTCAGGTTGATCGACGTTTGCGGGAGCGCAAATCTGCTCATCCTTTGGCAGTATTTTCTGAACAGAGACCTGAGTCTATGCAATGTGACTGAAGTCTGACCAGAATTGAGCGACAAAGTCATAGAAGTCAAAATGGGTTGTGCTTTTACTGTGGTGATTCTACTCATGTTATCTCAGCATGCTCTAAACGCTTAAAAAAATTTGCTAAACCTGTCACCATTGGTACTATGCAGCCTAAATTTATTTTGTCTGTTACTTTGATTTGTTCTTTGTCGTCCTACCCGGTTAGGGCTTTTGTGGATTCGGGTGCTGCCCTGAATCTGATGGATTTGTCATTTGCCAGGCGCTGTGGTTTTGTCCTGGAGCCTTTGGAATTTCCCATTCCTCTGAGGGGAATTGATGCTACGCCATTGGCTGAGAATAAGCCTCAGTATTGGACGCAAATGACCATGTGCATGACTCCTGTACATCAGGAGGTGATTCGCTTTCTTGTTCTGCATAATTTGCATGATGTTGTCGTTTTGGGTCTGCCATGGCTGCAGGCTCATAATCCAGTTTTAAATTGGAAAGCTATGTCTGTGTCAAGTTGGGGTTGTCAGGGAATTCATGGCGATGCTCCGTTGGTGTCTATTGCTTCTTCCCCTCCTTCTGAGGTCCCTGAGGTTTTGTCTGACTGCCAGGATGTATTTGATGAGCCCAGGTCCAGTGCCCTGCCCCCTCATAGGGATTGTGACTGTGCTATAAATTTAATTCCTGGTAGTAAATTCCCTAAGGGATGACTTTTTAATCTGTCTATACCAGAGCATGCCGCGATGCGGAGTTATATAAAGGAGTCTTTGGAGAAGGGACATATTCGCCCATCCTCTTCCCCTCTTGGTGCAGGATTTTTTTTTGTGGCCAAGAAGGACGGTTCTTTGAGACCTTGTATAGATTATCGTCTTCTGAATAAAGTCACAGTCAAATTTCAGTATCCTTTACCACTATTGTCTGATTTGTTTGCTCGGATTAAGGGTGCCAGTTGGTTCACCAAGACAGATCTCCGTGGTGCGTATAACCTTGTGCGCATTAAGCAGGGAGATGAATGGAAAACAGCATGTAATACGCCTGAAGGCCATTTTGAGTACTTGGTGATGCCTTTTGGACTCTCTAATGCTCCTTCTGTGTTTTAGTCCTTCATGCATGACATCTTCCGAGAATATCTGAATAAATTTATGATTGTTTATCTGGATGACATTTTGGTCTTTTCTGATGATTGGGAGTCCCATGTGAAGCAGGTCAGGATGGTGTTTCAGGTCCTGCGTGCTAATGCTTTATTTGTGAAGGGCTCAAAATGCCTCTTCGGAGTACAGAAGGTCTCCTTTTTGGGTTTTATTTTTTCTCCTTCTACTGTGGAGATGGACCCAGTCAAGGTCCAGGCTGTTCATGACTGGACTCAGCCCACGTCTGTTAAGAGTCTTCAGAAGTTCTTGGGTTTTGCTAATTTTTACCGTCGTTTCATCGCTAATTTTTCTAGCGTGGTTAAACCTTTGACGGATTTGACCAAGAAGGGTTCTGATGTTACTAATTGGTCTCCTGCGGCCGTGGAGGCCTTTCGGGAGCTGAAGCACCGGTTTTCTTCAGCTCCAGTCTTTTGTCAGCCAGATGTCTCTCTCCCCTTCCAGGTCGAGGTTGATGCTTCTGAGATTGGAGCAGGGGCTGTTTTGTCGCAGAGAAGCTCTGATGGCTCTGTGATGAAGCCATATGCTTTCTTTTCAAGAAAGTTTTCGCCTGCCGAGCGGAATTATGATGTTGGTAATCGGGAGTTGTTGGCTATGAAGTGGGCATTTGAGGAGTGGTGACATTGGCTCGAAGGAGCTAAACATCGCGTGGTGGTCTTGACTGATCACAAAAATCTGATTTACCTTGAATCTGCCAAGCGCCTGAATCCTAGGCAGGCTAGTTGGTCGTTGTTTTTCTCCCGTTTCAACTTTGTGGTCTCATACCTGCCTGGTTCGAAGAACGTGAAAGCTGATGCACTTTCTACGAGTTTTGTGCCTGACTCTCCGGGAGTTTCTGAGCCGGCTGGTATTCTCAGAGAGGGAGTGATTTTGTCTGCTATTTCCCCAGATTTGCGACGAGTGCTGCAGAAATTTCAGGCAGATAGACCTGACCGTTGTCCACCAGAGAGACTGTTTGTCCCAGAGAGATGGACCAGCAGAGTTATTTCCGAGGTTCATTCTTCGGTGTTGGCGGGTCATCCTGGGATTTTTGGTACCAGAGATTTGGTGGCTAGGTCCTTCTGGTGGCCTTCCTTGTCGCGGGATGTGCGTTCCTTTGTGCAGTCTTGTGGGATTTGTGCTCGGGCTAAGCCTTGCTGTTCTCGTGCCAGCGGTTTGCTTTTGCCTTTGCCTATTCCGAAAAGGCCTTGGACGCACATTTCCATGGATTTTATTTCGAATCTTCCAGTATCTCAGAAAATGTCTGTCATCTGGGTGGTGTGTGATCGTTTTTCCAAGATGGTCCATTTGGTGCCCTTGCCTAAGTTGCCTTCTTCCTCCGATTTGGTTCCTCTATTTTTTCAGAATGTGGTTCGCTTGCATGGCATTCCTGAAAATATTGTGTCTGATAGAGGATCCCAGTTTGTGTCCTGGTTTTGGCGGACTTTTTGTGCTAAGATGGGCATTGATTTGTCTTTTTCGTCGGCCTTCCATCCTCAGACTAATGGCCAAACCGAGCGAACTAATCAGACGTTGGAAACTTATTTGAGATGTTTTGTTTCTGCTGATCAGGATGATTGGGTGACTTTTTTGCCATTGGCCGAATTTGCCCTTAATAATCGGGCTAGTTCTGCTACTTTGGTTTCGCCTTTTTTCTGCAATTCTGGTTTCCATCCTCGTTTTTCCTCGGGTGAGGTTGAGCCTTCTGACTGTCCTGGGGTGGATTCTGTGGTGGATAGGTTGCAGCAGATTTGGAACCATGTGGTGGACAATTTGAGGTTGTCACAGGACAAGGCTCAGCGCTTTGCCAACCGCCGCCGCGGTGTGGGTCCCCGACTTCGTGTTGGGGATTTGGTGTGGCTGTCTTCTCGGTATGTTCCTATGAAGGTCTCCTCTCCTAAATTCAAGCCTCGCTTCATCAGTCCTTATAAGATCTTGGAAATCCTTAACCCGGTGTCTTTTCGTTTGGATCTCCCAGCATCGTTTGCCATTCATAATGTGTTCCATAGGTCTTTGTTGCAGAGGTATGTGGTACCTGTGGTTCCTTCTGTTGAGCCTCCTGCTCCGGTGCTGGTCGAGGGCGAATTGGAGTACGTGGTGGAGAAGATTTTGGATTCTCGTATCTCTAGACGGAGGCTTCAGTATTTGGTTAAGTGGAAGGGCTATGGTCAGGAGGATAATTCCTGGGTTGTCGCCTCTGATGTTCATGCGGCCGATTTGGTTCATGCCTTCCACGCGGCTCATCCTGATCGCCCTGGGGGTCTTGATGAGGGTTCGGTGACCCCTCCTCAAGGGCGGGGTACTGTTGTGAACTTTTGGGCTCCCTCTAGTGGTCACAAGCGGTACTGTGTAGTGTTGTCTTTCTGCAGGTTGGCAGCATCAGCTGGTTCATTATCTTTGGTTGGTTTCCTATTTAGCTCACCTGGATACTCAGTTCCTTGCCTGCTCTCAATGTATTCAGTGCTCTTCAGATTCCTTGTGACTACCTTGCTCCCAGTCTCTCCAAGACAAGCTAAGTTTTTGTTTGTTTATTTTTTGATTATCAGCATTCATCATGTTTCTTGTCCAGCTTGCTAAAATGTGATTTCCTCGCTTGCTGGTTGCTCTAGGGGACTGAGTTTCTCCCCCCACACCGTTAGTTGGTGCGGGGGTTCTTGAAATCTCAGTGTGGATATTTTGTAAGGGTTTTTTTACTGACCGCACAGACCCCTTTTCTATTTTCTGCTATCTAGTAATAGTGGGCCTCATTTGATGAATCTGCTTTCACCCCTGTGTATGTGCCTTCCTCTTACCTCACCGTTATTATTTGTTGGGGGCTTCTATATCTTTCTGGATTATTTCTCTGGAGGCAAGTGAGGTCTTTCTTTCTCTCTAGGGGTAGTTAGTTCCTCAGGCTGGCTCGAGACGTCTAGGATTTTAGACACGTTCACCGGCTACCTTTAGTGTGTTGGATAGGTTCAGATTTGCGGTCAGTCCAGTTTGCCACCTCTCTAGAGCTTGTCTTATGTTTTGTTACTTAGCTGGAGTATTTTGTGATCCTCAACCACTAAGGATCATAACAGCCACGCTACATACCTCCCCCCTCTGCCTAAAGCCGTGGGGCTTGGCACTTGTCCTAAACCGACTAGAGACCCCTCTCAGTCATCTGACAGTCAAACCGTCTGTCTAAGTCAGGGCCTGTTATTAAACCCTTTTGTCGGCATTCATCATCCCTTTCCGTCACATCCTTTGCTAACGATGACCCCTTGTCATCTCGTCTCCTACAGGATCTCCTGCTTAGGTCACTTAGCCCTGAGCTGAGGCATCACTGCTTCTACCCATTTCATCAGGCCACCTTCTCCCATGGTCTTTATTGCCTGGAGAGCAATCCATCCACTTTTCTCGATGTCCTCTGTTAGCTTCAGCTTGAGGACTTCTGATCTTACGCAAACTTTTTTGCCTCTCTGGCAGCTGTTTATTAACTTGCAGTCTCTCAAGTCTCAGCTGCTCTACCTCCCTTAGGTATGCCATGCGATATTCCAGGAGCATGCGGATATTCCTAAGAATCTCTCTGGATCCGACAACCAGGAACGGAACCATCTCATCTTCACCCATGACCTGGACCTCTTCATCAGCCGGTATCCTCAGTCTCTTCAGACTGGATTTATCCACCATCTCCTGCATCACTCTCCAAAGTTTCCCAATGACTTTCGCCACCAGACCTTTGGGTACTTGGACTGTGTCTTCCACTAAGCCCAGCCGACTAAGAGCTTTCCTTTCACGCTCCAAACGTCGAACGGCTTCATCATTCTTCAAAATGATCCTCTGTTTTGTACGGAGGCAGTGTAGGTGCATATCCCTCAGGACAGCCACCCGCTTCACTGTGACTTCCCTAGTTGACAGTATGACCAATTGCTGAGTCTCAGGTGCCCAGTGCACACTACACGCCTCTACTGCCTTTCTAAATGCCTCATACACACCCTTTCCTGGCGCACGCTTCTCGCATGTCTTCGGGTACTTCTATTATGCTCTTGAAAACCGGGGTCTCATCTTCACGGACATCTGCCACGACTGGGTGACTGTCTTGTTCCGCTTTTAGCACGAACTCTTCCTCAGTCTTGTCTTCTGCTTTAAGAAAACCTATAAGTAGTCACGCCAGGTAGTGGGACAGTGACAAATGTCAGAGAATCAAATAATTAAAAAATAAATAAATAGTTTATCCGTCAAAATACCACACCATGGTAATAGAGGTATGAAAAACACAATCAATGTCAGTTTATTATCAAATATATATATACAAAGTACATCTTTGGACGGACAAAAGTGAATGGGGGGGTAACAGCTGAAGAGATCAGTATCACAAGATGGAAAATTATGCTGAAAAGGAACACAAAAAAATCCAACCAGACCCTATTGCAGCCTCAAGGAACGGCATATGCTCAAAAGATTGTAGTGAGTAAATGTCACGTATGGGATTATAATATATCCCTATATGTATAATAGACCCATAAAATTAATGATGAAAAAGTTTAAACAGGCTCCCTGCAGGAGGAACCTGATGAATACACAAATTAAGAGCATAAATAAACTAGATCGGCCATCCAGATGACTATGCGGTGTATGTTAAAGCATGAAGTAGTGCAATATAAATACCTTGAGACATACTGGAGACCGAAAAGTGAACTGCCGTGTGCTGCAATAGAGGGGAATAGCCTCGACGCGTGTTTCGCCGTCGGTGGCTTCGTCAGGAGGCGTAGTAGGTGCAGGAAAAAACTGGGGTATAAATAGGGACCATAAGGAGCTACCAGACCAATCGGCGCACATTTCGGCATGATGTAATCACTCACGGCCGGAGGACGCGGCCGCGCGCCGTGTGATATGGGCGGGAGGACATACGTCATCTCCGCCCATCTCCACGGCAACGCGGCCTGCGTCCAACACGGCCGAGAGCGCCACAGCGCATGCGCGAAGTGCGCTCAGACCTGAGTAGGTGCCGGGCATAGATATATGCAGGGATAGTAATGGATGCAGTCCCAGTGTATATGCCCAAACAAAGTCCCCATAGGATGTCAAGGGGACATGAGTAGAATGGGGTAAGTGGCCTAGAGAGGACTTGCAATAGGGTCATTTAGAACAATATAATGCCTAAGAGATCAAATATAAAGATTATGTATATAAATATAAAGCAAATGATGGCGTAGATGCATTACAATACATGTACATAATATCAAAAACAGTGATACATGCATTATAGAAATATGGATATCGCATCTGCCACTATATTATGCACCAAAATAAACCAATTGCAGATACTCAAGTTAAATAGTTCATTGAACAGAACATCACAATATCGGTAAATCATACATTGAACCATAAAATATGCAATAGTATATGAGGAACTCATGCCATAAGATATAATAATGAACAAATGTCCTAAAATGACAATGAGGGAAAGCAGCATTGATGTTCCAATTGATGTCTTCCAATGTTGATTGGTCTCCATAAGTCTCCCCCGATCAGAAAGAAATAGCAAGTAACAACTAGATAAGAAAACAAAAACACAGCAATTAAATGATAAGAAAACACTGAATAAAATATATAACCGATTAAAATTAGACCCCATTGTGCAAGTTAAAATATGGATTTTATAGAAAAGACTTGAAACTAATGGCCTCGTTAAGACCAGAGGGGGAGAGCGTGTCCAGTATGACCATCCAACGTGTTTCTTTTTGGAGAAGTCTTTGCTTGATATTGCCCCCTCGAATGCCCATATAGACGTGGTCGATTCCACGAAATTGCAGGCCCTTAGGGTTACTTTGATGGAACTCAAAAAAGTGTTTCGGAATGGACTTTAATAAATGGGGCTCAAGACAGTTGGCTGAATTTTTTATATCCCTAATATGTTCTTGGATACGAGTTTTGAAAGCCCTAGTAGTCATGCCAATATAAATAAATTTACGTGGACATTGCGCATAGTACACGATTGCCTCCGTATTACAGGTGATGTGGTGCACTATTTTAAAAATTTTATCACCAACGGAGTTAGTAAACGCCTTTGTCCTAGGAACATATCTGCAAATAGAGCACTTTCCACAAGGAAAGCTGCCCCATGGAGGGCCCTTCTGACAGCTGCCGAAAGGATTACTTTTTTGGGGGACATAATGACTATCACATAGTATGTCTCCTAGAGTACGAGACCTACGCCATGTGATAAGTGGATATACAGAAAGTTGTCTGGACAGATCCCTGTCCGCCAGTAGAATCGGCCAGTGCTTTTTAAAGATGTTGTTATTCTCCAACCAATTAGAGTTAAATTGTGTAATAAAACGTGGTGCTGAATGGGTGTTAGCACAGGAGTTCCTAGTCGATCCGGACAGGAGAGAGGGCCTGTTTGAGTGTAATGCCCGCGAATAACCCCTGTGAATATCCACATATCTGTAGCCCCTATTTCTAAACCGGCGTGTTAGATCGCCTGCCTGTCTATGAAAAGCACCATCATCCGAACAGATTCGGCATGCCCGCAAAAACTGTCCCACCGGCATAGAGCTTTTAAGTTTAGGCGGGTGGGACGAGGTGAAGTGTAGTAATGCGTTGGTGGCCGTGCTCTTGCGGAAAATATCAGTGGCAATGGTATTGTCAGATGATTTTAAGATGGCCAAGTCCAAGAAGTCGATGGAATTCTGGCTATATTTCCAGGTTAATTTAATATTTAACGTATTGGTGTTAAGGAGATTCAGAAATGTATCTAGCTGCGATGTGGAGCCCTGCCAGATGAACAAAATGTCGTCGATATAGCGTAGCCACGAGATGACAGAGCTGTGACCGGGTGTGTCAAGGACCACATCTGTTATGACCCCAATGGCAGAGGGTCTCAAAAGTACATACCAAGTCTGCAAACACAAAAAACCAGCTCATAGGGCAGTGGTAACTGGGCTGACCATATATCTAATCCTAGCACCACAAATAGCAGCAGCCGGGGAACGTGCCTACGTTGGTTCTAGACGTCTCGCGCCAGCCGGAGAACTAACTAACCCTACAAGGGAAAAGATAGACCTTTCTTGCCTCCAGAGAAAAGACCCCAAAAGTTGGATACAAGCCCCCAACAAATAATAATGGTGAGGTAAGGAGAAAAGACAAATGTAAGAATGAGCTAGATATTTAGCAAAGAGAGGCCCACTGACTAATAGCAGAATATAGTAAGATGACTTATATGGTCAGCAAAAACCCTATCAAAATTTCCACGCTGGATATTCAAGAACCCCCGAACCGTCTAACGGCCCGGGGAGAGAACACCAGCCCCCTAGAGCTTCCAGCAAAATCAGGAATCACATTTAGTACAAGCTGGACAAAAAATAAGAGCAAAGCAAATAACCAAAAAACAAGGGAGCAGGACTTAGCTTAATTTTGCAAGATCCAAGACCAGCAGACAGGAGCAAACAGAAAGGAACTGATTACAACGATGCCAGGCACTGGACTGAGAAAACAGGAAGTTTATATAGCAACACCCCTGGACTAACGACCCAGGTGGGTGCCAAACTGAGGAAAGACAATCCCAGAGTCATATCACTAGTGACCACAAGAGGGAGCCAAAAAAGTCTAATTCACAACAGTACCCCCCCTTTAAGGAGGGGTCACCGAACCCTCACCAAGACCACCAGGGCGATCAGGATGAGCAGCGTGAAAGGCACGAACTAAATCGGCCGCATGCACATCAGAGGCAACCACCCAGGAATTATCCTCCTGACCATAGCCCTTCCAATTGACCAGATACTGAAGCCTCCGCCTGGAGAGACGAGAATCCAAGATCTTCTCCACCACGTACTCCAACTCGCCCTCAACCAACACCGGAGCAGGAGGCTCAACAGAAGGAACCACAGGTACAACGTACCGCCGCAACAAAGACCTATGGAACACGTTGTGAATGGCAAACGACACCGGAAGATCCAAGAGAAAGGACACAGGATTAAGGATTTCCAATATCTTGTAAGGACCGATAAAGTGAGGCTTAAATTTAGGAGAGGAGACCTTCATAGGAACAAATCGAGAAGACAGCCATACCAAATCCCCAACACGAAGTCGGGGACCCACACCGCGGCGGCAGTTGGCAAAACGCTGAGCCTTCTCCTGTGACAACTTCAAGTTGTCCACCACATGATTCCAGATCCGCTGCAACCTATCCACCACGGAATCTACCCCAGGACAGTCAGAAGGCTCCACATGTCCCGAGGAAAAACGAGGATGGAAACCAGAGTTGCAAAAAAAAGGCGAAACCAAAGTAGCGGAACTAGCCCGATTATTAAGGGCAAACTCAGCCAACGGCAAGAAGGTCACCCAATCATCCTGATCTGCAGAAACAAAACACCTCAAATAAGCCTCCAGAGTCTGATTAGTTCGCTCCGTTTGTCCATTAGTCTGAGGATGAAAGGCAGACGAAAACGACAAATCAATGCCCATCTTAGCACAAAAGGATCGCCAGAACCTGGAAACAAACTGGGATCCTCTGTCAGACACAATATTCTCAGGAATGCCGTGTAAACGAACCACATTCTGAAAGAACAAAGGAACCAGATCGGAAGAGGAAGGCAGCTTAGGCAAAGATACCAAATGGACCATCTTGGAAAAGCGATCACATACCACCCAGATGACAGACATGCCCTGAGACACCGGAAGATCTGAAATGAAATCCATGGAAATGTGTGTCCAAGGCCTCTTCGGGACAGGCAAGGGCAAGAGCAACCCGCTGGCACGAGAACAGCAAGGCTTAGCTCGAGCACAAGTCCCACAGGACTGCACAAATGACCGCACATCCCGTGACAAGGAAGGCCACCAAAAGGACCTAGCCACCAGATCTCTGGTGCCAAAAATTCCCGGATGCCCTGCAAACACCGAGGAATGAACCTCGGAAATGACTCTGCTGGTCCACTTATCAGGAACAAACAGTCTGTCAGGTGGACAAGAGTCAGGTCTACCAGCCTGAAATCTCTGCAACACACGTCGCAAATCCGGAGAAATGGCTGACAGGATAACTCCCTCTTTGAGAATACCAACTGGTTCTGCGACTCCAGGAGAGTCAGGCACAAAGCTCCTTGAAAGAGCATCAGCCTTCACATTCTTTGAACCTGGTAAATACGAGACCACAAAGTCAAAACGGGAGAAAAACAATGACCAGCGGGCCCGTCTAGGATTCAGGCGTTTAGCAGACTCGAGATACATCAGATTTTTGTGATCAGTCAAGACCACCACACGATGCTTAGCACCCTCGAGCCAATGACGCCACTCCTCAAATGCCCACTTCATGGCTAACAACTCCCGATTGCCAACATCATAATTCCGCTCAGCAGGCGAAAACTTCCTAGAGAAAAAAGCACATGGTCTCATTACAGAGCAACCAGGGCCTCTCTGCGACAAAACGGCCCCTGCCCCAATCTCAGAAGCATCCACTTCAACCTGAAAGGGAAGTGAGACATCAGGCTGGCACAAAACAGGCGCCGAAGTAAACCGGCGCTTCAACTCTTGAAAGGCTTCCACGGCTGCAGGAGCCCAGTTAGAAACATCAGAACCTTTCTTGGTCATATCCGTCAAAGGTTTAACAACGCTAGAAAAATTAGCGATAAAACGACGGTAGAAGTTAGCAAAACCCAAGAACTTCTGAAGACTCTTAACTGACGTGGGTTGAGTCCAATCATGAATAGCTCGGACCTTGACTGGGTCCATCTCCACCGCAGAAGGGGAAAAAATAAAACCCAAAAAGGGAACCTTCTGTACTCCAAAGAGACACTTTGAGCCCTTAAGAAACAAAGCATTCTCACGCAAAACCTGAAACACCATCCTGACCTGCTCTACATGCGAGTCCCAATCATCAGAAAAAAACAGAATATCATCCAGATAAACAATCATAAATTTATCCAGATACTTCCTGAAAATATCATGCATAAAGGACTGAAACACTGAAGGAGCATTAGAGAGCCCGAAAGGCATCACCAAGTACTCAAAATGACCTTCGGGCGTATTAAATGCAGTTTTCCATTCATCTCCTTGCTTAATGCGCACAAGGTTGTACGCACCACGAAGATCTATCTTGGTGAACCACTTGGCACCTTTAATCCGGGCAAACAAGTCCGACAACAGAGGCAAAGGATACTGAAATTTAACAGTGATTTTATTCAGAAGCCGATAGTCAATACAAGGTCTCAAAGATCCGTCCTTCTTGGCCACAAAAAAGAATCCCGCACCAAGAGGGGAAGAGGATGGACGGATATGCCCCTTCTCCAGAGATTCCTTAATATACGAACGCATTGCGGTATGCTCAGGTACAGACAGATTAAATAATCTTCCCTTAGGTAATTTACTACCTGGAATCAAATCTATAGCGCAGTCACAGTCCCTATGAGGAAGAAGAGCACTGGACCTGGACTCGCTGAATACATCCTGGTAATCAGACAAATACTCAGGAACTTCCGAAGGAGTAGAGGAAGCAATAGACACCGGCGGGGAATCACCATGAATTCCCTGACAGCCCCAACTTGACACAGACATTGCCTTCCAATCCAAGACTGGATTATGGGTCTGTAACCATGGCAGACCCAAAACGACCAAATCATGCATTTTATGCAGAACAAGAAAACAAATCACCTCCCGATGTTCAGGAGTCATGCACATGGTTACCTGTGTCCAAAACTGCGGTTTATTTTCCGCCAATGGCGTAGCATCAATACCTCTAAGAGGGATAGGATTTACCAACGGCTCAAGAACAAAACCACAGCGCTTGGCAAACGACAGATCCATAAGACTCAGGGCAGCACCTGAATCCACAAACGCCATAACAGGGTAGGAGGACAATGAGCAAATTAAAGTCACAGACAAAATAAATTTAGGTTGCAAATTACCAATGGCGACAGGACTAACAACCCTAGTTAGGCGTTTAGAGCATGCTGATATAACATGTGTAGAATCACCACAGTAAAAACACAACCCATTCTGACGTCTATGATTTTTCCGTTCATTTCTAGTCTGAATTCTACCACATTGCATTAAATCAGGTGTTTGTTCAGACAACACCACCAGAGGATTCACGGCTTTGCGCTCCCGCAAACGCCGGTCAATTTGAATAGCCAGCGCCATGGAATCATTCAGACCTGTAGGAATGGAGAAACCCACCATCACATTCTTAATGGCTTCAGAAAGGCCATTTCTGAAATTTGCGGCCAGAGCACACTCATTCCACTGAGTAAGCACGGACCATTTCCGAAATTTTTGGCAATACACTTCAGCTTCATCCTGACCCTGAGAAATAGCCAGCAAGGCTTTTTCTGCCTGAATTTCAAGATTGGGTTCCTCGTAAAGCAATCCGAGCGCCAGAAAAAACGCATCAATATTTGCCAATGCCGGATCTCCTGGCGCTAGCGAGAAGGCCCAATCCTGAGGGTCGCCCCCGTAAGAAAGAGATAACAATTTTTACTTGCTGAGCTGAGTCTCCAGATGAACGGGGTCTCAGAGATAGAAACAATTTACAATTATTCCTGAAATTCCTAAACTTAAATCGGTCTCCAGAGAACAGTTCAGGAATAGGTATTTTAGGTTCAGACATTGGACTACTGGTAACAAAATCTTGTATGCCCTGCACACGAGCAGCAAGCTGATCCACACTTGTAATCAAAGTCTGGACATTCATGTCTGCAGCAAGCACAAGCCACTCAGAGGTAAAGGGGAGGAAAAAAGAGAGGAAAGAAAAAAAACAAAAAAACAAAAAAAAACTCAGACTTTCCTTTCTTGTAATCCCACTTCTGCAATGCATTAAACATTCAACCTTGGCCTGGCATACTGTTATGACCCCAATGGCAGAGGGTCTCAAAAGTACATACCAAGTCTGCAAACACAAAAAAACAGCTCATAGGGCAGTGGTAACTGGGCTGACCATATATCTAATCCTAGCACCACAAATAGCAGCAGCCGGGGAACGTGCCTACGTTGGTTCTAGACGTCTCGCGCCAGCCGGAGAACTAACTAACCCTACAAGGGAAAAGATAGACCTTTCTTGCCTCCAGAGAAAAGACCCCAAAAGTTGGATACAAGCCCCCAACAAATAATAACGGTGAGGTAAGGAGAAAAGACAAACGTAAGAATGAACTAGATATTTAGCAAAGAGAGGCCCACTGACTAATAGCAGAATATAGTAAGATGACTTATATGGTCAGCAAAAACCCTATCAAAATTTCCACGCTGGATATTCAAGAACCCCCGAACCGTCAAACGGCCCGGGGAGAGAACACCAGCCCCCTAGAGCTTCCAGCAAAATCAGGAATCACATTTAGTACAAGCTGGACAAAAAATAAGAGCAAAGCAAATAACCAAAAAACAAGGGAGCAGGACTTAGCTTAATTTTGCAAGATCCAAGACCAGCAGACAGGAGCAAACAGAAAGGAACTGATTACAACGATGCCAGGCACTGGACTGAGAAACCAGGAAGTTTATATAGCAACACCCCTGGACTAACGACCCAGGTGGGTGCCAAACTGAGGAAAGACAACCCTAGAGTCATATCACTAGTGACCACAAGAGGGAGCCAAAAAAGTCTAATTCACAACACACATCCCTCTCCCACAGCCCCAGGAACAAATTAGCATATGAAGGCGCACAAGACGCCCCCATTGCAGTGCCCTGGAGCTGTAGGAAGGGGCGGTCCTTGAACACAAAAAAATTGTGAGTTAGTATAAATTGCAATAACTCCAAAATGAAAAAAATTAATTCCGGTCCTAAGTTGGTCATATTCAAAAAGAATTTTGCAGCCTGCATCCCGTGGCTATGGCATATCGATGTGTACAGGGACTCCACGTCGCATGTAACCAGCCACATATCCTCCTCAAGAATCAGGCCATCAAGCCTTCTGAGCACGTCAGTGGTATCTCTCACAAATGATGGGAGAGTTTCTACACATTTCTGTAAGTAGAAATCCACAAATCGACATGCAGGCTCACAAAGACCCCCCATGCCCGAGACAATGGGTCTGCCCGGAGGGCATGAGGGGTCTTCTGCTTTAGCCTTCGCCAAGATGGGCATTGGCAACTCCTCTGCCAGGCAGCGATGCTCCTCCTCTCTCTGGAGAAGCTCCTGCTGCTTTTCTTGAGCCATTCTGAGCACGTCCATATCTTTAAATATGGCCCTATTCATGGCCTGACACACCGACAGGTGAGTTCAAAGACCTCCTTCTCTAGGTCACCCACTTTGTGTTCAATTGCTTGCCTCAGGACCCTTTCTCGTTCGACTGTTTCTTTAAGCAGCTCTATGTTATGGTCCTGCTCTCTTTTGGCTAGCTCATGTTGCACCACCAGTTCTTTAATTAAACTTTCAGATGGGGTCTCTTGCCCACCCACACTCTGCCTCTTCAGAGTTCCACCTGCTTCTGCATCCACCTCTATGGTCTCTCCTGGGCTCTTGGTAACTTCAGAGTTCTCCATCTCTTCAGCATCAGGTACTCCGGAGCCTTCATACTGAGCCACTTCAGCCTTCCCGGGCATTGCAGATATGGGACTACCACAGGTCTGTTTAAATTCCAGCCCTACCTCTGTGTTGGGATTTGTCAGAGGTAAAGTGTCCTCCTTATCAAAGACAGTAACCTGATCTGTACCTGACCCTGTCTCTTCCTCATCATCTCTCTTCTCAGAGGGTGTAACCTGTCCCGCCTTTTTGCGTCCCCCGCGACGAGATGAAGATCTGTGATTTTTACTGGGCTCCTCCTTACTGCACTCTTTTCCCTTTGCACTCGAGTCACAGTCGGGATAGGAGTCACCCCCTCTCACTCTGTCATGCTGGAACAGCAATTCCCCATTTAAACAAGTGTCAAACCCACACTTTCTTCCAGTCACCCGGAACTCTGGACTATCGACCTTAGGTGTCGCTATCTCCTTTTCACACATCACACGATCCGGAATGACTACAGCCGCCTGTTGTGGTGAAGCTCCCTTAGGGTCATTCCAACTCCATTTTGAGCAATCAGATACTCCCCTTTCCTCCCACAAGTCCCAAAACCTTTCAAAGTCCTGGCCTATTACCACAGGGAATGGCAAGTCTGAGACTACAGGTACATCATGGCTGGTAATAATAGTGGGCGTCTCAATGATTACCCTGGACACCGGATAATCCCTAGCAACCCCATGAACGCAGTGGACTTCCATCTTCCTTCCGGGAATCAGATAGACAGGGAGTGTGTCGCTCACCAGCGTCACCAGGCTCCCTGAGTCCAGAAGTCCAGTCACACACACTCCATTGACTTCTACAGAACAGCTCTGTGTCATCTTGTCAGATGCAAAGTCAGTACAATATTCTGAACAAGCGCTGTTCGAACACTGAACCCAGCAACAGTTCATCAGCGAATTCGCCGCCGCCCCTTTTTTGGACTCCACCCCCTTTTGGGTTACGGCCCCCTTGTGGACCATTTTCTCCTTTAGGGCCACCACCCTTTTTAGGGACTCCACCCCCTTTTGGGCAACTACCCCCTTTTGAGACGCAGCCCCTTTTTGACCAACCATAATTATTTGGGCACTGCTCCGTTTTTGGGACTCCACCCCCTTTTAGGGACACCACCCCACTCTGGGGTACACCCCGTGGACTTCCCACAGCACTCTCAGGCCCCAGTTCGCACAGCACACCAATGTGACTCTGGCCCTTTAAGAGTCTGCACACTCTAAACCAGCAATGTGGGTTTTTTTTGTTCTCTTTTTGCTGCAACTGCAGCTACAATTCACAAGGCTCTGCACCGCAAACTTCGTGGACCCGCCGATCCACTGCAAACTTCGTAACGCCGCCGAGTTACCGCCAGACGCCTTCAGTCTTCGTGGCCCCGCCGAGCCACAGCAAGTTGATCAGAGAAGGAAAAAACAAATATATGGACTCGCCGGTCCACAGCAAGCACTTGCACACGTGCTTTATAGGAAAAAAAACACAGTCTCTCACTGATCCCGGTCAGAATAACACAGACTACGGTCTGTTACACACCCAGCTTTAACACAGCCCAAACATAGTTTTTCACTGACCCCGGTCAGTACAATACACGGTTTTCAGACCGTCACCTGTTGGCAACTTCACGGGTTCCTGGACACCCCTCAGCCTCAGAGATGCCCAGATGCACTGTCTCTCTTTTCTTCCACTCTGACCCCAGTCAGTATCACACGGACTCTTGTCCATTACCTGTTGGTGTCGGCAACACAGGTTCCCGGATCCCTCTTCTCCTCAGAGGTATCCCACAAACAGCAGTTCTCACTGACCCCGGTCAGTACTGTATTACTCACGGTTGTCAAGACCGTCCACTCTTCTGGCTCAGACCAGCCAGCGCTGCAACATGTGCTCCTTGGATTGATGCCCACATCCGAAATACCAGTTGTAGGGGTTCACTCGCTCAGGTGCGTAGGAGGAAACAGGAGCCACATTCTCTTCTGCGTTCAAGTGGGTTTATTGCTCCATAAACCACATAACAGCGTGAACAACAGGTAAACAAATAGCCTTTAGCTCAGGAAAGGAAAATACAAGAGTCCAGTCCTTCAGGCTCAGTCCTGGAGCCTTAACACACTATGGGGGCTTTCTCCTCCACACACACAGACTCCTGTCTGTAGTGTCCCACCTGGACACAGGGATCTCTGTCCACACTGACGGATTCCCAAACACTCTCAGCCATGTGCCAAACACACCTCCATTATGTAGCCTGAAACCACACCCAGGTACCTGTCACATGATTAGACATGTGGTTCTGACATCACCACAGGTCCTGAAACAAACAGATAGGCATGGTTATGCCCCTTACCCAGGGGTGAGGTATATGGGTAGCCAGACCCTCCCATCTCTCATTGCTACCCGTAACCCGGACCCAAATATACTAAGCAACTCCTTATTGCTTTATGTGCACTCCGGGTTACATCACAGCAACAAGCCTTCTCTGTGATACATACCTCCCGTCGACTATACAACCTTTAGCCACGCTACAATATATATATATATATATATATATATATATATATATATATATATAATAAGATAGCGCGTACTGAATGCATTGGGGACACTTACTTAGTAACGGGATTCAGTCACACAGGCACTTTTTTCTCACAAGAACAGTCCATGCGGTTTATTATGCAGTCATAAACCGGGTTATGCACAGTTCATTGTATACTTCATAGAACACAATAGGCACCAGCAGATGGCATTAAGTAGCAGTCTCTAAACATGCTGGACCTTACTCCGTCCAGTTACCATGGGTGACCACACTGTTCATTAACTGACCCCCTGTTAGTGCACACAGTTCCCCATACTCCTAGAATTAGGAATTTAAGACCTGAGAATGACGTCGCGGCTTGTCATTGGTCGCGTGGCGGTCACATGAGCGGCACGCGACCAATCAGAAGCCGTGACGTCATGGAAGGCCCTAAATGCGCTCATTTTAAGCAAAGAAGGCTGCAGGTTAAAAGCGGTGAGGTGAAGGGGCCTCCGGAGAGGTGAGTATATCAATATTTTTTATTTTAATTCTTTATTTTACACATTAATATGGATCCGATACCGATTCCCGATACCACAAAAGTATCGGAACTCGGTATCGGAATTCCGATACCGCAAGTATCGGCCGATACCCGATACTTGCGGTATCGGAATGCTCAACACTAATAATGAATATTATATGTCCATACTGATAAAAAAAAAAAAACCTTCTGCAGGCAGGCAGGAGCCAGCTGCAGCATAATCACATGTTTACTGTGTTAATAATAAATATGGTTGAAGTTATCCTGATAGTAAAAAGAAAAATCCATTTGAAAATGGTGCCCACCATGCCTGCACAGTAGTAGCTATCAGTGTACATAGAGGTGATCCAATAGCTGCTATTGTGGAGGCGCCAGTCGGCGCCATCTTGCTAGTGAGGAGAAAAAATTCCTCCTCCAAGATGGTGCAGCCTGCGCAATAGCAGCTATCGGTATCATTTTAATAAGTATAATGGCACCAACTTGACACGGTCTGTAGCAGGGCCAGACTGGGACTAAAATTCAGCTCTAGCATTTGAAGGTACACAGGCCCACTTGTCGCATGGTGAATATATAATATGTTTGTGCACCTCTAGTTTACAAGACGTGAGGTGAGTGTAACACGACTATATAAGATACAGTACAGTCACACACGGCCAGGTATTACAGCTCAGTCCTATTTATTGCTCTAAGGCAGGGGTCACACGAGCGTATAAAACGGCTGAGTGCTCTGTGATAAAACATCTCATAGCACTCGGCCCAGTGTTATTCTATGGGGCAGATCTGATCTGCGATTATTTTCTCATGTCGATTCGGCATGAGAGAACAATGCCAGCATGCTGCTATTGGCAGCAAGACTCGGCCCACTCGCACCCACACAAGTCTATGGATGCATGTGAAACATCAGACTGCACGTGGATCGTGTGGCCTCTGAGGGTGGCTTAGTCTGGCTGAGGACCTGCCTTGCTACCTTTCCTGCCCAGGACCTTCCAGCTGCTACCTCTGTTACCGGTCCTTCCTTGTCGAACTCTGTGATAGCTGTTGAATCGGGACCACCTGCATGCCTGGTGACCCGGGAGAGGAGGAAGAGGAGGTTGCACGATGTGTATTCGCTGTTAGTGTCCCCAGGTCAGAAGGAGAGAGGCCGTAAGAAGAAGACGCGCCCAGCAGAAGCCGTCAGCGCAGCCCATTTACCCAGCACTACGACATCACGAGAAAGCCATCCCCGCTATCGTGGGTACATGACCGAGATCTCGGATGGCATCAGAGGGCCATTTGGACCTAAAGACTTGGCATGGGTCCTGCTGCCAGAGCGTGCGGGGCGAAAAGTGGATACATCATCAG
Organism: Ranitomeya variabilis; assembly: GCF_051348905.1. Lineage (NCBI taxonomy): Eukaryota > Metazoa > Chordata > Amphibia > Anura > Dendrobatidae > Ranitomeya > Ranitomeya variabilis. The sequence goes on along the minus strand of NC_135235.1, from coordinate 132,052,231 downwards.
GCCCTACTAGCGGCACTGCAGAGTCAGTGAGACTCCAGGATTTAATGCCAGGAATACTCTTCTCTCTTCTGCCCAAGTGCTTCCATCAGAAGTTGGCTGTACACCACAATGTAATTTGGGGAGTCTAGGATGTGGGCCTCTGGATTAGTCTCATGCCCCTCAGCGTCAGCCCTTTCAGAGGTCGAGCAACACACAGCCTGCGATCAAAGGAGTATGTTTCTCCATTAATGATATAGGCTTCAAATGGCAGAACACATGTCACTTCAGAAATGAGTGTTCTTTTTGTGGGGGCACCCATTCCGCCTCCAAGTGCTTCAAGAAACTGGATGTTAGCGAGCAATCCGGGTCGCCCATTGATACTAACAGCAAAGGATCAGACTCTAACGCTAATGCTACCTGTCATGATTCCCCAATGGCATGGGAACATCAGAAACACAAAATAACAGACTAGCCCTCGGGTGATGGAAACTCAAGCTGACCGTGACCTAAATCTACCACACAACTAACAGTAGCCAGGAAGCATTCCTACGGCTGCCTAGATGCCATGCGCCAGCCGGAGAACTAACTACGCCTGGAAGAGGAAGGAACAGACCTGGCTTACCTCTAGTGAAATTCCCCAAAGATGATAGTAGCCCCCACATATATTAACGGTGAGTTCAGAGGAAAAGACATACACAGTATGAAGGTAGATTTAGCAAAGCGAGGTCCACTTACTAGATAGAGGAAGGATACAAAAGAGGACTTCACGGTCAGCTGAAAAACCCTTTCAAAAACCCATCCTGAAATTACTTTAAGACTCCTGTGTCAACTCATGACACAGGAGTGGCAATTTCAGTCCACAAGAGCTTCCAGTAACAGGAAATGACAAACTGTAAACTGGACAAAAAATACAAAACAAAAAGGACAAGAGTCCACTTAGCTGATCAGCAGACTGGTAGCAGGAACATGCAACTGAAAGACTCAGGTTACAATGATGACCGGCAAGGAAGTGACTGGAGAGCAAGGCTAAATAGGGAACTCCCAAAACTGATGGAAGCAGGTGAGCTGAGGCAGAAAAGAACACACAAGTCTCCAGTACCACCAGCCACCACTAGGGGAGCCCAAAAAGCGGATCACAACAGCTACCATTGTTAGGCATATTTCAAGACCAGGCAAAAGCTCGGTTAATCATTGAGGGGTTTTCAGCCATTTTTTTTTCAGAGTTTTTAGGAAATGGGTGCAGGTGCTTTGATAACTTTCGTTTGTATGAGTATATTTTTAAGGAATTATCACTAGGCCGCATAGCTGGCCAATTTTCAGACGTTCCATTTCAGAATTTCAGGGTATCCCCACTTGGGGTGGTGCCAAACAAGGACCCTGAAGTGTTTCGGGTTATATCATATCCTCTGGGCAGCTCCTTGAACAACGAGGTCGCGGATTTTCCAGCGATCATGACTTACACGTCTTTTGATGCTGCCATTTCCCTTCTCCAGAGGTTTGGAGATGGTTGTCTGTTGGCTAAGGAGATAACAAATCTGTATTTTGCCTTTTGCATGTTTGCCCTAATGGCTTCAACTCTTTGGGCTTCTGTTTTCAGGACGGGTTCTTCTTCGATAAAGTTCTTACAGATGGGCTTCAGCTTGTCATGCTTTTATTTCAATTTGTTTTCTTCATTTTTGCAATGGGCGATGAAACTTACTGCGAAGACGATGTCTTCTTTTGGTGTTCCGCTGACAGAGGACAAAACGGTGGCGCCGGTGGAATGTTTGGAGTTTCTGGGCATCGTTATTGACTCAGCTCGCATGGAGCGTAGATTGCCACAGGATGAAATTGTAACCCTCCATGCTACGATTTTGGAGGTTCTCTGGATGGAGAAGATTATGCTGCAATCCTTGTTGGGGAAGTTGAACTTTGCACTGAAGATCATGCCCATGGTAAGAGCATTTTGTCATCAATTGTACGATTGTACTATAGGGTTGTCTTCACCATTTGCGCATATTCGAATTTTGAAAGCGCTTCAATCCTATGTAGAAATACGGTTGCAATTTTTGGAGTCTTTCAATGGATGGTGCTACGTTCAGTTTCCGCTTATTGAAGTGCCAGCTTTGGGTTTATCTACTGACTCGGTTTGGGTTTCAGGTTTTGTGGTTTCATGAAACCGCCAATGGGTTTGAGAATAGTGGACGTCGGACATTTCCTTTGTGAGGAATCGGACATTTTTTAAATTTTTTGCCATTTTGGTTGCAGTTTTCATGTGAAGTCTGCGGTTATCGAATCGTCGGATTCGGCTTCATTTTGACTGCAGAGGCGTTGTTATGGCCATCGATTATTTGGCATCACCTTGTGTTCGTGTTTCTAGACTTCTTAGGAAATTGGTTTTGTTTTGTTTGATATGGAATTTGTGGTTGAAAGCTAGTTTGGTGGATGCTACATGCAATGGAGTAGATGGGTGCTTGTTTGTTCAAAATTGGTCATCACTTTTACAGGACAGGCCATACATCGATCGGGAAGGGATTCCGTGTCCACAGGAATTGTTGAAACTACTGCGGATGTGATGGTGGATTATATTCAGAAGTCGGTTTCACCTTCGACTTGGGCAGCTTACACTGCTGCGTGGCATGAATGGTGTGTTTTTGTGGCTCACATAATGTGGAGCCTGTCATGGTTGCTTCGGCTTTGACCTCATGGTATCTTCAAGATCTTGTGGTTATGAAATACAGCCACTCTAGTATTCACAAATCTTTATCTGTTATATCCTTTTTCCTAAAATTACATGGGAGAGTTTCTTTGCTCTCGCTATTTCCCGTTAAGTAATTTATGAAAGGTTTTCAAAAAAAGCACTTCCGTCCCTAAGGGAGGAGGCCTATTTCACCTTATATGTTGTTAGACTTGTTGAATGTTCTGGAAAAAGTTTGTTTTAATAAATATGAGTGCTTCCTCTTTAAATCATGTTTTTCTTTGACTTTCTTTGGAGCATTTAGAGTGAGCGAGTTAGTTAGCCAGAGCACCCGTTGGCGTTCGGGTTTTTCCATTCAGGATGTTCAACTCCACACCTCGGATATTTGTCTGGTCCTTCGGGCAACAAAAACGGATGAGATGGGCAGAGGGACTTTAAACCGGATCAAGGCAATCAACAGTTCCTTGATTTGTCCGCATTTACATTTGGCAAATTGGCTTCGTATATGTCCAGCGGTGTTGCTCAGTTTTTTGTACATGAAAATATTTCGGCAGTAAACTTTTATCAATTTAATGCTGTCCTTTGTCAATGCTTAGGTAAATTGGGCCATTTTAGCATTCTTTTTTCATCTCATTAGTTTAGAATAGGGGTGGCCACAGAGGCGGCTCGGTTGGGCCTCCAGGAAGGGGCGATCAGGAAAATTGGGCATTGGAACTCGCCTAGGGTTAATTTGTATGTCTGTCCGGATTTTTGTCTTTGATCTGTTTCTGCTTATTTTCCAGGTCCTCTGACTGTTTGGATCATTGGACATTCATTTGTTCAGTGGGCGTGGAAGAGGGCAGCTGTCAGAGTTTACACAGAGAACCTTTCTTTAAATCCTGATAGAGTTAAGATATGGTGGTTCGAGGACCAGGAAATGTGCTGGGAATCATTATGTTTTACAGTTTTTCAGCTTTTTTCCATTTTTTCACCTCCAGAATTGCTCGTGTTCCATTTGGACAGCAATAACCTTGGGAGAATCTGTTCAGTGGACCTTATTTGGCAAATGAAGTATGATCTTAAAGAGCTCAGGTCTATGTTTCTGAGGTTTCCCTTGATTTTCTCCTAGGTTGTTCCCCGGTTGCCTAACACAGTCAATATGCGCTTCATGGAGGCTTTTCGCAAGCACATCAATAGAACCATGGAGTGTTTTCTTCCAGTCCCAGGGGGTTTCACAGTTCGCCATATGGATTTAGAGGGTTTCTTGCTGGGTTTGTATAGAGAGGTTGGAGTCCATTTATCGCCTGTTGCGTTGGACAGTTTCAATGTTAGTTTAGGTGCTGCCGTGGAGAGATGGGTGTGTGGCCTTGGGGGGCTTCTCTTTTAAGAGCCTGTTTGGGATAAATTAACTCATGTTTTGGGGTGTTTTTGGAAGTATTTTGTTTAGTCAAATTTGCGACTAAACTGATTGAGTTGTTCAAGGTGTTTAATTTAATAAAGAGTATTTTAATGATATATTGGTTAAGCTCAATAAAGCCTTATGACCATCTCATGCCAAAACATTGTCTGTAGTCTTTTTTTTGGCTGATTGTTAAGTTCTAAAATGGGGTCAACAATCCCATGGAGGAGATGGATAAATTACTTTTTGCATCTCATCCGCACCTGTGCTGCGATTCTCTCATGCGAGAGGATCAGAGCAGACACCACTGATTCTCGAATCATGCTCACAGCAGAGCAGGAGCCGATGGTCATTGGCACATCACATCTGGTGCTCTCATATATGGTGTTATATGCTCATGTGATTCCAGCCTTAGTCGCAGTACTAAGAAAAGTTGCTACTTTATACACAGAGTGGGGTCTCATAGATAATGAAGAAGATGCTGCGCTCTCCATAGTGCTGTGGCCGCTTCATATAGCTGATGGGCAGAGAGGCAAAGAGTCAGATATCCACTGAACTAATATTCATGAGCTGTAGCTATAACTTTGCTACTATAACATTTATTTCTCTGATCAGTTCAAATGCATTGCAATACACATGCCCTGGAAGATGTCAGGAACATTCTAGGCGACACTGACATGCCCTTATTTGAGTTCTCAGTGCCACTGCACTACTCAATGAACCTTTCATAGTATTTAGTATGTATCTACCCCACTATTATATTTTCCCCTGATGAGGCCTATGCAAAAAGGCTGAAACGTGTAGGGAATGGTTGAGGTTCACTACTACAGGGCCACACTTGCTAGGGTGGTAGTCCTGAATTTGGGGCACGACAGGGGATATTAGGCTACGTTCACATTTGTGTCTTGCGACTCAGCGTCGTCGACGCATAACGACGCATGCGTCATGCGCCCCTATCTTTAACATTGGGGGCGCATCGACATTGTCATGTGTTTTGGTGTGTTGCACGATGCAGTTGCAGTTTTGTAGCGTCGTAAAAACGCCCGTGCGTCGTAATTGCATTACAATCCCCATTGAAACCAATTGACAATGCACGGGACGCAAGTGCGTGCGTCGTGCATGCGTTGTGCGACGCATGCGTCGTTAAATAAAATGAAACAAAAAGTGTCTAGACTGTGTCTAGACAGTGAAAAAACATCCCCCATATATAAAAAAAATGTTTGCATTGTTTGGCACTTTGCATTAGCATACGACAGAGACCAGACCTCATCATCTGCTTTCAAGAGATGTAAGTACAGAATTATTCTGCGCATTTTCTTAATGTTTTATTTTTAAATTGTTTATTGCAAGTTGTGTATTCTGCACTGTGGTTGTGGACATTGTTGTATTTTTATTCTGGTTGTGATGTATGGCGTTGTATATGATGGCGTTTCATTGTCTCCGGCCTTGTTGATTTTATTGTAAAGTATGGTGGTGTATCCAGGATTGACTTTTCTATTCCATTTTTTGGGGGTGTTTTTTTATTCTGGTTGTGATGTATATTTCTGGCGTATATGATGGCGTTTCATTGTCTCTGGCCTAGTTGGTTTTATTGTAAAGTATGGTGGTGTATCCAGGATTGCCTTTTCTTTCCTTTTTTTTTTTGGTTGTTATTTTTTTTTCTGACATCTATTGTGCTGTTTATTTTGGGTTGTTCTGTGCATGCGGTTGTTCCACTGTGTTTTTTTTTAAATAGAAATATTTTCTTTTTTAATCAGGTTTTGATTAATTTCAGGGCTTCATATGTAGCCGTACTCTTTTATTTATTTTTTATTTTTTTCTATTGTAATGTATGGCAGTATGGTTTGCCTTTTCTTGTGCCTTTTGGAAATCAATGTTGGAAAAATTTTGTTAAAAAAAACCTGTGTCTTTTTGGATTAGTACATAGGGTCTGTTGTTTATTTGTTTTGTTTTCTTTCCTGGGACTGGTATTATGCTTTTGCTATACTCTGGCATTGTGTCGTCTCTGCCATTGTTTTTTATTTCAATGTATGGCGGTGTTGTTTGCTCAACGCTTGTTCAGTTGGCATTGTACTATGAGTGCACTGTTCATTGTGGTCGTAATGCTAATGTATGGATTTTTCGATATTTTCCTATATGTGCCTCTGTATTTGTGCATAGTAAAATAATTAAATTTTTTTGCATTTCAGAATTTCATCTTGTTATTAGTATGGCCAGCGACTCGAGCCACACGACACCACTGGGGAGTCCGGTGAGTACATGATCTACTGTTGCTTACTATTCGGTGTCATTTGTAGACGTGTCACTCAATTTTGAAAAACTATTTTCCAGGCTTCTTCAAGTGAGGAGGAACAGAGCCAGCAGGAGCAGAGACCTCGGGGCCAAGCTGTGGTGTCAAGACGGCGAGTAAGTATTTTTTCAAACAACCTAGTATTTTTTTTTTTTCTTACATTTTTTTTTTGGGGGGGAGGGGTAGGAGGGAGGGAGACCAAATTGTATTTATATTGCAAACATTAATGTTTACCAATTATTCTAGGTTTCACAACGGGACCAGGATGAGGGCATAGACATAGACATCATGGTCGCCTCTATCCAGGAGCGAGGCCCGTTGTGGGACAGCCATGACCCCCGGTGTTGTGTATCCGCTTTTTGGGCTCCCCTGGTGGTTGCTGGTGGTACTGGTGACTTGTTTGCACCTTGCTGCTTCTGTTCACCTGCTTCCATCAGTGTTTGGGAGTTTCCTATTTAGCCTTGCTCTCCAGTTCTCCAGTCATTTCCTTGTCGGTCATCATTGTAACCAGAGCCTTTCGGTTGTATGTTCCTGCTACTAGTCTGCTGATCAGCTAAGTGGACTTATTGTCCTTATCGTTTTTGTATTTTTGTCCAGTGTACAGTTTTGTCATTTTCTGTTGCTGGAAGCTCTTGTGATCTGAAATTGCCACTCCTGTGTGATGAGTTGACACAGGAGTCTTAAAGTAATTTCAGGATGGTTTTTGAAAGGGTTTTCAGTTGACCGTGAAGTCCTCTTTTGTATCCTTCTGCTATCTAGTAAGTGGACCTCTCTTTGCTAAATCTACTTTCATACTGTGTATGTCTTTTCATCTGAAATCACCGTTAATATATGTGGGGGCTGCTATCATCTTTGGGGAATTTCACTAGAGGTAAGCCAGGTCTGTTCCTTCCTCTACCAGGCGTAGTTAGTTCTCCGGCTGGCGCGTGGCATCTAGGAAGTCGTAGGTATGCTCCCTGGCTACTATTAGTTGTGTGGTAGATTTAGCTCACGGTCAACTCGAGTTTCCATCACCCGAGAGCTCGTTCGTTATTTACAGTGCCTACAAGTAGTATTCAACCCCCTGCAGATTTAGCAGGTTTACACATTTGGAATTAACTTGGCATTGTGACATTTGGACTGTAGATCAGCCTGGAAGTGTGAAATGCACTGCAGCAAAAAAGAATGTTATTTCTTTGTTTATTTTTTTTTTAAATTGTGAAATGTTTTTTCAGAGGGTCATTTATTATTCAACCCCTCAACCCCCCAGAATTCTGTTTGGTTCCCCTAAAGTATTAAGAAGTAGTTCAGGCACAAAGAACAATGAGCTTCACATGTTTGGATTAATTATCTCTTTTTCCAGCCTTTTCTGACTATTTAAGACCCTCCCCAAACTTGTGAACAGCACTCAAACATGGTCAACATGGGAAAGACAAAGGAGCATTCCAAGGCCATCAGAGACAAGATCGTGGAGGGTCACAAGGCTGGCAAGGGGTACAAAACCCTTTCCAAGGAGTTGGGCCTACCTGTCTCCACTGTTGGGAGCATCATCCGGAAGTGGAAGGCTTATGGAACTACTGTTAGCCTTCCATGGCCTGGACAGCCTTTGAAAGTTTCCTCCCGTGCCGAGGCCAGGCTTGTCCGAAGAGTCAAGGCTAACCCAAGGACAACAAGGAAGGAGCTCCGGGAAGATCTCATGGCAGTGGGGACATTGGTTTCAGTCAATACCATAAGTAACGTACTCCACCGCAATGGTCTCCGTTCCAGACGAGCCTGTAAGGCACCTTTACTTTCAAAGCGTCATGTCAAGGCTCGTCTACAGTTTGCTCATGATCACTTGGAGGACTCTGAGACTGACTGGTTCAAGGTTCTCTGGTCTGATGAGACCAAGATCGAGATCTTTGGTGCCAACCACACATGTGACGTTTGGAGACTGGATGGCACTGCATACGACCCCAAGAATACCATCCCTACAGTCAAGCATGGTTGTGGCAGCATCATGCTGTGGGGCTGTTTCTCAGCCAAGGGGCCTGGCCATCTGGTCCGCATCCATGGGAAGATGGATAGCACGGCCTACCTGGAGATTTTGGCCAAGAACCTCCGCTCCTCCATCAAGGATCTTAAGATGGGTCGTCATTTCATCTTCCAACAAGACAACGACCCAAAGCACACAGCCAAGAAAACCAAAGCCTGGTTCAAGAGGCAAAAAATCAAGGTGTTGCAGTGGCCTAGTCAGTCTCCTGACCTTAACCCAATTGAAAACTTGTGGAAGGAGCTCAAGATTAAAGTCCACATGAGTCACCCAAAGAACCTAGATAACTTGGAGAAGATCTGCATGGAGGAGTGGGCCAAGATAACTCCAGAGACCTGTGCCGGCCTGATCAGGTCTTAGAAAAGATGATTATTAGCTGTAATTGCAAACAAAGGTTATTCCACAAAATATTAAACCTAGGGGTTGAATAATAATTGACCCACACTTTTATGTTTAAAATTTATAAAAATTTAACTGAGCAACAAAACTTTTTGGTTTGTAAGATTTATGCATCTGTTAATAAATCCTGCTCTTGTTTGAAGTTTGAAGGCTCTAACTTATTTGCATCTTATTAAACCTGCTAAATCTGCAGGGGGTTGAATACTACTTGTAGGCACTGTATATGTTTCTGACGTTCCCTTGCCATTGGGAACCATGACACCCCGGCATGCGGACCAGGTGGTTTTGAGACGAATGTGGGCTGAGGTGGCAAAATCGCTGTGGGATGGCTTTGACAGCGCTTCACCCACGGACAAAGATAAATTTGGTAAGTATTGCCGAAATTCCGCTCTGACCCATCATGCCAGGATACACAACCGTCTGTGATGTGTTCTACTTTTGTAGCATCGCACACGGTTGCATTATCAATTAAAAAAAAGTTTTTCTCAACCTTTATTTTTTTGTTTGACTTTTTCACAGTCAAAAAATTGAAGACCAGATGGCGCTCCATAAAGGACCGTTTCAATCGGGGCCTGCAGAAGGAGGCACAGACTCGTAGTGGTGCTGCTGCGGCAGGGACATCAACATACAAGTACGGCAGAATTCTTCAGTTCCTGAGACCGGTCCTTGCCCGCCGACAGTAAGTATTTAGTACCTATTCCCACACATCGGGTATTGTACAACATGCATATTCACGTAGTATATTCCCCAGCCACGTAGTTTATTGCCCAGCCATTTATTATATTGCCCAGTATTGACGTAGTATACAGCACACAGACACATAGTATATTGGCCAGCCATGTGCAATATTTCATAGTGGCGTAGTATATTGCCCATCCAGGTTTATCACAGTTTCCAATAAAACATTAACATAATAGACACGGGAGACCTTGTAGTCCACGGCAGGTTCTGTTCCCAGGGTTGGTCTGAGCGCAGGACCTGTGGTGACGTCTCGGTCACATGACCGTGATGTCATGGCAGTTCCAACGATAACCGTAAACCATGGCGGCCGTTACAAATGGCAACCATGGGTGAGTATAGCATGGTAATTTTTAAAACCAAAATGTTTTAAATTTTTAATATTGATGCGGCATAGGCAGTGTCAATAGTAAAAATTTGGTTACATCTTACGGCGGCAACGGTTACCGCCGGTAAGTGTTTATCGATGACAGAGGGGAGTATGCGGGCGACAGGCATTCACTGTGGGGAGTAAGGAGCGGCCATTTAATTCAGGACTGTGCCCGGTGCTGATTGGTCGCGTCAGCCATGACAGGCAGCTGGCCGTAACAATCAGCAAATTAATACCGTTAGGACTGACAGACGGAACTGACCCTTTACAATTATGTAAAATTTTAATGTTATAGTGTGTGATGCAATGTTAACTTTTTATTACACACAGGAGGTGGCGATTGTGAAATGTTATACTTTGTATACTAATGTTTTCCTTATGTTTTCACAGAACACACAGCAGCACCCTTGAGCCTGTTCGGCCCTCTGGAGCGGTCCTTCGTGAATCGCCATCTGACCCGTCACAGCCATCCCACAGCGAGAGCAGGCTTGCACCACCATCTGGAGAACCGGCAGCCGGTCCATCAGATGTTCCCCTGGCCGAGGCCACTGGCGCTCCTTCCTTCGGGTATTCCCGACAGCGTCAGCGAGCCTCGGACAGGCCGCTACTGCCCGAATTTCTGCATTTGAGCACGGTGTTCCAGAATTGTTTCAAGGCGCTGGGCGATAGAATGGACACAGCTCAGTCCAATATCGACCGGCGCCTTGAAACTATGGAATCCGAGCTCTCGAGGCCGGCAAAACATTTCTTTAGTGCCATTGTGAAGGGCATGGTGGAACATCTTACGCCGGAACTCCAGATTTCGGTGATGCAGGCCTGCAACAATGCCTACGTGACTGCTCTGCAGCAGGCTCGGGTCATGCAGTCAGCGACTACAATGCCCGTAGTACCATCGCTGGCTAGCATGACTCCGACTCCTGCTGCAGAGCACCCACACAGAGCTCCGCGTGCCGAGGGCCGCTGCCGCTGACACCATAGAACCGAGCCGCAAAGTCCTGCTCCTGCCAGGCCTTCAAGGACCCAAAGACGCCACGCTGAACAACACCCAGAGGGAGAGAGGAGAAAACGGCCAAAAACTACAACAGCAACGGCAGCTCTGGCTGCTCCAATACCAACACCGAGCTCTCGGCCGGGGTCTAGCCGGAGCAGGAGTAGCCAGAGACAGTCCACAGGGCCAAGGAGACTGGTCGTGCCTCCTCCCTCCCCTCCTGCGTTGGCATTCTCGCCACCGTCAACCACAGGGTGGTCAGACGTCGGCATACCTTTGAGTATTGTCCAGTATGGTGGTTCCTCCTCCTCCTCCTCCTCCACCCCCCCTCCACCCACTCCCAAACTGGTGGATATCAATAACCCTTAATTGCCGAAGTTCCTACCCCTTAGAACCTTTCCCCATTTTTCTTTTTGTGTCACCCTTAATAAAATTGTTTTATTTTGATTTCAAAATCTGATTTTCTTGGTCTAAAATAAAGTTTGCACCAACTCACACCGTGCGCCGTACACAAATCTTGTGTTTTTAACACCTCATTTATCTGCAATGTGTGACACAATTTTATCCAGTTATTTGTTGTAATTTTTTTTGGCCTGTCTCTCATTGTACTATGACTGAGGTGTTAAAAACACATAAAGAGGATTAAAAAATATATCAATTTTCATACCTACTGTAATGGTACCGTCACACACAACGATTTTGTTAACGATATCATTGCTTTTTGTGACGTAGCAACGATATCGTTAATAAAATCGTTATGCGTGACAGCGACCTACGATCAGGCCCCTGCTGGGAGATCGTTGGTCCTGCGAATGATCAGGACCATTTTTTGGTCGCTGATCACCCGCTGTCATCGCTGGATCGGCGTGTGTGACACCGATCCAGCGATGTCTTCACTGGTAACCAGGGTAAACATTGGGTTACTAAGCGCAGGGCCGCACTTAGTAACCCGATGTTTACCCTGGTTACCATTGTAAATGTAAAAAAAACCAAACAGTACATACTTACATTCCGGTGTCTGTCACGTCCATCGCCGTCAGCTTCCCACACTGTGCCGGCCCTATAGCACAGCACAGCGTTGACGTCACCGGTGTGCTCTGCTTTAACTTTACTGCCGGGACTCACAGTGTCAGTCGGGAAGCTGACGGCGATGGACGTGGCAGACACCGGAATGTAAAGTATGTACTGTTTGTTTTTTTTTACATTTACAATGGTAACCAGGGTAAACAATACAGTGCGGGCCTGTTTAGTAACCCAATGTTTACCCTGGTTACACGGGGACTTCGTCATTGTTGGTCGCTGGAGAGCTGTCTGTGTGACAGCTCTACAGTGACCACACAACGACTTAACAACGATCACGGCCAGGTCGTATCGCTGGTCGTGATTGTTGGTTAATCGTTTAGTGTAACGGTACCTTAAGGTTATTGGTCAGGTGAGGTGGTAGCAATTTTCACGTGGCCAAGTGTCGCCACTATTTGACTCTGGACGTATTCCAGCATCCTGACTTCAATAGTGTTAACTCAATAGAGTTGAGCGAACATGATCATCTCCCTCCTTGTCAATCAAAACACTTGCAGACCTGTAGCATATGGGCCCCGGCTTCATGTAGTGCGGATTATGATCTGCAGCCACATGTTCAGAGGCTGTGTGACAGGCAGAACACATGCACATCCAAGGCCTATTTGTTTGCCTCGCCATGCATGTGTAGTGCCTGTCACACAGCCGCAGCACATGCAGTGGCAGAAAACCTGCTTCAGCCATCACGCTCCATGATGCCAGGTTCCATATGCAAATAGTCTGCAAGATTATTTGCTTGACAAGGTGGGAGCCGATGATGTTTGCTTTTAAAACTATGGAACACACGGCTATGTGAACAATTGGGTTGTTTTGTCAGAGTCAATTTGGGAACTGGTGCTCACATTACTACATTTTGTGGTACACACATTTGGTTCTAGAACATTGGATTTGTTTTAACTTTTTTTTATTGGCAACAACATTGTAACATAGGGGAGCATTTTTTTAAACAGAAAGGCACAATAAAGAACTTTATTTCAAAACAACACAGTAGAAAATCACGGTACATTACAACATTTAAAGAACATGACATTAGGCTGGTAAAATGTCATGGACTCAATAGTGTTTAATTCTTTACATGACAGTGTTTACATTTTTATTAATCACAATAAATTTACTTACAGTTACAGCAGGATAAAGTACTGTTTCGACATTACACCATTTGATCTTGCCATGACACACGGCCAACATCTGAAACAAAATATGAAGCAAATCGATCCCTCATCTGAGCAATTTCCAAAGTTGTCCTCAGAGGATGATCTTGGTAATCGGGCAATGGGTTTGGTATGGGTTCATCTAGTTCCACGTTGACTCTCTCTTTAGCAATAACATAATTGTGTAGAACCACACAAGCCTTCACCACCTGATCAACTGTCTCAATTTTCAGATTTATAGCGGATCCTAAAAGCCGCCATTTGGAGACAAGTATTCCAAAGGCGCACTCCACAGTTCTTCTGGCCCTGGACAGTCTATAATTAAAAATACTTTTTGTGTGGTCCAAGCCACGACTGGAGTAGGGTTTCAGTAGGTTGGCACACATTTGAAATGCCTCATCATCAACAACCACAAATGGCATTGCCGGCCCTTTGGTGTTGGGAAGAGGTCTTGGCTGGGGAAAATTAAAATTGTTCTCATATAATCTTCGGCCCATATCAGACTCCTTAAATGTCCGTGAATCATTTGCACGGCCAAATGCTCCAATGTCCACGGCGAGAAACCTGCAGTCCGCACCTGCAATTGCCATGAGCACGGTGGAAAAGTATTTTTTGTAATTAAAAAACAGAGATCCACTTCTTGCAGGCTTTGTAATCCTAATGTGCTTCCCATCCACTGCTCCAATACAGTTAGGGAAAGAACACACTTGGTCAAACTTATTGGCGTTGGCCTCCCATATTTCTGTTGTAGGGAGGGGTAAAAATTCATCCCGGAGATTATCCCACAAAGCGCGGCATGTGTCGGCAGTAATTCCAGAAAGAGTGGAGACTCCAATCCGAAACTGGAAATGCAGGGATCTCAAGGTCTCTCCGGTAGCCAGGAAACCGCCAAGAAGAAAAATAAATAAATTTAATTAAAGTACATTGTTATTAAATAAAGTTACATTTTCCATCCCTCCCTCCACCCCCCCCCCAAAAAAAAAGGTTATTTAAAAAAAGGGCAAAACATATAAAGTCTTTCAAATAGCTACATTACGTACCGTAGAGTCACCAGCAGACGTTCCTCGGCGGAAATTGATCTCCGGAGCTGCGTGTCCTGCCTGGTAATGGCTCCTTCCACCAGACGCAGCAGATAGCAGAAGCTGTCTTGAGACATCCTGGTATACTCAAAATATTTTTCTAGGTTGTCATTTAGCTCGCCAAACAAACAATGGTAGGCTCCATGGCTCTCTCGGACTTCCACTATAGGGTGTAGCCAAAAGCGCCGATGACTCCTTCTCCGTTGTTTATCTCTTTTCCTTTGTTCATGAAAGGCAATAGCGTAAGCATTAGCCATGGCAAAATTCAGCTCCATATTGAGATAGATACTCTCCATGGGACGCTCCATCTTGATGCTGTATAAAAACACGCAAAATGGGAGGAATTTTTATGTATGCCGGGGTATATATACTAAAATTCCATTATACCCTCCCTCTTCTATCCATTGGTGGTATTATCTAGTGTCTAGACACTAATGGGGCTTTTCTTCATGCTATTTGGTGAAGAAATGACATCATTGTTTGACAACGCATGTGTCGGAAAACGCTGCGTTTTTTACAAAAACGCAGCAAAAACGCACCAAAAAACACTGCGTTTTACAATGCATGCGCTCAACGCATGCGTCGAAAACAGTGCGTTTTGTGTGCGTTATTAATGCGTCATGCGTTGCGTTGACGACGCTGCATCGCAAGACGCAAATGTGAACGTAGCCTTAGGGAATGAACTACTCCACCCATCCTCATCATCATCCTATGCTGCCTTCTGAGGGCGCTCTTCAGCGAAACAAATGAGATGTGAGATCCCCCCAATTTTTTTATTACCTGCACTAATTTCATCATGAGCACTTTTTATTAGTCTGTGTCACATAATTATTCTATTAGTGTTTGAATTACTTTACCTCTTAAGTTTTATGGTATCCCATGCTACAGAGTCATTGATCCTGGGGAATTGGTACAAAGTGGCCACATTAGCTATATTTTGTGTCTATGGAAAAAATGTGCACAGAAAAATTAGCATATCTGCAAGAAAAATTGACATTTTGTGAATTTGAAACACGCACCGCAGGTCAGTTTACACTGCATAAAAAAAGCCCAGTGGGCGGGAGATTTTTATAAATCCCATCCACATTGCTGAACTGTAAGATGCTGTGTTTTTTGATGCAACAAAAATATGTAGCTTCAAAAACTCACCAAAATCTCATTGTGAACACACAGTCTAAGGTTGGAGTCATACTAGTGCATCATATCTGATGCGATATGGTAATGACACTCGGCTCCTGCTCTGCTGCGAGCGGCAGCCGAGTGTTTGTACTCTGTACTCCGACGCTCTGGCATGAGAGAATCCCAACACAGAAGTGGAGAGACAGAGAAAGTAATTTCTCCATCATCCTCCATGACCTTACTCGGTATACATCAGACTGCACTGGGGTGACATCTGAGTGCAGTTTGATGTTTCACTCATACCCATAGGCTTGTATGGGTGCGAGTGAGCCAACCATCACTGCCAATTGCAACATGCCGCCATTGTTCTCTCATGCCAAGTCGGCATGAGAAAATAATCACTGCCCCATAGAATAACACTGGGCCGAGTGCTATCCAATAAAACATCACATGGCACTATCCCCCCATATTGTTTGTTTGAAAAAACAAAGTGTGCTTTATTCACACTCTGCAAATCCAGCATCTACAGTTCTGATGTCGACCACGCCCTAGGAGGAAGCATAACGCGAAACGCGCGTCGGGCATCGGAAGGCTCAGCGTGTCACTCGGCACTTTATTTGTGAAGTTGTGCATTCATCAAGGTAACATGTATTGATTGGGACTCCTATTCTTTAGCAAGCTGCTCAGCAGCATTCACGATCTGTGATGATGTAGGTGCACTGTTACAAGTTATCAATGGACTAATGGGGTTATTATACCTTAGCAAGCCGTTGGGCATGGTTCATGATTGGCGTGGTCATGGTACATTTAGGGCTTTGGGAGTGGACTTATTGGTGTAGTGAAGTTGCTACATTTATGTATGATCTTGTCGTAATTAGCATATATCTGCTTTATATATTTAATACATTCCATTAAGTCTCCCTTATTCTCTGCTCCTCATGACCATGTTTAAATAGACAGCTTATTTCAAGCTGTTAGTTGCATCAATTTAGATTTTTTCCATGAATAATTTATTATTTATATTCCTATCATGTGAATGCCTGCAACACTGCTAATTGGCATTCTAGGACTGATTGTAGGAGCAGTATAGGAGGTTTTCTGGTCCCAAGTTCTCTCTTGTTTTGATATGCATATGACTTAGCTGACCTGTAATAAATTATAGTTATTGGCTTGGAGGCACTATTTTATTGTTATGTGTAATTCTTTTAAAAACATGTAAGTAAAGTGGATTTTTTAAATGAAAAAATAAAAGACACTTCTTGATTCAATTTGGTTTAATGGCCAAATGGTCAGTATGTTTAAACATTTGACGGAGTGTTGCCCACCCTATTTGTAGGAGAATGGGCCTGGGTTATATGTTTATCAAAACATAAATTATACCTGATTGGGTCATTTCCAGGAGAAGTGCCTAGGCTTGTGCAGATTTGTTAATGACACTCCTGTCTCTTTCCCTTGAGGAGGCTGCTTCCAAGTAAAATGAGGCTTCCACATGTTCCTGACATGGGTTGCAGGCCTGACAGACTGACCACAATACAGGTCCCACTTGCATACACTGTTTTCAGAATTGAATTCTAATGCTTTTGGTGTCTGGTAAAATCCAATTTACTGACATTGATCATACAGCTCCCCAACTCCTGTATTATATTGACCTTACAGCGGCTTTGCTCGCTATGAGAGTGACTCCATTGGGATGCGGTGGCCAAAATGAACCGTGGAGCTCACAAAACTCAGGTTTCATGGCATCTACTGGCCTTCTGAAAATGTCAAGCAGGGGCTGCATAATGACATGGCGGTGGACGTGGTGGTGGTGGCGGGCGAAGCCCAAAATTCAAATAGGCATGTTATAACTGCCATTGTAAAGTGATGGGGAGTATGAATTCCACTATCTAGCTAACAATTTTGAATGAGAGGGACCTCACAAATGTAGGAGTGAAAGCTCTCCCAAATGTATGATACAGGGCAAACTGAGGTCCCTTCCCAAACTCAGGTTTTATGGCACCTGCTGGCCCTATGAAAATGTCAAGCAAGGGCCATGTAATGTCAAGGTAGTGGACGTGGTAGTGGTGGCGGGCGAAGCCCAAAATTCAAATGGGCATGTATTAGCTGGCATTGTAAAGTGATGGGGAATTTGTATTCCACTATCTAGCTAACAATTTTGAATGAGGGAGAGACCTCCCAAATGTAGGAGTGAGAGCCCTCACAAATGTAAAAGGAAAAACTAAAGCCAAAAGGCTCCTTGTGAATATATGCTAAAGGAGAGGTATAATTGTTTTTATTTTTATTTTGCGTTATATACTGTACATGTAATTATGAAGGAAAAAATGTTTGTTAGCATTTTTACCTTTTAAAAAAAATATTTTTGGTTTGGTCTTCTTATAAATCTGTAAAACCACCTAAATAGTCTGACAACATTATTCCCAGATACTATATGTAAGTTAGAAAGGCATGCAGGCATCTTCTCCATGCTGTTCTCATTTAGTTTTATCACTTTCCCATCCATTTCAGCTTTTTTTCAGCCTCCAAGACCTATTTGTAGGGTCCAGCATGAAAATATTCGGCTTTCCCATTGACTTGCATTGGATTTGTTAATCGGTACGAATACTAAAAATTATTTGTGCCAATTTTCCCGAATCTGAATAGGTCACTATTCGCTCATCAAAAGTGCAGATGCTTTCATGCCCTGGATTCTGTGACTCTTTGGAGCAGACCTCTGATGCCCATTAAATAGAATGTGTTAACAGCTCTGCAGATTTGCTCATCTGTGGTTCCCCAGTCAGTAGGCCAGTTGGAAAGTTGTCATGCGAGGAGAAACAAGGGTAATTGGGGTGCCACCTCTGAGGATTGTACTGTGTGTGATATTAAGGTGGACATCAAGGAGAGGCCACTTGATGCCGTTCACTGGAGCATATGCTCTTTCTTCCTGTCTTCTACAAGGCATACTACCGTGCGACTGCCAAAGAAAGGGAGTTGAGTAGCCTGTCTAGTAACAGATTTTGTCAGTTGTCTTTGGATAGAATGAGACGGTGTTTGTTCAGTTGAGCTTTCAGTTACATTAACACAAAACCCATGTACACGTCAAAAACCAAGTCTACTCCCCCTTCCACCACTACCTCGCTTTTTCCCACTCATGCTGTATGTACCCTTCCTCTCTTTTAACCAGCTGTTTCACAACCTTAGGTCCGGACCTGTCAGTCATCTGTCACTAAATGAACAATCATTAGTTATTTTTTTTAAATAGTGTGCCTGAAAAACACTATTAGCCCTATCGATTTTGATTAGCAAATGGGGTCTTCTGACTACTACACAGTTTTATCCCAAAAGATTTGTATTAGCAAATTAGGCCTCTTGACTGAACCCCAATATTAGGCCTAACGATTTTGATTGGCAAATGGGGCCTCCTGACAGCAACACAGTTTTAGCCCAAATATTTTTTTATTATCAAATGGGTCCTCCTGATTCCTGACTGCAACACAGGTTTAGCCCAAATAATTTGGATTAGCAAATGGGGCCTCCTGGATGAACCCCAATATTAGGCTTAATGATTTTGGTTAGCAAATTGGGTCTCCCGATAATTGACTGCAACACCATTTTAGACCAAATTATTTGGATTAGCAAATGGGGCCTCCTGACTGCAACACAGTTTTAGCACAAACAATTTGGATTAGCAAATGGGGCCTCTTGGCCGACCCCCATTATTAGGCCTATTAATTTTGATTAGCAAATGGGGCCTCCTGATTCCTGACTGCAACACAGTTTTAGCCCAAACTATTTGGATTGCAAATGGAGCCTCCTTGCTGAACCTCAATATTAGGCCTAACGATTTTGATTAGCTAATCGGGCCTCCTGATTCCTGATTGCAACACAGTTTTAGCATCAATGACTTGGAGAATCAAATGGGGCCTCCTGCTTGCACAACACTATTACCACAATCTAGTATCTAACTAAATGACAAGTTCACCTGCAGCAGCAGCATGCAAAGCCTCTCTGCGCTGTTACACTGAGAAAATGACACCAACAAAACAAGATGTACGCTTTTTAAATGGAAAGGGACTTGTGATTTCAGCAGCCAATCACAGGAGCCCTTGTGTCATGACATTGCAGATGGTTTCTGCACCCTGATTGGCTGCCGGAATGTACACACATTATGCTATTAAAATAATTAGACTCTGCCGCTCCTCTGACCTATACACACCCCATCCCTCATAAACCACGTCCCCCCTGCTCATCATAGAGCAGCACTATCCTAGACAAAGTCAAAACAGAAGCATTAGTGGAAATGCAATCATTTACCGATCTTTGACCGAATTTTGACGACTTTGAAGAAAAATGCTCGTAAAGCCAAACACGAACTCGAAAGTGCTTTGTTCATGCCGAATTTGAAGCTGGCACACTTTTTCCGAACAAGTTCGCTCATCTTTACTCATGACTACCCAAAAATACGACTACCCATGACAAAATATGCAAAATATTTGGCCCAGCAAATGTTGAAAACTAACACATAAAGGGATGCAACAATGTCAAACACAATCTTCATAGTTTTAGATGACAACCATTAGCTTTCGGTTTGCTAAAATCATCAGGAAAACGGCATCACAACAACCAGACAGAAATATTCAAACTTTAAAAAAAATGCTAAACTTTTGGTTGCTGCTGTTTAATCGGTTATTTGAGTCTCTGTACACACTGATGAAATGCCCGCCAGGGCCGTGGGGTACTCAGTACTGGGTCCGGTACTTAAAGGGATGTGTCTCGGCGGCGGTGACCTGGTCCGTGGCCCTGAGTCCCCATGTTAAAGTAAAGGTCTTTAAAGGGGTTTTTCAAATAAAGTTCGTGACGCCACCTGTGGTTTTTGGTCAGAGGTGACCAACGCTGCTAAAAGGGATCCTATGGGGTGATGCTATGGCAGCCAGATGGTATAATTTCCCACAGGTGAAGTAGGTTCCCAGGGCTCCCGGTGAATAGATGGAAGATGGTGAGTGGTGCAGTAAAAAACGAAGGATGCAGTTGTGCAGTCTTTTCACATGGTTTACTGATGGTTGCAGGCAACCACAGTCAAAGGCACCAGATCACAGGTACAGGCAGGGTCCGGCTGGCTTGGAAGTGAGTTCAGAGTCCAGCTTTTCCAGGTGGAGTTAAAAGCCTTCCTTCTAGCACTGTGTTGATGTTGTCCCTTACAGCCTATGGCTTCTTAGCAAGGTTCTCTCAGTTATCTCTGTCCTTTAGTGAAGTGGGACACAAATCCGTATGACAGGTGACTCGAGCCTTTTTACAGGGTCTCTATCATGACCCGGGCTCTATGTGTCACTGTGTCTCCTGGATATTAGGGTGGACAGGTTATGTGTAGTCTAGCTGTCCTACCGGTTTCTGCTGTGCCTCCTAGAGTATGACACCTGTTATGACCCCAATGGCGAGGGTCTCAGAGGTACGTGGAAGTCTGCAGAATACAAAAATCCAGCTCATAGGGCAGTGGTAACTGGTTTGACCATATATCTACTCCTAACGCCAACACTAGAAGTAGCCGGGGATCATTCCTACGTTGATTCTAGATGACACGCTCCAGCCGGAGAATCTAGCTACCCCTAGTAGAGGAAAACAAAAGACCTTTCTTGCCTCCAGAGAAGGGGACCCCAAAGCTGGATAGAAGCCCCCCACAAATAATAACGGTGAGGTAAGAGGAAATGACAAACACAGAAATGAACCAGGTTTAGCACAGAGAGGCCCGCTTACTGATAGCAGAATAAAGAAAGGTAACTTATATGGTCAACAAAAACCCTATCAAAATCCACACTGGAAATTCAAGAACCCCCGAACCGTCTAACGGTCCGGGGGGAGAACACCAGCCCCCTAGAGCTTCCAGCAAAGGTCAGGATACAGATTTGGGACAAGCTGGACAAAAATACAAAACCAAAACAAATAGCAAGAAGCAAAAGGCAGACTTAGCTGATATAACTGGAACCAGGATCAGTAGACAAGAGCACAGCAGACTAGCTCTGATAACTACGTTGCCAGGCATTGAACTGAAGGTCCAGGGAGCTTATATAGCAACACCCCTAACTAACGACCCAGGTGCGGATAAAAGGAATGACAGAAAAAACCAGAGTCAAAAAACTAGTAACCACTAGAGGGAGCAAAAAGCAAATTCACAACAGACACCACCTCGGTCTTCCGGTTACCGGTATCTGCGCTCTATCAGAGAGGTAGCCCAGTCCCAGCTATTCTCCTTAGTTGTCACTATCCTGTGCTTTGCTCTCTGACACATTAGCTAAAATCTGTTATTCCTTCTGTATCTCACCATCTAGAAGCTACAGCACTTCAGGCTGTACGGCCCCTCCCTCATCCTTCTGCCTTAGACTGCTCCAGTCTCTGTCCGGCACCAACTATCTAAATATTCCTAGCTGCCTAGCAACTGCGTAGCAACTAACTCCTCCTCCCGACCGGAGAGAGCAGCTCCCCTTAAGTCGGGTGTAGAGCTCCCCCTTCTGGCCTGGAGTCAGAATAGTGTGGTATGTGCTGATTATCTGTCAAAGGAATCCTCAATTGCTTCAAAGCGTGACATCACTCTCCCTGTGAGGAAAGCAATGCCACTGTGACAACCAGGACCCTGGGGCATCACACTGACACTGCTACCTTTCTGTAGCTGTGTCTGTGCTAGAAGTGTGGAGTAATTAGGGCCAGAAAGATAGTGCCTCAAGATCACAATAAAGATACCCTGTTAGTTTACATCATTATGGCAACTGGTAGATTCTATTGGAACAGAAAAAGCAATATAGTGATGGGAACAGTTTAATGTGCAAAAAACGCTCCTGTGTGTAAAACTCATCCCATATGCTATCAGAGAACTACACCCTAGGTGAAAATTTTTGTTTGACATTGAGTTTTGTTCCTGATTAGAAAATGTTTATTTTTAAAGTCTTATTCAAAAACAAAGGTAGACATGCATCATTATAATTCTGCAATACAAAATGGTAAAAAAAAGTGCATGGTATGTGTATTTTATTACATAAGCAGTTCTGGTAAATTGACTTAGTCCAATTATGCACTCACTTTTGAGGCCTAAATGCTTTCTCTTATGTAAATGAACAGAATTAGGAAAAGTAATGTTTTCTTTGTTGTTGTTTGTATTGTTTTTGTTTCCAGATAGACTTTCATTGATGTCTCATATTGCAGCTATGCCTCTTTAATTTCAATAAGGTTGACCTACAATACCAAGTATAAGCAATGAATAAACATTTTGACCTTTCATGCAACTTTTTACCATGTCTAGAATAATTTTTTCTTACAAGGTTCATATAGAAATAGAAGCAATGTTGTGTCACAATCATTTATGTTCAATTTGTCCTCTTGGAGTACCAAAGCACTCAGCCAAGAAACCTGATCATGCAGGTTCTTCGAGCTGCTGAAATGATGACCATCGCCATCTCTATGGATCTGCCCAGCAGGATGCACCTTTATGGATTCTGCTTCCTCAGAGAGCATACTGTGAGTGACATGTAAAAGCATTATGAAAGACCTCAAGTCAGAGGTCAATGAAACAATACTCATCACATCAGGATTTTTTCAAAAGGTCACAAGTTGAAACATTTTCCATAGGTTTGGTCCTTCTTTAGAAAGTGTTGAAATCTGAATTTATTTACTATGGACCATAAAAGCCAATTATCCTACTTATAGTTGTCTATGTAGATAAACCAGTCACTGGACATGGTAGAAAGAGTTTGATGTTTCCTAATGGTTTCTCCTTTGGCCATATTTTGGTCGCTGTAAAATGTGGCTAAAATTATTATAGGCTACTGTGTGACAACTGTTGATACAGTGCATCAACTTTAGCATGAAAAGGTTAATAGAATGACAGTGATGGATTAGTTTAGGGTTACCTTTATTCCAAGCTTAGTCAAAACAGCATTTCGTGGCCAAAGGACAATGCAAAAATAACTTCCATTTTTTCTTTAGATTAAGTCTACTCAGAATTGGATATTTTTAGTGAAGCAGTTAATTTTTTTCCTTTCTATTAAAATTTTAAAAAAAAGCAATCAAGTTGGAATTACTGTTCAAGCCAAGGAGTTTACAAGTACAACAGTGCTTACTTAGAACAAAAAAATTGAAGTAGGTCTTTTGGCTATCAAATCAAAATTACTTTATTTCACCACTGTGTTTTTCTTCTTTCTGTAACTGGTTTAAACAATGGGCTACAAGATTTTGTCTTTGTTTCACTTACTGGCTGCAGTCCTACTTTTAAAACACATTTTGAGCCCAAAGGTACCTTCACACTAAACGATATCGCTAGCGATCCGTGACGTTGCAGCGTCCTGGCTAGCGATATCGTTTAGTTTGACACGCAGCAGCGATCAGGATCCTGCTGTGATATCGCTGGTCGTTGAATAAAGTTCAGAACTTTATTTGGTCGTCAGACCGGCGTTTATCGTCAGGTTTGACACCAAAAGCAACGATACCAGCGATGTTTTACGCTGGTAACCAGGGTAAATATCGGGTTACTAAGCACAGGGCTGCGCTTAGTAACCCGATGTTTACCCTGGTTACCAGCGTAAAAGTAAAAAAAACAAGCAGTACATACTCACCTGCGCGTCCCCTGCCGTCTGCTTCCTGCACTGACTGAGCGCCGGCCCTAAAGTGAAAGTGAAAGCACAGCGGTGACGTCACCGCTCTGCTGTTAGGGCCAGCGCTCACACAGTGCAGGGAAGCGGACGCCGGGGGACGCGCAGGTGAGTATGTACTGTTTGTTTTTTTTACTTTTACGATGGTAACCAGGGTAAACATCGGGTTACTAAGCGTGGCCCTGTGCTTAGCAACCCGATGTTTACCCTGGTTACCCGGGGACCTCGGCATCGTTGGTCGCTGGAGAGCGGTTTGTGTGACAGCTCTCCAGCGACCAAACAGCGATGCTGCAGCGATCGGCATCGTTGTCGCTATCGCTGCAGCGTCGTTTAATGTGAAGGTACCTTTAGGTTTAAATCTAACGTTAAATAAAGTGCTCATAGGTGATGCTGAGATAAAAATATTTGGACCTGAAACTCAATTGTCCTATTGAAAGCACTGGGCATTGTTACCTTCCTGAATGGCCAGATCTCTTAATTTAATAGCCCAGCAAACACATCTGACATTATTACCCAAGGGCTTTTCAGGCACCCCTTGACAAAGGCAGCGTGCCGAAATGCGTGTTGGGGAGGACGCCATCCGGGGGCCAGGGATTTTTATTGTCATGGTAAGTCTCCCTCCACTTGCTATTTACTCATGTATTGTTATTATTATTCTCATGTTCATCTATACACACTTTACATTGTGTTACAAATTACAATAGATACATGGTTTATACGTATTCACAGCTGGTGCTTTGAATCTATCTACACGTTCCAGTGTATATCATACACTCACATAAACATTGTTTAACCCCTGTTTTTCTGCACTAGCACTTTATTTATTTCATTATATACTTTGGTTATTTTGTGTATATAATTGTTTTCTACTCTTTTTATCAACACTTTGTCCTTGCATATTATCCTGGTAATTTTTACCCAGTTTTTCTGGTTTTTACTCTCCTGGTTGTGCCTCCTACTTCATAAGTAATTTTACTTCATTAATATCATTGATATTTCTTCGGTTATTGTTCCTGTTTATATAATAAATTATACTTTTTTTCTTCATAATATATGGGACTATATGGTCGTTTTTCTTCTGTGGTTCTTTTTTCAGTTATTTTGTCATTTCTGACTGTCCATTTATCACTACTCTTGTCCAGCTTTCTGGTTACAGGGATGTTACCTTTTACTTATTGGTTTATAGCAATTGTACAGATAACCCTGCCATTTTTTAAGCATCTCCTTTGTTATCTTTGATTTGGTTTTCAGTTAGCATAGCTTTCGGATACCATTTAAATTAACATTTTTTTGTCTCATCGTCCTATTGATGTAAAGTGAATAACCTATATCCTTAGTTTATAACGTAGATAAAAACATGTACCTTTATTGAAAATAGCTAAAAAACCATGAGACAACTACAACAGATATACAAATAAAACACACAACCGTGCTCTCTAGCAAAAACCCTAACTGGGGTACTGCATAACCACTACCTGACAGCGGAGGTTGGCACCCTAAACACAGATGCGAGATTGGCGCCCCCACTCGTCGGTGGCTGACCCTGTTGCTCCTAACATGCGCCCTGAACAGAAGGTGTACCAAACACGCTGTCATATACACCCGACAGGAAAATTATTGTTCAGACAGCATGGATAAATGGTGGATATATGTGAATGTAGAATTATTATCCTACCCTTACAGGGCTGCATGTGGCAGGGTGAGAGACACGGACTAAAACACAAGTGCAGAAAACAAAAATGTGCTCGTGCAAAAAACAACCACTCACTACTAGTGTTGAGCGATACCGTCCGATACTTGAAAGTATCGGTATCGGAAAGTATCGGCCGATACCGGCAAAGTATCGGATCTAATCCGATACCGATACCCGATACCAATACAAGTCAATGGGACTCAAGTATCGGACGGTATCCCTGATGGTTCCCAGGGTCTGAAGGAGAGGAAACTCTCCTTCAGGCCCTGGGATCCATATTAATGTGTAAAAGAAAGAATTAAAATAAAAAATATTGCTATACTCACCTCTCCGACGCAGCCTGGACCTCACCGAGGGAACCGGCAGCGTTCTTTGCTTAAAATGCGCGCGTTTACTTCCTTCCGTGACGTCACGGCTTGTGATTGGTCGTGTGCCGCCCATGTGGCCGCGACACGACTAATCACAGCAAGCCGTGACGTAATTTTCAGGTCCTGAATGCCTAGAATTAGGCATTCAGGACCTGAAAATTACGTCACGGCTTGTGATTGGTCGCGTCGCGGTCACATGGGCGACGCGACCAATCACAAGCCGTGACGTCACGGGAGGCAGGAAACGCGCGCATTTTAAAATTACGTCACGGCTTGTGATTGGTTGCGTGCCGCCCATGTGACCGCGACGCGACCAATCACAGCAAGCCGTGACGTAATTTCAGGTCCCGAATGCCTAATTCTGCATTCAGGACCTGAAAATTACGTCACGGCTTGCTGTGATTGGTCGCGTCGCGGTCACATGGGCGGCACGCAACCAATCACAAGCCGTGACGTAATTTTAAAATGCGCGCGTTTCCTGCCTCCCGTGACGTCACGGCTTGTGATTGGTCGCGTCGCCCATGTGACCGCGACGCGACCAATCACAAGCCAGAACGTAATTTTAAAATCCTGAATGCCTAGAATTAGGCATTCAGGACCTGAAAATTACGTCACGGCTTGCTGTGATTGGTCGCGTCGCGGCCACATGGGCGGCACGCGACCAATCACAAGCCGTGACGTCACGGGAGGCAGGAAATGCGCGCATTTTAAGCAAAGAACGCTGCCGGTTCCCTCGGTGAGGTCCAGGCTGCGTCGGAGAGGTGAGTATAGCAATATTTTTTATTTTAATTCTTTATTTTACACATTAATGTTGTTTCGATACCGATACCCGATACCACAAAAGTATCGGATCTCGGTATCGGAATTCCGATACCCGCAAGTATCAGCCGATACCCGATACTTGCGGTATCGGAATGCTCAACACTACTCACTACCTCTGTACCCTGTCCAGGAATGCCCTGCCTGGCTGTGGGGGTTGGCACCCTAATGTACAGCGGATATGGCGCCCCCACTCATCGATGGCTGACCCTGAAGTGACCCTATGGATGTTCTAATACTCTATCCAACATGGGTAGACAAAATATGGGGTATAGTTAAACCCATTGAGCAGGGCAGGCAGGCAGGAACATAGCTCCACAAATCAATAAACAGGAAGTTGAGATATAGCCGATAAAGAACATCATATCTCATTACAGAGGATAAGAGACAATACTTATCATGTTGATGAGCTGAACACATCTGTGTTTAGGGTGCCAACCTCCGCTGTCAGGTAGTGGTTATGCAGTACCCCAGTTAGGGTTTTTGCTAGAGAGCACGGTTGTGTGTTTTATGTGTATATCTGTTGTAGTTGTCTCATGGTTTTTTAGCTATTTTCAATAAAGGTACATGTTTTTATCTACGTTATAAACTAAGGATATAGGTTATTCGCTTTACAGAGATTGGATTATTAACCTTATGCTGTAGTATCAGCGCTTGTTTTCTTCTCATCGTCCTATTGAACAGACATAAATGCTTAGCCAAACCAAGTGTTCATTTGTATTTTCAAAAAGGCAAAAAGGCATATGGCAAAAATAACTAAGCATGTAGGTAGAGAAGGGAAGGTTACTATAATCAGCCATATACTGTTCAAAATGAACATCTGTAAAACCCACTTTGGAACTAGTGGAATGCTCTGACACCCTATATGAGAAAAGAATAAATGTTTTTTAAGTGAATCAATATGAATGGTAAGAATCACTGTAACTATAGTATACATTGAAATTCTCAGTTAGTTTCATAGGTCATTAAATTCTAAAAGTCAAAGGTCTATCAAGTTAAAAGTGTGCCTGTCACCGGGTCAAAGTGTCCCGCTTTTGCTCTTATTTTATTCCCTCTGCTCCCCTGAAAATTCTATTTTGCTGTTATTCTAAACTCTACCATACGGTTCCAGACACATGGGCCTTTTTAATTTTTCTGGTCATGACAAATGGATTGTGCCTCACAAGATTCTCTGGGGGCATGTCTTTAGGTTGCTCTGCTTTGGTAAACACCATAAAAATTTGCACCTGATAAAAATGTGCATATCTATGGAACCATTGGGCATATTTAAAAAAAAATTGAATACTCAGGGTGGCAATACAGATAGAATAAGGGGCAGGATGGTGGTTCAATGTTTAGCGCTGTTGCTTTGCAGTGCTGGGGTCCTGGGTTATAGTCCCACCAAGGACAACAGTGTTTAGGTGGGTTTCCTCCTACTCCCCAAAGACATGCTGATAGGGAATTTAGATTTTTAGCTCCAATGGGGACAGTGATGATGATAATGTATGTAAAGTGCTGCAAAATAAGATATCACAATATAAACAATGCATATTAGATATATAAATAAATAAAAGCAAAAATATAAAATCCTAATGTGTCAAACCATAGAAATAAAAAACTCAATGATGCAGATGCCTATGTCTCCATATAAAGGGAAACATTATTTTCCAATTCCCTCTCCACAATCTAGTATACATGACATGACCTATAATTTTTCCATTAAAAACATCCTTGGCTCTTCTTAAACTTTAAAACAAAACACAAATATTCACTTGACCCTTGCATCTTTGGATTTAATTAATTTCTCTATATCATATGGTAAGCAGGGATTCCTTTCCCCAGTATTAGTTTGGTTCACAATTAACCCAGAAATTGCTATTGAGGCATTGTTACAAATAAATGGATTGTAATCAGATTGACTTGATTAGTAATAGAGAACAGCTGTCCCCACAAACAATCTACAGTAATAGTGAATTACGCTCATTGTGTGAATAGCAAGCCTCAAAAGATTTTTTCCATAAAGTGTCACAACAATGTAATTTTATGACTAATTGTTCTCCATATATTCTGAGATTCATGGAAATGGATTCATGTGCTGGGAACAAATCCAGCTGTGTCCGGATCCGCCATATATTTGATGGAAAGGGCTGATTATAAATGCACATGAGCTACTTTATTCCTCTAAGAAAATATGTTTAAGCCTTTGAAAGCAAAAATTTGTGTGACAGAAGAGATGTAATAAGAAACTACTGCTGCAGTGTAAGGAATGTGGTCACGCGACCCAGTTTGGCCAGTAAATATTTATAGGATCATAAAAATATGTATTCTGACATTGGGTGTTACAGTAATGTTTTGTCTCTATTATGCTTCTTATAAACAAAGAAATATGTAGAAAATTAGCAGAGCCTGGCTTTTCCTAACCAAATTCATTTTGCCTCCACCAAATTAAACAAAAATAAATAAATAAAGAATAAGCCAGCAAAATAAATCAAGAATGACTTTCTTACTTTTTGTACAAATAAGTGTGCTGCCACTTATAGGTATCAGTATCAGTCTTGTGCTGAAGTCCACTGACAACTCCTTGCACCAATGAGCTATTCCAGCTGCCTCCATCTCCTAGATCTCATCCCAAGTACCTTCTGTACCTTTATGAAGGCACTCGATTGACTGTTCCTTTAAGTAGACCTCTTGACCATCTGCTGACTTGATTGACCATCCCTTTAAGTAGGCCTCCTAGCCTTCAAGTCAGTCGATCAATCTTTCCTATAAGTAGGGACCTCGTCCTGCTACTTCACCTAAGCAAAATTCCATTCCGTTAATTTGATTTCCTCACCTGGGCTTAGGACCTCACCCTGCAGCTCTCCCTCTTCTAAGATTTAGCTATAATCCAGTTCAGTTGACACTGCACATTCAACTTGATACAAGTCTGACCAACGACTCACCCTCTGCCTTGGCTTCAGTGGTTTTTATATTTTCCAACTGCATCACAGTAAATCATGTGCCCCTCTGTATATGGTCTCTCTCCTACCCTCTTGTATCTGGTCTCTCTCCACCTTATTTTAGTTCTTAGTTTCTACATTGTTCTGTTAGTTTCCCTCATTTTTGTCTCGGGCCAGTTTATGGCAACATTCATCCACACAAGTTCCACTGTGCAATCCTGATGTATGAGTGACTCACTTCCTTACATTCTTCCTTTCTTTAAACTCACCAGTCCTCGAGTGAGATAGGTCAATAAGACTCTAGGTGCTAGTCAGTACCAGCATCGCCAGTATCCAAGCACACTCCTGTGTCTCCTGAATTATGCACTGCCAGACGAAGTTATCTTTTGCATACATCGTGGGTGGAATGCCAATGTTGGCACCAGTGGATCATTCAAGTCCACTGGGACCCGATGCGAAATTTGGATCTAGGCTCCCCAGTCCCCCACATGTTGGCCAAATATATAGACCCTTGTAGTGCTCTCAATTCTATAAGGACATAGGAGCTTTCACCCACCCCCATTAAGTCCCCCCTCATGGGCTCCTTCCTGGAATATATGTCCTCCACCCTGTGCACACTTTAATATATGTGTTTCCCATCATGGGGTATATGTCCATTATCCTGGTAGTCTCCATCCTGGTATGTGCTGCTTCCATCCTGCACGCTAATCTTGTCGTTTGCTGCTACCATCTTGCCCCCCTATCCTGTCATATGCTGCTCCCATCCTGCGCCCGATTCCTGTCAGGTGCAGCCCCCATCCTGCGCTTTTATCCTGTTTTGTGCGCCTCCATCTTGTCATGGGCTACTCTCATTCTGTGCCCTCATCCTGTCATGTACTCCCATCCTGTGCCCCAATCCTGTCATGTGCGCCCATCCTGCACCTCAATCCTGTCATGTGGTGCTCACATCCTGCACCCCCATCCTGTCATGTGGTGCTCCCATTCTGCACCCTCATCCTGTCATGTGCTGCTCCCATCCTGCGCCCCCATTCTGTCACGTGCTGCTCCCATCCTGCGCCCCCATTCTGTCATGTGCTGCTCCCATCCTGCTCCCACATTCTGTCATATGCTTCTCCCATCCTGCGCCCCCATTCTGTCATGTGCTGCACCCATTCTGCTCCAGCATTCTGACGTGTGCTGCTCCCATCCTGCTCCCACATTCTGTCATGTGCTTCTCCCATCCTGCGCCCCCATTCTGTCATGTGCTGCACCCATTCTGCTCCCCCATTCTGTCGTGTGCTGCTCCCATCCTGCATCCTCATTCTGTCACGTGCAGTAAAAAGTCACTGGCTTTCTGAGCTGACGTATTTTCTACATATATATTCAGTAGAAAGTGGCTGTATTGCTCCGCTGACATATTCTATATATAGATTCAGTATAAAAATGGCGCCGGAAAGCATGGACTGCGCCACAACCCTTCTGGGCCACAATCCTCATCACCAGATGCGTAACTTACAAAATGGCGCCTGAAGTGCTCTATACGCATGCACAATTTCTGATGGAGGATTCATTTCCCGGCCTCCGGCCTGAAGAGACCCCATGGCAATACTGGATAGGTACCGTATATACTCGAGTATAAGCCAACCCTAGTATAAGCCGAGACCCCTAATTTTGCCAAAAAAAACCTGGGAAAACTTACTGAAACGAGTATAAGCCTAGGGTAAAACGTGCAGCAGCTACTGGTAAATTTAGAAAATAAAAATAGATACCAATAAAAGTAAAATTAATTGAGATATCAGTAGGTTAAATGTTTTTGAATATCCATATTGAATCAAGAGCCCCATATAATGCTGCACAAAGGTTAATAATGGCCCCATAAGATGCTCCATACAAAAATATGCCCCATACAATGCTGCACAAAGGTTAATGATGGCCCCGTAAGATGCTCCATAGCATAATATGCCCCACATGCTGCTCCATAAAGGTTGATTGCCCCCATAAGATGCTCCATAGCGTAATATGCCCCGTATGCTGCTCCAAAAATGTTGACGGCCCCTTAAGATGCTCCATAGCATAATATGCCCCACATGCTGCTCCATAAAGATTGATGGCCCCCATAAGATGCACCATAACATAATATGCCCCATATGCTGCTCCATAAAGGTTGAAGCCACTCATAAGATGCTCCATAGCACAATATGCCCCATATGCTGCTCCATAAAGGTTTATGGCCCCATAAGATGCTCCATAGAATAATAATCTAGTGACGCTCCTACTGTTATATTATAGATATATATATCTATGTCCTCCATCCTGGTGTATATGTTCCCCATCCTGGCATATATGACCTCCGTCCAAGTACCCAGTATACTGTATATGTTCCTTATCCTCACCCCATCCTGGTATATGTCACCTTTATCCTGGTATATGTCACTTTCATCCTTTTATATATGCTTCCCAATCCTGATATGTATGACCTCCATCCTTGTATATGTGTTCCCCATCCTGGTTTATATATTTTCTCCTTCTTAGGCTTATCCTGGTAAATATATGTCTCCCATCCTGGGCAAATCCTTGTATATATCTTCTCAATCCTAGCATATTAATCCCCCATAATGGTATACATGTTTCCCATCCTGGCATATACCGTATAACTCGTAGTTGTGGTCTACCTATGATGTCAATTACAGGCCTCTCTCATCTTTTTAAGTGGGAGAAATTGCACAATTTGTGGCTGACTAAATACTTTTTCCTCTCTCTCTCTCTCTCTATATATATACAGTATATATATATATATATATATATATATATATATATATATATATATATCCCGTCCTGGTATATATGTTGCTTATCCTTGCCCCATCCTGGTATTTATGTTCCAGATTCTGCAACTATTCTTTGGTAAAAAAAAAAAAAATGAGTTTACTCACCATCACTCTGCGTGGGGTCCTGTTATGAAGCCAGCATCTGACTTCAGTGTGCAAGCTACAGGAGCGCATGACGTTGCTTTTTTTTTCTTCTGAATGCCATACGCCCCCAGTCATGTGCAAGTCAGCGTCAGCTTCTGGCTTGTACTGCAGTACAGGGACTCAGGAGTCCCTTGTGCCACAATACTCATCAGCTGAATGTGGGTCCGAGGAGGCACCTCCAATTAAACTATGCGCTGGTATTGGCGAGTCCCTCACCAGCACAGGCCCAGTCACAAAATCTGTGACCACAATCGTACGACCATGGCTGGTTCGCTGAGTTTTCTCCTATGAGTTCAGCTCCTGATCTATCCTCTCAGTTGGTTTGGGGTGGTAGTGATACTGTCCTTGGCACAGTAGGTACTATTCACACCTCATCTTCATCATATGCAAGCATTGTTGGTGCAGACTAGTTCCACTGTTCTTTCGAGGTTCTCTCGTTCTCTCCCCCTCAGACACAAAAGGCAGGAGCATTTTTTGATATAACACTTTTCCTGATGCCTAATCTCCTCCCTCAGAGGAGAACAGCTTTCCACCTGTAGTCCAATTTTCTGTAAGTGCATTTCACTCACACCGACATTCGATATCCCAGTTGTAGCGATGCCTCCTGCATCTGAGTCACTTCAGGGTGTCTTGCCCTGTGGAATCTCTGTCCATCCAGATGTCTCAACATCTCTAACTGAGTTCAGTGTTCTCGCACCCAAGTAAAATTACTCGTTCTTACATAGTCTTTTTCCAGATTGAGTAGCCGCTCAGTAATTTTGCGGCCCTTACGAATAAACAGTGTTGTTTTTATACACCCACACCAGTTCTGGCCATTTCCTCTTCCAGTTGTCTTCCAAAATCTTTGGCATTTGTAGCAAAGCTCTGGTGAAATGTGCTCAGGCCCCAAGTCCCCATATGGACTTCTCAATGCCATCCAGTTGGTGCAGTTCTTCCATGACTCTCCCTTGAAAGCCTCAGGAGTTCATCACACTCTCTCTATTAAAATAAAGGCTAGTATGCTCAGCCCATTTGACTATAACGAAATAATATGCATTACAATTTTTTTTCTATCTATATTTTCCTTCAATTCACTTACTGAATATGATGCACTGATTTATAAATGCTTCTCTGGCAAATCCCAATGTGACATTTAAATTTAAAGCAGTTCTAGATACTTTTTGTTAACACAATGTATACACTGTCACGCTTGTACAGATGGATATTCCAGACGTTTCTTAATTTATGAATGCTTTTTTCACTTTGTCTAGGATTAGCAGCATTTCATTGGATTATTTTCATAAAAGCATTCTGTCTTCACAAAGGAAACACTATGTTCCTTCCTTTACATCCCAGCAATCCTGGATTTGTGTATTCTCAATAACTTTATCTGGTTGCTTATTAGTGTTGTGGAGATTTTAGCAAAATATTCAAAGTCCATTGTTAAAAAATATCCTGCCATCAATGTCAGTACTTTTCTCTATAATGCCAATTACTAAATATCTCATTCAATTTGATTTCCAAATAGGCAGCACAAGGCATTGAGCGTAGAACACCCTTTTATTAGGACTCCATAAAAATGCTGTTATTGGCAGCAGGACATATTTGGAGGGTTCTAACCTGTATTATTAGGAAACTAACATCATACAGGATGATATCCTAAAAAAGCAACCTATGATCAAGCAGGTCCTCATTTAGCAAAAGCAGAAAGCCCCTTGCATAAATCCTCTCCTGCTCTGATGCATTCGATGAATCTACAAAAGTCATGGGCAGTCAATCATTTAATAAGCTCCATGTAATGCTAATTTTCATTTGCAATAATCTGCATTAAAGGGAACCTGACAGTTTCCTCTTGCTCTCCAACCAACTGGCATTTGTATACCCGGCCTAACAATCCCTTTATTGTGTTTAACACTTAAACACATGTTTAAAAGAAAGTCTTTATAAACTCTGTTTTTCATATGCAAATTAGCATTAGTCTATGGGGCATTTGTTTCCCCAAACTAGTGCTTCCTCTCAGCATGTTATCTTGCCCCTGTGGAACGGATAACATGATTTGTAACAGCAGGTGCCATAGCCAGTGGCTATGAAACTCATGGGCCCCGATGCGAAAGCTCCAATGGGGCCCCCAAATATTTTAAATCTTTAATAGCAAAAGTCTTTTTCTATAGGCCAAAGGGACTTTTAGGGCCCCCTAGGGTCCAGGGCCCAGGTGCGATTGCAACCCCTGCACCTGTTGTAGTTACACCCCTGGCTATAGCCAGCATTCTATAAATCTTGCTCATGAGCGCGACTTTCTTCACCCACGTCATTACGCCTCTGAAGCCGGGTATATATTTCCTGGCACACTGCACATGTCAGGAAATGAAGAAGCCATCTGGGCATGCAAAAATGCAGAAAATACAGCACTCACCATTCCTTAAAAAATTACCGTATATACTCGAGTATAAGCTGAGAATTTCAGCCCATTTTTTGGGGGCTGAAAGTCCCCCTCTCGGCTTATACTCGAGTCATACCCAGGGGTCGGCAGGGGAGGGAGAGCGGCAACTGTGTAATAATACTCACCTGCTCCTGGCGCTGTGTCCCTGGTTCTCCGGTGCCAGCAGCTTCTTGCTGTAGTGAGCGGTAACATGGTACCGCTCATTACAGTAATTAATATGGACCCGACTCCACTCCCATAGGGGTGGAGCTGCATATTCATTACTGTAATGAGCGGTACCATGTGACCGCTCACTACAGGAAGAAGCTGCGGCACCAGAGAATCAGGGACAATGCGCCGGGAGCAGGTGAGTATAATGCAGTGCATGATATTCACCTGCTCCCCATTTCACTGTCAGCACCGCTCCATCTTCCCCGTCCTCTGCAGTGACGCTCAGTTCAGAGGGAACGGTGACACGATTCGTGCATGCCGCCCGCTGCCTGAATGGTCAGTGCAGAGGAAGGGGAAGACACAGTGGTGATCAGTGGTGTAACGCGGAGCAGGTGAAAATAGCAAGTGCCGGTGGCCTGAGAGGTGAGTATGTCATTTTTTTTTTATCGCAGCAACAGCATATGGGGCAAATATCTGTATGGAGCATCTTATGGGGCCATGTGCAGCATTATATGGGGCAAATATCTGTATGGGGCCATGTGCAGCATTATATGGGGCAAATATCTGTATGGAGCATCTTATGGGGCCATGTGCAGCAGCATTGTATGGGGCAAATATCTGTATGGAGCATTTTATGGGGCCATGTTCAGCATTATATGGGGCAAATGTCTGTATGGAGCATCTTATGGGGCCATAATCAACATTTGTGCAGCATTATATGGGGCATATTTTAATATGGAGCATCTTATGGGGTCATAATCAACATTTGTGCCGCATTATATGGGGCATATTTGTATATGGAGCATCTTATGGGGCCCATCATGAACTGTATGGAGCATTATATGGGGCTCCTGATTCAATATGGATATTCAAAAACACTTAAACTACTGATGTCTCAATTAATTTTACTTTTATTGGTATCTATTTATATTTTTGAAATTTACCAGTAGCTGCTGCATTTCCCACCCCAGGCTTATACTCGAGTCATTATGTTTTCACAGTTTTTTGTGGCAAAATTAGGGGGGTCGGCGTATACTCGGGTCGGCTTATACTCGAGTATATACGGTATGTCCTTTATTTGATGTTGTGGGACAGTCCTTAGAAAGCAGGGGGAGCAAGGAAGTGAAGGAGGACAACAGCCGTTTCATGCTTATTCCAGCCATTCTGTGCTTTGATAGCAGCCTTCAGCTTGTCTGCATTGTTGGGTCTGGTGACTCTCATCTTCCTCTTGACAATACCTCATGGATTCTTTATGTGAGTTTGTTGGCCAATCAAGCACAGTGATACTGTTGTTTTTAAACCAGGTATTGACACTTTTGGCAGTGTGAATAGTTGCCAAGTCCTGCTGGAGAATGAAATTTCCGTCTCCAAAAAGCTTGTCGGCAGAGGGAAGCATGAAGTGCTCTAAAAATTCCTGGTAGATGGCTGCGCTGACTTTGGTCTGATAAAACACAGTGGACCTACAACAGCAGATGATATGGCCCCCCAACCACCATTAATTGTGGAAACTTTACACTAGGCCTCAAGCAACTTGGATTGTGTGTCTCTCTAGGACCTTGATTTCCAAATGAAATGCGAAATTTGCTACTATCTGAAAACAACACCTTGGACCACTGAGCAACAGTCCAGTTCTTTTTTCCCTTGGCCCAGACAAGACACTTCAGGCATTGTTTATTGGTCATGAGTGTCTTGACACAAGGAAGGCAACACTTGTAGCCCATGTCCTGGATACATCTGTGTGTGGTGGCTCTTGAAGCAATGACTCCAGCCACAGTTCACTCCTTGTGAATCTCCCCCAAATATTTTAATGGCCTTTTCTTAACAGTCCTTTCAAGGCTGTGGTTATTCCGATTGCTAGTGCACCTTTTTCTACTACACTTTTTCCTTCCACTCAACTTTCTATTAATATGCTTGGATAAAGCACTCTGTGAACAGTCAGCATTTTTAGCAATTACTTTTTGTGGCTTACCCTCCTTGTAGAGTGTGTCATTGACTGCCTTCTGGACATCTGTCAAGTCAGCAGTAGTGTTGAGCGATACCGTCCGATACTTGAAAGTATCGGTATCGGAAAGTATCGGCCGATACCGGCAAAGTATCGGATCCAATCCGATACCGATACCCGATACCAATACAAGTCAATGGGACTCAAGTATCGGACGGTATTCCTGATGGTTCCCAGGGTCTGAAGGAGAGGAAACTCTCCTTCAGGCCCTGGGATCCATATTAATGTGTAAAAGAAAGAATTAAAATAAAAAATATCGCTATACTCACCTGTCCGACGCAGCCTGGACCTCAGCGAGGGAACCGGCAGCGTTGTTTGTTTAAAATTCACGCTATTACTTGGTTACGTGAATTCCCGGCTTGTGATTGGTCAGGTCGGCCATGTTGCCGGGACGCGGACCAATCACAGCAAGCCGTGACGAAATTACGTCACGGCTTGCTGTGATTGGTCCGTGTCCCGGCAATATGGCCGCCCTGACCAATCACAAGCCGTGACGTCACGGGAGGCTGGACACGCGCTCATTTTAAAATGGGCGCGTGTCCAGCCTCCCGTGACGTCACGGCTTGTGATTGGTTGCGCCGCGGTCAACCAATCACAAGCCGGGAGGCTGGACGCGCTCATTTTAAAATGGGCGCGTGTCCAGCCTCCCGTGACGTCACGGCTTGTGATTGGTTGCGCCGCGGTCAACCAATCACAAGCCGGGAGGCTGGACGCGCTCATTTTAAAATGGGCGCGTGTCCAGCCTCCCGTGACGTCACGGCTTGTGATTGGTCAGGGCGGCCATATTGCCGGGACGCGGACCAATCACAGCAAGCCGTGACGTAATTTCGTCGCCGGGAATTCACGTAACCAAGTAATAGCGCGAATTTTAAACAAACAACGCTGCCGGTTCCCTCGCTGAAGTCCCGGCTGCGTCGGACAGGTGAGTATAGCGATATTTTTTATTTTAATTCTCTCTTTTACACATTTTAACATTAATGTTGTTGCGATACCCGATACCCGATACCACAAGAGTATCGGAATCCCGGTATCGGAATTCCGATACAGCAAGTATCGGCCGATACCCGATACTTGCAGCATCGGAATGCTCAACACTAGTCAGCAGTCTTCCCCATGATTGTGGAGCTTACTGAAACTAAGGGACCTTTTTAAACACTTAGTAAGCCTTTGCAGGTTTTTTTTTGTTAATTATTCTAATTTACTGAGATAATTACTTTTAGATTTTCATTGGCTGTAAGCCATAATCATCAACATTAACAGAAATAAACACTTGAAATAGCTCACTCTGTAATTACTCTATATAATATATGAGTTTCACTTTTTGTACAGAAGAACTGAAATTAAAATCAAGTCCACATTCAGGTCTGTCATCTGTTAACAGAAATATAGGGGCTTCCACGTTATTGATAGCACAAAGGATCTGGAAAAGCAAAATGGCTCCTTGTGCCTCAAAAGAAGTTCAGCAAATTTTGCACTCCCAAGTCCAAATTCCCCCTTGCCTTCTGAGCCCCACAGTGTTCCTAAACCACATATAGCATCCACATGATTGGCATTTCTGAAGCGATGAGAACCCATGTCATTTGCAGTGCGTGTCTCCACAAGCATGAGCTTGGCATACTGTACTGGTCACTATAAGGTACTTATCACTACAGAGTGCTGGTCACTGCAATGGCAGTTTGCAATTTTCACTCGGCAACATGCACAACTGCTTGTTTCTGGAAAACACCCATGGAGGCAAAATTGTCACTACACCACACCAGTAGATAAATTCCCAAAGGGGTAAAATTTCCAAAAGAAAAATCACTTGAGTGAGGGATTCTGCTCTACTAGCATTTAGGGGCTCTGTATATGGAATCTGCAAACTATTCTAGGAATATCTGCTCTCCAGAAAGCAAATAGTGCTCCATCCTTTCCGAGTCTCTCAACTTATTCTTTCAGTAGAAATTGTGGGACAAATTATAGTGCCATTTTTGCCTACTGTGAAAATGTGAAATCTGGGGCTAAAACAAAATTTTATTGGTAAAAATGTAATTATTTTTTCTTATCTTCCCAACGGTGCTGTCAATATGATCACTGTACGCCTAGATTCATTCATTGAGAGGTGTAGTTTGTAAAATGGGGTCACTTATGGGGGTTTCTGCTGTTCTGGCAACTCAAGGGCTCTCAAGTGGGTCATGGCACCCACACACCATAACAGTGAAATCTGCACCATAGTATGGTTCTCCTTCCCTTCTGAGCTTTGCATTGTGCCTGAAAAATATTTCCTGATTACATGTAGGGTATTGGCGCACTCAGGAAAGTATAGACCTTAGTTTGTTGTAAAAAAAATGTCCTATTAGCCCTTAGAAAAATTAAAAACTTGGGGCTAAAATAACATTTTAGAGGCAAAAATGTAATTTATTCTTATTATTTATTCTTCACAGCTCTATGGTATGAATTTCTGTGAGGCACATGTGGTATCAATATGATCACTGCACACATAGATGAATTAATTGGTGAGTGTACTTTGTAAAATGAGTTTACATAAGGGGGGGTTTATGTTGTTCTAGCACCTCAGGGACTCTTCCAATGTGACATGACACCTCTAAATAACTCCAATATCGCACGTCTTCCCTTCTGAGCTTTGCACTGTGCCTCAAAAGTAGTATTCCCCCACATATGGGATATTAGCTTACTCAGGAGAAATTGCACAAAAAATTGTATAGTACAATTTCTCCTGTTACCCTTGTGAAAATAAAAAAAATGGGGATAAAATAACATTTTTGCACCCGTAGCAGCGAAGAGGCAGTGACCCACAAAGTTCAGACATAAAAGTCTCTTTAATGCGTTATCTTCACACAAAAAAGATTCCAAGCATATAACTTAAATGCACATAACTTCAGTGTTCAGTTCACACCAGTTCATAACAGCATCCTTTATACTGCAGTCACTACACATGCTAGTCCTCCCCTGACTAGTTCCATGGGTATCCTGCACCGCTGTATCACAATTTCTACTCACAGCCGTACACAGACCTTGACATCCTCCTGTCTGCAGCTGTGACACACGCCAGTCCTTCCTTCGGGCACAGGACAGTCTACCTCTGGTTCACCTCCAGGCACAAGACCTGTCCACATCTGTGACCAGTCATCATGGACAGCAGCACCACTGTGTATTCTGTGGGTTGTCAGGCCTTACTCTGGACCTGACACACCCGAGACTCCTAAAACTCAATACTAAAACCTCTCTATACTACAGGGCTTTTAACAATTGTAATCACAGCCACACCTATGACTGTAATGCCCCATCATGGCCTCACTATGCCTCTGTGCACTTCCTGGGGAGAACAAACAGTGCCCCTAGCTGTAACAGGGGTCACAGTCTCACAGCAGGTAAAATGTGATTCTTCATTTTCACATTTTAACAAATGAACTTCTCAGAAGCACCCGGGGTTCAAGGTGCTCACTACACATCTAAATACATTCCTTGAGAGATTTAGTTTCCAAAATGGGGTCCGTTTTGTGGGGTTTCCAATGTTTTTTAACATTAGGGGCTCTCCAAATGGGACATGGCATCTGAAAATGATTCCAGCAAATTTAACATTTTAGTAAAATGATGCTCCTTCCCTCCCGAGCCCTGCCATGCGCCCAAACAGTAGTACTTAGCATTGGCGTACTTAGGAGAAATTGTACAATAAATTGTCAATTGTGGGGGGTTTCTACTGTTTAGACACACCAAGGGCTTTCCAAATGGGACAATGAGCCCACTAATGATTCTAGCAAAATTTACTTGCAAAAAGTCAAATGATTCTTGTCACGGATCCCACCGTGCTGCCACCAATATGTCATGGATTCCAACGGATTTGTCAGGGATCCCATTAATCTGTCACAGTTCACGGGGAAGATACCTTTATCAGTACCCACCACTCACACCAATTTGTCACGAACCAGGGTTGTTTGGTTGCCCCTGGTTCCTTCTGAAGGAGATTTATCTATATCCCACTTCCCAGTTCCGGTTTGGAACTTGCAGCTCTCTGGTGCACCCTTTACCCTCAGGTCAGATCAGGTACTGCACCTAGGGTAATTAGTCGCCAGCAAGACTGTCTGCTATGTATTGGCTATTGGGCACGCTGCAGCGAGGGCGATATAACTAGTCCCACTCAGGCGGGAACAACAATTATCAACACCACCGGTCGCTACAGAGATTCACAATTGCGCAGAACAATGTATGCTGCCATCAGTTCTGATTTCCTAAGGATTAACGGGTCTGGAGCAAACCCAAATCAGTAGTGTAATTCACTTCAGAGGACGCGGCAGTTCGTATAGAGCATGAAGAGGCAAGCTAGTAATTGTATATTTTAGTCCATAAAAAGGTAGGCAGTGTTTACAAAGTATCAAAAGATATTATAAAGAAGACAAATATATGTACAATGCAATTACAAATAAACGGGGGTTACAATTGAAAAGAACACTTACATGTCATTATGTCATTTTATCTCATGGCTGGTCATGAGCTGAGAAGGAGAAAGACATCCATATATATCTAGATGCATGAAGAGGGAGGCATGAAGAGGGACGGGCAGTGTAGGGAGACTGGTATGTGCAGGTCAAGCCATAAACTTCTTCAGTGATTCTAGTGAGGGTTTTGAATTACACACACGCAAGCAGCAGGCAGGGTGAGAAGACGGGGGGTCGGAATGGCCCGCAGCGGGTATCTTTTAAAGTAGGTAGATACTCAAACATGGCATATTCTCATTATCGTGACAGTTCTCCTTCCCTTCTGAACCCTGCTGTGTGCCCAAACAGTAACACAAATGAGGTATTGACGTATCAAGAGAAATTCCACGACAAATTGTATGGTGCAATTTCTCCGATTACCCTTTTGAAAATGTTAAATTTGGGGCTAAAAATCATTTTTGTGTGGAAAAAGGGATTTTTTTAATTTTCACAGCTCAACGTTTTAAACTTCTGTGAAGTACCTGGGGATTCAAGGTGCTCACCGCACATCTAAATAAATTTGTTGAGGGGTCTAGTTTCCAATATGGGATCACTTGTCGGAGATTTTTACTGTTTAAGCACATTAGGGGTTCTCCAAACACAACAAAAAGTCAAATGGCACTCCTTACCTTCCGAGCTCTGCGGTGTGCCCAAAAAGTGGTTTTCACCCACATATGAGGTATCGACATGCTCAGAAGAAAATGCACAGAAAATTTTTGGTTACACCTTTTCCTCTTACTCTTGTGAAAATATAAAAGATTGGGTCTAAATTAAATTTGCCACCCCTTGTAAAACACCTCTGCCTGCTTCAGATGAGATGCTCATGTCATCTCATGGCAGAAGCAGTCTGTTTGCACCTCCCTGAAAACTGGACCTTAAAGGGCCACTGTCACCCCCCCTCCAGCCGTTATAAACTAAAAGAGCCACCTTGTGCAGCAGTAATGCTGCATTCTAACAAGGTGGCTCTTTTAGTTTTTGGTTCAAGTATTCCCAAAATAAACCGTTTAGAAACTTATCCAAAATACCTGTCTTTAGCCAGGGAGGCGGGTCCTCCCTCCCCAGCTTGAACTGCTACTCTGCCGTCACTCAAATCTTCAGGGGCTTTTGGCGCCACCCCCTCCACGCTTTTTTCTCTTCAAAACCAGCGCCTGCGCTGTGTATAAGCTCTGGCCGTGTGACGTCCCAGCCAGGCTTGCAAACTGCGCCTGTGCGGCGAGTGCGGCCACCCACCTTGGTAATCCCAGCCCCGCAGTGTTATGCATTATGCAGAGTGCGGGGCTGGGATTCACAAGCAGGGCGGCCGCAAAGGCGCAGTCTGCAAGCCTGGCTGTGACGTCAGACGGCCAGAGCTCTCTGCGCCTGCACCAAACAGCGATACACAGCGAAGGCGCCGGATTTCATGGGTAAACAGCGCTGAGGGGGCGGTGCCCGGCACCCCTGAAGATTTGAGTGACAGCAATGTGGCGTTACAAGCAGGGGGGTGAGGACCTGACTCCCTGGCGAAAGAAAGGTATTTTGGCGAATATATAAAACGCTTTATTTTGGTAATACATGCACCTAAAACTAAAAGAGCCACCTTGTAAGAATGCAGCATTACTGCTGCACAAGGTGGCTCTTTTAGTTTATAACGGCTGGAGGGGGTGACAGTGGCCCTTTAAGGAGATGCCACACCTGCTTCCCCTAGTTAAGACCTTGCACATTAGCGGATGTAAAAACTTAAAGTATAAGTAAGCATGAATTTGTCAATATCAATTTGAGATACTATTGTCAACCATGTAGTATATTATCACTTTATTTATGTTGTAACATAAATTGCAGTTTCATAGCGATAATACATAAAGAGGAAATATTGTCACCCACTGCCTAACGGGGGACAGTATTGGTCACTGTGCCATATAACAAGACGTCAGTATTTAAAATGCACATGGTATGGCATGTAACAGATTTTGCAGTGGGTCCAAGAGCTTCGTGTTACTTCTTTGCAGGGATATGCTTTCTAAAAATCACTTTGAAGTACATACAGTGTACCGGGTATACTGAGAAAAACAAATGCTTACTTTCATCAATGTAATATTTCTGCAGTGCTCTTCACATCTTTGTAGAATAAAATAAAGAATTATAGTAAGCATTTATATTTCTCACACAAATTGATAACCTTTCCCATTGTTCCAGTCTTTCATTGACTTCATGAGAAAAAGCCTGAGAGGGAACAAAAATCTAACAAATATTAATAATAAGGAAACAAATCTAAACAATACAAGCATTTTCATCTCTAATGCTAGGAGTATAGACACCTCAGTACGCTCTCGGCATTCTTCTTGCAGTCACAAAGCTGCTCTCAGGAACTGAATATTAATAGCATGTATACCAGAATGCATCAGCACTTAAAGGAAATTCATATTTGTTTAACCCCTTTAAGCATCCTTCTGTGTGATTGCAGCTGAATGTCATGACAATGTTACAAGAACAATTCTAGCTATTAAAATAAATGAGGATTTTCTGCCCCTGATTTACATATAAAATGTGCTACATTGATAACAGATGTTTTATGAACGAATATTAAAGTTTGTATCAAGTTTACTGCTCTTTGATGCAGTCTACATAACATGGAAACCCTTCCCCCATCAAGGTTCTTCAACTCTAATTGAACTGCTTTCTGCAGATAAGCAAACATATAGTGTACTGTATATATGATGAATTGTGCAATGTGAGGACGTTAATGGCACTTTCCAGATATGAGGCAATGTTGAAGAGAATATTTACAGCAAGTGAATGGTACAGCTCAGTCAAATAATCACTGAAGGAGTATAGGTAGTTGCTGTTGAGGCAAAACTTCAAACAAAGCAAGGCTCAAAGCTAAACATGAGCATAAATCCCCAGTCTGTATGGGTTATTTATTCTATGCAGCTGTTGTTTCTTTCTCCAATTGCAAAAAAAAATAAAAAAATGTGTCCTTAGTGTCCATGGAGAAGTGTGGCATAAAGGAGACATCAAAGGCTAGAAATTGGAATGCAGTCAGGGAGAGGGCAAACTATTTCAATTCATATTTTTTATGTTACTTAGTTTTTTTAGTAGTAATAATAATTATAAATAATATTGTTGACATGTAAATTACTGGAAAGTTGTCAGAGGTTATATGGGTTGTCCATTTCTGGACAACCCTTTATGACTGGCCCCAACGTGCTGTGTGAAATAAAAAAAATATGCTTACCTTCCAAGATGGCATCT
This sequence comes from Ranitomeya variabilis, assembly GCF_051348905.1. Classification (NCBI taxonomy): domain Eukaryota; kingdom Metazoa; phylum Chordata; class Amphibia; order Anura; family Dendrobatidae; genus Ranitomeya; species Ranitomeya variabilis. Next base: position 132,007,343 of record NC_135235.1, on the reverse strand, counting down.
TTTCCCCATTCTGAGCTCTGTGCACCCCACAAAACTCGTGCAGCTGATCAGTAGCTGGAGTGCCTTGGGACCATTTATAAGGGCATTTTCAGTAGTGTACAGCCCCTCCAAGTCCACAAGGATCCTATGTCTCAAAATTTTCATCAACATTCTTAGTCTTCAGACGATGTGAACACTTTTCTGCTGAATAATGACAAACGTATTCTAGGAGTGATACCTTTATTGGCTAACAGAAAATAATATGTTTGCAAGCTTTCAGAGCACAGTGGTTCCTTCTTCAGGCAAGATTACAAATAGATTAATAAGAAAAAAGCACAACATTTAAAGAATACTACAGTAGGACATTTTGTTCAGGGGGGTGGGCAGTGTCATGCCTCCTAAAGATAAGCCAAGGAAAATCAAATATTAGGCATTTTCTTACAAATGGAGAGGCAGTGGGAATAATGTTCTTAGTTATCTGGAGTTGGTCTGGTGGAGGTGTGAATTGTTTCCATGTAGTGACTAGTGTTGAGCATTCCGATACCACAAGTATTGGGTATCGGCCGATACTTAGCGGTATCGGAATTCCGATACCGGGATTCCGATACTTGCCGCGTATCGGATACCGGAATTGGAAGTTCCCAGATTCAAACTGCACGAATTCAGCCAATGAGAATGATTCCAAGTGTGGGCACATCCTGTTCAGCATGGAGGGCATGAAACTACTGGCAAGGCTGTGATTGGCTGTTGAAATTATGTCATGCTGCAGTTTAAAAGTCGCTGGCGCCATTTTGCGCTCACTCTGCTGTGAATTCAGTTAGTGACAGGACGCTGTTTGCTGACTGAGGGCCAGTTTAGAGATAGTGATTTGCTTCATTGTTCTTTTCCAAGGCTAATTTAGCAACCGCTGTGTTCACCTACTAATCACCTTGCTTTTGCCTTGCAGCGCTGTTTTCACAGCGATCTGCAAGGTCTGTGTGTGTGTGTGTGTGAGTGCAGCCCACTCTCTAGTCTGGGTGCAGCCATAGGCCATAGCTGGTTGTATTCAGTTCAGGGAGGGTGGTTCATTGCCTCATACTGTTCTATTTTTTTTTTTTCAAGTAGTGCAGGCTGCTGCACATTTATTCTAATAATTCCTATTAGTGACTTTCCACCCGCATCCAGCTAACTTGTGGAAAAACACTACATAGGATAACGTAGAGGAGTGTTTTTGGGCCTTGCAGCGCCGTTTACGGCTGTCTGCACGGTCTCCGTGTGACTGCAGCTCACCCTGTAGTCTGTGAGCAGCCATAGCCTGGTTGTATCCAGCTCAGGGTTTTTCACTGCGTCATACCGTAAAATCAATTTTCCTTTTGTTTTAAGTAGTGCAGGCTGCTGCACATTTTTTCAAAAAATTCCTATTAGTGTCTTTCCACCCGTATCCAGCTAACTTGTGGAAAAACACTACATAGGATAACATAGAGGAGTGTTTTTGGGCCTTGCAGCGCCGTTTACGGCTGTCTGCATGGTCTCCGTGTGACTGCAGCTCGCCCTGTTGTCAGTTCAGCCCCCCAAAAATAAATAAATAATAAAGTTCACCAAACACACCACTTTACATTTGTGTAGGCCACATTAGCTCATATTAAAGTCTAGTCCACACTTTAGAAAATTAGTGTTTCTTATACCTGTTAGGAGCTGTTCAGGAATAAGCACACAAAGCCGTTAGTACTTTTCTGCTTATCTTTATCAGTCAACCAAGATGAAGAAGGCAGGGAGTAAGGCACGTGGGCGTGGGCGCGGAGCAGGGAGAGGACGTGGGGATTCTGTGCCTGCTGCGGGCACCGGTGACTCATCAGCACCCACTTTCAGCAGGGAACAGTCGTTCATGCGCAGCTTTGTCGGAGAGCGGCGTACACCGCTGCTGCGTGAAGACCAAATTGAAGCCGTTGTCGGATGGATGGCAACTAATGCATCGACTTCAATTAGTGCCACATCCTCTCAGACACAGAGCACTGGAGAGCACCCATCTGTCTCTTCACCACCTGCCAAATTACCCAGGCAGACACAGAGCCCAGGACAGGACCAGTCTCTACTTCTGTTCTCTGAATCTCTTGGCTTGGAAACAGGGGGACAGCCAAGCAGCATTGGAGAAATGGAAGAAGAGGCAGGGTGCAGTGATGCCCAACAGCTTTTTCTCTCTGAGTCTGAAGAGGCGGGTGGGCCAGTGCCTCCGGTCACCACATCGCAGGACGCATCCGCTGATCACACTCAGGTGCCACTTTCTGGTGCGTGCTCTGCTGCTGAGACTACCCAGGAGGAGCAGTTGGTGGCAGAGGGTAGTGTAGATGATGAGGTCCTTGACCCATCTTGGCATGAGGGACAGGAAGGTGGTGGGAGCAGCTCTGAGGAAGAGATTCCCCGAACGGGCCAAAGAGGGAGAGAGAGGGGGAAGACTGCGGATCCTGCAGCCTCCACTTTGGCACCCGTTAGGAGCATGTCTCTTTCAAAAGCCAAAAAGGGCGCTCCCAAGACATGCAGTGCCTGGTCCTTTTTTGACACAGTTGCAGATGACATTTGCTATGTCAAATGCAAGGTGTGTCATCACAAAGTCAAAAGAGGTCGAAATGTCAGCAACCTCAATACCTCCAACATGTGGAAACATGTGCGGACCAGGCACGCGGCGGAGTTAGAAAAACACACTGAAGAGCTAGGCCAACCAACAGCGGCAGCTACCACCTCTTCAGCTCGTGTTGCCTCTTCCTCCTGCTCACACGCAGCTGGTTCGGCTTCCTCACAGGATCATCATGGAAGAACCTCTGGCACTGTTGTCCAGAGACCCACTGTAATTCCACCCGCAGCACCACGTTCCCAGTCATCCTCACACTCCCAGCCCAGTCTACAGCCATCAGTAGTACAGGTATGGGAGAAAAGGCCGCCTTTCTCGTCAAACCACCCACGAGCACAGGCTCTGACTGCAGGCATTGCCAAACTTCTGTCACTGGAAATGCGGTCATTCAGGCTGGTGGAGACTGACAGCTTCCGTGACTTGATGTCATTGGCAGTCCCACAGTACAATGTGCCCAGCCGCTTTTACTTCAGCAGGCAAGCTGTCCCTGCCCTGCACAAGCATGTGGAGGGACACAAAAAACACGCGCTACTGAACGCCGTCAGTAGCAAGGTCCACCTCACCACCGATGCGTGGACCAGTCAACATGGACAGGGGCGATACCTTTCCCTCACAGCCCATTGGTTAATGTTGTTGAGCCGGGTACAGATCGTGCGAGTGGCGCAGGACATGTCCTGCCCACTCCAAGGATTGCAGGAATCCAGTCTGTACGCATTGACTCCTCCTCTTACACCAGTTCCTCAGAATCATCGCTGCAGGAGCCGTCACAGTCCACCTCCACATGGACCCGTGAACGTTTACCTGTTACGACCGACATGAGCACAGCCGTGGCCAAACGTCAACAGGCCGTCTTGAAATTAATTTCTTTGGGGAATCGAAGCCACACAGTGCAGGAGCTCTGGAATGCCATCAAGCAGGAGAGCGATGTGTGGTTTGTGCCAGCAAATCTCCAGCCAGGCATGGTAGTGTGTGATAATGGGCGAAATCTGGTGGCAGCTCTGGGCCTCGGCAACCTCACTCACAACCCATGTCTGGCACATGTGCTCAATTTGGTCGTGCAGAGTTTTTTGAGGGACTATCCAGATCTTGATGCACTGCTGCACAAGGTCCGCCTAGAGTGTGCTCACTTGCGGCGTTCCAGCACGGCAAAATCGCGCATTGTGGCTCTGCAGCGCCGATTCCACCTTCCGGAACATCGCATCATATGTGACCTACCTACCAGGTGGAATTCCACGTTACATATGTTGGAGCGGTTGTGTGAGCAGCAGCAAGCAGTAATGGAGTACCAGCTGCATCAGGCGCAAAGAAGTCGCACTCCGCGCCGTTCAGACTTCACAACCACAGAGTGGGCCACTATGAAGGACGTCTGCCAGGTTTTGCATCCCTTCGATTATTCCACGCGGATGGCGAGTGCAGATGATGCACTAGTCAGCATGACTGTCCCCCTTATCTGCCTGCTTGAAAAATCACTGCAAGCGCTAAGGGATGATGTTGTGGAAGAGGTGGAGGATGAGGATTCACCATTTCCATCATCTTCTGGACAGTCAGCGCCATGTGGTTCTTCACAAACGCGTAGGCAGGGGACACTTTGTGAGGAGGATGAGGAGGAGTCAATGGAGGAGGAAGACATCCGTCCAGAGGAGGGAGTTACACAATTGTCCAGTAGTCAGTGTGTACAGCGAGGGTGGGGTGATGACGAGCAGGCAGAGATCACGCCTCAAGCAGGGGACAGTGTTCCTTGGCCAGTTGGCAGTCTGCAGCACATGGTGGATTACATGCTGCAGTGCCTGAGAAACGACCGTCGCATCGCACACATTCTCAACATGTCTGATTATTGGGTGTTCACCCTCCTCGATCCTCGCTACCGGGACAACGTAGAAAGCCTCATCACACCGTTGAACCGGGAGCGAAAAATGCGGGACTACCAAGACAAACTGGTGAATTCCATCATCTTCTCCATTCCAACTGAGAGAAGTGCTGCTAGTGCATTACAAAGCAGCTCAGTGCGTCCAGGCAGTGGAGGAGGCTCTGCACAAAGAGGGAGCAGAAGCAGTGCCTCCGCCCAAGGCAAGACCAGTATTGCCCAACTGTGGCACAATGTTGTGTGCCCGCCACAAAAGTCTACACCATCACAGACGGCTCCAGTAAGCAGGAGGCAACGGTTCCGTCAGATGGTGACAGACTACATGTCTTGCCCTCTTGCCGTACTCCCAGACAGCTCTTCCCCTTTCAAGTTTTGGGTCTCAAAGCTGGACACATGGCCAGAGCTAAGCCAGTATGCATTGGAGGTGCTGGCTTGCCCTGCGGCTAGTGTATTATCGGAACGCGTCTTTAGTGCTGCAGGTGGTGTACTAACTGACCGTCGCATGCGACTATCCTCCGATAACGTTGACCGGCTTAATTTCCTGAAAATGAAAAAGGCCTGGATCTCACAGGAATTTGCCACTCCTCTTCCTGATTAAATAATTAGGTGACTGTCTACAGTATACAGGTCTCCTGTTGTGTTCATCTTTCTACCACCTGAACTTTAATTCCTGGGCTCCAACACCGCCAGTTGAGGCTCAGAAGTGCCGTCTGCACAGTCAAAACATACGACCCAGTGTTATTGGGTGTCAGTAACGTCAGCTGATCCCCAGCTGTGTAGCCGGCAATGTGTCCTGCGACCGCCACGCTGACACAACAACTGAAATGTAAGGGAACCTGTCCCCCCCCAAGGCATTTGTTACTGAAAGAGCCACCTTGTGCAGCAGTAATGCTGCACAAGGAAAAGGTAGCCATTTTTGTTTAGCTCCTTGCACATGCAGAACTTAACACTTATAAAATGTGTCCACTGATATGGTAAAACCGTCCCGGAGGTGGGACTTTCCTTCGTAATGTGATGCAGCACAGCCATCATTCTTACCCCCCAGCGCCGTGCGCTGGCTCCTCAGCGTTGTTTGATTCTGTCTCGAAGCCTGCGCTGTTATGTTATCCCTTGGCCAGGCACACTTAGCGCTGCCCCTCTTCTGACATCATTTGGTGTCATGCTGACTGCGCCTGTGCGGCCGCGCTGGCCGGGATCCCGCCTCGCAGTGTCTTCTGATTTAATCACACTGCGGGCCTGGGATCCATGGGCATGCGCAGTGCATATCTTCACCTCCTCCTCTCACTCATCTCCCTTCACCTTCTTCAGACTGTGCGCCGTCAGCTGATCCCTAAAAGCATGCCACGGCCGTGACACCGCACAGTCTGAAGAAGCCGGAGGGAGGGGAGTGAGAGGCGAGGATATGCATTGCGCATGGCCACGGATTCCAGGCCCGCGGTGGGATTACATTAGACGACACTGCGAGGCGGGCTCTCGGCCAGCGCGGCCGCACAGGCGCAACCAGCCTGACACCAAATGATGTCAGAAGATGGGCAGCGCTAAGTGTGCCTGGCCAAGGGATAACATAACAGCGCAGGCTCCGGGACGGAATCAAACAACGCTGAGGAGCCGGGGCACGGCGCCAAGGGGGTAGGAATGACGGCTGTGCTGCGTCATATTACGAAGGAAAGTCCCACCTCCGGGACGGTCTCACGGTATCTGGGGACACATTTCATAATATGTGTTTAGTTCCGTGTTTGCAAGGAGCATAATGAAAAGAGCCACCTTTTCCTTTTGCATCCTTTGTGCTGCACAAGCTGGCTCTTTCTGCTACAAATGCCTTGGGGGGGTTAAAGGTTCCCTTTCGACTTTCTCCAATCGGGCTTCGGCCTACACTGTGTTCCTCTGCTCCTCCTGCTGTCCCTGGGCTCCAACACCGCTAGTTGTTGTCTGGAAGTGCTGTCCGCACAGTCAACAGTCGCTCCTCTGTTATTGGGGTTCAGTAACGTCAGCTGTTCCCCAGCTGTGTGTGTGGCAATACCGCCTATCTCCTCCACCTCCTCCTCCTGCAGTCCCTGGGCTCCAACACCGCTAGTTGTCTGGAAGTGCTGTCCGCACAGTCAACAGTCGCTCCTCTGTTATTGGGGTTCAGTAACGTCAGCTGTTCCCCAGCTGTGTGTGTGGCAATCCCTCCTATCTCCTCCACCTCCTCCTCCTGCTGTCCCTGGGCTCCAACACCGCTAGTTGTTGTCTGGAAGTGCTGTCCGCACAGTCACTAGTCACTCCTCTGTTATTGGGGTTCAGTAACGTCAGCTGTTCCCCAGCTGTGTGTGTGGCAATCCCTCCTATCTCCTCCACCTCCTCCTCCTGCAGTCCCAGGGCTCCAACACCGCTAGTTGTTGTCTGGAAGTGCTGTCCGCACAGTCACCAGTCGCTCCTCTGTTATTGGGGTTCAGTAACGTCAGCTGTTCCCCAGCTGTGTGTGTGGCAATCCCTCCTATCTCCTCCACCTCCTCCTCCTGCTTTCCCTGGGCTCCAACACTGCTAGTTGTTGTCTGGAAGTGCTGTCCGCACAGTCACCAGTCGCTCCTCTGTTATTGGGGTTCAGTAACGTCAGCTGTTCCCCAGCTGCGTGTGTGGCAATCCCTCCTATCTCCTACACCTCCTCCTGCTGTCCCTGGGCTCCAACACTGCTAGTTGTTGTCTGGAAGTGCTGTCCGCACAGTCACCAGTCGCTCCTCTGTTATTGGGGTTCAGTAACGTCAGCTGTTCCCCAGCTGTGTGTGTGGCAATCCCTCCTATCTCCTCCACCTCCTCCTCCTGCAGTCCCTGGGCTCCAACACTGCTAGTTGTTGTCTGGAAGTGCTGTCCGCACAGTCAACAGTCGCTCCTCTGTTATTGGGGTTCAGTAACGTCAGCTGTTCCCCAGCTGTGTGTGTGGCAATCCCTCCTATCTCCTCCACCTCCTCCTCCTGCAGTCCCTGGGCTCCAACACCGCTAGTTGTCTGGAAGTGCTGTCCGCACAGTCAACAGTCGCTCCTCTGTTATTGGGGTTCAGTAACATCAGCTGTTCCCCAGCTGTGTGTGTGGCAATCCCTCCTATCTCCTCCACCTCCTCCTCCTGCTGTCCCTGGGCTCCAACACCGCTAGTTGTTGTCTGGAAGTGCTGTCCGCACAGTCACCAGTCACTCCTCTGTTATTGGGGTTCAGTAACGTCAGCTGTTCCCCAGCTGTGTGTGTGGCAATCCCTCCTATCTCCTCCACCTCCTCATCCTGCTGTCCCTGGGCTCCAACACCGCTAGTTGTTGTCTGGAAGTGCTGTCCGCACAGTCAACAGTCACTCCTCTGTTATTGGGGTTCAGTAACGTCAGCTGTTCCCCAGCTGTGTGTGTGGCAATCCCTCCTATCTCCTCCACCTCCTCCTCCATCTGTCCCTGGGCTCCAACACCGCAAGTTGTTGTCCGGAAGTGCTGTCTGCACAGTCACCAGTTGCTCCTCTGTTATTGGGGTTCAGTAACGTCAGCTGTTCCCCAGCTGCGTGTTTGGCAATCCCTCCTATCTCCTCCACCTCCTCCTCCTGCAGTCCCTGGGCTCCAACACCGCTAGTTGTTGTCTGGAAGTGCTGTCCGCACAGTCAACAGTCGCTCCTCTGTTATTGGGGTTCAGTAACGTCAGCTTTTTCCCAGCTGTGTGTGTGGCAATCCCTCCTATCTCCTCCACCTCCTCCTCCTGCTGTCCCTGGGCTCCAACACCGCTAGTTGTTGTCTGGAAGTGCTGTCCGCACAGTCACCAGTCGCTCCTCTGTTATTGGGGTTCAGTAACGTCAGCTGTTCCCCAGCTGTGTGTGTGGCAATCCCTCCTATCTCCTCCACCTCCTCCTCCTGCAGTCCCTGGGCTCCAACACTGCTAGTTGTTGTCTGGAAGTGCTGTCCGCACAGTCAACAGTCGCTCCTCTGTTATTGGGGTTCAGTAACGTCAGCTGTTCCCCAGCTGTGTGTGTGGCAATCCCTCCTATCTCCTCCACCTCCTCCTCCTGCAGTCCCTGGGCTCCAACACCGCTAGTTGTCTGGAAGTGCTGTCCGCACAGTCAACAGTCGCTCCTCTGTTATTGGGGTTCAGTAACATCAGCTGTTCCCCAGCTGTGTGTGTGGCAATCCCTCCTATCTCCTCCACCTCCTCCTCCTGCAGTCCCTGGGCTCCAACACCGCTAGTTGTTGTCTGGAAGTGCTGTCCGCACAGTCACCAGTCACTCCTCTGTTATTGGGGTTCAGTAACGTCAGCTGTTCCCCAGCTGTGTGTGTGGCAATCCCTCCTATCTCCTCCACCTCCTCATCCTGCTGTCCCTGGGCTCCAACACCGCTAGTTGTTGTCTGGAAGTGCTGTCCGCACAGTCAACAGTCACTCCTCTGTTATTGGGGTTCAGTAACGTCAGCTGTTCCCCAGCTGTGTGTGTGGCAATCCCTCCTATCTCCTCCACCTCCTCCTCCATCTGTCCCTGGGCTCCAACACCGCAAGTTGTTGTCCGGAAGTGCTGTCTGCACAGTCACCAGTCGCTCCTCTGTTATTGGGGTTCAGTAACGTCAGCTGTTCCCCAGCTGCGTGTTTGGCAATCCCTCCTATCTCCTCCACCTCCTCCTCCTGCAGTCCCTGGGCTCCAACACCGCTAGTTGTTGTCTGGAAGTGCTGTCCGCACAGTCAACAGTCGCTCCTCTGTTATTGGGGTTCAGTAACGTCAGCTTTTTCCCAGCTGTGTGTGTGGCAATCCCTCCTATCTCCTCCACCTCCTCCTCCTGCTGTCCCTGGGCTCCAACACCGCTAGTTGTTGTCTGGAAGTGCTGTCCGCACAGTCACCAGTCGCTCCTCTGTTATTGGGGTTCAGTAACGTCAGCTGTTCCCCAGCTGTGTGTGTGGCAATCCCTCCTATCTCCTCCACCTCCTCCTCCTGCAGTCCCTGGGCTCCAACACTGCTAGTTGTTGTCTGGAAGTGCTGTACGCACAGTCAACAGTCGCTCCTCTGTTATTGGGGTTCAGTAACGTCAGCTGTTCCCCAGCTGTGTGTGTGGCAATCCCTCCTATCTCCTCCACCTCCTCCTCCTGCAGTCCCTGGGCTCCAACACCGCTAGTTGTCTGGAAGTGCTGTCCGCACAGTCAACAGTCGCTCCTCTGTTATTGGGGTTCAGTAAGGTCAGCTGTTCCCCAGCTGTGTGTGTGGCAATCCCTCCTATCTCCTCCACCTCCTCCTCCTGCTGTCCCTGGGCTCCAACACCGCTAGTTGTTGTCTGGAAGTGCTGTCCGCACAGTCACCAGTCACTCCTCTGTTATTGGGGTTCAGTAACGTCAGCTGTTCCCCAGCTGTGTGTGTGGCAATCCCTCCTATCTCCTCCATATCCTCCTCCTGCAGTCCCTGGGCTCCAACACCGCTAGTTGTTGTCTGGAAGTGCTGTCCGCACAGTCAACAGTCGCTCCTCTGTTATTGGGGTTCAGTAACGTCAGCTGTTCCCCAGCTGTGTGTGTGGCAATCCCTCCTATCTCCTCCACCTCCTCCTCCTGCTGTCCCTGGGCTCCAACACCGCTAGTTGTTGTCTGGAAGTGCTGTCCGCACAGTCACCAGTCGCTCCTCTGTTATTGGGGTTCAGTAACGTCAGCTGTTCCCCAGCTGTGTGTGTGGCAATCCCTCCTATCTCCTCCACCTCCTCCTCCTGCAGTCCCTGGGCTCCAACACCGCTAGTTGTTGTCTGGAAGTGCTGTCCGCACAGTCAACAGTCGCTCCTCTGTTATTGGGGTTCAGTAACGTCAGCTTTTTCCCAGCTGTGTGTGTGGCAATCCCTCCTATCTCCTCCACCTCCTCCTCCTGCTGTCCCTGGGCTCCAACACCGCTAGTTGTTGTCTGGAAGTGCTGTCCGCACAGTCACCAGTCGCTCCTCTGTTATTGGGGTTCAGTAACGTCAGCTGTTCCCCAGCTGTGTGTGTGGCAATCCCTCCTATCTCCTCCACCTCCTCCTCCTGCAGTCCCTGGGCTCCAACACTGCTAGTTGTTGTCTGGAAGTGCTGTCCGCACAGTCAACAGTCGCTCCTCTCTTATTGGGGTTCAGTAACGTCAGCTGTTCCCCAGCTGTGTGTGTGGCAATCCCTCCTATCTCCTCCAACTCCTCCTCCTGTTGTCCCTGGGCTCCAACACCGCTAATTGTTGTCTGGAAGTGCTGTCCGCACAGTCACCAGTCGCTCCTCTGTTATTGGGGTTCAGTAACGTCAGCTGTTCCCCAGCTGTGTGTGTGGCAATCCCTCCTATCTCCTCCACCTCCTCCTCCTGCAGTCCCTGGGCTCCTACACCGCTAGTTGTTGTCTGGAAGTGCTGTCCGCACAGTCAACAGTCGCTCCTCTGTTATTGGGGTTCAGTAACGTCAGCTGTTCCCCAGCTGTGTGTGTGTCAATCCCTCCTATCTCCACCTCCTCCTCCTGCAGTCCCTGGGCTCCAACACCGCTAGTTGTTGTCTAGAAGTGCTGTCCGCACAGTCACCATTTCGCTCCTCTGTTATTGGGGTTCAGTAACGTCAGCTGTTCCCCAGCTGTGTGTGTGGCAATCCCTCCTATCTCCTCCACCTCCTCCTCCTGCTGTCCCTGGGCTCCAACACTGCTAGTTGTTGTCTGGAAGTGCTGTCCGCACAGTCACCAGTCGCTCCTTTGTTATCGGGGTTCAGTAACGTCAGCTGTTCCCCAGCTGTGTGTGTGGCAATCCCTCCTATCTCCTCCAGCTCCTCCTCCTGCAGTCCCTGAGCTCCAACACTGCTAGTTGTTGTCTGGAAGTGCTGTCCGCACAGTCAACAGTCGCTCCTCTGTTATTGGGGTTCAGTAACGTCAGCTGTTCCCCAGCTGTGTGTGTGGCAATCCCTCCTATCTCCTCCACCTCCTCCTCCTGCTGTCCCTGGGCTCCAACACCGCTAGTTGTTGTCTGAAAGTGCTGTCCGCACAGTCACCAGTCGCTCCTCTGTTATTGGGGTTCAGTAACGTCAGCTGTTCCCCAGCTGTGTGTGTGGCAATCCCTCCTATCTCCTCCACCTCCTCCTCCTGCAGTCCCTGGGCTCCAACACTGCTAGTTGTTGTCTGGAAGTGCTGTACGCACAGTCAACAGTCGCTCCTCTGTTATTGGGGTTCAGTAACGTCAGCTGTTCCCCAGCTGTGTGTGTGGCAATCCCTCCTATCTCCTCCACCTCCTCCTCCTGCTGTCCCTGGGCTCCAACACTGCTAGTTGTTGTCTGGAAGTGCTCTCCGCACAGTCAACAGTCGCTCCTCTGTTATTGGGGTTCAGTAACGTCAGCTGTTCCCCAGCTGTGTGTGTGGCAATCCCTCCTATCTCCTCCACCTCCTCCTCCTGCTGTCCCTGGGCTCCAACACCGCTAGTTGTTGTCTGGAAGTGCTGTCCGCACAGTCACCAGTCGCTCCTCTGTTATTGGGGTTCAGTAACGTCAGCTGTTCCCCAGCTGTGTGTGTGGCAATCCCTCCTATCTCCACCTCCTCCTCCTGCAGTCCCTGGGCTCCAACACCGCTAGTTGTTGTCTGGAAGTGCTGTCCGCACAGTCAACAGTCGCTCCTCTGTTATTGGGGTTCAGTAATGTCAGCTGTTCCCCAGCTGTGTGTGTGGCAATCCCTCCTATCTCCTCCACCTCCTCCTCCTGCTGTCCCTGGGCTCTAACACCGCTAGTTGTTTTCTGGAAGTGCTGTCCGCACAGTCACCAGTCGCTCCTCTGTTATTGGGGTTCAGTAACATCAGCTGTTCCCCAGCTGTGTGTGTGGCAATCCCTCCTATCTCCTCCACCTCCTCCTCCTGCAGTCCCTGGGCTCCAATACCGCTAGTTGTTGTCCAGAAGTGCTGTCCGCACAGAGCCAAACACCTCACCAATGTGTTAGTGTGGTTCAGTAATGCCTGCTGCTCCCCTGCTGTGTATACGGCAACGTGTCTTGCGACCGCCATGCAGGCACAACAACTTAAATTTAAGGGAACCTGTCCCCCCCAGGCGTTTGTTACTGAAAGAGCCACCTTCTGCAGCAGTAATGATGCAAAAGGAAAAAGTGCCTCTTTTCGCGGTGCTCCTTGCACATGCTGAACCTAGCACTTATGAAATGTGTACCCTCACACCGTTAAACCGTCCGGTCGGTGGAACTTTCCTTTGTCATGTGACGCAGCACAGCCGTCATTCTTACCCCCTTGGTGCCGTGCGCCGCCTCCTCAGCGTTGTTTGAATCTGTCCCGGAGCCTGCGCTGTTAGGTTAGCCCTTGGCCATGCACACATTTTGCGCTGCCCGTCTTCTGACATCATTTGGTGTCAGGCTGGCTGCGCCTGTGCGGCCGCGCAGGACGAGATCCCGCCTCGCAGTGTCTTCTGATTTAATCCCACTGCGGGCCTGGGATCCATGGACATGCGCAGTGCATATCTGAACCTACGCCTCTCACTCATCTCCCTACGCCTTCTTCAGACTGTGCAACATCAGCTGATCCCTAATAGCATGCCACGGCCGTGACGCTGCACAGTCTAAAGAAGGCTTGGTGAGGGGAGTGAGAGGCGAGGATATGCACTGTTCATGTCCATGGATCCCAGGTCCGCAGAGTGATTACATTAGATGACACAGCGAGGCGGGATCTTGTCCAGCGCGGCCGCACATGCGCAGCCAGCCTGACACCAAATGATGTCAGAAGACGGGCAGCACAAAATGTGTGCATGGACAAGGGCTAACCTAGCAGCGCAGGCTCTGGGACAGATTCAAACAATGCTGAGGAGGCGGCGCACGGCGCCAAGGGGGTAAGAATGACGGCTGTGCTGCGTCACATGACAAAGGAAAGTTCCACCGACCGGACGGTTTAACGGTGTGAGGGGACACATTTCATAAGTGTTAGGTTCAGCGTTTGCAAGGACCATAATTAAAAGAGCTAAGTTTACCTTTTCCAGCATTAGTGCTGTACAATATGGCTCTTTCAGCTACAAACGCCTGGGGGGGGGTAAAGGTTCCCTTTCAACTTACTCCAGTGCGGGCTTCGGCCTACACTCTGCTGCTGTTGCTGACCCTGGGCTCTAACACCGCCAGTTGGGGCCCGGAAGTGCTGGCTGCACAGAGCCAAACACCTCGCCAATGTGTCAGTGGGGTTCAGCACCGCCAGTTGTTCCCCTGCTGTGTAGCCAGCAACGTGTCCTGCAAAAGCCACGCAGACACAAGGCTGCCGCCAGTGCAGGCTTCGGCCTACACTCTGCTCCCTCTACTCCTCCTGCTGACCCTGGGCTCAAACACCGCCAGTTGGGGCCCGGAAGTGCTGGCTGCACAGAGCCAAACACCTCGCCAATGTGTCAGTGGGGTTCAGCAACGCTAGCTGTTCCCCTGCTGTGTAGCCGGCAACGTGTCCTGCAAAAGCCACGCAGACACAAAGCTGCCGCCAGTGCAGGCTTCGGCCTACACTCTGCTCCCTCTACTCCTCCTGCTGACCCTGGGCTCTAACAATGCCAGTTGGGGCCCGGAAGTGCTGGCTGCACAGAGAAAAACACCCGCCAATGTGTCAGTGGGGTTCAGCAATGCCAGTTGTTCCCCTGCTGTGTAGCTGGCAACGTGTCCTGCAAAAGCCACGCAGACACAAGAACTGAAATTGAAGGGAACCTGTCCCCCCTCCCCCAGGCGTTTGTATGTTTTACAGCCACCTTGTACAGCAGTAATGCTGCATGTGTGCAAGGTGGCTCATAAAATTATTCTCCTTGCACATGTGGAACTGAACACGTCTCAAATGTGTCCTCAGACCATTAAAACGTCCCTGAGGTGTGACTTTCCTTTGTAATGACACGCTGCAACCCCCTTGGTAGCGCTGCCCGTCTTCTCACATCATTGTTTGGCTGGCTGCGCCTCTGCAGCCGCCCTGCCCGACACAACGCCCCTCGGTGTCTTATTTATTTTGACTGCGAGGGTGTGATTGACGGGCATGAGCAGTGCATATCTTCGCCTGTTGTCACTCATCTCCTTCCGCCTTCTTCAGACTGTACGGCTTCATGGCCGTGGCATGCGATAAGGGATCAGCTGACGCCGCACAGTCTGAAGCAGGTGTAAGGACCCGAGCGAGAGGCGAACATATGTACTGCGCCAGGCCATGAATCCCAGCCCCACAGTGTGAAACACTGTAAAGGCACAGCGGGGCTGGGATTCATGGTCATCGCAAACCGCAGCGGCCGACATGAAATGATGTCAGAAGACGGGCAGCGCTAACAGCGCAAGGCCAAGGGATAACACGACAGCGCAGACTCCTGTACAGCAAATAACAACGCTCAGGAGGCTGTGCCCAGCACCAAGGTGGGATTCTTGACATCTGTGCTGCATCTTATTAAGAAGGAAACTCCCGCCTCCAAGACAGTTTTGACTGTATAAGGGGCTAAATGTCATACGTGTTTCATTCAGCGTGTGCGAGGAACAAAATTTAAAAAAGCAACCTTTGACTTGTGCAGCATTACTGCTGGCCAAGGTGTGTATCTTCTAGTTTGTAACCCCTGAGGGGGGAGTTAAAGGTTACCTTTAAAATTGGTTCATTTAGGCTTCGACCTACACTCTGCTCCCTCTGCTCCTGCTGACCCTGGGCTCTAACAATGCCAGTTGGGGCCCAGAAGTGCTGGCTGCACAGAGCCAAACACCTCGCCAATGTGTCAGTGGGGTTCAGCAACGCCAGCTGTTCCCCTGCTGTGTAGCTGGCAACGTGTCCTGCAAAAGCCATGCAGACACAACAGACCTAAAGCTGCCGCCAGTGCAGGTTTCGGCCTACACTCTGCTCCCTCTACTCCTCCTGCTGAACCTGGGCTTTAACACCGCCAGTTGGGGCCCGGAAGTGCTGGCTGCACAGAGCCAAACACCTCGCCAATGTGTCAGTGGGGTTCAGCACCGCCAGCTGTTCCCCTGCTGTGTAGCCGGCAACGAGTCCTGCAAAAGCCACGCAGACACAAAGCTGCCGCCAGTGCAGGCTTCGGCCTACACTCTGCTCCCTCTACTCCTCCTGCTGACCCTGGGCTCTAACAATGCCAGTTGGGGCCCGGAAGTGCTGGCTGCACAGAGAAAAACACCCGCCAATGTGTCAGTGGGGTTCAGCAACGCCAGCTGTTCCCCTGCTGTGCAGCTGGCAACGTGTCCTGCAAAAGCCACACAGACACAAGAACTGAAATTGAAGGGAACCTGTCCCCCCTCCCCCAGGCGTTTGTATGTTTTACTGCCACCTTGTACAGCAGTAATGCTGCATGTGTGCAAGGTGGCTCATAAAATTATTCTCCTTGCACATGTGGAACTGAACACGTCTCAAATGTGTCCTCAGACCATTAAAACGTCCCTGAGGTGTGACTTTCCTTTGTAATGACACGCTGCATCCCCCTTGGTAGCGCTGCCCGTCTTCTCACATCATTGTTTGGCTGGCTGCGCCTCTGCAGCCGCCCTGCCCGACACAACGCCCCTCGGTGTCTTATTTATTTTGACTGCGAGGGTGTGATTGACGGGCATGAGCAGTGCATATCTTCGCCTGTTGTCACTCATCTCCTTCCGCCTTCTTCAGACTGTACGGTTTCATGGCCGTGGCATGCGATAAGGGATCAGCTGACGCCGCACAGTCTGAAGCAGGTGTAAGGACCCGAGCAAGAGGCGAACATATGTACTGCGCCAGGCCATGAATCCCAGCCCCGCAGTGTGAAACACTGTAAAGGCACTGCGGGGCTGGGATTCATGGTCATCGCAAACCGCAGCGGCCGACATGAAATGATGTCAGAAGACGGGCAGCGCTAACAGCGCAAGGCCAAGGGATAACACGACAGCGCAGACTCCTGTACAGCAAATAACAACTCTCAGGAGGCTGCGCCCAGCACCAAGGTGGGATTCTTGACATCTGTGCTGCGTCTCATTAAGAAGGAAACTCCCGCCTCCAAGACAGTTTTGACTGTATAAGGGGCTAAATGTCAAACGTGTTTAATTCAGCGTGTGCAAGGAACAACATTTAAAAGAGCAACCTTTGACTTGTGCAGCATTACTGCTGGCCAAGGTGTGTCTCTTCTAGTTTGTAACCCCTGAGGGGGGGTTAAAGGTTACCTTTAAAATTGGTTCAATTAGGCTTCGGCCTACACTCTGCTCCCTCTGCTCCTTCTGACCCTGGGCTCTAACAACGCCAGTTGGGGCCCGGAAGTGCTGGCTGCACAGAGCCAAACACCTCGCCAATGTGTCAGTGGGGTTCAGCAATGCCAGCTGTTCCCCTGCTGTGTAGCTGGTAACGTGTCCTTCAAAAGCCACGCAGACACAACAGACTTAAAGCTGCCGCCAGTGCAGGCTTCGGCCTACACTCTGCTCCCTCTACTCCTCCTGCTGACCCTGGGCTCTAACACCGCCAGTTGGGGCCCGGAAGTGCTGGTTGCACAGAGCCAAACACCTCGCCAATATGTCAGTGGGGTTCAGCACCGCCAGCTGTTCCCCTGCTGTGTAGCCGGCAACGTGTCCTGCAAAAGCCACGCAGACACAAAGCTGCCACCAGTGCAGGCTTTGGCCTACACTCTGCTCCCTCTACTCCTACTGACCCTGGGCTCTAACACCACCAGTTGGCGCCCGGAAGTGCTAGCTGCACAGAGCAAAACACCCGCCAATGTGTCAGTGGGGTTCAGCAACGCCAGCTGTTCCCCTGCTGTGTAGCCGGCAACGTGTCCTGCAAAAGCCACGCAGACACAACAGACCTCCAAATGCCTCCAGTGCAGGCTTCGGCCTACACTCTGCTCCCCCTGCTGACCCTTTGCTCCAACACCACTAGTTGGGGCTCTAAGAAGACAAGCTTGAATAGGTCCCCATCCTGGTTCCAGTACCGTCAGCTGGTTCCGGGCAGAGCCTTTGGCTTACGTGCCTCCCTCTGGGTATCCGAGTTCCACCAACGTCAGGTGGTCCTTGTTAGTGCTTTCAGGCACGGGTACCTCCTGCTTAGTAACTGGGTTCCAGTAACGTCAGCTGGTCCTCGGTAGTTCCATTGGCTCTTGGACCTTCGGCTACCCATCCGGGTTCCAGTACCGTCAGCTGGTTCTCGGCAGTGTCTTTTGCTCTTGTACCTTCTGCTCCCCATCCTGGTTCCAGTACCGTCAGCTGGTTCTGTGCAGAGCCTTTGGCTTAGGTGCCTCCCTCTGGGTATCCGAGTTCCACCAACGTCAGGTGGTCCTTGGTAGTGCTTTCAGGCACGGGTACCTCCTGCTTAGTAACCGGGTTCCAGTAACGTCAGCTGGTCCTCGGTAGTTCCATTGGCTCTTGGACCTTCGGCTACCCATCCGGGTTCCAGTACCGTCAGCTGGTTCTCGGCAGTGTCTTTTGCTCTTGTACCTTCTGCTCCCCATCCTGGTTCCAGTACCGTCAGCTGGTTCCGGGCAGAGCCTTTGGCTTAGGTGCCTCCCTCTGGGTATCCGAGTTCCACCAACATCAGGTGGTCCTTGGTAGTGCTTTCAGGCACGGGTACCTCCTGCTTAGTAACCGGGTTCCAGTAACGTCAGCTGGTCCTCGGTAGTTCCATTGGCTCTTGGACCTTCGGGTAGCCATCCGAGTTCCAGTTCCATCAGCTGTTTCTCGGCATTTTCTCAGCCTTCTTGTACCTTCTGCTACATTTCCAAGTTCAAGACCCTAAAGATGATGACCCGGAAGACCACCCCTAAGATGACGACGACACCACAGACGACAACCACTGAGATGACGAAGACCCTGGAGACGACGACGACGGCATGGGAGACCGAGAAGCAGAAGAACAAGAGGCTGCAGAACAAAGAGCAGAAGAACATTAAGCATAACACTAAATATCAGAGCAAAAGATATTATCTAAATTATAAGCAGAAGAAGACTAAGCAGTAGTGTTGAGCATTCCGATGCTGCAAGTATCGGGTATCGGCCGATACTTGCTGTATCGGAATTCCGATACTCTTGTGGTATCGGATATCGGGTATCGCAACAACATTAATGTTAAAATGTGTATAAGAGAGAATTAAAATAAAAAATATCGCTATACTCACCTGTCCGACGCAGCCGGGACTTCAGCGAGGGAACCGGCAGCGTTGTTTGTTTAAAATTCGCGCTATTACTTGGTTACGTGAATTCCCGGCTTGTGATTGGTCAGGTCGGCCATGTTGCCGGGACGCGGACCAATCACAGCAAGCCGTGACGAAATTACGTCACGGCTTGCTGTGATTGGTCCGCGTCCCGGCAATATGGCCGCCCTGACCAATCACAAGCCGTGACGTCACGGGAGGCTGGACACGCGCCCATTTTAAAATGAGCGCGTCCAGCCTCCCGGCTTGTGATTGGTTGACCGCGGCGCAACCAATCACAAGCCGTGACGTCACGGGAGGCTGGACACACGCCCATTTTAAAATGAGCGCGTCCAGCCTCCCGGCTTGTGATTGGTTGACCGCGGCGCAACCAATCACAAGCCGTGACGTCACGGGAGGCTGGACACGCGCCCATTTTAAAATGAGCGCGTGTCCAGCCTCCCGTGACGTCACGGCTTGTGATTGGTCAGGGCGGCCATATTGCCGGGACGCGGACCAATCACAGCAAGCCGTGACGTAATTTCGTCACGGCTTGCTGTGATTGGTCCGCGTCCCGGCAACATGGCCGACCTGACCAATCACAAGCCGGGAATTCACGTAACCAAGTAATAGCGCGAATTTTAAACAAACAACGCTGCCGGTTCCCTCGCTGAAGTCCCGGCTGCGTCGGACAGGTGAGTATAGCGATATTTTTTATTTTAATTCTTTCTTTTACACATTTATATGGTTCCCAGGGCCTGAAGGAGAGTTTCCTCTCCTTCAGACCCTGGGAACCATCAGGGATACCGTCCGATACTTGAGTCCCATTGACTTGTATTGGTATCGGGTATCGGTATCGGATTAGATCCGATACTTTGCCGGTATCGGCCGATACTTTCCGATACCGATACTTTCAAGTATCGGACGGTATCGCTCAACACTACTAAGCAGTGTATGGGGGTGAGTCCGTTCCTCCTCGTGGTGCCCTTTGATAAAGCCTGATGCTGCAGGCCAAACTGAACGCGGACAATTGTAACTCTTTTGTGACAGGCAGAACGGAAGGTGTAATCTTCAAACTTTTATAGATAACAACTACGGGAATGCCTGTCACAAATAAGAATTTGATGAAGAACTTGAATATGAAGAAGAATAATAGTTAAATAAAAAGAATATGAACAATGTAACAAAAAAAATAATAGGTAGAAGATGAAGAAGAAGATGAATAATGTGAAGAAGAAGTTGATGTCAAAGATGCTGCTGCTGAGGATGATGATGAAGAAAGTGTAGGAGAAGTAAAAAAGAAGGTGAAGGCCATGGAAGTAGTGAAACACCAATATCTGACAAAATAAAAAAAATCTTAACATAGTCAATATCTTTGTAACTCCGAACGTCTTAAAAAAAATTTAAAATTCCTGCTATTCTATTTGATTGGGCTAAACCTCTGTGCCTTTAATGTCTCCGCCACCTCCCACAATACATCCTACATTATTCTTAGTTGTTTTCCTTCATGTAGAATGAACCTACAAGGAAAGAAAGGGTTCATTTTAATTCCGATATTTTCGTCCCATTGACTTGCATTGGGATCGAGTATCGGAATCGGCGAGATCCGATACTTTGCCGGTATCGGCCGATACTTTCCGATACCGATACTTTCCGATATCGGAAGGTATCGCTCAACACTAGTAGTGACTCATAAAGTCCTAGTGTCAAAGAATTGAACATCTTCATTAGTTTGAATTCCCAAATTTTTCTGTCCCTGTCATCCTTAAAATGACCTTTTAGTATTAAGACTTTTACATCTGTCATACTGTGTCCAGTTCCAGAGAAATGTTTTCCCACAGGTGTGTCCATTTCATTCCTGATTGTATGTCTGTGTAGATTCCTCCTAGTTTGTAGTTTTTGCATGGTTTCCCCAATATAGATACTTCCAGGGCACCTCGTACATTGTTTCATGTACACCACGTTGGAGGATGTACATGAAAAGGAAGCCGTGATCTTATAGTCCTGATTTGTGTTTGGTACGCAGACTATATTTGTTGGTAATATGTGGGTACATGTTTTGCATTTTTTATTGTTACAAGGGAATGTGCCAGTCACTGATGGTGATGAGAGGACGCTTCTGACAAGGAGATTCCTTACGTTAGGGGGATGTTTATCGGAGAGAAGTGCTAGTTCTGGGAATATGTCTTTCAATTTGTGGTCTCTGTGGAATATGGGTTGAAGATCATCACCAATTTTCATTATGATGCTCATTTGGGGGGGGGTGTATGTGACCACAAGAGGCACCCTGTTGTTATCCTCTCTTAGTTTGTAATCCAGGAGGCTGTTTCTTGGGATCCTTGTAGCCCTGTGGATCTGTTCATCTATTACTAGTGGATGGTATCCTTGTTGTAGGAATGTATTCCTCAGTGATCGCAGCTGTATTTCCCTGTCTTTACTGTCTGAACAGATCCAAATATACCTCAGAGCTTAACTGTAGATGATGGTTTATTTTGTGTCGTGGATGAAAGCTGTTCTATCTAAGATATGCCAGATGTCCTGTTGGCTTATGGTAAATTGATCTTTGTATGGCGTTGTCCTCGATGTATATGGTCATGTCCAGAAAATGTATTTGGGTCTTTGAAAAGTTGAGGGTGAGCTTGATGGTTGGGTGGTACTTGTTGAGAGATCAGCACCAACCCATATTCCACAGAGACCACAAATTGAAAGACATATTCCCAGAACTACCACTTCTCTCCTATAAACAGCCCCAAAACTTAAGGAATCTCCTTGTCAGAACTTCAACCAGGCTGCACTTTGCAAGACAGCTGAACTGTCTCACTCCGAGGGCAATATTCTATATAACAGATCACTTCCACGTCACTACTGCTTACAGGCTATCTTCAACTTTCAGTTCACCACACCAAGTCAGCAACAGATCCAAGTCAGCTTTCAGTCGCACTCCACCTTTTGACAAAAGGGACAAGTCACCACTCCTTTTGCACAGGGCACAATAACTGCATACTTGCAGGAAAAAATTAACATTTTACTTTTTTAATAAAAATTTTACTTTAGGCCATTTTTTTCTTGTCGACAGGAGGCTAAACATCGCAGATGACAGGCAGAGGAAAAGGACAAAGTAACACCCAACTTTTTACAAAACGCCCTCCAGAACTTAGTGACTAACTGCACACCTCTGTCAGACACCACATTCAATGGCACTCCATGCAAACGCACCACATGTTGCACAAACAACCTGGACAAGGTCTGTGCAGAAGGTAACGCAGACAAAGGTACAAAATGGGCTTGCTTAGAGAACCTGTCCACTACCACCCATACCACAGTATTTTCCCTGGAAGGAGGGAGATTGGTGATAAAATTAATGGACAAGTGAGTCCATGGTCTATCAGGAATTGGCAAAGGCACCAATCCCCGGATGGCAGGCCAGCTATGAGAACTCTTAGCACGAGCACAAACACCACACGCAGACACAAACTTTTTGACATCAGCAATCAGTGAGGGCCACCAAAAAACCCTAGCCACGGCCCCACAAGTGGCTGAGATCCCAGGATGACCACTCAAAACAGACTCATGGAACTCCTGAAAGAGCCTTAGACAAAATTGTACAGGGACAAACAATTTTCCAACTGGTTTAGATCTAGGAGCAAGAGACTGGGCCTCCATGATCTCTCACTCCAATTGAGATGATATATCAGCCACTACCACCTCAGGTTGAAGAATGAAAGATGGAGGCTTGGGAGGGGACACAGGGTCAAAACTATGGGATAAAGCATCCGCTTTAATGTTTTTTGAACCAAGATGAAATGTAATGGAATACTGAAACCGGGAAAAAAAAGTGACCACCGAGCCTACCTAGGAGTCAATCTTTTAGCAGACTCGATGTAGGCTAAATTTTTATGATCACTAATCACAGTGATGGGATGAGCCACACCCTCCAAAAAAGGCCTCCATTACTCAAAAGCCAACTTAACCACAAGAAGCACTCTATTACCCACATCACAATTTCTCTTGACCGGAGAGAATTTCTTTGAAAAGAAGGCGCATGGTTTAAGATTGGTAAGAGTGGCGAGCCCCTGTTACAAAACTGCCCCCACCCTCACTTCAGAAGCATCAACCTCCACGATAGAGGGTCTGGACGGATCTGGTTGTACTAGCACCGGGATGGACAAATAGCATTTCTTTAAGGTCAAAAAAGATTCCACAGCAGATGTAGACCAATTTTTAACATCTGCACCCTAAAGTGTAAGATCAGTAAGAGGTTTAACCACCTGAGAAAATCCCTTGATAAATTTCCGGTAATAATTTGCGAACCCCAGAAAACGCTGCGACCCCTTCAAGTCTCGAAGCTGAACCCAATCGATGATCGCTTGGACCTTTTTGAGGTCCATTCAAAAACCCTCATTAGATATAATAAATTCCAAAAATGACAATTCTGCACAAAAAATTAACATTTTTCCAACTTAGCAAAGAGTTTATTCTCCCTAAGTCTCCGGAGAACAGTACGCAAATGTCCCCGATGGGCTTGTTTGTCTGAGGAGTAAATCACAATATCATTCTAGATATATAACTTCAAAGCGACCAATGAGGTCTGAAAATACGACATTTACAAAACTTTGAAAGATGGCTGGAGCATTTGTCAAGCCAAAAGGCATAACTAAATTCTCAAAGAGACCCTCGGACATGGGAAACGCCATCTTCCACTCGTCTCCCCCTCGAACCCTGATCAAATTATAGGCCTCCCATAAATCCAATTTTGAAAACCATTTTGCCCCAGACAATTGGTTCCGTAGATCAGGAATAAGAGGGAGTGGGTACGTGTTTCTCATCATGATTTTATTGAATTCATGAAAGTCGAGGCAAGGGCGCAAACCACCATCTTTCTTTTTACAAAAAAAAATCCAGTTGCCACAGGAGAAACAGAAGGATGAATATGCCCCTTACGGCGTCTCTCAGCAATACACTCCTTCATGGCCACCCATTCAGATTAAACAACCGGGCCTTGGGCAATGTAGCATCTGGAATCAAATCATTGGTGCAGCCAAAAGGTCGATGTGGTGGTAAAACCTCAGCCTCGCTAAGCCTTTGAAATCCGTTAGGTACTTCAGAATACCCTCCAGACCAACACATGAGGTAGACACAGAATTACAGCATAGGTTAACTCAATTGGATCCCTATTGAACAATTTCATTGGTTTCCCAATTGATAACAGGATTAGGACATTGTATCCAGGGAAAACCCAGAACCACCCCCTCATGTAAATTGTCCAAAACAAAGCAAGTAATATGTTCCATATGAGAAGAGCCCACCTTAAGCAAGAACATTTCTGAGACACAGGTGATTTCCCAATTGGTAAGGGGAGTGGAGTCAATGGCCCACTACTTTTAGTGGAGTCTTGAGCCTAACTGTCCCTATCTTACAAAATGTCACCTAGTTAGTCAATCAAAGTGATGGTAGAACCACAATCCACAAAAGCTGTAGAAGGAAATAGATCACCATCTACCCTATGCTCCACCTGGAGCAAAATTTTAGACATAGAGGAAAAGAGTACTTGGGGGGTATGGGTAACCTCCTCGACTGTTACTCAGACCTAGATGTTTCCTGACACCTTGGAGGACGGAGGTCATGAGGAGCAGTTTTTTCTCCAGTGTCCCAAAGCCCCACAGTAAAAGCAAAGTTGGTTCTCCTTGCAATATCTCCTCTCCCTTTCCTTAACCCCTTAATCCCATATGACGTACTATCCCGTCAAGGTGACCTGGGACTTAATTCCCAGTGACGGGATAGTACGTCATAGCCGATCGGCCGCGCTCACGGGGGGAGCGCGGCCGATCGCGGCCGGGTGTCAGCTGTCTATCGCAGCTGACATCCGGCACTATGTGCCAGGAGCGGTCACGGACCGCCCCCGGCACATTAACCCCCGGCACACCGCGATCAAACATGATCGCGGTGTACCGGCGGTACAGGGAAGCATCGCGCAGGGAGGGGGCTCCCTGCGGGCTTCCCTGAGACGATGAATGTACTCACCTTGTACCGAGCGTCTCCTCCCTGCAGGCCCCAGATCCAAAATGGCTGCGGGGCTGCATCCGGGTCCTGCAGGGAGTACTTCCGGGTCCAGAGCAGGCTGCAGATGAAAGCTGCAGCCTGCAGCGATGTGAGTGAGAGCGCCGATCTGATAGACTGCTATGCAAACTATCAGATCAGCTATCTGTGATGTCCCCCCCTGGGAAAAAGTAAAAAAGTAAAAAAAAAAAATTCCACATGTGTAAAAAAAAAAAAAAATTCCTAAATAAAGAAGAAAAAAAAAATTTTATTCCCATAAAATGCATTTCTTTATCTAAAAAAATAAAAAAAAATAATTAAAGTACACATATTTAGTATCACCGCGTCCGTAACGACCCAACCTATAAAACTGTCCCACTAGTTAACCCCTTCAGTAAACACCGTAAGAAAAAAAAAAACGAGCCAAAAAACAACGCAGACAAAACAAAGTCTGCATTCCAAATGGCGCTCCTTCCCTTCCGAGCTCTGCCATGTGCCCAAACAGTGGATCCCCCCCACATATGGGGTATCAGTGTACTCAGGACAAATTGGACAACAACTTTTGGGGTCCAATTTATCCTGTTACCCTTGTGAAAATATAAAACTGGGGGCTAAAAAATCATTTTTCTGAAAAAAAAAAAAAGCATTTTTAGTTTCATGGCTCTGCGTTATAAACTGTAGTGAAACACTTGGGGGTTCAAAGCTCTCAAAACACATCTAGATAACTTCATCAGGAGGTCTAGTTTCCAATATGGGGTCACATATTGGGGGTTGTGCTGTTTGGGTACATCAGGGGCTCTGCAAATGCAACGTGACACCTGCAGACCAATCCATCTAAGTCTGCATTCCAAATGGCGCTCCTTCCCTTCTGAGCTCTGCCATGCGCCCAAACAGTGGTTACCCCACGCATATGGGGTATCAGCGTACTCAGGACAAATTGGACAACAACGTTTGGAGTCCAATTTATCCTGTTACCCTTGTGAAAATACAAAACTGGGGGCTAAAAAAATCATTTTTCTGAAAAAAAAAATGTTTTATTTTCACGGCTCTGCCTTATAAACTGTAGTGAAACACTTGGGGGTTCAAAGCTCTCAAAACACATCAAGATAAGTTCCTTAGGGGGTCTACTTTCCAAAATGGTGTCACTTGTGGGGGGTTTTAATGTTTAGGCACATCAGGGGCTCTCCAAAGGCGACATGGTGTCCCATCTCAATTCCAGTCAATTTTGCATTGAAAAGTCAAATGGCGCTCCTTCCCTTCCGAGCTCTGTTATGCGCCCAAACAGTGGTTTGCCCCCACATATGGGGTGTCGTTGTACTCAGGACAAATTGAACAACAACTTTTTGTGGTCTAATTTCTTCTCTTACCCTTGGGAAAATAAAAAATTGGGGGCGAAAAGATCGTTTTTGTGAAAAAATATGAATTTTTATTTTTACGGCTCTGCATTATAAACTTCTGTGAAGCACTTGTTGGGTCAAAGTGCTCACCACACATCTAGATAAGTTCCTTAAGGGGTCTACTTTCCAAAATGGTGTCACTTGTGGGGGCTTTCAATGTTCAGGCACATCAGGGGCTCTCCAAACGCAATATGGCGTCCCATCTCAATTCCAGTTAATTTTGCATTGAAAAGTCAAATGGCGCTCCTTCCCTTCCGAGCTCTGCCATGCACCCAAACAATGGTTTACACCCACATATGGGGTATTAGCGTACTCAGGACAAATTGCACAACAATTTTTGGGGTGCAATTTATCCTGTTACTCTTGTGAAAATATAAAACTGGGGGCTTAAAATCATTTTTCTGAAAAAAAAAAGCATTTTTAGTTTCACGGCTCTGCGTTATGAACTGTAGTGAAACACTTGGGGGTTCAAAGCTCTCAAAACACATCTAGATAAGTTCCTCAGGAGGTCTAGTTTCCAATATGGGGTCACTTGTGGGGGGGTTGTACTGTTTGGGTACATCAGGGGCTCTGCAAATGCAACGTGACGCCTGCAGACCAATCCATCTAAGTCTGCATTCCAAATGGCGCTCCTTCCCTTCCGAGCTCTGCCATGCGCCCAAACAGTGGTTCCCCCCACATATGGGGTATCAGTGTACTCAGGACAAATTGGACAACAACTTTTGTGGTCCAATTTATCCTGTTACCCTTGTGAAAATATAAAACTGGGGGCTAAAAAAATCATTTTTCTGAAAAAAAAAGCATTTTTAGTTTCACGGCTCTGCGTTATAAACTGTAGTGAAACACTTGGGGGTTCAAAGCTCTCAAAACACATCTAGATAAGTTCCTCAGGAGGTCTAGTTTCCAATATGGGTTCACTTGTGGGGGGGTTGTACTGTTTGGGTACATCAGGGGCTCTGCAAATGCAACGTGACGCCTGCAGACCAATCCATCTAAGTCTGCATTCCAAATGGCGCTCCTTCCCTTCCGAGCTCTGCCATGCGCCCAAACAGTGGTTCCCCCCACATATGGGGTATCAGTGTACTCAGGACAAATTGGACAACAACTTTTGGAGTCCAATTTATCCTGTTACCCTTGTGAAAATACAAAACTGGAGGCAAAAAAATCATTTTTCTGAAAAAAAAAATGTTTTATTTTCACGGCTCTGCGTTATAAACTGTAGTGAAACACTAGGGGGTTCAAAGCTCTCAAAACACATCAAGATAAGTTCCTTAGGGGGTCTACTTTCCAAAATGGTGTCACTTGTGGGGGGTTTTAATGTTTAGGCACATCAGGGGCTCTCCAAACGCGTCATGGTGTCCCATCTCAATTCCAGTCAATTTTGCATTGAAAAGTCAAATGGCGCTCCTTCCTTTCCGAGCTCTGCTATGCGCCCAAACAGTGGTTTACCCCCACATATGGGGTGTCCTTGTACTCAGGACAAATTGAACAACAACATTTGTGGTCTAATTTCTTCTCTTACCCTTGGGAAAATAAAAAATTGGGGGCGAAAAGATCATTTTTGTGAAAAAATATGATTTTTTATTTTTACGGCTCTGCATTATAAACTTCTGTGAAGCACTTGTTGGGTCAAAGTGCTCACCACACATCTAGATAAGTTCCTTAAGGGGTCTACTTTCCAAAATGGTGTCACTTGTGGGGGGTTTCAATGTTTAGGCACATCAGGGGCTCTCCAAACGCAACATGGCGTCCCATCTCAATTCCAGTCAATTTTGCATTGAAAAGTCAAATGGCGCTCCTTCCCTTCCGAGCTCTGCCATGCACCCAAACAATGGTTTACCCCCACATATTGGGTATCAGCGTACTCAGGACAAATTGCACAACAATTTTTGGCATGCAATTTCTTCTCTTACCCTTGGGAAAATAAAAAATTGGGGGCGAAAAGATCGTTTTTGTGAAAAAATATGATTTTTTATTTTTATGGCTCTGCATTATAAACTTCTGTGAAGCACTTGTTGGGTCAAAGTGCTCACCACACATCTAGATAAGTTCCTTAAGGGGTCTACTTTCCAAAATGGTGTCACTTGTGGGGGGTTTCAATGTTTAGGCACATCAGGGGCTCTCCAAACGCAACATGGCGTCCCATCTCAATTCCAGTCAATTTTGCATTGAAAAGTCAAATGGCGCTCCTTCCCTTCCGAGCTCTGCCATGCACCCAAACAATGGTTTACCCCCACATATTGGGTATCAGCATACTCAGGACAAATTGCACAACAATTTTTGGGGTGCAATTTCTTCTCTTACCCTTGGGAAAATAAAAAATTGGGGGTGAAAAGATCATTTTTGTGAAAAAATATGATTTTTTATTTTTACGGCTCTGCATTATAAACTTCTGTGAAGCACTTTTTTGGTCAAAGTGCTCACCACACATCTAGATAAGTTCCTTAAGGGGTCTACTTTCCAAAATGGTGTCACTTGTGGGGGGTTTCAATGTTTAGGCATATCAGGGGCTCTCCAAACGCAACATGGCGTCCCATCTCAATTCCAGTCAATTTTGCATTGAAAAGTCAAATGGTGCTCCTTCGCTTCCGAGCCCAAAAATGTGGTTTACCCCCACATATGGGGTATCGGCATACTCAGGACAAATTGTAGAACATCTTTTGGGGTCCATTTTCTCCTGTTACCCTTGGTAAAATAAAACAAATTGGAGCTGAAGTAAATTTTGTGTGGAAAAAAAGTTAAATGTTCATTTTTATTTAAACATTCCAAAAATTCCTGTGAAACATCTGAAGGGTTAATAAACTTCTTGAATGTGGTTTTGAGCACCTTGAGGGGTGCAGTTTTTAGAATGGTGTCACACTTGGTTATTTTCTATCATATAGACCCCTCAAAATGACTTCAAATGAGATGTGGTCCCTAAAAAAAAATGGTGTTGTAAAAATAGGAAATTGCTGGTCAACTTTTAACCCTTATAACTCCCTAACAAAAAAAAATTTTGGTTCCAAAATTGTGCTGATGTAAAGTAGACATGTGGGAAATGTTACTTATTAAGTATTTTGCGTGACATATCTCTGTGATTTAAGAGCATAAAAATTCAAAGTTGGAAAATTGTGAAATTTTCAAAATTTTTGCCAAATTTCCAATTTTTTCACAAATAAACACAAGTTATATCGAATAAATTTTACCACTATCATGAAGTACAATATCTCATGAGAAAACAGTGTCAGAATCGCCAAGATCCGTTGAAGCGTTCCAGAGTTATAACCTCATAAAGGGACAGTGGTCAGAATTGTAAAAATTGGCCCGGTCATTAACGTGCAAACCACCCTCGGGGCTTAAGGGGTTAAAGGACACGGCTCTCAACTCTATGGGTTCCACAGATGATGAGAAATCAACCTTCATGGGATCCAAGGGGACTCCTGCTGCATCACATCTCTCACTAGGAGTTTCCGGTCCATGCGGACGGCTTGTGTCATGGCTTCCTCGAGAGTGTCCGGTGGAGAATGTAATGCCAAGGCTTCCTTCAGGTATTCAGACAGACCTCAGCAGAGCAATCCTCTGAGGGCTGCATCATTCCAAGACACCTCTGCAGCCCACCACTTAAACTTAGAGCAGTACCACTCAGCTGAGTGCTTCCCCTGGGACGGACTCATAACCATATCCTCAGTCAGTCACACATTAACAGGTTCATCATAGATTTGGCCAAGGGCCTCAAAGAACTGATCCAACGAACATTCTTTCCGAAGCCGTGGGGGGAAGAGAAAAACCTCAAGCCTGCGGAGCCTCCCTTAATAAAGAGATGACATCCCCTACTCTTTGACCCTCGTCCCCTGAAGAACATGGTCGCAAAGAAAGCAATAGCTTACACCCCTCTTTAAAGGCCTGAAATTTTTTCTTATCCAAAGAGAAGGTATCGGGTAACTTAACTGGAGGTTCAGGAGAAAATAACGAAACATCAGTAGCTCCCCCACCCTGAGCCCCAGAGAGAGAGGCACTCCGAATGGCATCAGCAACCTCCCTCTGAACCTGCTGATGGGACTGAGCCTAAGTCCTCTGCTCCACAGACAATTTCTTCATCATCTGGGTTAAAATGGTGACCTGCTCAGAGAGAGCATGCAGAGGAACCATAATAACACAAAAAAAACAACCTTCCATGCAAGAAAAAAAGTTTTAGGGTCAGTGACAATGTGACAGCACATATAAACTCTGTTGTGACTAACACACATATAATGCCCAGGGAATGGACACTAATGGAAATGAGTGGGGAGATGGCAGTAACAAACAGAAGCCTTTGACTGCTGCTGAGAACACACTGCACTAAACAGCACCTGACACACGTCACCACCAGGGGAGTGGCTTGAGGAGGAGCTAACCTCCATGCAATGGAAGGTAAAAGTGCAAGCAAGAGCCGATGGAGCTGGGAGAGAGGGAGAAAGAGAGGTCAGACAAGCCAGGTTCGATGGCAAGATGGTAACGCAGTACCCGAGGGCACAGACTGAAGGATAGTCAAATACAAGCCGAAGTCAGTAAACCGGGCAGGCACGCAGTAACCAAGTGCACAGACAAGAAGGATAGTTAGAGGGCAAGCCAGAGATCAGAACTAGAGAATACTAGGTACAGAATCATAGCGCAGGCACAAAACAAATGACAAGCCGGATCATACACAGGACAAGCACACAGGAACGAATGGTATACACAAGTGTGGCAAGGTCAGCTGCTCAGCCGAGGACAGAACTATCAGTAACAAAAACCCAACAGAAGGGCGGGTTAGTATAGCCCTTCCTAGGCCAGAGGGAGGCCAGCAAAGTTAACTCCATAGAGCCCAGGACGGGAAAACAAATTCCCGTCCAGAGCCGTGACAGTTAAAAGGAGAAATTGTGCCATATAATTTGTTGTACAATTTATCCTGAATATGCTGATACCCCATATGTGGTGGGAATGGTTTGGGTACAAGGCAGGGCTCGGAAGGAGCGCAGTTTGGCTTTTTGAATGCACAAATGACTGGAATCATTAGCAGATGCCTTGACGGATTTGGAGACCCCCTGATGTGCCTAAACAGTGGAAAACCCTCCACAAGTTACACCATTTTTTAAACTAGACCACTCAAGGAATTTATCTAGACATGTGGTGAGCACTATGAACCCCCCGGTGCTTCACAGAAGTTTAGAACATTGAACTGTGAAAATGAAAAATAAAAATTTCCTACAAATATGTTGGTTTTGCACCAAAAATATACAGCCCCCAGAAGAAGGCAACTGCTGAAACACGAGTAGGGGAACGCAGGACACATCTGATTCTTGGTAATGAATGGCATTTATATGTTATTGTTTACCTTAACTTTTCTATTATGCAGATGCACTTTGATATTAAGTCAACTCTAACAGTATTCATGTAGCAAGATTCTATACCAACAGTGTCTTATATATTTTTGATTGCACTATTCTTGTAATAGGAGGCTATATAGTTTGGAGTTGGTATTGCGGGCATATATTTACTTTGCCCCCAGCTAGATTGGCACAATATATTATGGTACTGGATAGATACTAATACCCTTGCTGGTATATTTTGTACACTTTATACCATTGTATATCCATGAACATGTATTAAGTATTCCACTTGTGTCCTGTCCTTTTAGATCAGCTTGTGTTTTTTTAACCATTGATTATTGAATATTTATGAATTTTCCAATAAAATTTATATATTTTATATTATTTTTGGTATGTTCGTAATTTTCACTCATCCTCCTTTATGATTTGCATATTTATATGTATGCATATTTTGTTATACAGTATTTAGCAATTTGTTCATATATCTGCTACTCTACATTTCAATGGTGTATAGCACTCCAAAAAAGAGTTGAAACATATTTCTGAATTCAATTAGTCATCCATACAGTATTATGTGCTTTGCTGTACACTTCGGTGTTATGTAACACTCAAAAATAGGGTTGAAAAGTTTTTCTGGATTCAATAACTCACCCATAAAGTATTATGTGCTTTCTTTTACATTTCAGTGTTACATAACTCTCCAAAAAAGGTTTAAAATTTTATTTGGATTCAGTTACTTACCCATTAAGTATTTGCTGCTTTCTTTTACATTTCAGTGGTATATAACACTCCAAAAAATTTTGAAATTTGTTTTCTGGATTCAGTTAGTTACTCTTAGAGTATTACATGCTTTGTGCTACCTTTTGCTGTTAGTTAACAATCCAAAAAAGCATTGAAATGTTTTTATGGATTAAATTACTCATCCATAGAGTATTAGCTGCTTTATGTTGCATTTTGGTGGCATACAACACTCCAAAAATGCATTGAAAATTTTTTTCTGGATTTAATTACTCACTCATAGAGTATTATGCTCTTTCTGTTAAATTTCAGTGGTATGTAACACTCCAAAATAGAGTTGAATTTTTTTATGGATTCAGTTACTCACCCATAGATTATTACATGCTTTCTGCTATATTTTGCTGGTATATAACACTCCAAAATAGAGAAAATAGAGTTGAAATTTTTTCTGGATTCAGTTACTCACCCATGGAGTATTATATACTTTTTGTGACATTTCTGATATATATAACACTGCAAAATAGTGTTGAAATTTTTTTCTGGTTTCAATTAGTTATCCATAGAGTATTAGGTGCTTTATGTTAAATTTTGGTGGTATACAACAGTCCAAAAAAAGTTTAAAAATATTTCTGGATTCAGTTACTCACCTATGGAGTATTAAAGGGACTCCATAGTACATGCCTGCACATGACAATCTTGCCTTACGCAGGCGTGTACTATGGAGGACAGAGAATGAACTTCAATCCAATATTGCAGCCAGCATGCCGCCAGTGGGTAAGGAAAGGGTGAATCAAACACCCGAAAACCCCGCCCCTATGGCTGAAAATTGTTCCCTCCAAATTCAGGTGACAGAGTCTCTTTAACTGATTTGTTACCTTTTGGTGGTATATAACAATCCCAAAAAGCATTGAAAAATATTTCTGGGTTTAACTACTCACCCATAGATTATTATGTGCTTTCAGTTACATTTTGGTGGTATATAACACTGCAAAAAATTGTTGAAAAATATTTCTGGACTCAATTATTCATCCATAGGGTATTGCATGCTTTCTGCTACATTTTGGTGGTATATAACACTCCAAAAGAAGCGTTGAATTTTATTTCTGGATTGAATTTTTCATTTATAGATTGAATTTGTCATCCATATACTTTTACGTGCTTTGTGTTACATTACGGTAGTATAAAAGGCCAAAAAAAAACCTTTGATAGCTGTAGGTAACCAATTTTTTATTTTTAATTAAAATTAAACTAAAATTAAACTTTGTTTCAAGACAGCAATTAGACAATGCGTAAGGTTTGCAGTAAGGGATGAGAAAGTGGAAGTGCTGATGATGGTGCACACAGATGCCAAGAACATGGCGCAGATGCGACTATGCCTGGAGCACAAGAAACACTCCCATTCACAACACATACAGTAGGTTCAGGTCCCACTTTGCATGGAGGCACGGTACATCACTTCTGTATCCACACCAGTACAATCAGGTGATATGATGGATAGCAGATAATGGTTTCAGCATGGTTGCTAGCACAACCCAGTCTTCAACGCAGTCTAGTCTCACCAGCCAAGTGTCTGGATTAGGGTTGAGCGACTTTTATTTTTATAGGATCGGGTCGGGTTTCACGAAACCCGACTTTCTCAAAAGTCGGGTCGAGTGAAATCGGCCGATCCTATACAAAAGTCGGGGTCGGGGTCGGCCGAAACACGAAACCCAATGCAGTGCAATGGGATACTATGGTTCCCAGGGTCTGAAGGAGAGGAAACTCTCCTTCAGGCCCTGGGATCCATATTAATGTGTAAAATAAAGAATTAAAATAAAAAATATTGATATACTCACCTCTCCGACGCAGCCTGCACCTTACCGAGGGAACCGGCAGCCTTCTTTGCTTAAAATGCACGCGTGAATGGCCTTAGATGACGTCACGGCTTCTGATTGGTCGCGGCCGCCCATGTGACCGCCACGCGACCAATCACAAGCCGTGACGTAATTCTCAGGTCCTAAATTCCTAATTCTAGGAATTTAGGACCTGAGAATTACGTCACGGCTTGTGATTGGTCGCGTGGCGGTCACATGGGCGGCCGCGACCAATCACAAGCCGTGACGTCATCTAAGGCCCTGAACGTGCTCATTCTTAGGAAGGAAGGCTGCCGGAAAGAAGCCGAGGCTGAGTATATTCCTATTAGGTATATACTCACCCTCGGACGCGCCCTGCTTCTTTCCGGCAGCCTTCCTTCTTAAGAATGAATAATAATAATAATAATAATAATAATAATAATAATAATAGAATTAGGAATTTAGGACCTGAGAATTACGTCACGGCTTGTGATTGGTCGCGTGGCGGTCACATGGGCGGCCACGACCAATCACAAGCCGTGACGTCATCTAAGACCATTCACGCGCTCATTTTAAGCAAAGAAGGCTGCCGGTTACCAGCGGTAAGGTCCAGGCTGCGTCGGAGAGGTGAGTATATCAATATTTTGTATTTTAATTCTTTATTTTACACTTAAATGTGGATTCCAATACCTATTTCCGATATCGCAAACATATCGGAACTTGGTATCGGAATTCCGATACCAGATTCAGAAGATCGCCGACCTCATGGCCGACCCCACACAGGGATCGGGTCGGGTTTCATGAAACCCGACTTTGCCAAAAGTCGGCGACTTCTGAAAATGGCCGACCCGTTTCGCTCAACCCTAGTCTGGATCACTTAATCCTCACCCTTAACCAACCTCCTTCCTGCCACCATGTTGAGTCCCAGGAGAGTAGTTTTCTCACACTAGGCTACTCCGAGGAGCGCTTTACAACATAAATTCTTGACAGTGGCCTCTCACCTTGCATGGTCCAGGACAGACAGGAGGAAATGCTGTTTATTGATGCAGAAAACTTAGAACAGCCACATACACAAGAAGATGAAAGTGGGGAATGGCAAATTTTGTCTAAGGAGGAAAATGATGATGAGACACAGTTTCTGATAAGTCAGGTTGTTGTTAAGTCACCAAGTCAGGAGGACCAGGATGTGGCGGTGGAAAATGAGGTGGTGACTGGTGAAGTCACTGACCCAACCTGGGAAGCTGGCATGCAGAGCAAGGCCAGCAGCACTGAGGGTGAGATATCTGCAGCACCGAAACAAAAAGTAAGAGGCAGTGGAGTGATGAGAGAAAAAAGGCAGGCAACTGTTCCACAGAGCATTAACCCTAATACATTTCTCCATCAAAGAGTTAGGTGTTACTTAGTCTGGGACTTTTTTAAAGAGAGTTCTGAGCCAAAAAAATGGTCATTTGCAACCTATTCCATGACAAGATTAGCAGGGGCCTGACCAGTAAGAGCCTAACCACCACCGGCATGATCAGTCACATGTCATCTAAGCACCCAACTCAGTGGGCCGAATGTCTGGGTCCACGATTGGTGACAATGGGTGACACCACTGCCTATTCCCCTGTGATAGGTGCTTAACAATTTCTTGTCCAAAACACTGGAGCAGATGCCTCCTGCCCTGCACCTGTCCCTGCACATCCTGAGGCACCATCATCAGGCACTTCTGAATCGTTGTCCAGCACAGCATTCAGCTGTACCTAACCCAGTCATTGGATGAAAAAAGAAAGTTTCCAGCCTCCTACCCACAGGCCCAAATGATAAGTATGCACATTTTTAGGCTGCTTGCTGTGGAAATGTTGCAGTTTAGGCTTGTTGACACGAAGGATTTCCTCCGACTCGTTGCGGCATCCATCCCTCAGTACTCAATCCTCACCCGTGCCCTTACCAATGCAGTTACTGGGATTGTCCACTTAATGATTGAAACGTGGATAAGCACTTATGGCCAGGGACGCTGCATTTCCCTGACAGCACACTGGCTAAACATTGCGGAGGCTATGGCCGAGTCCCACCCTGGCATGGCAAATGTGTTTCCCCTAAACTTTCACTTTTGCCTTTGACCAGCAGATGGCGGTGTTCGCTTGCAATTATTTAGCTAGACATCAGCTTCAATTGTACTCTTCTTCTCTCTTGGACACTTTCTTACACTATCATGGATGTGTGAACACAGCATTAGGCCAATTTCTTATGAGCGCTTGAAAAATCATCTTATTTTCATTGAGAAAACTTGATTTTCATTCATATTGTTATCCAAATTCCATTCGCATGTCACCAATGTGCCTATTTTTTACATCTATGTGACATCTATATTTATATATCAATTGTTAGGGTTGGCAGATTGCACTGAATAAATTTAATAGAGAAGTGCAATCGCAACCTGGGGTCCACAGTGCAGATATGATAAACTGCAGCTAGTGTGAACAATGACGGAACACACAGCGAGCGATTGCTTGCACACATAGAGTTAAACACCACTCAGTGATCAGCACATGAAGCTGTGTCACTCGCACACAGAAACAAAATAGATGCTCTGCAATAGAGCTGTGTCACTTGCACACAGTAACGGAATAGATGCCCTGCTATAGAGCTGTGTCACTCCCACACAGTAACAGAATAGAAATTACGCTGGATTCAATCCCTGTTAAACTCACAGGGGAACTTAGCCTGCTCATGAGGTAAGAAGCAAACAGTGGACACACAGTCAGCAATAGCACTCAACCAACTCCTCTCCGGAGGTGCCGTAATTCTAATGGCTAGATGCCAGCCCTGAATTCATACAGACAAACTCCTCTCTGGAGAACTGGAATTCTAACAGCTTAGCGCCGACCCTGAGCATATGCTGATAAGGACCATACTGATGCAAATCCGATACACACATGTAATGAGAATGATACTAGTGTGCCCGCATGCACCTCTGAGACCCTTTTATATGTTCAGTTCATGCCCAGTTGGACAGGAACTTGCTCGCGGACCAATCTGGAGGTGCCACATCACGAGCATGCTCAGTAGGGTGATTTCTGGACTTAGCCTCCAGAGCATCCGTTCATCGCTGCCTACCACTGGTTACTATAGACTGGGCTCAGGAGCCAGCAGTAACCGGACGAAAAGCCAGTGGCCAAAGCTGATTGGGAGACCACTGATGCAGGCAAGGCTTGGGATCTACCCTGTGCAGTGGGAGAATCCTGGTACCTAACATCAACAGTTTAAAATGTACATGATCAGATACAATTTCCTATGTTAATAATTACAATATTTTCACAATACAAATATATACCGTATTTTCTGGCGTATAAGACGACTTTTTAACCCCTGAAAATCTTCTTAAAAGTCGGGGGTCGTCTTATACGCCGGGAATCGTCTTGTACGCCGGGTGTATATGGTGGGTGGGGGGGAGTGGTCCTGATGACGACGAGGGGGCGTCTCACAGGAAAGTGAGTATCCCCCATTACCTTATCGTAGCGCTGCAGCGTGGGGTCTCTGTGCTGGGAGTGGCGGGTGCTGTGCTGTGGGGCGGCGGCTCCTCTTCTGCAGTGTGGGGCCTCTGGTGCTGTGGGGCAGCGGCGGTGGCGTATCTTCATGCAGTCGGGGCTCCTCCGGCATCTCCTTAAAGCCTGGAGGCCCCGCCGGCAACTCCATCGGTGCAATGCGGTGGCCTCCGGGAAAATGGCCGCTGCTCAGATTCAGATCTCGTGTCCCGAGATTTCGGGACGAGATCTGAATCTGAGCATGCGCAGCCCCCAGCGGCCATTTTCCTGGAGGCCACCGCATCGCACCTATTGAGCTGCCTCCGGGAAAATGGCCGCTGCTCAGATTCAGATCTCGTCTCCCAAGATCTCGGGACGAGATCTGAATCTGAGCAGCGGCCATTTTCCTGGAGGCCCCCGCATTGCACCAATGGAGTTGCCGGCGGGGCCTCCAGGCTTTAAGGAGATGCCGGAGGAGCCCCGACTGCATAAAGATACGCCGCCGTCGCCACCCCACAGCACAGAGGCCCCACACTGCAGAAGAGGAGCCGCCGCACCACAGCACAGCAGCCGCCGCTCCCAGCACAGAGACCCCACGCTGCAGCGCTACGATAAGGTAATGGGGGATACTCACTTTCCTGTGAGACGCCCTCTCGTCGTCATCAGGATCACTCCCCCCCCCAAAAGGCACATATACATCGGCCCTATAAGACGACATACGGTGTATAAGAAGACCCCCGACTTTTAAGAAGATTTTATATTTTAACTGGTAAAGTTGGGGGTCGTCTTATACGCCCAGTCGTCTTATACGCCGGAAAATACGGGTATGTATTATTTGTATGTGATTCAAGTTTTTTATTTTGTCTACTCATAGACTTGCATAGGTGAGCCTCATCCAAAATAGTGAAGAGAATATTATATGCTGTGACTTTTTATTTATACGAACACTCTTTATGTGTAAAATGTTTCATCCCACCTCCTCCCCAACCTCACCACCACACTTATCCCATCCCTAACCCACCTGTTCAACCTATCACTAACTTCTGTCACCTTCCCTTCTGCGTTCAAACATGCCACAATCACGCCTATCCTTAAAAAGCCAACCCTCGATCCAACTGCTATGTCCAGCTATCGCCCAATATCGCTGCTCCCATTCGCTTCCAAACTCCTGGAGCAGCACGTCCACGCTGAACTTTCCTCCCAACTCTCATCTAACCTGTTGTTCGACAATCTACAATCTGGTTTCCGCCCCCATCACTCAACTGAGACTGCCCTGACCAAAATCACCAACGACCTACTTACCGCCAAAGCTACTGGACAATACCCTGTACTCCTCCTTCTAGACCTGTCCTCTGCCTTTGACACAGTTGACCACTGCCTCCTACTACAGATTCTCTCCTCCTTTGGCATCAAAGACCTCGCCCTATCCTGGATCGCCTCGTACCTTTCCAACCGCACATTCAGTGTCTCCCACTCCCACACTACCTCCTCATCCCACCCTCTCTCTGTTGGAGTCCCCCAAGGCTCTGTTCTAGGACCCCTACTCCTCTCAACCTATACACTTGGCTTGGGACAACTCAAAAAGTCCCATGGATTCCAGCACCACCTCTATGCTGATGACACTCAGATCTACCTCTATGACCCAGACGTCACCGCTCTGCTGTCCAGAATCCCAGAGTGCTTATCAGCTATATCCTCCTTCTTCTCCTCTCGCTTCCTCAAACTCAATGTGAACAAATCTGAACTCATCATCTTTCCTCCACCCCACAGATCCTCCTTACCTGACCTATCTATCGCAATCAATGACATCATGCTTTCCCCCGTACCGGAAGTCCGCTGCCTCGGAGTAACCTTCAACTCTGCCCTGTCCTTCAAACCGCACATCCAAGCTCTTTCCACCTCCTGTCGCCTCCAGCTCAAAAATATCTCCAGAATCCGTCCTTTCCTCAACCCTCAATCTACTAAAATGCTTGTGCATGCCCTCATCATCTCCCGCCTTGACTACTGCAACATCCTTTTCTGCGGCCTCCCAGCTAACACCCTTGCACCTCTCCAGTCCATCCTTAACTCTGCTGCCCGACTAATCCATCTCTCTCCTCGCTACTCCCCCACTTCCCCCTCTGCAAATCTCTTCACTGGCTCCCATTCCCTCAGCGTATCCAGTTCAAATTACTAATACTGACCTACAAAGCCATCCATAACCTGTCTCCTCCATATATCTCTGAACTAATCTCCATATATCTTCCCTCACATAATCTCCGGTCCTCCCAAGACCTCCTTCTATCCTCCACACTTATTCGCTCCTCATTCAATCACCTCCAAGACTTCTCCCGAATATCCCCCATCCTCTGGAATTCTCTGCCCCAACACGCCCGGTTATCCACCACATTCGGATCCTTCAGACGGAACCTGAAAACTCATCTCTTGAGGAAAGCCTACAGCCTGCACTGACCCCGCTGCCTCCTCATCACCACCGAAGCTACCGCCTCACCAACACCGGAGCTCCTGCAACCCCCCAACCTACTGTCTTCTTCCCCATAATCCTGCAGAATGTAAGCCCGCAAGGGCATTGTCCTCGCCCCTCTGTATCAATCTGTCATTGTTAGTTTGCTTACTGTAAGTGATATCTGTAACTTGTATGTAACCCCTTCTCATGTACAGCACCATGGAATCAATAGTGCTTTATAAATAAGTAATAATAATAATAATAATAATAAATAATCTGAATAGCTGTGTTTAATAACATTGGTCAATGTGCTGTCAGTGTGCTATGCGATTTTAACTCGGACTTCACATCTGTACAATATGCCCATGTGATTTAGACCTTATAGACATTGCATGGAACAAATATTTATACATTGTTTAACTATACACTATATAGGCCTATTAACAGATGATGCCTGTCAGGGCATCATTTAACATCAGCCCCAGTAGAACATACTTCCCTATAAATGGTAGGTTACAAAATTAACTAAATAATAAGTCAATAAATCCCAGCATTAGCATTGGAAAGTAACAGGAATTACTCTGAATTATGACCCATTTATGTAACAAGGCAGGAAACCTATTATGAAAAAGCGTTTTATGCATTTTGTTCTATGTTTGAAATCAGATTATCCCTGATAGTACATCAGACAGTACTTTATACATATCCATATGGGCCAGGTCCTGTGGGAGCACATGCAATGGAGTTTTCCTGTGGTGTAGATTTTATGAGGATAGTTTACATTGGATTATTGGACTCATTCTTTAACTAAATGTTTCTTTGGTTTGTACAAAAATATAAATGGCTGGAGTACGGAATAATAACAGAACTACAATGACATAAGCATTTTTACATCTGTAACAAATAAGTTCCTATAATAATCTTGTTTCAATTACACTGTAGCATATGATGCAGGCTCCATAACAATTTGGTTTAAAAAAAAAATGAATGATCATTATTCACGGATGCCTTTAATATGGTAAGTTGCCGTAATCAATTATGCTTACAAAAGCCTATGCATCATCTTTACAGCGCATTGTTTTAAAGTACAATAGTTTCCTTTGAAGGTGTAAATGTTTTTCACTGGACCATCACAGAATTCCTTACTAACATACCTAAGGACAATTAAAACTACATTTTACTGTATCCAACAGTGTACAATTAATTTGTCCTGAGGCATATTATGTTGAGTTTTCAAAAACATGTTTTACATAATTATTGAGTAAACCTTTTCACATTGGTATAATGACAATGAACTGTGAGGAAGAAGAGAATGTGTATAAAACATGGTAATTAGGCAGATTTTATTGGATTTTTGCTCTTTAAATTTATAGAAGAGTATGGACTAGCAGTAAAAAGTAAATTTTCACATCCAAAAAATTAAAGTAACTCTATAAAATATTTATATCTAATAATGTGTTTTCCAATAATTGCACTTACAATACTGCATTTTTCCTAATACATAATGCATATTAAAATTTGTGATATCTTATAAGCTGAGCAAAGCCTCAAAATGCTTCATGTTCCAATGTATTAATTAATTTTTCCTAAAATCATTACCATTTTTCCACTATTTAGAGCAACTCTACAGAATACTCCTTTATAGCAATCATATTTATTTCTGTGGATTTTCTTTAGTAATATAATAATAATAATTTTATTTATATAGCTCTAACATATTTGGCATTACTTTTAATTTATGCCTGGACAAGTACAAACAATAAAGACATCACAAAGTAACACATAGTTCAACAGTTACAGGAGAAGCAAGGGCCCTGCTTGCCAGCTTGCAACCTATAAAAAATAGGTAAAAAGTGCTTGTCACATATTATCCAGCCTTAATTATAATAAATAGGGCATTTAAAATAAGCTGACTTTCTTCCTCCTTGTTTGTCTCTAGTGATGAGCGAGTATACTCGTTGCTAGGGTTTTCCAGAGCACGCTCGGGTGGTCTCCAAGTATTCATTACTGCTCACAGATTTAGTTTTCCTTGCCGCAGCTGAATGATTTACTGCTACTAGACAGCTTGATTACATGTGGGGATTCTCTAGCAACCAGGCAACCCCACATGTACTCAGGCTGGCTAGTAGCTGTAAATTATGCAGCTGTGTCAACAAAAACAAAATCTCCGTGCAGTCACAAATACACGGAGACCACCCGAGCGTGCTCTAGAAAGCCCGAGCAACTAATACAGTTGCTCATCGCTATTTGTCTCCCTTCTTGTTTTAGTGTACAGTGGGAACTGACCAGTGCTCATCTCCCCCTTCCCTCTTCAGGGCCTAGCTCTAGGGATATACAGGGCTTAGGTTTCCTGCTCGGGGATTGGTGTAGAATCAATATACGGTTGATAGGGTATGCAGGGTGCTATTAGATCTGCCTAGGGGTCTCCACTCCCCTGTTCCCTACTGTTTGTGCTTCCTTCCCCTCATCCCCACATGTTGCATTTAGTCTTCCCACACTGTGCATACCAGGGGCCTAGGACTGAGCCTTGAGGTACCCCGATAGTTAGGAGATTAGAGGAGTAAGAGTTGGTAAAAGATAAAAGATACAGTGAAGCAGCAGTCAGATAGGTAGGAGGAGAATCAAGAGAGGCCAACAGAGCAGAGCATAGTGAGGAGGAGTTAGTGATCCACAGTGATGAATGCTGCAGAGAATTGGAACCATTTTTTGATTGTCATAATGTATCTAATGAAAACAACATAGGACTTCTTCATACCCTTATTGTCACTGTGCACTGCATGGGACCTCTCCTCTAGTGCAAGGTTATTTGAGCTTTGGTGCCTTCAAGGATGTATGAATCACCCTGTTTGTAATTTTCAGCAGGCTTTGCACTTACTGTATAGCTTTAATGAGTCTAGGAGTGCCACGACAAGACAATTTGAACACAATGTGTTTGAGGCCCTCCGTTATGTCTATTACAGGGTATATCCGAATCCTTCTGAGTCCCTAATTTTTGGTAGTTCTTGCATAAATTACACTGAAATTTCCTATTTATTTTATAAAAAATTTTATTCTATTTTGGTTTACTTAAATTACATTTTTTTTAAACCATTTTTAATTTTTGCCTTATATACAAGTCACTATATAGGAAAAATATTTCTTAACTTTTTTTTCCTGTGAAATGCAATTTCTTGCCGATTTGGAATGTTTTATTGTCAGTTCTTAAAGTTTAGTGAAAGTTTCACACCATTGTTCTTAGCAGCAATCAGGGAGTGAGAGATGCTTTTAGGAGTCTTCCCTGTGCTGTTCTCCTTCCATTTAGCACTATTCCCATCCATTTCAATATTTTCTCTGCCCCCAAGAACTCTTTGTAGTGTCTGCCGGAAAAATGTTCGGATTTCCTATTGAGTCTCATTACACTTGTTATTCGAAATGAGCATTCGAGCATTAGGAATTGCTCAATTTGACCAACGAGCATCCGAGCATTTTAGTGTTCACTCATCTCTACTGACTTCATATACCTTATTGTTTCAGTGCCTTATTCACCTGTGCTCTAAAAATGTTGACAGTCTTTGAAGGAGTGGGCATAGTTATACATTGAGAACCACCTTAGTTGTCCACAGTCCACAGAACTGCATCACCATATGGATAATAAAGGAAATATGGAGTTATATTAGGTATATTAATTACTGTAGAACTACTTTAGATGATGTTAATGACCTATTAAAACAGCTATGACATGATAAATGAATTATTTATTCTATATAATAAATCTTAACCAAATACTTTAAAGTACAAATGAAATAAAACAAAATAAATTAAAAAAAAGAGGTCAAATACTTTTATTTACATTTTCAGAAATGCACAGTACTGTATGTGTTAGAATGAAGTAGCATTACACAGAATCTACAAGAAGGTTTATGAAAGGAACTTGGCAAATGTTTGCTTTTTAAATTATTTCAGCCACTCATAATGCAACCAATTTAATTTGTGAATAACTATTTCGTATCATTAGGTCGTTTACCGTATATTCTTTGGTTCCAGAAGAACTTTTTGGTTTATGTCTGCTTCTTATGTTGATATGTTTTATGGCAATTTTCTGAAGCCTTGACATGCATTGTTATGCTAGGACCACATAAGAACATTACTGGATTGTTGCCAACCATATACTGACAGCCTACAGTTACATTCTTGTCAGTCATATATTATCATCTGTTTATGCCAAGCAACCTAGTTTAGCACTGCACAGTTACAAACAGTGACAAAAGATAAACACTAGGATACAAATGGCGCTCAGGGTCCTACTCCTGGGAGATAACGTTTGAGAGGATTCACATGTGAAATGCTTGGAAAGTAAACACGAGAACGCAGAGAGCATAAAAGTCAAAGCATACCTCTAATGTTCAAAGCAGATAATAGCCAATTGGCCCTTACATCTGCCTATTTCACTTATTAATGGGTCATTGTCA
The DNA here is from genome assembly GCF_051348905.1 of Ranitomeya variabilis. Classification (NCBI taxonomy): domain Eukaryota; kingdom Metazoa; phylum Chordata; class Amphibia; order Anura; family Dendrobatidae; genus Ranitomeya; species Ranitomeya variabilis. The sequence continues at coordinate 131,963,150 of NC_135235.1, read as the reverse complement.
AGAAGAGCCTCATGTTGACCCCAAACATGCTTACATTCTATTATTTATACTGGTGTAAATGCACCTTCCAGGTAGGTATGCAATAAGCATCTGAACAAAGCTAATGTCTTCATTTTAGAGCATTGAAGAGGTTTAGTAGAGTTAAGGTCATATTATTCATGAAGCTGATGGGGCTGAAGACTAGAGGTCCCACAGAGACTAGTTTTCTTTGCTGTAGCAATATGTGTACATATATACAGCTGACCAATAGCAGACTACCACCGCCAACCATCCTGCCTCTGGACCCACAGTTCCTACAGGGACCCCATCCCCTGTCCGTGCTATACCGGATGTACTCTTGTTCCTTCTGTCCCAGTGGAGCCGCTGTGTTCTCTCTTGACACTGCTCACCTCCCCTGTCCTCCACCCTATAAGTGAGGTTTGATAAAGGCCCATGTAAGGGTCGAAACGTTACCTCAACCTTTTGATTTTGTCACTGTGGTGTTCCTATTAAAATCTTCACATTTATTACGCAAAAGCATATTTTGAATGCGGTTGTTTTCTTCTATTTCTGAATCATCTGGATTTCTCCGGGTTCAACCAGCACCAATTTCATTAATCCCAGAGTGCACGCCTTGTTCTTTACATTGCAGTTAGGTGCAACATTATGCTTCCCATTATTACACCACTTTTATCAATAGTCGAGTCATGACCTTGATCTCATCTTCTCAAATGTTCCCATGTACCATTGGAACTAACCAATACAGCTATTATTTAAACATTTAAATGTCAGTCAACATGAACAAGTCAGGATTTCAAAACAAAAAAGACAGGGAAGAATATTGAGAGTAAGGAAAGGGGTTAGCAGACTTTATTTCAACTAGTATTAGCGAGTCCCTGTGAATACTGAAAGTGTGAATGGTGACATCAGCTCTCCTTCCCAAATGTTTGCTTGTAAATTTGACACAGAGATAGACACTGATCCAATTGGCAAATTCTGTTTGTACAAAGACAGAGGTCTAATGCTGTGAACATTGCAAGTGACAGAGCGTGCCTGAAATAACTAGAGGCCCTCTCATGGGTTAATACAGCCCTGGTGGTAGTTCAGACATGGTGTAATGTGATTTGCTATATTTATACAAGGCTATAAAACACTTGTTAGCTGATCATGACATAACAACTAACCATACAATGATGCAAAGAATAATTGAAGTGAAGCCATCAGTCATAGTGTAACTCAAAGCAACTTGACCCACTACAAAATCTGTAACAGGGCTGATGACTTTTAAGGGGAAAATGAGCATTTGACCAAGTGTAGGCACCAGGGTAAGAGTGCAACTGCTCACTCTATGTCCCATATATTTCTGATTTCTAGAACAATTATTATTCTTTTAATTTGCTTGATAAAATCCAGAAATTAGTAAAGATGAGCAAATCGATTTGTGTCAATGTTCTAGGAATTTGCAGAACTCTGCAAATCCAAGCAATTTATGACTCGCTTCGTGCAGAGTCAGAAAAGGCTTACGTGATCTCAAAAGTGGCTGGTCAGGCATCTTCATAATTCCTTCCAAATATCACATCACATGGCATAGTACAGGAAATTCGAAAAGACGATCAGAGCCTTTATAAAAGCAGAGGCAGGGAATGTAGAAGCCACTGGGTTGTTTATCTGCATAGTGAGAGGACGTTTCAGCTCTCAACTTGGATAAGCAGAAAAAAATCATAAAACAGTGAAAAAATTGTACAGATAGTGTGTGTAGTAGTACAGTCATAAAGAAGTTTAGTGAATAGTGTGTAAAGAAAGGATAATAATACAGAGATGCAATAGATAGGGAGAGAAAGAATGAACAGCTGGCAGTGCTTAATCACAGTGGTTATTAGGGCTACTGCTGCTGCATTTCAATAATACTGTTTTGCTTTTGTTTGTTTTTTAATCAAGATCAAACATTCTAACTCTGTGACTGCACACCGTCTTTATTATTTAAATAGGACATCAGTGCACTCCGCACCAGTACTGTTGCCTCTTCTGTTTCTTGGGTTTGTCATATACCTAATATTTCTTCTTCAATCCTTTTTGAGAAGGGAGAATTGTGCTAAAAAATAAGTAAAAGAGAAGTAAATAAAAATACAGATATTTAACAGTATGACTGTTTACCTCACAAAGCGTGCTTGTTACAAACGGCTGGATTTTTGCCCACCTATCTTACTAATTAAATTTGCTGTCCATACCCACCAAACCAGTGCTCTGGACTGTTGCCACTGTTGCTTTTTGCATGTGAACTTAGCATTTCTTGGTCATTCATTTTTTTGGTGAAAGGAGCTGTTTAAAACAGTGAGAAAAGTTAATTCTCTTGTAGCAACAAATGTATGGTAAAAGAATAAAAAATGTCAATGGCTAGGACATTGTAATGTGAAAGAAAAATAAAACATACTACAGCATCAGTTGGCATCCGTTGTCCTGACAGCAGTACTATTAAAGGCAGGTCACAATTGTTCTTCTTTGCCTCCAGCAAGCTTCTTAGGGCAGTGGGGGGGGGGCCTTGTGGGGGCCTAAGGTGGAGAATGTTAACCCATTAGTGACCGAGCCAATTTTGACCTTAATGACCAAGCCAATTTTTACAATTCTGACCACTGTCACTTTATAAGGTTATAGCTTCAATGCATCCCATGGATTCTGAGACTATTTTTTGTGACATATTGTAATACATGTTAGAGGTACAATTTCTTTGATAAGTCTTGTGTTTATTTATGAAAAAAATGGAAATTTGTCAAAAATACTTCAAATTTTGCAATTTTCAAACTTTTAATGTTTGGGCTCCTAAATCAGAGAGTCATGTCACACAAAATAGTTAATAAATAACTTTTCCCATATGTCTACTCTACATTAGGACAATTTTGGAAACATGATTTTTTTGTTATGAAGTTATAAGGGTTAAAAATTGACCAGTGATTTCTCATTTTTCCAACAAAATTTACACAACCATTTTTTAGGGACCACATCATATTTGAAATGACTTTGAGGGGTCTATATGACAGAAAATGCCCAAAAGTGACACCATTCTAAAAACTACACCCCTCAAGGTGCTCAAACCCACATCCAAGAAGTTTATTAACACTTCAGGTGCTTTACGAGAATTAAAGCAATGTGGAAAGAAAAGAAAATAACATTTAACTCTTTTTCACAAAAAACTTACTCTAGACCAAAACTTTGTTATTTTCACAAGGGTATCAGGTGAAAATTGACCACAAAATGTGTTGTATAATTTATTTTGAGTACACCAATACCACATATAGGGGGGGGGGGAATCCACTGTTTGTGCGCATGGCAGAGCTGAAAACAGAGGGAGCACAGTTTGACTTTTTTGAACGCAAAATTGTCTGGAATCGATGGTGGCCACCATGTTGTGTTTGGAGACCCCCCTGATGTACCTAAATAGTGTAAACCCCCAAATTCTAACTTTAACCCTAACACAGCCCTAAACCCAACTCTAACCCCAACGCATCCCTAACCCAAAAGAACCCTAACCAGAACCCTAACCCCAAAACAACCCTAACCCCAACACAACCCTAACTCTAACACAACACTAACCCCAGCTCTAACTCCAACTCTAACCACAACCCTAACCCCAACTCAAACCCTAACCATAACCCTAACCTCAACTCAATCTTAACCCCAACACAACCCTAACCCAACCCTAACCCTAACACAACCCTAACCACAATTCTCACCCAAACTCAACCCTAACCCTAACTGCAAAGAATGGGAGAAAAAAATATTTTTACCTAACTAAGGCTGGTTTCACACTTGCATTTTTGTCTGCAGCGTTTTTTGCACAAAAAACGCATGCGTTTTTTTCTCCTATATGTAACATTGAAAACGCATGCGTTTTTTTGCACATGCGTTTGGTCGCGTTTTCAAACGCATGCGTTTTTTGTCTGCATGCGTTCATTTTCAAAAATGCTACCTGCAGTATTTTCTTGCGCGTTTTTTTGCCGCGAAAAAACGCATGCGTTTTTTCGCGGCAAAAAAATGCATTGCTGTCTATGTAAACGCATGCGTTTTTAAGCACATGCTTTTGTTTGCGCTAAAAACGCATGCGTTTTTATAGAAAAAAACCAGAAAACACACTGAAAAGCCACCCACCACCATCAAGGTGATAAAGGGATCTAAACCCCAACCCTAACTCTACCCCTAACCTCACCCCTAACCGTTTAATGAACATTTTCTGACAGTCATATTGCCACGTATTTAAGTGCCACGTATCACGTATTTCAGTGCCACGTGCCACGTGCCACGTATTTAATACGTGGCACGTGGCACTTAAATATGTGCCACGTGGCACTTAAATACGTGGCACGTGGCACTTAAATATGTGGCACGTGGCACTTTAATACGTGGCACGTGGCACTTAAATACGTGGCACGTGGCATACGTGGCACTGAAATATGTGGCACATGGCACTTTAATACGTGGCACGTGGCACTTAAATATGTGGCACGTGGCACTTTAATACGTGGCACGTGGCACTTAAATATGTGCCACGTGGCACTTAAAGTGCCACGTGCCACATATTTAAGTGCCACGTGCCACGTATTAAAGTGCCACGTGCCACGTATTTCAGTGCCACGTATGCCACGTGCCACGTATTTAAGTGCCACGTGCCACGTATTAAAGTGCCACGTGCCACGTATTTAAGTGCCACGTGCCACGTATTTCAGTGCCACGTATGCCACGTGCCACGTATTTAAGTGCCACGTGCCACGTATTTAAGTGCCACGTATTTGAGTGCCACGTATTTAAGTACCACGTATTTCAGTTGCACGTATTTCAGTGCCACGTATTTCAGTCACGTTTAGGGTTAGGGTTAGGGGTAGGGGTAGGGTTAGGGTTTTCTTGTTTTTTCTTGTGTTTTCTTGTGTTTTCTTGTGTTTTTCTATAAAAACGCATGCGTCTAAAAAACGCATGCGTTTTACCGCGTTTACATGCGTTTTTCACACATGCGTTTTTTTTAAAAAACGCATGCAGACAAAAACGCAAGTGTGAAACCAGCCTAAGGGGGTGACAAAGGGGGGTGATTTACTTTTTTTTATTTTGATCACTGTGATAGGGTCTATCACAGTGATCAAATTGAACCAATGAGAAAAATCTCCTATTGTTGCCAGGCACCACTTGCTCCCACTATTTTCTTCTGGGTGGGTGATGTGGAGGCCAGGGGATGGAGCAGGAGGATCCAGGGATGGCAGAGGTAATGGTGGGTCTCAGGGGACCCTGTTTCTTTCTCCTCTGGTATGCTAGATCATATTTTAGGAGAGAGAAATGAATGGAAAACCGTCCTTTTCTGTGATAGCTGTTAATCAGTGAAAAACAGCGATCACATGACAGGGGATGGTAAAAACTGACCCAAATCATATTCTCTCCGGTCTCGACTACCCCTGGCAGCTTAGACCCCGGAGATTTTCTGACGCCTGGGGGCACTATACTCTTATTTCTCAGTGCCATTAAAAAAGAGGCACTGAAGAATTAGTACCCTTAACTGATGCTGTTAAAAGGCGTATCGGTGGTCGTTAAGGGGTTAAAGAATATATGGCAAATCACTCATCTCAATCACAGTAGAATGATGTTAACTCTGACAGTGACAAAATCAGTTTAAGTCACTGGAAGATATTTTACATCTTCTTTCAGTTGATGTATTCGATGAGGCAAACAGTCAGCATTTAGATGTGAATGAGATGGGGATCAGATTAGAACATAAGTAAAATGCTCTGCTGTGTTGGTGGCACAGTCTGCTGTAGAGGTCAGGGCCTGCCGATGGCTGCAGAGGTGGTAGTAGCATTCTGTGTATATCTAGTGGTGAGAATCAGGAAAGCAAGGATCTTAGGGCATTTTACTCACAAAAAAACTGTCATCCAAGCCAGGGATGATTATGATGATTATTATGTGGTAGTAGAGAGTCAACAGTGCTGGAAAGCTTTGATTGTGGTGGTTGCAAATGCATGATGTTACCGGTCCCTTTACATTTTATCACAGCGGGACATACAGTGTCCCAACTTAAATTTCAAGTCCTTGAGAGTATTACTCTAATACCTAGGAGTGGTGGCAACAGAGTTCATAAATTGAAAGAGAGGGAGGCGTTCTGGATATTTACGCTCCAGACACTCCCCTGTTGTGAGCTGTGTTTCTCGGCTCCCTCTTGTGGTCACTAATGGTATTGTATGAGTCATGTCTTTCTGCTAGCCTGGGCTTCAGCTGTTTCATTAAGCTGTGGGTGTTCCCTATTTAGTCCTCCTTTGGACTCAGTCTCTTGCCTGGAATCAATGTATTCAGTTCTATTTGGTCTCCTCCTGATTCCTTGCCATCTGACTCATTCAAGAAAAGCTAAGTCCTGTTTGCATTCTTTGGATCATTTGCATTTTCAGTGTTTTTGTCCAGCCTGCTCAATATGTGATTTTCTAGCTCGCTGGAAGCTCTAGGGTGCTGATATTCTCCCCTCACACCGTCAGTCGGTGTGGGGGTTCTTGAATATTCAGCGTGGATGTTTTTGCAGGGTTTTCTGCTGACCGCATAGTTCACTTTCTATTTTCTGCCTAACTAGATTAATGGGCCACACTTTGCTGAATCTAGTTCATCTCTACGTTTGTGTTTTCCTCTTGCCTCACCGTTATTATTTGTTGGGGGCCTTCTATATCTTTGGGGTTTAATTTCTCTGGAGGCAAGTGAGGTCTTATTTTCCCTCTAGGGGTAGTCAGTTCTCCGGCTGGCTCGAGACGTCTAGAATCAACGTAGGCATGTTCACCGGCTACTGCTAGTTGTGTGTTAGGATCAGGTATGCGGTTAGCCCAGTTTCCACCTCCCTAGAGCAGTTCTTATGTTTTTGCAGACTACCTGAGATCCTCTACCACTAGGATCATAACAGTATTCCAGGCCCAAAAGGAAATGTTTATTGCATCGCAGAAGCGGGATTAAAAAGAAGTCTGAGTATTTTTTTTTATTTTTTTTTGCTGCAGTTTGTCTAGCTTCTCCCATCCCCTTATACTCTGAGTGGCTTGGAGCTCAGCTGCAGACATGAATGTTCAGACTCTGACTTCTAGTGTGGATCAGCTGGCTGCTAGGGTGCAAAGCATTCAGGATTTTGTTATCCATAGCCCTATGTCTGAACCAAAAATACCTATTCCTGAGCTGTTTTTTGGAGATAGATCTAAGTTCCTGAATTTTAGGAATAATTGTAAATTGTTTCTGTCTCTGAGACCTCGTTCCTCTGGTGATTCCGCTCAGCAAGTTAAAATTGTTATCTTCTTCTTGCGTGGCGACCCTCAAGATTGGGCTTTCTCTCTGGCGCCAGGAGATCCTGCATTGGTGAATGTTGATGCGTTTTTTCTGGCACTTGGTTTGCTTTATGAGGAGCCTAATCTTGAAAATCAGGCTGAAAAGGCATTGCTAGCTAACTCTCAAGGTCAGGACGATGCTGAGGTGTATTGTCAAAAATTTCGGAAATGGTCCGTGCTTACTCAATGGAATGAGTGTGCCCTGGCCGCAAATTTCAGAAATGGTCTTTCTGAAGCCATTAAGAATGTGATGGTGGGGTTTCCTACCCCTACAAGTCTGAATGATTCAATGGCTCTGGCCATTCAAATTGATCGGCGTTTGCGGGAGCGCAAATTTGCTAATCCTTTGGCGGTGCTGTCTGAACGGACACCTGACCCTATGCAATGTGACTGACCAGAGCCGAACGGCAAAATCATAGACGTCAAAATGGGTTGTGTTTTTACTGTGGTGATTCAACGCATGTTATCTCAGCATGCTCTAAGCGCTTAAAAGAGTTGTTAATCCTGTCGCCATTAGTACTTTACAGCCTAAATTTATTTTGTCTGTAACCTTAATTTGTTCATTGTCTTCTTACTCAGTCATGGCTTTTGTGGATTCAGGTGCTGCTCTGAGTCTGATGGATTTTTCGTTTGCCAGGCGCTGTGGTTTTGTCCTGGAGCCTTTGGAAATTCCTATTCCTCTTAGAGGAATTGATGCTACGCCGTTGGCGGAGAATAAGCCTCAGTATTGGATGCAGGTGACCATGTGCATGACTCCTGTACATCAGGAGGTGATTCGCTTCCTTGTTTTGCATGATTTGCATGATGTTGTCGTTTTGGGTCTGCCATGGCTACAGATCCATAATCCAGTTTTGGATTGGAATGCTATGACTGTGTCAAGTTGGGGTTGTCGGGGGATTCATGGCGATACTCCGTTGGTGTCTATTGCTTCTTCCACTCCTTCTGAGACCCCTGAGTTTTTGTCAGATTACCAGGATGTATTTAGTGAGCCCAGGTCCAGTGCCGTTCCTCCTCATAGGGACTGTGATTGTGCTATAAATTTGGTTCCTGGTAGTAAATTTCCTAAGGGTCGACTCTTTAATTTATCTGTACCAGAGCATGCCGCGATGCAGAGTTATATAAAGGAGTCTTTGGAGAAGGGACATATTCGCCCATCCTCTTCTCCTCTTGGTGCAGGATTTTTTTTGTGGCCAAGAAGGACGGGTCTTTGAGACCTTGTATAGATTATCGTCTTCTGAATAAGATCACGGTCAAATTTCAGTATCCTTTGCCTTTGTTGTCTGATTTGTTTGCTCGGATTAAGGGTGCCAGTTGGTTCACCAAGATAGATCTTCGTGGTGCGTATAACCTTGTGCGCATTAAGCAGGGAGATGAATGGAAAACAGCATTTAATACGCCCGAGGGTCATTTTGAGTACTTGGTGATGCCTTTTGGACTCTCTAATGCTCCTTCTGTGTTTCTGTCCTTCATGCATGATATCTTCCGAAAATATCTGGATAAATTTATGATTGTTTATCTGGATGATATTTTGTTTTTTTCTGATGATTGGGAGTCCCATGTGAACCAGGTCAGGATGGTGTTTCAGGTTCTGCATGATAATGCTTTGTTTGTGAAGGGCTCAAAATGTCTCTTTGGAGTACAGAAGGTTTCTTTTTTGGGTTTCATCTTTTCCCCTTCTACTGTGGAGATGGACCCAGTCAAGGTCCGTGCCATTCATGACTGGACTCAGCCCACGTCTGTTAAGAGCCTTCAGAAGTTCTTGGGCTTTGCTAACTTTTACCGTCGTTTTATCGCTAATTTTTCTAGCGTAGTTAAACCTTTGACGGATATGACCAAGAAAGGTTCCGATGTTGCTAATTGGTCTCCTGCGGCCGTGGAGGCCTTTCGGGAGCTGAAGCACCGGTTTACTTCAGCGCCAGTCTTGTGCCAGCCGGATGTCTCTCTTCCCTTCCAGGTTGAAGTTGATGCTTCTGAGATTGGTGCGGGGGCCGTTTTGTCGCAGAGAAGCTCAGATGGCTCTGAGTTGAAGCCATGTGCTTTCTTTTCCAGAAAAATTTTGCCTGCTGAGCGGAACTATGATGTTGGTAATCGGGAGTTGCTGGCTATGAAGTAGGCACTTTTTCAGTGTTTCTGGGCTCCCTCTTGTGGTCACTAATGGTATTGTATGAGTCATGTCTTTCTGCTAGCCTGGGCTTCAGCTGTTTCATTAAGCTGTGGGTGTTCCCTATTTAGTCCTCCTTTGGACTCAGTCTCTTGCCTGGAATCAATGTATTCAGTTCTATTTGGTCTCCTCCTGATTCCTTGCCATCTGACTCATTCAAGAAAAGCTAAGTCCTGTTTGCATTCATTGGATCATTTGCATTTTCAGTGTTTTTTGTCCAGCCTGCTCAATATGTGATTTTCTAGCTCGCTGGAAGCTCTAGGGGGCTGATATTCTCCCCTCACATCGTCAGTCGGTGTGGGGGTTCTTGAATATTCAGCATAGATGTTTTTGCAGGGTTTTCTGCTGACCGCATAGTTCACTTTCTATTTTCTGCCTATCTAGATTAGTGGGCCTCACTTTGCTGAATCTAGTTCATCTCTACGTTTGTGTTTTCCTCTTGCCTCACCATTATTATTTGTTGGGGGCTTTCTATATCTTTGGGGTTTAATTTCTCTGGAGGCAAGTGAGGTCTTATTTTCCCTCTAGGGGTAGTCAGTTCTCCGGCTGGCTCGAGACGTCTAGAATCAACGTAGGCACGTTCACCGGCTACTGCTAGTTGTGTTAGGATCAGGTATGCGGTTAGCCCAGTTTCCACCTCCCTAGAGCAGTTCTTATGTTTTTGCAGACTACCTGAGATCCTCTACCACTAGGATCATAACACTCCCCCGTGGGGTATGAATAGAGAGTATGAAGCTCTCCAACGATAATTAAATAACCCTTATTATTGTGTAAATAGTTATTGGTAGCTATTCTATTGTGCATATATTCATAGTTGTTAGGATTATATGTTAGACTAATGTCTTTGCTGTTTTTTAGATCCCTCTTTGACTGCAACATTCTCCATAGATTTCGTTCTCCTACAGGGTGACACTCCCTCCTGCTATTCACTTTCTATTACTCTACCTCTATAGTTTTCTATTGATATCAGTTTCAATCTGATTTTTTCTGACTGTCTTTTATTTTTCCCACTTTGTTTCTTCATCCTCACTTTATTTGTATGTTTTTCATTAGTTCCATCCCCCTTTATCCCCCTTACCCTTTGTTTGTTATCCTCGCCCCATTACTTCTATCAGTCTTGTTTTAAATCTCCGCATAACAAATTGGCTGTATTCTCCGTTTCTTTCTATTGCATGAGCGGCTCATGTGCATTTGACTTCCTTTTTCTTTTCTCTTTACACAGGTGGCTGATGCTTCACTGCGCACGCGCAGACCTGGATTCTCACTTCGGGTCTTTCCGTGAGCACACAAATTCACCGGATGTAATGTCACACTTCGGCTGCATTTATACGCAGCTTATTGTAGCGTCCTGCACTTCACCGCATGTAATCACTGGAAGCAAGCCGGCATCTTCTCATCACAGGTAGTTATGTTTACACCTGATTTCCCTCACATAGGGATTCTTTTATTTCATCTCTGATTTGTCTGTCTTGATATGGTAACACAAGTGTTATACCACATTTCTTTATATGGGTTTCTAGCATATGGGCTGTCTCCACCTTACACTAATCGGTATGACTTGTACCATGCTTCACTGAAAATTTAGCATACATTCTAAATGGGTATTTATTATTGATGAGCTAGTATACTCCTTGATCGGCTTGAGTATTTGTTAGAGCTCAGAGATTTAGTTTTTGTTGCCTCAGCTGCATGATTTACGGCTGCTGGACCGCCTAAACACATGTGGGAATTTCCTAACTGTCTAGCAGCCATAAATCATGCAGCTGTGGCAACGAAAATTAACAAATACTCAGGAAAACCAAAGCAACGAGTATACTCACTCATCTCTAGTATTTATGTATGCTATTTACCTACTTCTTGGTGGTTTCGCAATATTTTTCCTTTTTTCTTTTGATTATCTTGTGGTTCTCCATTCCCTTTGAAAGGGTATTTTTTGGCATGCATTTTTTTGGCAAACATTTTTCTGGTATGCATTTTTTGGTATATATTTCTGGATTATGATACTGGGATCTTTTTCATATTTCATTTTTCTTTTCTCATTGTTCATTTTTATTTATTACTGTTTTCTAATTTCTTATCTCTTCACTGTGGGTTTTGCTGGTTTTCCTTGCTGAATCCTTGCAGCTACATCAGTTTATTTCTTTCTTTTGCTTTCTTTATTTTTTCCTCTTTTTCTTTTGGTCATCTAATATAATTACAAAGAACTACCATAGTTTTGGTTGCTCATCTTTTTGCCTCTCTCTGAAATTTAATTTGTCTATATGGAAATATACAGCCACTGTTTATATCTTATATTTTATTGTCCTATTATGGATTGGTCTCTTAGTTTAATTGTATCCAGTTTTAGGATCAATTCTATATGATGATGTTAATCATATGTTGCTCATTTATGTTTGAATGTTTATAGACTTCCTTGATAAAGGCAATGATGCTGAAACATCGGATGGAATGATGCCTGTTATCCCATTATGTCGGCTGTTCATTAAATTTGAAATAATTTGAAACTTTAATTTCTCTGTGACTGATTGAGTGCCGAGGGTTATCACTTTTATGTTTAACTTTTTTCCTTCGAGCACCATCTTCTCGACTATAGAGTGCACCACTTTTGACAGATTTGCGTCATGTGTGCAGTCATCTCTGGTGTGGTAATTATTCTCTTTGTTGCTAGAGTATCAATCTATTGTAGCATGTAGGCTCTGGAGCCACAAAATAAGCCTCGCTCTGGCAGCACATGAAGCGGCATCACCTGCTTAAAGAGAAACAGCAAACTGTCTAGCAATATGAGCAAGGGTCAAGCTTTTCTCCTCCTTTTGCCCCTGTTCCTTGTGATCATATTTCTGGTGGTTATGTAGGAAGATGGACCAGGCAAGTGGTCCCTCTTGTGTGTCCATTGACTTTCTAACTGAAGCAGACCTTTGCACCTGACTGATGGGGCAAATCAGGTATAAAAAGGACTGAGCGCAGGAAGACGAGGCTTTTGGCAGGTATCCACAGTGTGCGACAAAAGAAGATTGACTCCCTCTCTGCTGACGAATGCCTATTGACAGGGCTGCGTGATCCAAATACGGTCCCCGCTCAGACAGAATTTGCTTCTGAAAGGGACATTTACATGGCGCTCTCTGACCCCGGGAGCGCTTGCTTACTGTGCCTCTGACAACCGCGGACATACTGCCAATCCCGCGGTGCATTCTGAGTGCAGGAGTGAGATTGTGGCCGTCTCTCCAGGATTGTGCACTTCATCACTGGTGTTACCAAGTTGCTCATGGACAGCTCCCCGTTCCAAGATCAGGAGACCACATGCAGGAAGGACCGGATACTTCACTGCCATGCAGAGACAGTACTTCATTTATCTCCCAGACGGATCAGAGACTTCTCGCACCACCTAAGGCGCCATCGTGGGATCTTCCAGCCTCCACCGTTCAGGAACCAGAGACTGATAAGTTAACTTGTTACTTGACACTCTGCTATTAACCTGTTGCCATTATCATTTTTGTGTTGTTTACATATTGTTCCCCCAATCTCCCTGTGTGGAGAGTAACTGCTGAATTGGTTAATTATAAAGAACCTTTTAACTCTTGCTCTGTCTCCTGCCTGTCACTGCATCCCTTGTTCCTGCTAGTACCTTACAGTTATGTGGCCTACTAAAGTAGTCTTTGGCCATTGTCATCATAATTGTCCTATACCTCTTACTGAGAAGGATGCAAAAAGGGACAGAAAAAGAATAAAAACTTCCAAAGTTATCCAGCCATCTTGGGTTTTCAGGCCCTTAAGGTGCTTCTCATTGCTTTTATATGAGCTGTAATGTATGAGTCTACCCTTGCCGATTCACACTATTTTATAAATGTCATTATTACTTCCTTCTCGGGATTCTTTTGTTATCCGGAGGCCAAGAAAATGTAATATTTTTTAGGTGTTCTGTTGATGCAGCTGTGCACTGCCAAAACAAAGTTTAAAATAACAAATTGCTTTCATGATTATTTTTTTGCAAAAAAAATATATATATTATTTTTTGGGAATTGACTTCTGTAGGCAAGCCCTGGGGCAGGACTGGGCCCCTAAGTAGGACAGAGCACAAAATACTGACATTTTTTCCTAAAAATATTCATGGCTTGCATGACCTTTTTTTACTATCATACTCACTCCATCAGTAAGTATCTGGGCAGGATTGGGCTCTTGTGCATGGTGTTGGCACAAAAGCTGAAAAAAAAAAAAATCGCTGGCTTCATTTACTATTTTCTTTACCTTCATCCTGATTTTTTTGCAAAAATTAGGATTTTTTTGTGCTTTTGCTTGTGTGAATTTCCCAGGTTGGAAAGTGTGCAAGATTGATCCCTTGCGCAACAGGATTAGGCTCAAAAGGTGACATTTAAAAATAAAAAAAATCATCCAGTTTTTTTCAAAGATGAAGATTCTTTTGTGCTTTTAGACTTGTGTGAATTTTCCCTGTATGGCTCTCTGCATGATTGGACCCCTGACTAGTAATAGGAGCAAAAAAGGCTGTTGTATTTGATTGGATCCCTGACTAGTAATAGGAGCTAAAAAGGCTGTTGTATTCCTATTTTTTAAAATATCAAAAGACTGAACATCAGTTCCAAACAGAACAGAAGTGAACAGGTGCATACTAAGAGTAGAAATTTCCATATATAACTAACAAAGTTGCACTCTGTAAGGCTACATTTGCATATGTGTCTGCAGCGTATCATCTGCATGCGTTTGTATGCGTTTTTGCATGCATTTGCACTGTTTATGCGCATGCATACAGTATTTCCCAATGGGCATGGCTTATGGGTCATCTATATATATAGACACTGCACAGCAGAAATTCCCTTCTTTGGAAGCTGGATCCTGCTGCAAGATGGAGAGCGTGGAGAGCTTCAATATGAATCTGGATTTATCTTTGAAATTGGCTTTTGCTTTTGCTGTGGCTTTTGAGGAAGAAAGGAGAAGAGAAAGACAGAGAAGATGTCATCGTCGCATTTGGCAGCACCCCATTGTTGAACTCCAACAGAGCCATGGAGTCTACCACTCACACAGAGCTTCGTGAAAACCCGGCAAAGTTTTTGGACTACACCAAGATGTCGCTACAGAGCTTCAATGATTTGTTTCAACATGTCCAAGGATATATCAGCAGGCAGGACACCAAACTATGTAGAGCAATTCCTGCTGAGGAACGTCTGTTGGTGACCATAAGGTATGTAATTTTGAACAACTAACATCTGTCGTTACTATTATTGTTAGAAAAGCCATGCACTGATTTATTTGTTCCTTTGTCTGTTCCGCAGATTCCTGGCTCCTGGAGAGATCTTAAGATCTCTACATTTTCAGTTTCGAATTGGACTGTCCACCCATTTTGGGATTGCTGGAGACACCTGCCGTGCATTGTGTGACGTTCTGCGTGCCGACTTCTTCCCCAACCCACAGCTGAACTGTGGCTGCAAAATGCAGAAAAATTCAATGAAGTGTGTAATTTTCCTAACTGTGTGAGGACTGTGGACGGCAAACATATTCAGATTCTGAAACCTGCAGGAAGTGGATAAGAGTACTTCAATTAGAAAAAATACTTTTCCATTGTTCTGATGGCAATTGCAGATGCTAAATGTCGATTTGTCGCCGTTGACGTTAGCTCATTTGGATGAGGAAATGACTCACAGACTTTCAAAAACTCTGATATGGGACAACGATAGTATGGGAATGATTTTAATTTTCTCCAGCCACAACCTCTTCCTTACACCGAAGGACCGTCAATACCATTTGTTATTGTTGGTGATGAGGCCTTTCAAATGTGTGGCAACCTCCTAAAACCATACTCAAGTTGGGACTTGAGTCACACATAAAGGATTTTCAACTACCGACTGACAAGGGAACTGTGGAGTGTGCCTATGGTTTGCTGGCATCTAAATGGCGCATTTTGGGAACAGCCATAAATCTAAAAATAGAGACGATTGATGAGGTTGTGAAAGAATGTGTTGTTCTGCATAACTACATCCTGTCAAAAGAGAAACCCCACTTTGAACTTGAGGAAACTGATAATATGACATTGAAGGATTACCAACATCACCCTATGAGGACTACAGTCAAAGTTGCCCAAATGAGGGATAAATTTGCAGCCTATTTTATTTCTGATAGTGGACATGTGTAATGTTTTCTGACTCTAATATTAACACCTTGAATCTAACTTGTATAATAGTATAGTAAACACCTTAACTGTTACAACCGTTCATACTTCACTCAACAATACACACATGGTTAAATAAAGAGATAAAGAAAACACAATGAGACCTGTATTGTGAATCAAAACAATTTTTGCTAACAGAAATAAAAAATGTACAATTTAAAAAAAAAAAGGAAAAATGATTAATTACTTTTGGGGTCTGTGGGAGGGAGCACCATGGTGGACTAGGGGGGGGGGGGTGTCAGGCTGTGATGGTAGGTTAGGAGTGGTTGGGGAAGTTGTTACAGGGGAAGTGTAAGACAATTGGAGGATTGTGTCAGACACATTTGGGGAAGACATATTGGGGGAAAAGGACATATTTAGGAGTGGAAAGCAAGTTGGAAGGGATTGACACATTGGAAGGGAAGGTGTGGACAGACTAGAAAACACAGACACATTAGGAGGTGGGGGTTGAGGGGGTGCATGTAATTTTTTTTGCCGATTTTTCTCCTTCAGGACTTTGTTTTTTTTCACTTTCTTTCCCTGGTGCTGCATTGGTGGAGGAGAAGTGTGGGCTGCCGCACTTGTCTTGATGGTGGAATCTGACAGTTGGGCTGCTGCACTAGGCTGCGTGGTGGTAGATGTGGATAGCTGGTCTTCTGCGCTCAGCTGCATGGTGAAGCTTGGGATTCTTGGAAGTGTAATGTCCAGCGGTGGTGGTGGTAGATAAGTCCCTTGGCGAGTCGGTGCAGGCAGATTCTGCCACTGATTCTGTGCTGGAGCTTGTTGCCCTGTAGGGAAAGAACTTTGTGCCTGCTGCTGATATTGGGACCGCTGCATGGCCTCGGTAAAAGCATTCTGACAGGCCTTTATCACAAACAGCTGGAGATCAGGACTAAGGTTTTCCGTCACGCCCCATTCTATACTGGAAAAATAATGTTGCGCCGATCTACTATAGTCACCTTTCAGGCGGTCAAGGCATTTGTAACTACCTGGAACAGTGTGTTCACATGAGTGAACACACTCTCCATCCTATCCACAACCGCCTTCATCCCAGCCTGGAAGAGCGAGTTTAAGTAAATAAACTCGGGTATGACTGCCCTTCCCACACCCTCTGTCGCTGCCAAGCAGACCCAAGTAAAGTAGTGGCAGAGGGCTGGGAGAGAGGAAAACCAGAAGGACCGGCATCCTGTTCCCCAGCCTGTAAAGCCTGCCTGGTTGCTGCATCGCTGGTGGATGATTGGATTGGTGTCAGTTAGTTGGCTGGTCGATGAGGGGCCGCTCCAACAGAGGAATATCCAGGTTCTACAGTGCTGCTCCAGGTTTTGTGTGGAAATGAAATAAAAAAAGATTATTACAAAAAAGAAAAAAAAATAATAGTGAAAGACAACACAAAAGATACTCATGTTTGCTGAGCAGCAGCTGGCTTCAGAAAAGAAAGCTTGTCATGATACTTGTATTTTATGATTTTTTGAGCTGCACCACTTCGAACCCGAATCTCCTCTCTCATGTCCTTTTTGAAGCAATCCTTCATCGAATGCTAACAAACTTTTACTCTCTTTTCTGTGAAGGGGGAAGAAAAATAAAATTGTTAAAAGACAGCAAAATTTACAGAAAAACAGAGGTGGCCAAAATAGCAATACTTACCAAAATCCTTTCTGACTTTTGGCATTGCATGGTCCCGATCATCCATCAGCGATCTGGCCACTTCTTCCCAGAGTTGTTGGATCAAGGCTGAGTCGGAATGATTCCGATCACGGGGGTCCCATAATGCTGCTCGCTCTTGCACAGCTTGAATCAGTAGGTCATTTTCTGTGTCACAATGTGGAACCTATAGATGAAATACAAAAAAAGAATTTGTTAGTAAAAATTACAACAAATTCAATAAAAACTCTGATAAAGCATACTTACACCCCGTCTTTCCTCCTCAGCAACTTGAGGTCGACGACCCTGTTAAGAATCATTTCCATTTGACTGCTCCTGCTCTTCTGCAGTGTCAGGTACCTGTAAAGAAAATACATGATTTAACACATGTCTAGTATTGACAGTAAATACATACCAATCAGTAAATCAAATTTGATTACATAATCGGTGTCATGGCCACTTTCAGAACCTTCATTGGAGGACATGTTGTAGGAGCAGGCAGCAGTCAAGTGATACACTAGAGAGAAATAAACATTTTTATTAGTAAAAGCAAAACACATTGTAGAAAAAAAACATGAAAATTTGGACAACAATACTTACATTACAGGCAGTAGTCCAAGCACAGAGCAGGCAGGCACCACACAACAGGAACCGCAACACAACACCAGGAAGGACTGAAGAACAGCACTAGGACAGCAACACCGGGACCAAGACAGTAGCGCTGGGACCAAGAGAACAGCACCACACCAAGACAGCAGCACCTAATCTATAAGGAATGGAAAACAAATTTTGTACAGAGTGCAAAGACAGAAAGACATTTTCAAAGCTTCTATACTTACATAGAGGGCAGCACCGGTACAAAGACAGCAGCACCAGGAACTGGACAGCAGCACCAAGACCAGGAAGGCAGCACTGGGACCAAGACAGCAGCACCTAATCTATAAGGAATGGAAAAAAAATCCATACGGATTACAGAGTGCAAAGACAGAAAGACATTTTCACATCTTCTATACTTACATATGGACAGCAGCACTAGGACCAATATGGCAGCACTGGGACCAAGACGGCAGTACTGGGACAAAGACAGCAGCACCTAATCTATAAGCAATGGAAAAAATCTGTATGGAGTACAGAGTGCAAAGACAGAAAGACATTTTCACATCTTCTATACTTACATATAAATGGCAGCACTGGAACCAATATGGCAGCACTGGGACCAAGACGACAGTACTAGGACCAAGACAGCAGCACCTAATCTACAAGGAATGGAAAAAAAATCTGTATGGAGTACAGAGTGCAAAGACAGAAAGACATTTTCACATCTTCTATACTTACATATAAATGGCAGCACTGGAACCAATATGGCAGCACTGGGACCAAGACGACAGTACTAGGACCAAGACAGCAGCACCTAATCTACAAGGAATGGAAAAAAAAATCTGTATGGAGTACAGAGTGCAAAGACAGAAAGACATTTTCACATCTTCTATACTTACATATGGATGGCAGCACTGGGACCAAAACAGCAGCACTGGAACCAAGATGGCAGCACTGGGACCAAGACAGCAGCACTGGGACCAATACGGCAGTACTGGGACCAAGACAGCAGCACCTAAGCTACAAGGAATGGAAAAAAAATCTGTACAGAGTACAGAGTGCAAAGACAGAAAGACATTTTCACATCTTCTGTACTTACATATGGACAGCAGCACTGGGACCAAGACGGCAGCACTGGAACCAAGATGGCAGCACTGGGACCAAAACAGCAGCACTGGAACCAAGATGGCAGCACTGGGACCAAGACAGCAGCACTGGGACCAAGACGGCAGTACTGGGACCAAGACAGCAGCACCTAATCTACAAGGAATGGAAAAAAATCTGTACAGAGTACAGAGTGCAAAGACAGAAAGACATTTTCACATCTTCTATGCTTAAATATAGATGGCAGCACTGGGATGAAGATGGTAGCACTGGGACCAAGACAGCGGCACTGGGATGGCAGCAACAAACAGTGTAGAAGCAACAGAAAAAAAATATTAAGTACAGAGTACAGAATGCAGTGAGAGACAGACAGACATTTTCAAAGCTTCTATGCTTACATCCAGAGTCTCCTGCCTTCATCCAATGTCTTATGCCCGCATCCAAAGTCTTCTGCCTTCATCAAATGTCCTGTGCGCACATCCAAAGTCTTCTGCCTTCTTCCAATGTCCTGTGGCCTCATCAAGAGTCTTGAGAGTAGTGGACTTTCTGTCTCCAGACCCTCTTTTATACAGCTGCCAAATTTCAAACAAACAATACATTCCCATAGACAGTAAAGCTTTTTTTTTAAGCAATCATCCACAAATTGTCTGCATGCGGATGATTGAGCAATATTTGCCGCCTCAAAAAATGCAACATGTTGCATTTGCTGGACCCCGCCGCACACCTCCAAACGACGCATGCGTATGCATCCACAAGTTAACACATGCAAAAACATGTCACTGCTTACACAATGTTAAAGATATGTACGAGTGATGCATGCGGATCGTACGCTGCGCACACAGACGCAAATGTGAACCCGGCTTAAAAGTATAGCATGTAAACATGAAATATATTGAATTTGAATAGCATTACTGCTTTAGAAAATAGTAAAAATTGAAGATACTTAACACATTAATTGGCCAATTCATGCAGGCCCAGCAGCAACAACAAGGCTATCTTCTTTGCTGGGAACCTAACTTTATGTGTTTCCTCTCCTGGACAGAATGCAAGCATATTCTTTAGCAAAGTTCATTAAATAAATGTACATGCCAAATCCTAATATTCTTTCTTTATAATAAATTAACTTGAAAGGCTTAACATGTTATTTAAAAATTTTCTATATAAATTGTAGCACTGCACTTTACTCAGCTATTTCTTAAGACTTTATGACAGGAGAGTGAAGAATTATAAAAGTGATGAGGTTTTAACCAGCAATGTTGAAACTGCTCACTTCATAATCCAAAACATTGCATAGATTATCCTTCTACATTCCCAAATATCAGCTTTTACAAATCCATAGCATGCATTATCATTCTGAAATGTCAGCATATTAACACTGGTTAAAGACAAATTTTATGTCTCAGATTTATTAGCCCTTTTACTAAAAATGACTAAAATATATATTGAATTTTACTTTATATGGTATGATACCCTCTCAACTCTAGAGAAATCTGAAATGTCCTATAGGACAATTAAATTGATAGTGGAAAAATATTTATTTTTGTATATTATATGTCTCCAATAATAGTTAGATGAGGAACAATTTGTACTAGAATAAAATAATATTTAATTATATCTCTCCTGTCAAGTTCTTACATGAATTCTAACTTCTTCATTAACTTGATCTAAAATAACTTTGAATAAAAAAGTTTTAGGAGTCTTTAATATATATATGTGGCGCCTCAGAGGGTCCAGTCACCACATAGGTACTGCACCTCAGCCAGAGGTGTGGTACTCCGCTCTCGGATAAGGAGGGGCACTACCAAGGACCCACATACTAGCATCCAACACTAGACCTCTATAGGCCTGGAGGGAACTAGGTAGAGGGTGTGGGTGGAGGAAGTAGAGAGGAGTTGTCATGGAAACAGGAGGGAGGAATCAGTGAGACTCTGGAAAGGCAGTGAATGGGAAGAAGTGGAGAGAGAGAAGCTCCTGACAGAAAGAAGAGAGAGAAGGGTTTCAAGGGGCACGGGTAGTGAGGAATCCACCCGTGGGGCCCAATTCCACACCAACTGTAGTTGGGTGAAGTGACCAGGTAACAGTGGGGGAACTTGCCCCCAGACTAGTGGAGAACTACAAGGCTCAGCTAGCAAGCCGAAGGCTGTGGTATCTGTACATGCCACAGCCACAACCACACACACTCACTGAAAAAGCAGCCACATAGGATCAAGGGGACCAGAAGGACATCGCCTGACAGGATCCGAGGCTGCTGTGAAGGTGCAGGGCAGAAGAGCCGGGAGCCAGCGCAGTGAGACGGCTAGGGAAGGCACATAAGAAGGGGGTTCTGGCAAAGTGGACTCCAAATTACCTGAGAGCTGGCTGGACTACAGACCCGGAGAACACAGAACCTGGCTGGGACTGCATTTAAGAACTGTTAGTAAAAGTGTGGAAACTGTACCCTGCTGTGTCCTCTTTATTTATTTATATAGCGCCAACATATTCCACAGCACTTTACAGTTTAACAGTTTCAAACACAACAGTCATGAGTAACAATGTTAACAATACAGTAATAAAGCAAAATAAGACAAAATAAGACGACCTTGCTCGTGAGAGCTTACAATCTACAATGAGGTGGGGAGATACAAAGTACAGGTGTGTATTTACAATGATGTATTTACAATGATGGTCCAGCCATCTTCAGGGGGTGGGGGGTAGATGGAGATAGTGAATGGGCTACACACACACAAACATAAAATGAGTTTGATTAGGGAACGTGATAGGCCGCTCTGAACAAATAAGTTTTGAGCGAGCGCCTAAAACTATGCAAGTTGTGGATGGTTGTAATATCTTGGGGTAGAGCATTCCAGAGGATTGGCGCAGCACGGGAGTCCTCTGAATTATTACTGCATCACCTGCCAAGGTGATGGACCGGGTCACTACTGCCGTGACCACCCCCTTAAGAACTGTTGGATCCGGCCTGAGTGCCCCACGGTCCCAGCGGACGCTCCATATACATAAAAACCAGTAGACAACATGACATTTAGAGAAAAAGCTCTGCACAAGCAGAGAAAAACCTACTTCATCACTTATAACTACATGTAATCTAAACACAAGAAACAACCACCACTAACATAAGAAAACAAGACTCTCAGTTGGAGGGATATACTGTGGAGCCCTGAACAAATTCTGCAGCACATCCGAGATATAGCCTCAAATTGTGGTCATTATTTGCAGTCTTTGCCCCTAGCATGGCTTCTGCCACAACACTTACACTTTGCACCATGGGTCTCACTTCATCATTCATGTCTTCTGGGCCCTTTCTAGCTAGTTGCTGAGGCTAATGAAAAGAAGATGCAAACTCATCCTAACCTGCCACATTATTGTCACAACATCTGCTACCAATGTAGATTTTACCTACCTGATCTACAAGCCAGCTACAGCTTAATCTCTTCTGGCTGGGCCTCCTCCCTCTATGAGGAACCGAAGTGGATGCCTTCCTCTACTACAGGATATTTCTTAACCTGCTGGACTGCTGGACCCCTGCTTAAAAGTGCTAAAGACTCACAGTCTACAAGAAGGGGAAGACTGATATCTAAGCTTCCATGTTTTGTGGCTTGGTGAAGGAGGTTGGTGCCTCCACAAGGACATTGAATGATATGCAGGGTTACATGCAAAACCGACCACCATAGCAAGTTTTACCTACAAGCTCTACATCATGATCTTGACAGGAACCTGCACAGCATAGTCTATTAGGAGACGAAGGACTGATCCTTCATGCAGAATAGAGCCATCAACTGCAGACAGTAATGAATGTATCTGATAAAATCATGCTGTAATATGGCTTAAGTTCTTTCTTTGGGCTCATAGCCCTATGTAAATGAAGATGAGCCATACTCACTATACACAGTATGGTGGCCCAACTCCCCAATACACAGTATGAGGGTCCATACCTCCCATATACACAGTATGATCTCCCGTTGTCTATAAACATTGACCCACAGCCTTTCTATACACGGTATGATGGCTCATAGCCCCCTATATATCATATGATGCCCCACAACCCTTATACATAGTATGATGGCCCATAGCTCTTTAAATAAAGTATGACGGCCACACAGCCCCTCACAGTATAATGGCGACCATAGCCTCCATATACACAGTATGATGGCCACATAGACCACCATACACAGTATGATGATCACATAATTACATAATTCCTCTATGTATAGTATGGTAGACCATAGTCCCTATGTAGAATGATGGTCCATAGCTCCATATGCAGAGTATGATGCCTATAGACCCCAATACACAGTATGATGTCCCTCAGCTCCCTATACATAGTATGGTTCCCAAATAATCTTCCCATGCACAGTATGATGGCTTATAGTTTCCTTTATACAGTATGATTGATTATTGCCCGATATACACAGTGTGATAGCCTATAGACCCCTATACATATAAACAGTATGCAATCCCCACAGTTACCCTATTCACAGTATGATGACCCATAGCTCCCTACAAAAAATATGATTTCCCCCACAGTACATTCTCTAGTATGATGCCCCAATAGCCCACCCCAACTCGCAGGCCACATAATATTAAAAAAAAATATGACCTCCTGGTTCTTATCCACTTCCTGACGAAGATTATAAAATGTGCATTGAGGTGTTTGCACAAAAGGGGTTATACCTGTCAGCATCATGTTATTAGGTAGTACTACTTCCTATAATCATGTTATGAACAGATATTTATCCTTAAGAATCATGTTATTATTAGTGGTGATCAAGCACTAAAATGCTTGAGAGCTTGGTGCTCAAATAAACCAAGCCAGACACTAGACCAAATGGATGGTTTGAAATGGATGGAAACAGCACTCCAATGGAATGGGAACAGCATGGGGAAGACGCCTGGACGAATCACTAACTCCCAGGTGACTGCTGGGAACAATGTTGTTAGAGTAGTACTCCACTTTTACGGACTGAGAATAAAACATACAAAACCAAAAATAAAATGGATCTTACAGGAATTAATGTTAGGAAACATTCTTCCCTGTATAATGACTTGTTTATAATCAAAATTAAAAAGATTGAAAAAAAATCGCCTCCTCCCTCCCTTAACAGCCAAGCCATCTCTCACCATATTTCCCCTTCACTTATGACTACAGTAGATGACACAGTTGAGGGGGAAATAAGATTACACCCACCGGTTGTCGCTGGTAAATTAAATTATAACATTTTGCTACCTTATTTGGGCATGTAGTGTGTGTGACATGGTAAGACACATCCAGAAGGATGACTCTCCACCTCTTCCCTTCCCTCCTCCTCTTCAGCCCATCCATGCTGAACAGATTGGATGAAGCTGGTGTGAATAGTATGCTCTGTAGGACAGGAAACCATTTACTGTTCCTCCTCATCATCCTCCTCATTATCAATCCACGCTGAGAAGAAGAGATGAGGCTGGGTTGGGTATTATCACACTGTGTATGTTCTTCCTCCATCTCCACCTGATCCAAATGTAAAGCTTTCTAGTTAATTGAGAGCAGCGAGTGTTTGAGTAGACAAAAAAGCAGTATAATTACGCTAATTATAGCATCATTGCCGCTCACCATCTTGGTTGATTCCACAAAGTTTTGTAGAACCTCACAGATGTTGGACATCCATGCCCACTTGTTGATAGTGTTGAGCATTCCCATACTGCAAATATTGGGTATCGGCCGATATTTGCTGTATCGGAATTCCGATACCGAGTTCCGATATTTTTGGGATATCGGAAATCAGAATCGGGATCCATATTCATGTAAAAAATAAAGAATAAAAATAAAAAATATGGATATACTCACCCACCGACGGCCCCTGGCTCTCAGCGGTGCAACCGGCAGCCTCCGTTCCTAAGAATGCAGTGAGTGTAGGACCTGCGATGACGTCGCGGTCTTGTGATTGGTCGCGTGACTGCTCATGTGACCTCTCACGTGACCGTGACATCATCGAAGGTCCTTCACTCTGCATTCTTAGGAACGGAGGCAGACGCTTGCAGCGGTGACAGCCAGGGTCCGTCGGAGGGGTGAGTATATCCATATTTTTTATTTTTATTCTTTATTTTTTACATGAATATGGATCCCAGGGCCTGAAGGAGAGTTTCCTCTCCTTCAGACCCTGGAAATCATCCAGGATCGCTCCCTATTACGTTCCGATATTTGTGTCCCATTGACTTGTATTGGTATTGGGTATCAGTATCGGCGATATCTGATATTTTTGGGATATCGGCCGATCCAATCTGATACCAATACTTTCAAATATCGGAAGGTATCGCTCAAAACTACTCGTTGATTGTTATGTGTGGAGGCTGATTGGAATACCGATGGACATGTTGTAGCTGGTATTCGACTACTGCCCTCTGCTGTTCACTAAGCCTTGCCAACATGTGAAATATGGAGTTCCAGCGTGTGGTCACATCTCACACCAGTTGCTGACTTCACACTTGCAGGCACTGTTGCAGCACTGCCAGAACGCGGCAGCTGTAGCTGACTTGCAGAAATGGACACACACACAGCATACCTTCACAAGGGTGGGAGGTATCCATTCCTGCATCCTGGACAGGGGATTAACAACCGTGTAGCACAGAGGAAGAGGCAGTAGTGTCACTCGCAGACACTAATTGTGGACCAAGGCATCCGTTAAAGTGTTCCAGAGTTATTACCTCATAGAATGACAGTCGTCAGAATTGTAAAAATTGTTGTAAACCACCTTGGGGGTAAAGGGGTTAAAAATGTGAGAGCTACTGAAAGGGTTTCAAAAGGGGCCAACAAGGTTAACAAATTTCTTTATTTTTCAATATTGAACTTTTTAGTTAAAATCATTTTTTTACAACTAGTGGCTGCAAGAAGAGGCTTTCTAGAGTGCTAAGAGTTCTCGTTGCCCTACAGCTTTTATTTTCCATCACAAGTTGGAGACCACTGGGTAAAAAAAGCTGGATGGCCTTCCAAAAGGGTCAGTAATGGCACATACGGTAATATTGCTTCTTCATTGTATTATTCCACTATAAACCATTTTCATATATTTCATAATATTGAACAGCTACATAATTGATCATTGTGGAGGACTAATATCCGGAAAACTAGATAGGAATTAACTGTGTGCACAGATTTAAGCCAGCAGGCATCTTACATTTGACCCTGCAGCTTATTACATCAAATGACCAAGAATCCTTCCTTCCTGTTTATAATTTGACAATAATTCAAAACATTTCCCATTAGCTGATCAAGTAAACCAAACCCATGCTTAATCTTCATTATCAGGGAAGACATGTATTCTCATGGAAGGTTATCAGCATTATACTAACATATTACCTGTTTTTAAGACATGATTTATTTTTAATTATCTTTTTTATGTCTGATGCATTCTCAAAATTAATAACATCAAATGAATGGTCTTTAAAGAAATTTAGCATTATAAGTGACCATTGTATAAACAGCCTCACTGGATACTGTGTAAGCTAGGAGGGTCTTTCAGCCTTTCTCAGAAAACACACGTGCAGCAGGAAATACAGTATGTAAAAGCAAGGATGTCAAACTCAAACAGAGGGCCAAAATGAAAAACTGGGACAAAGTCACGGGCCGACCAGTATACAGTATAATAGGCCCTACACAGTTCTCCATATAGAATAATGGGCCCCACATAGTTCTCCATACAGTATAATGGGCCTCACAAAATCCTCCATACAGAATAATGGCCTCACATAGGGAAGGTGGTTCTGGTGAAATATAATCACCCTGAAGGCTAGATTGGGCCCTTGTGCCACAGTTTGACATTTGTGATGTAAAGCAAGCGACTTCCCTTTTTCTAACATTGCTCATATTTATTGACTGTATAGCATGGAACAAGTATATGTCATATTGCAATGGACGGTCTTATCTCATTTACAATACCAGAGTTATTCACATGTCTGCAGAAAAAAATCAGTTGATGTTTTCAATCAATATTGATAAGAGTAGTGAATATATACCAAATAAATGCAGCAATAACAGTCTCTTGCTAAATATCTCTTTCAGAGACAGAGAGTGATATCATCTCGGTAACCATCTTGGCTGTTTTCACTAGTTGCGTTAATGGTCACAGTGCGGATCTTGGTTTGTCATGATGTTTTGGTGATGGACTTCTTTCTCAATCATGCTCTCTCTACCCCATGAGCAGGGGACAAAGCAGTAGACATGTGACTGCTCCTAGGCTGTCAATCAAAGACATAAATCATTTCATACTCCTTAACCACTTCACGACAGGGCACATTTCCATTTTTAATTTTAGCGACTTAGTTTTTTCCTCCTCTTCTTCCAAAAGCCATAACCTTTTTATTTTCCTGTCCACATAAATATATGAGGGCTTATTTTTTGCAGGATGAGTTTTACTTTGAATTACACTATTTTACAAAATAGTATACTGGAAATATGAAATTTAAATCCTTTTGCAGTGAAATTGCACCCCCCCCCCCCATTTTAATTGTTTTTAAGGTGTACATATTGTGTAGTAAAATGACATGGCAATATGATTTTCCTAGTCAATATAAGTGCAATGATACAAAATTTGTCTAGGTTTCTTTTCTAAAAAAATGTTTTCATTGTGTCACCATGTTCCGAGACACATAATGTTTTCATTTTTTGATCCGTGGAGATATGTGAAGGCTCATTTTTGCGGTCTGGGACTTTTTCATTGAGGCCATTTTGGAATTGATATGCCATCATTACTCTTAAAGGGAAACTGTCACCACATTTGACCTATCTAAACTAATAATATGCTGCCCCCCAGAGATTATTTTACATGAAGAGGAGTTACCAGTGGGACAAGTAACCAACACAGAACATAAGAAATGAAATTTGTTGTCTTGCAAACACATTCTTTGCTTTTCTCTTAGCTCGGCTATATTGCAACAATATTCCAATCCTGTCTGTCTGTAAGATGGAAGCTGAAGCTGAGAACTGAGAGGAACCTGCAGATGTATCATTTATAACCAGACTCAACTCTGCAGTAAGATCAGGAGAGCAGACAGCGGCCATCACACATCACACTGGTAACTATCACACACCACACATCACACTGGTAATTACCCCTGTAATATAGTGCTTAATACATGTGTTGGGGGACACTCACTTAGCAACGGGATTAAGGCACATGGGCACGTTTTTCTCACAAAACAGTCTATTTGGTTTATTTACACATCATAAACCGCATAACGTAAAGTCCAGTACATTACATCCATGGAACATCATAAGCACCAACAGTCTGTTCCAATACCCCAGGGGTCACTGCCTCACACCCTTTATAGTTAAAATAAGCTCTGGAGGCAGAGTTAGCTTCCAGGCAGCATCCTCCCCACAGCCTGGAAGAGGTCACTTAAATAAAGTGATAAAAGATGATTTCTCAGCAACAACACAGGTGATATGAGACACACAGGGAGGACTCTTGAATATTATATATATATATATTTTTTTTAAATCCTCTTCTGCACACAGGCGGTGGCACCTGTGCTGCACCATGATTGCATCCATAAAGTGCATATAAGTATTCTTTTTTATTTTTTATGGTATCCATAAATTACTAAAAAAAATGATTATTGTTTTTATTAATTATTTATTTAATAAATAATAATAAAAAACAGTGTGGGAACCCCTCTATTCTTGATTAATTACCAGGCTAAATCTGACAGCTGAGGGCTGCAGCCCCCAGCTGTGAGTTTTGCCTGGCTGATTATCAAAATTATAGGGGAACCCATGGAGGTGTTTTTGTAATTATTTATTTACAGTGCAGGAGCGACTGATGAATACTGTTATTAGCGGCAGCAGGTATCAGCTGATGGGAGCTGTAGTCCCATTGGCTGACACCAGTGAGCAGAGGTAAACTTTATAACTCCGATCACAACTGAGTGCTCATGCTGTCTTCTGACAGGCGGGGATGATTTCACCGCTGATCAGAAGTGCTACGCCGGTGTTTCCCACTCTGTCAAGCAGCGTGGGAAATATCAGCTTTTGTGCTGTGCATATTCTGCTATATATGGTGATAAAATCGACGTTAAATCGGCGAACATTGCAAATTCAGCGATCGTGAGCCGAACCGAATATTAAAATATTTGCTCATCTCTAATAGCAACCCATCAGCAACCCGCGATCAGGTTGCAGGGCAGTCATTGGTTGCGTAGAATGACAGATCCCCATGCCAGTGAGCTGTCAAGGCCGCTGTCAGAGATTGGCAGCAGCATTTACATGTTAACAGTAGAGATAGGGCGAACCTGAACATCAAGTGTTCAAGCACGGAACTCGAACACGGACTTCTCCAGGAAATCTGTGTAATGCCGGGGTCACGCTTGCGAGTGCAATGCGAGAAACTCGTTAAAATCTCTTACATTAATACCCAGCACTGCAGCCGGCACTTGGGACCGGAGTGTGTGGTTGCATAGAAATACAAGAAGAAAAATAAAACTTGGCACTCCTTTTCAATGCTGAAATAATATATTTATTGCACAAATAGAAAAAACATAAAGAGCCCCATAAAAAAAGCGTTGACGTTTTGGCCTAATCGGCCTTCTTCAGAACTAAAATATAACAGATAAATGGATATAATTACTAAAAATGTATAAATTATACTTAAGTCCATAATACACGAGAAAAAAAAGGGTAAAGGGATCTCATATGAAATATGTATATACAGAACAGAATTTAGAAATCATATATGACAGACATTAAAAATAAAGAATAGATACTCAAAAAATCAAGATGAAGTAGCAAAAGAATAGGATAAGAACGTGACTCCAGATCATCCGATCACGTAAATATGACAACAATAGGAGTAGTAAAGATTGGAGAGATAACCGATGATAACAGCAAATTAAATGAAGAAAAAAGGGGGCTACATTACCATGAGGTGAATCAATGATGAATAATAATTGTTGTATACTGTACAGGCTGGAAAAAGAATGAAACGCAATAAAAAATGGTAATTACTATTATCAATCATCTGATCTCTATAGAATAGGTGCAATGGAGACCTGACACAGAAACCATGCACTAATAGCAAATCAGCAGAAGGAGTCAACAGAGAAAACACTCACCAGTAAAGCTTGCAGTAGAAATGAGATAGCCTGTGCTACAGAGAAAAGCACAACCGTGCTGGGGAAAGCACTGTACAATATGCTTTACAGCCAGTTTATATAGGGACTCATGCTGGGTTATTTAGTGACATACTTCCTGCTTTAGTACAATCATGTGACATAAAAAGTGCATGTGACAGGAAGTGACACACATGGAAAAAATGTGTCTCCGATCAGGCACCATATTGGTGGGAAACCATAAAAATGTAGGGCCAATAGTTTATCTTTCCTATGTTTGTCCGGTCACGTAATATAAAATGTGCATGTGATAGGAAGTGATATGCATGGAAAAAGTGTCTCCGATCAGGCAACATATTGGTGGGAAACCATGACAATATAAGATCAGTAGTATATGTGATCCCTATTGGTGTGCATACTCTTTTTTCTTTCATGATTTTTCAATTTATGTCTTTGTATGCACAAGGTTGATCCCTTCTAATTTTAGTTCTAATCTGCAATTGTTGTGTGGTGCCCGCTTGCCTCCTATCTGTGTTAGGAAGTGACACGCATGGAAAAAGTATCTCCATATTGTCGTACATACTTCCTGTTTCCATCCGGTCATGTGATACAAAATGTGCATGTGACAGGAAGTGACACGCATGGAACAAATGTCTCCAATCAGGTGCCATATTGGTGGAAAACCATAAAAATGTAAGGTCAAGAGTATATACTTCGTTTTTGTCCAGTCATGTGATACAAAATGTGCAGTGTGACAGGAAGTGACATATATGAAAAAAGTGTCTCCAATCAGGCACCATATTGGTGGGAAACCATAGCAATGTAAGGTCAATAACACCCAGTTACCATCCGGTCATGTGGTACAACATGCACACATGACAGGAAATGAAGGGTCACTATAAGGCACCATATTGGTGGGAAAAAAATGATACTTAGTAGTATTCCAAGGTAAATTCCTATCCACACCATTTAGTATTACATGTATAGTTAAAGTAGAAGCTTGAATAATTGGTAATGGGGTTGGTAGGTAACAAGCTACTACCAATTGTAGGTGATATAAAAGGCAGACATTCCCAAAGATGTATATAATCTTATGGAATGCATCTTCTACAATATACAGTTTAGTAGAAACAATAAAGAAACTATTAAATGATAGGATAAATAAAGTCTATTAGGACAAAAAAAATGTATACAGAGTGAAAAGAACAAGTAATGTAATGTGCTCTATAAAGAAAGAAGAGAAAAAAATTTAAATTATTTGAGAAAAGTTGAAAACAAATGAGAATAAAGTAATGAAAAAATAAAAAAAGGAAGAAAAAAGTAACACCATACCATATCCCGTTCAGAAAAAGGATCAACCTATCCGTGTCTGAAAAGGAAACACAATATAGATGAAATTAAACATATCTCAAATAAAACTAGAAATGTCATAGTCCCTGTTAAATCCCTTGGGTTCAAGAGTGTCCAGTCTATGTATCCAAAAGGGTTTGCGACGTTTCAGTGTTTTAATCCTATTACCTCCTCTTCTGGGTACAGGAATATGCTCCAAAACCTGGAACTTCAATTGAGAAACACCATGTTTCATTTTTTCAAAATTATATGGAACAGGTAAGTAGGTTTTACCACTCTGGATACTTGACTTGCAGTCCCGTATATGCTGGGTGGTATCACCAACTTATACGAGACCACACGGACATTTTAAGGCATAAATTACTTAAGATGAGTCGAAGATGGAAAAAAACGTGAATCTCAATTCCCTCGCCTGAATGTGGATTAAACTTTTTTTCTCCTTTCTGTACATTTCCACACTGTGGACAATGGAGGCAAGAGAATGTGCTTCGTTTTGTAGTAATTAAAAAGGTTTGTGTTGGAATTTTTCGATTGGAACCTATATCTGCGCGTACTAAATGGTTTTGGAGATTAGTTCTGCGTCTATGTTGAGAGTACCTGCAATGATTTAGTAATTCCCTAGCGTGGCCTCTATTCAAAAATTTGTTTTCATGCTCATCCAATCTCCTATTTCTAGTCTGTGTGTCTGAGACAATCCTATTTGCACGGCTAAATTGAGATGTGGAAATCGATTCTTTAGTGGGTGACAACTAGAAAAAAACAGCAAATTATTAAGATCAGTCTCTTTCAAGTGAAAATCAATATCCAATGTTTCATCAGGTAATTTGATAATCATAGTATACAGAAAGCTAATGGAGTTAAGATCATAATGCAGAGTAAATTGTAACTTTAAATAAAAACACGAGGGAGTCCAACGTGCCCAGCCAAATGCAAAATACATCATCAATGTATCATCGCCATATCAAGGCTTTGTCTTGGAAATTGCAGTTAGTGTAAATATATTGTTCTTCAAAATCCGTCATAAAAGAATTAGCATAAGGCGCGGGCCACGTTGGACCTGATTGCTGTGCCCTGTATCTGCAGAAAAAAACTATCACCAAAGAGAAAGACATTTTCTTGTAAAACTAAAGTGAGAAACTCCATAGCTCTTTAGAAATACATGCAACTGCACACTCTGGTCCTGAGTGCCAGCAGCAGTGATGGGTATTGATGCGAGTTTCTCGCATTGCACTCGCAAGTGTGACCCCGGCCTTACTGTTCGGGTTCAGCAGCCCGAACATCGGGTGTTTCCCATGCTGTCATCTGCATGAAAGTGCGAGATACATCAGCGGCTCTTATAGGCAGTAAGATTAGATGACAGCAGCTGTGAAAAGCAGTAAAAAGATTACCTCCACGCGCTTCGGCTGATGAGAGAGTACTATTGCCATCAGGCTACACCTGCTGTCGTTGAAAAAGCACCGCTGATGGGAGTATTCATAAGCCAGCACCTGAGAAGGAAAGAAAGAAAGAAAGAAAGAAAGAAAGAAAGAAAGAAGGAAGGAAAGAAGGAAAGAAAAAAAGAGAGAGAGAAAGAAATGCAAAACTGACATCTGTGGGCTTCAACTCTCAGCTGTCAGCTTTATCGTGGCTGGTTATCAAGAATAGAGGGGTCCCACGCAGTTTTCTTTTTGTTTTTTAATCTTTAAATAAATAATTTAAAGAAACGGTGTGAGGGCCTCCCAATTTTTGAAATCCAGCCAAGCTAAAGCAATCAGCTGGGGGCTGGAATTTTCAGACAAGTAAGGGGCCATAGATATTAGCCCCACCAGCCTAAAAACAGCACCCCCCGGGGCCTCCCAGATGCTGGCACTTTTGCCCAGCTCTTCCCACTTGCACTTTAGCGGTGGCAAGTGGGGTAATATTGATATTGATGTCACCTTTGTATTGTCAGGTGACATCAAGCCCACGGATTAATAATGGAGAAGCGTCTATAATATGCCTATGCATTACTAATCCTATATTTACACCCACTTGTGGACGTTGAGCCCTCATACCACCCTAATGGAGTCTGTTTCTGACATTTTAAGCAGACACATGGATGATAGTGGCCTGCTGGAGGTCATTTTGCAGGCCTCTTGCACTGCTTCTCCTCTTCCTCATTGTACAAAGGAGGAGGTAATGGTCCCGCTGCTGGGTTGCTGCCCTCCTTTGGTCCCCTCCTTGTCTCCTGGTGTACTGGCCTGTTTCTTGGTATCTGCTCCATGCTCTGGACACTGTGCTTACAGACAAAGCTATCCTTCTTGCCACAGATCACATTAATTTGCATTGCTGGATGAGCTGCTGTACCTGAGCAACTTCTGTGGGTTGTAGACACCACCTTATGCTGCTGTACAGTACCTTCATGGGTGAGAGCATGAGAACAGAGAAATGGTCTGTGGTCACCACCTGCAGAACCACTCCTTTATAGGGGTTGTCTTGCTAATTGACTATCATTTCTACCTGTTGTCTTTTCCATTTGCACAGCAGCAGGAGAAATTGATTCACAATCAGTGTTGCTTCATAACTAGAGAGTTTGATTCCAGTCAAGTGTGATTGACTTGGAGTTACATTGTGATTAGTGTTGAGCGATACCGTCCGATACTTGAAAGTATCGGTATCGGATAGTATCGGCCTATACCCGAAAAATATCGGATATCGCCGATACCGATACCCGATACCAATACAAGTCAATGGGACACCAAGTATCGGAAGGTATCCTGTATGGTTTCCAGGGTCTGAAGGAGAGGAAACTCTCCTTCAGGCCCTGGGATCCATATTAATGTGTAAAATAAAGAATAAAAAAAAAAAATATTGATATACTCACCTCTCCGACGCAGCCTGGACCTTACCGATGTAACCGGCATCTTCCGTTCCTAAGAATGAGCGCTTGAAAGACCTTAGATGACGTCGCGGCTTGTGATTGGTCGCATGAGCGGTCACGTGACCGCCACGCGACAAATCACAAGCCGCGACGTCATCTAAGGTCTTTCTAGCGCTCATTCTTAGGAACGGAAGATGCCGGTTACATTGGTAAGGTCCAGGCTGCGTCGGAGAGGTGAGTATATCAATATTTTTTATTTTTATTCTTTATTTTACACATTAATATCGATCCCGATACCGATTCCCGATATCACAAAAGTATCGGATCTCGGTATCGGAATTCCGATACAGCAAATATCGCCCGATACCCGATACTTGGGGTATCGGAATGCTCAACACTAATTGTGATGTTTAAGTGTTCCCTTAATATTTTTCAGTAGTATACAAAACTTCCTTTTCACCCCCAATGGGGGTGGTCTTTGTTGTCCTTTCTCATTCTCTTGTTCTCTACCAGAGGCCTGGGAGTTTGTGGGTTCTTCACAGGAGCTTAGTTGTTCCCAGCATTGTGCTTTTCTGGACAGAGAGCTCAGATGTTGCTCCTGGAATCTATTGTAGCCATTCTTCCAACTTATGGGTCACTACTAGTGTTGAGCGATAGCGTCCGATACTTGAAAGTATCGGTATCGGAAAGTATCGGCCGATACCGGCAAAGTATCGGATCTCGCCGATACCAATACAAGTCAATGGGACTCAAGTATTGGAAGGTATCCCTGATGGTTCCCAGGGTCTGAAGGAGAGGAAACTCTCCTTCAGGCCCTGGAATCCATATGAATGTGTAAAATAAAGAATTAAAATAAAAAATATTGATATACTCACCTCTCCGACGCAGCCTGGACCTTACCGCTGTGAACCGGCAGCCTTCTTTGCTTAAAATTAGCGCGTTCAGTACCTTCCATGACGTCACGGCTTCTGATTGGTCGCGTGCCGCTCATGTGACCGCCACGCGACCAATCAGAAGCCGTGACATCATCCCTCAGGTCCTAATTTCCTAGACGGGAATTTAGGACCTGAGGGATGACGTTGCGGCTTGTGATTGGTCGCGTGGCGGTCACATGAGCGGCACGCGACCAATCAGAAGCTGTGACGTCATGGAAGGTGCTGAACACGTTCATTTTAAGCAAAGCAGGCTGCCGGTTACTACCAGGGCGCGTCAGAGGGTGAGTATATCCCTATTTTTTATTT
Organism: Ranitomeya variabilis; assembly: GCF_051348905.1. Taxonomy (NCBI): domain Eukaryota; kingdom Metazoa; phylum Chordata; class Amphibia; order Anura; family Dendrobatidae; genus Ranitomeya; species Ranitomeya variabilis. The sequence goes on along the minus strand of NC_135235.1, from coordinate 131,927,692 downwards.
TAATTCTTTATTTTTTACATAGATATGGATCCCAGGGCCTGAAGGAGAGTTTCCTCTCCTTCAGACCCTGGGAGCCATACACTGGGAACTTCCGATTCCGATTCCCGATACCACAAAAGTATCGGATCTCGGTATCGGAATTCCGATACCGCAAGTATCGGCCGATACCAGATACTTGCGGTATTGGAATGCTCAACACTAGTCACTACTGTATATATAGTGTAATGGTTAAGTGCACAGCCTATGACATGGGAGACAGGGATTTAAATCCCGAATCTGCCATGTACAAAAATTAATTATACACCAAGGCACTATGATACACTTTTTCTGGACAGAGAGCTCAGATGCTGCTCCTGAGATCTGTTGTAGCCATTCTTCCAACTTAGGGGTCACTGCTCCAAGTGCTCCTATCATCACTGTTGCCTTCACCTTCCACATCTCCAGTTCTCCTTTCATTGTCCTGGCATTTCCCCAGCTTCTCATATTCCTTCTTCCTGATGTTGCTGTCACTTGGCACTGCCACATCTATTATCATTTCCGTCTTCTGATCCTTGTCTACAATCACAATGACTGGTTGGTTAACCAACATCTGCTTAGCCATCTGGATCTTGAAGTTTCACAGGATTTTAGCCCTTTCATTCTCCTCCACTTCTTCTGGGGCCTCCCACCTGGACTTAGGGGGGCTTAGCCCATATGCTATGCAGATGTTCCTGTATACAATTAACGCTACTTGGTTGTGGCGTTCGGTATACGCTGTTCCTGCTTGCATTTTACATCCTGCCTCTAGGTGTTGGACAGTTTCTGAGTTTCTTTGCATAGTCTGCACCTTGGGTCTTACCTTGTGTTGCAGATTCCTGCTTCTGTGGTTCTGGTACTTAGTGCTTGCTCTTGTGCCTCTATGATTAGTACCTCTGTGCTGTCTCGGAGTCCAGCTTTCTCCAGCCATTGGTAGGATTTCTTCATGTCAGCCACCTCCATTATCTGTCGATGGTACATCCCCCATGCTGCGGCTTGTCTTGATATGGTGCTTCATGTTCCTGTTCTTCCTTCCAGATCTGTTGTTGCTGCTGCCTTAGGCTTTCTCTCAGCATCTCCTCTTTTGGTGTCATTTTCTGATGTATTCCTGGATACTCCTTGTTTCATCCCTGATGGTGGTTTGGATGCTTATCAAACCTTGACCACCCTCCTTTCTGTTGTATACAATCTTTAGATGTTAGACTTAGGGTGGAGACCTCCATGCATTGTAAGGAGCTTTCGTGTTTTCACATCTGCATCTTCTCTCTCTTCTTTGTGCCAGCACACTATGCCAGCAGGGTATCTGATAACTGGCAGGGCATATGTATTGATGGCGTGGATTTTATTCTTCCCATTAAGCTGGCTCTTCAGGATCTTTCTTACCTTTTGATGGTATTTGGATGTTGCTGCTTTCCTTGCCTCCTCATTATGGTTACTGTATCCCTGTGGGATACCGAGGTACTTGCAGAATGTTTGTACATCTGCTATGTGTCCTGCTACTAATTCCACTCCATCAGTCTTGACTACGGGTACCGTTACACAAAACGATTTACCAACGATCACAACCAGCAATACGACCTGGCCGTGATCGTTGGTAAGTCGTTGTGTGGTCGCTGGAGAGTTGTCACACAGACAGCTCTCCAGCGACCAACGATGCCGAAGTCCCCAGGTAACCAGGGTAAACATCGGGTTACTAAGTGCGGCCCTGCGCTTAGTAACCCGATGTTTACCCTGGTTACAAGCGAACGCATCGCTGGATCGGTGTCACACACACCGATCCAGCGATGACAGCGGGAGATCCAGCGACGAAATAAAGTTCCAAACGATCTGCTACGACGTACGATTCTCAGCGGGGTCCCTGATCGCTGCTGCGTGTCAGACACAGCGATATCGTATGGATATCGCTGGAACGTCACGGATCGTACCGTCGTAGCAACAAAAGTGCCACTGTGAGACGGTACCCTACCTTGCCTCTCTTTATTACCAACTGGCCGCACTTCTCCATTCTGAAGGACATCCCAATGTCTTCACTGGAGATCCTTATCAGGTGGATCAGTGAATTTATATCTTGTTTGTTTTTTGCATACAGCTGGCTGATGGCACTTCCAATCTTGAACTTGTATCCATAGCCAGACACTGTAATTATCTGACTAGGGGGTTTCAAGCCTATGCAGAACAGCAATGGGGACAGTGCATCACCTTGGTATATGCCACATTTGATGGTCACTTGCGCTAGTTGTCTTGAGTTTACTTCCAATATTTTTCTCCATTGCCCCATTGAGTTTGAGGGAGGTTCTTAGTTTCCTGTTAACATTGTAGAGAGCCAAGCATTCACAGATCCATGTGTGTGGCATTAAATCATAGGCTTTCCTGTAGTCAATCTAGGCTGTGCTGAGATTGGTCTGTCAGGATTGAGTGAATGCTCCATCTACTAAGAGCTGGTGCTTAGAGCCTCTGGTGTCGGTCCCAATGCCTCTCTGAGCTGGATTCATGTACTGGCTCATATGGTTCTGTAGCTTGATGGCTTTGATGCCTGACAGGAGTTTCCATGTTGTTGTAAGGCAGATTATTGGGCGATAGCTGGATGGAACTGTTCCTTTGTGAGGATCCTTCATGATCAGCACTGGTCTTCCTTGTCTTAAGTTACCGTCACACTAAACGATATCGCTAGCGATCCGTGATGTTGCAGCGTCCTGGATAGTGATATCGTTGTGTTTGACACGCAGCAGCGATCAGGATCCTGCTGTGATATCGCTGGTCGTTGATTAAAGTTCAGAACTTTATTTGGTCGTCAGATCGCCGTGTATCGTTGTGTTTGACAGCAAAAGCAACGATACCAGCGATGTTTTACAATGGTAACCAGGGTAAATATCGGGTTACTAAGCGCAGGGCCGCGCTTAGTAACCCGATGTTTACCCTGGTTACCAGTGTAAAATGTAAAAAAACAAACAGTACATACTCACCTTCTGATGTCTGTCACACGTCCCTCGCTGTCCGCTTCCTGCACTGACTGAGCGCCGGCCGTAAAGTGAAAGCACAGCACAGCGGTGACGTCACCGCTCTGCTGTTAGGGCCGGCACTCAGTCAGTGCAGGAAGCGGGCGCCGGGGGACGCGAAGGTGAGTATGTAGTGTTTGTTTTTTTACATTTTACACTGGTAACCAGGGTAAACATCGGGTTACTAAGCGCGGCCCTGCGCTTAGCAACCCGATGTTTACCCTGGTTACCCAGGGACCTCGGCATCGTTGGTCGCTGGAGAGCGGTCTGTGTGACAGCTCTCCAGCGACCAAACAGCGACGCTGCAGCGATCGGCATCGTTGTCTGTATCGCTGCAGCGTCGCTTAGTGTGACGGTACCTTTAGCCAAGCTGGGTGGTGGCCTGCCTCTAGCAGTTGGTTCATCTGCTTTGCCATGTGTTCATGTTAATTTCTTTAGTCAGGTGCTGACCAGTTCTTCATGTTCTTGACATGCTGCTGGGTGTCTGCTTCTGTAAATATGACTGGTTCTTGCTCTAGGCGGTTGCTATGTTTTATTCTCAGATCTTGCAGCCACATTGCACTGGTATTGTGTGTTTTTTCCTTCCTCCAGTATTGTTCAGTCTCTGCTATTATTGGAGTTGCTGCCTTTGTACTTTTACTCTGTAGTTGGGAGTATACACCTTAGATGGTTCTTTGGAGAACAGGGCATTTATCTTCTTGGCCTCAGCTTCTCTTGTGTATCTCCCTAGTCTTACAGCGAGTGCTGTGAGCCTTTGTTTAGCAGTCTCTAGGGCTTCAGTTGGGGTCAGGCCTTTGTGCTTGTCTAACTTGGTCTTATTCTTCATCTTTACACCCTTCCGTATTTCTGCTAGTTGGCTGACTTCCTTTCATGTCACCTTGATTTTGGTCTCCAGTCTTCTTCTCCATGGTGGGCACGTACTTCTGTTGTTCTTGCCGGTTGTATAGTTAAGTATTTCCATGATTGCTGAGGCAGTAGCATAGATCAGTTTAGTAGTTTGGCATCTTCTAGTATACTGTCTGGTGGTGTTTCTTTAATGAGCCTTGGCAGGCAATCTCTGGTATTGATGGTATTTAGTTTATCTAAAATCTTCTGTTTCAGATCAGCTGCAGTGCTCTCTAGTTGCAGGATTAGATCAGGATCTTCAGGGGGCTGCACATGTTGTTCTTCCAAGTCTTCATGTAGAGTGGATCTGCAGTGCAGTTGATCCATCTCCAGTTGTGATAATAGCTTTCTCTTTATGATATTGAAATGTTGGGTGACTAGTTGTTTCTCAGTCTGTGAACATGCAGGTCTTGTGTCCCTCCAGAGTTTCTTCATGCGCTTCATATATCTTCTCTCATTTGGTCTGCTGTTATAGTAGCATTTCATCAGATCCAGGTTCTCTTGCCTTGTCCATGCATGGTTTGTTCCAGTAGCCCATTTATCATCAGATTGTCCCGGTTCCTCGACAACTGATGTGGACCTTGTTAATCCAGGCAATGTCCGAGCCGGCATGACTCTCTTTGTGACACTCTCATGTTTATTGAGGTAGGTACTATAGTGTTAGTAGTCTTGTCCAAGAACCAATATTATTTCCAACAGGGCAGAGCCAGGATTTGAACTGCAGTCTCCCACATTGGTGTTTGTGCACCTTAACCACCAAACGCTATAATAGTCAACTAAGGTAGGTAGGTGTATTATAGTGTTAGGAGCCTTGGTATATAATTTATTTTCTACATGGCAGATCCGGGATTTGAACCTCAGTCTCCCATATCATAGGCTGTGCACTTAATCATTACACTATATATAGTGACCCCTAAGTTGGAAGAATGGCTACAATAGATCCCAGGATCAACATCTGAGCTCTCTGTCCAGAAAAGCGCAATATTTGGAACAACTAAGATCCTGCGCAGAACCCTCAAGCTCTCAGGCCTCTGATAGGGGACCTGAGAATGAGAAAGGACAACAAAGACCACCCCCATTGGGGTTGAGAAGGAAGTTTAGTTTATATATATATGTATATACTAGATGGTGGCCCGATTCTAATGCATCGGGTATTCTAGAATATGTATGTATATAGCAGCCACATAGTATATAGCACAGGCCACGTAGTATATAGGAACCATGTAGTATATAGCATACAAATAGTACGTGGCCTGTGCTATATAGTATGTGGCTGCTATAAACATACATACATATTGTAGAATACCCGATGCGTTAATGCAGGCCACGCAATATATAACACAGCCCAAACAGTATATAACACAGCCCACGTACTATATAACACAGCCCACGCAGTATATAGCAGCCACGTAGTATATAACACAGGCGACATAGTATATAACACAGGCCACGCAATATATAGCACAGCCAACGCAGTACAAAACACAGGCCACATAGTATGTAACACTGGCCACATAGTATACAGCAGCCATGTAGTATATAACACTGCCCACGTAGTATATAGCAGCCATGTAGTATATAACACTGCCCACGTAGTATATAGCAGCCATGTAGTATATAGTACTGCCCACGTAGTATATAGCAGCAATGTAGTATATAGTACTGTCCACATAGTATATAGCAGCCATGTAGTATATAGTACTGCCCACATAGTATATAGCAGCCATATAGTATATAGTACTGCCCACATAGTATATAGCAGCTATATAGTATATAACGCAGCCCACGCAGTATATAGCAGCCATGTAGTATATAGTACTGCCCACGTAGTATATAGCAGCCATGTAGTATATAACTCTGCCCACGTAGTATATAGTAGCCATGTAGTATATAACACTGTCCACGTAGTATATAGCAGCCATGTAGTATATAGTACTTCCCATGTAGTATATAGCAGCCATGTAGTATATAGTACTGCCCACGTAGTATATAGCAGCCATGTAGTATATAACGCAGCCCACGCAGTATATAGCAGCCATGTAGTATATAGTACTGCCCACACAGTATATAGCAGCCATGTAGTATATAACACTGCCCACATAGTGTATAGCAGCCATGTAGTATATAACACTGTCCACATAGTATATAGCAGCCATGTAGTATATAGTACTACCCACATAGTATATAGCAGCCATGTAGTATATAGTACTGCTCATGTAGTATACAGCAGCCATGTAGTATATAACACTGCCCACGTAGTATATAGCAGCCATGTATTATATAGTACTGCCCACGTAGTATACAGCAGCCATGTATTATATAGTACAGCCATGTAGTATATAGTACTGCCCACGTAGTATATAACTCAGCCCACGCAGTATATAGCAGCCATGTAGTATATAGTACTGCCCACATAGTATATAGCAGCCATGTAGTATATAACGCAGCCCACGCAGTATATAGCAGCCATGTAGTATATAGTACTGCCCACGTAGTATATAGCAGCCATGTAGTATATAACGCAGCCCATGTAGTATATAGCAGCCATGTAGTATATAGTACTATCCACGTAGTATATAGCAGCCATGTAGTATATAGTACTGCCCACTTAGTATATAGCAGCCATGTAGTATTCAGCAGTGTGGGCACCATATCCCTGTAAAAAAAAAGAATTAAAATAAAAAATAGTTACATACTCACCTCCTGGGATCCAACGGCGATGTGCCGATGCGCGCGGCTGCCACCATCTTCCGTTCCCAGGATGCATTGCGAAATTACTCAGATGACTTAGCGGTCTCACGAGACCGCTAAGTCTTCTGGGTAATTTCGCAATGCATCGCCGGGAACGGAAGATGGCGGCCGGCGCGAGACTACGGAGGGTGAGTACAGCAGGTTTTTTGTTTTTTTTATTATTTTTAACATTACATTTTTTTACTATTGATGCCGCATAGGCAGCGTCAATAGTAAAAAGTTGGGGACACACAGGGTTAAAAGCAGCGGTAACGGAGTGTGTTCCCCGCGGCATAACCGGTCCGTTACCGCCGGCATTAACCCTGTGTTAGCGGTGACCGGAGGGGAGTATGCGAACGCTGGGCACTGACTGCGGGGAGTAAGGAGCGGCCATTTTTTTTCCGGACTGTGCGCGTCGCTGATTGGTCATTTTGCTGTGACCAATCAGCGACTTGGATTTCCATGACAGACAGAGGCCGCGACCAATGAATATCTGTGACAGACAGACAGAAGGACAGACAGACAGAAAGACGGAAGTGACCCTTAGACAATTATATATATACTAGACTGTGGCCTGATTCTAATGCATCGGGTATTCTAGAATATGCATGTCCCCGTAGTATATGGACAATGATGATTCCAGAATTCGCGGCAGACTGTGCCCGTCGCTGATTGGTCGAGGCAACCTTTATGACATCATCGTCGCCATGCTGTGCCCGTCGCTGATTGGTCGAGGCCTGGTGGACTCGACCAATCAGAGACGCGGGATTTCCAGGACAGACAGACAGACAGACAGACAGAAAACCCTTAGACAATTATATATATATATATATATATATATATATATATATATATATATATATATATATTATGCAATTAAACCTTGGCAGCCCGAGCTCCCATTAATTCTTTGCATTGCACTAAGCCCAATCAGTAATCACTACAAATGGGCTGTGATCATGAGATATGGAGTGATGTGAAAGATGTAATATTAAATCATGTACAATCTAAAGTTTTAGACTGATCTTATCTTTGGGAAATGTCAAGTAGTTGTAGATTTGTAACTGAAGTTACTTGTATGGTAACTAAATTAGCCTCATGTGCTGCCAGGGGGTATCACTGACATTTTGATCAAGGAAACCTGTCATCCATATGCCTGGTATTGGACAGCCAGTAAAAATGTAATTAGTTTAATTAGATTTGAGCAATATCTCCGGTAGTGGAGGCCTTTTATACATACATGTACAGTATACCACTTGTCATGTCCTAGCTTTTTAAGATCATTGTGTCATTTCGTGTGAACAGCAGGATATTAATATTCTGCTTTTAAACTCCTGTGTTGTCATAGTGGGGAAACAGGTGCAGAGTTCATTTCTACAGCCAAGAATGTCCTGGGATAAAGCAGACGCTGGCACTTGCTGCATAACTGGAATGTCCTCTGTAAGAGCTGCTGGACTAATGTAAATGGTTATAGGGTGGATAATACCATACAAAGTTTCCTTAAAACGGCACAGACAACTTGACTTGTGGTTAAGGCTTAGGAGCTATGCAAGGGTTATGTACAGTCCATATAAGGAAAGCAGATGTCTCTGTGAGGCACATTACACATATAGAAATACAGATATTTAGGTATTGCTATACATGCTATTATGTATAAACAAGGCTGTGCATCCAATCAAGAAAATATCAATGTTCTATTGTTAGCCAAAATGTAGGAGTCTAATGCACACAATTATTAAAGTGTTTTGGCCTTTATGACCAAGCCCCATTTTTCAATGCTGATGTGTTAATTTTTGTACTAATAACTTTTGCTCACACAGACAGGAAATGGTAATACCAAAAAATGTCTCCAAAATATTACAAAATGTTATTTAAAAACACAGATAAAAACACAATGCTTTTTGGATGCCAGGCACCTGAGGCTTCTAGCAGCTGAAACACGTAATGTTTTTATCTTTGTTTTTAAATAAAAAATTGTAATCTTTTTTGGAAATATTTTTTGGCATTACTCCATTTTTACCATTTCCCATCTGTGGGAGAACCATTTACCCGGATCTTTCACTGCAATGATGAACTCCTCTGGATCAACTTCCTACAGCACACCAGGTCGGCAGCACCCATTTGTATCTTGTGTATACTACTCCTAGAGTTGTGCCTCAGTTAGTCCTACCCATTAAGGTGAACACACACTCTGTTTCTCACCAGACCCTTTATGTTAATCCACTATACAACACATTTGTCTCTCCTTTTCTCCAAGAGAATTCCATTACGTTTGTGGTAACAACTTTGGAAGTCTACATATCCCGATGAAACTGAGATTTTTTTTCAAGTAGCATTGCACTTTATGTTAGTGGTAAATTTAGATTGATATCTTTTGGATTTCTTTATTTATTTTTGCACCTGAAATTTGAGAAATTTAGAAAAAAATTTTTTTTTCAAACAATAAATGTTTCTTCCCTTAAACCAGATAGTCATACCATACAAAACATTAATGGACAACATTTACCATACATCTACTTTATGTTGGCTAGTAGGAAGCTTCAAAATTTAAAAACCTAATTTTTACCAACCTATTCAGTTTTAAAATGACTTTGAGGGGCCTATATATTAGAAGCCCCTCAAAAGAAATAGCATTCTAAAAACTAAAAACACCACTCAAAGTATTCAAGACTGCTGTTAGGAAGTTAAGTAACCATTCAGGTACTTCAAAGAAATGAAAGCAAAGTGGAATAAAAAAAATGAAAAACTCAATTTTTCTACTAATGTGTTGCTATAATGAGTAATAGGAGAAAATGGACTTCACAATTTGTCACACAATTTCTATAAGATACATACATATCCCACACGTGGTCAAAAACTACTGTTATGGCACATGGCAGGGCCCGGAAAGCAAGAAGTAGTATTTGATTTGTGGAGTACAATTTTGGCTATAATAGATTGCAGACACTGTCACATTTGATGTATACAGATTGCAGCCCGCCATCTATAACCATTGCACTCTAATCAACATGTCTATTTATCTATTCTTCCTACAAGTATGTCACCCAGCTTTTCAAACTCTGATAACTTTTATCTCTTCTGTGTGTATTTACTAAGTATGTTTTTAAACTTACCACTGTACAGGCCCCGTCTCACATAGCGAGATCGCTAGCGAGATCGCTGCTGAGTCACAAGTTTTGTGACGCAACAGCGACCTCAGTAGCGATCTCGCTATGTGTGACACGTACCAGCGATCAGGCCCCTGCTGCGAGATCGCTGGTCGTGTCGGAATGGCCTGGACCTTTTTTTGGTCGTTGAGGCCCCGCTGACATCGCTGAATCGGTGTGTGTGACACCGATCCAGCGATGTCTTCACTGGTAACCAGGGTAAACATCGGGTTACTAAGCGCAGGGCCGCGCTTAGTAACCCGATGTTTACCCTGGTTACCAGCGTAAATGTAAAAAAAACCAAACAATACATACTCACCATCTGATGTCCGTCAGGTCCCTTGCCGTCTGCTTCCTGCTCTCACTGACTGCCGGCCGTACAGTGAGAAGTGAGAGCACAGCAGTGACGTCACCGCTGCGCTCTGCTCTCACTGTACGGCCGGATCTCAGTCAGAGCAGGAAGCAGACGGCAAGGGACCTGGACACCGAAAGGCGAGTATGTACTGTTTGTTTTTTTTGGTAACCAGGGTAAACATCGGGTTACTAAGCGCGGCCCTGCGCTTAGTAACCCGATGTTTACCCTGGTTACCCGGGTGCTGCAGGGGGACTTCGGCATCGTTGAAGACAGTTTCAACGATGCCGAAGTCGTTCCCCTGATCGTTGGTCGCTGGAGAGAGCTGTCTGTGTGACAGCTCCCCAGCGACCACACAGCGACTTACCAACGATCACGGCCAGGTCGTATCGCTGGTCGTGATCGTTGGTAAATCGCTTAGTGAGACGGGGCCTTACTACCACCCACCACACTTTTCTTTATGACCTCCTTGTTTACTCTGCCTATCTTGCATCTGGCTCAGTTGTAATTATCTAATGACCACAGGCCTCTCCCCTGTGTTCACACCTGAATGTATTTGTTAGCAAATATATTGTGAGTAACAAGTTTGCATAGACTTAGGGTACCGTCACACATTGAAATTTCCATCGCTACGACGTTACGATTCGTGACGTTCTAGCGATATCGTTACGATCTCGCTGTGTCTGACACGCTACTGCGATCAGACACCCTGCTGAGAATCGTACGTCGTAGCAGATCGTTTGGAACTTTCTTTCGTCGCTTGATCACCCGCTGACATCGCTGGATCGTTGTGTGTGACAGCGATCCAGCGATGTCTTCGCTTGTAACCAGGGTAAACATCGGGTAACTAAGCGCAGGGCCGCGCTTAGTAACCCGATGTTTACCCTGGTTACAAGCGTAAACGTAAAAAAACAAACCGTACATACTCACCCGTCGGTGTCCTTCAGGTCCCTTGCCGTCTGCTTCCTGCTCTGAGTGCCGGCCGGAAAGTGAGAGCAGATCACAGCGGTGCTGCGCTCTGCTCTCACTGTACGGCTGCACTCAGAGCAGGAAGCAGACGGCAAGGGACCTGAAGGACACCGACGGGTGAGTATGTACTGTTTGTTTTTTTACGTTTACGCTGGTAACCAGGGTAAACATCGGGTTACTAAGCGCGGCCCTGCGCTTAGTTACCCGATGTTTACCCTGGTTACCCGGGGACTTCGGCATCGCTCCAGCGCCGTGATTGCAACGTGTGACCGCAGTCTACGACGCTGGAGCGATGATTATACGACGCTGCGACGTCACGAATCGTGCCGTCGCAGCGATGAAAATTTCAATGTGTGACGGTACCCTTAGGGTATGTGCACACGTCAGGATTTCTTGCAGAAATTTCCTGAAGAAAACAGGAAATTTTCTGCAAGAAATCCGCAATTTTTTTTTGCGTTTTTTTCCCGTTTTTTTCGCGTCTTTTTTAGCATTTTGCAAGCGTAATTAGCTTTCAGAATGCTAAAGTTTTCCAAGCGATCTGTAGCATCGCTTGGAAAACTGACTGACAGGTTGGTCACACTTGTCGAACATAGTGTTTGACAAGTGTGACCAACTTTTTACTATAGATGCAGCCTATGCAGCATCAATAGTAAAAGATAGAATGTTTAAAAATAATAAAAAAAATAAAAAAAATGGTTATACTCACCCTCTGCAGACAGCCGATATCCTCAGCGGCTTCCATTCCTAGATGGTGTGGTTCAGGACTTTCGATGACGTCGTGGTCACATGACCGGTCTCGCGACCAGTCACAAGACAGCGACGTCTCGCAGGTCCTGAACCATACCATCTATAGGAACCGAAGCGGCAGCATGCAGCGGTGAGAGGCGGGAACACTCCGGGGGCCATCGAAGGTGAGTATATGACTATTTTTTATTTTAATTCTTTTTTTTCACCAATTATATGGTGCCCAGTCCGTGGAGGAGAGTCTCCTCTCCTCCACCCTGGGTACCAACCGCATATAATCTGCTTACTTCCCGCATGGTGTGCACAGCCCCGTGCGGGAAGTAAGCAGATCAATGCACTCCTAGGTGTGCGGAATCCCCGCAATTCCGTATTTTTAATGAACATGTTGCTTTTTTTTCCGCAATGCAATTTTTTCGCGGAAAAAAATGCAACATTTGCACAAAAAATGCGGAATACACTGTAAATAATAGGAGGCATATGTTAGCGTTTTTTTCACGTTTTTATCACGTTTTTATAGCGAAAAAACGTGAAAAAAACACAAAAAATACTGAACGTGTGCACATGGCCTTACTCTGCTCTGCATCATGCAAGTGATAAGCATGCCACAATGAATTAGACCAGAATTAAACTAGGCGGGAACTGAAGGTAACTGGATACATAGTGACAAAAAGCAATGTTTCTGTTTGTTTTCACTCTCACCCCTATAGTCCTTCACATCCTACTAACCCCCCCAATCCTTACATCCAGTAATGAACTCTCCCTCCATCATCCCCATCCATCTCACCTACTCCACAGAACTGTTCCTGAATGTAAAATCCTGTGTCTCCAAACACAGCCACCTCATACTCTCTCCTGCTCCCACCTGCTAACACTTTCACTGCTCCTCCTCACTGCCAGTGATATCTCTCCAAATACTAGTCCTCCTTACCACATACCCACAGTCATTTCTGCCTCCCATCCTGCATCTATTACACATTTCCACAATCTTTCTAACCTTAATCCCATTCGCCCAGCCCCCACTTCCTCAGTCCCTCTAACAGGAGCTCTATGGAACACTTGCTCTGTCTGCAACAAACTTTCCTACATCCATGATCTTTTCATTACTAACAAACTTTCCTTCCTCGGCATCACCAAAAGCTGGCTCACACTCTCTTTGACACAACCTCTATAGCTTCACTTTCTTATGCTGGACATCTTTCTCATACTCCCACCCCAGCAGCAAATATGGCGGAGGAGTTGGTTTTCTCCTGTCTTATAACTGCTCCTTCACTCAAATCACACTTCCACCCTCAATTATGTTCCCTTATTTTGAGGTGCTCTCTGTGTGCATCTACTCCCCCTCTAGCCTCCGACTGGCTGTTTTTACCACCACCTGGGGCCAACCACTTTCTTCAACCACTTCACCACCTGGCTACTTCATTTCCTTTCTGCCGACATCCCCACTTTCATCATGGGTGACTTCAACATCTCATTGGCACTTCCCACTCAGCTGTCTCTAAGCTTCTATCTCTCCTTCCTACTTCCCTCCTTTGGCATCGCTCAATGGTCTTCCGCAGATACTCACAAAGAGGGCCACACACTGGACCTCATCTTCACCCGCCTCTGTTCCCTAACTAACTTCTCTAACTCACCTCTCCTTCTTTATGACCACAACCTACTTACATTCTCCTCTCTCTCCTCTCTAGGTGCACAATCCCCACTCCACAAACTTGCACACCTTTGCTAAAATCTCAAACACCTTGATCTCACTCATTCTCTTAATCCCTTTTACCTCTTACAGAAATAAGTTCCTTACACAATGCAGATGCTGCTGCTGCTTTATATAACACAGCAGCTGCAGCCCTCGAATCGATCATCCCCCTTACACATAACAAAGCTTGCACAATCAACAGGCAACCCTGGCACACCAGCCTGACTCAAGAATTGAGGTGTTCTTCCAAGGTTGCTGAGTGGAGATGGTAGAGATCCCATTCCAATGAGCAATTCATCACATTCAAACAGTCTCTCACTACTTTCAAGTCCACACTCACTGAAGCAAAACAAGCCTACTTTTCATCTTTCAAATCCTCCGTCTCACAACCCTAAACAGCTATTCAACAATTTCAATTTTCTCCTCTGTCCCCACCCTCTCATTTCAGCTGAAGACTTTACCTCATTATCCAAGCAGAATATTGATAACATCACACAAAGCTTTGAGCTAAAGTCCCCATAGCCTCTCCCCATAACTGCTCAGCCCTCCTCCTCCAAAACCAGCTTCTTCCATTACAAAAGATCAACTTTCCTCTCTACTTTCCAGATCATATCTCGCCACTTTTGCACTTGACCCAATCCCATCCCACCTCATCCTAACAATTACTAGAATCTTCATCCCAACCCTATCCCATTTCTCCAACCTGTCACTATCAACTGGTGTCTTCCCCTCATTCTTAAAGCAAGCCTCGATCACAAACATCCTCAATAAGCTCTCCTTTGACCCATCATCTTTCTATAGCCATCACCCCATATCACTTCTCACATATGCCTCAAAACTACCGGAACAACATGTTAATTTTGAACTGTCCTCCCACCTCTCCTCCCACTCTTGCAATCTGAGTTCCAACTGCATCATTCTACTGAAACTGCCCTCATAAAAGTCACCAATGACCTACTAACTGCCAAATCCAAGCGACTCTACTTTGTTCTTCTCCTGGATCTGTCCTCTGCCTTCGACACAGTGGACCATTCCCTCTTACTACATATTCTCTCATCTCTTGGCATCACAGAACTGGCCCTATCCTGGATCTCTTCATACCTAACAGACCGGATATTCAGAGTCTCCCACTCACACACCAACTCCTCACCTCACCCCCTATCTGTCTGTGTCCATCAAGGTTCAGTTCTAGGACTCCTGCTCTTCTCTATATACACCTTCAGCCTGGGACAACTCATAGAGTCCCACTGCTTTAGGTATCACCTCTATGCTGACGAAACACAGATCTACCTCTGTGGACCTGATATCACCTCCTTACTAGAGATGAGCAAGCATAACTGAACAAAATTGAACAGCACTGAATTCAAAGAGAGGGAAAACTAAACACATAGACAACACCTTCAGAGGAGCCAAAAAGCTGCCAAAACAGCTCAAATTAGGGATAGACACAGAGAAAAGTCACATCAATTGACCCATCAATTGCATTATAAATAATAATAATAAAAAAAGAGGAGGGTTCCCTTGTATTTTTGAAAACCAATCAGTCAAAAATTACAGCTGTGGACTGCCACCCTCAGTTGTCAAAATTGCCAAGGCTGGTAATCAAGAATACAGGGGTCCCTATGCCATTACTCAAATAATTAAAAAAAATGGGGTCCTCCCCATTTTTGACAACTAGCCAGACAGCTAAAAATAGAAAAATAAGTTATGGAAATGAAACTAGGTGGGTATGGGTCTTACCATCTTGAATATGCAAAATGCTGAGACTACATGTGCGTTTGGTCAATTTATCTAGGAAAAGGATGGACACATTTCCATGTTTGAGCTGCATGAGCTGCTCAAACATAATTAAGGGTAATGAAGTGATACATCCCAGTACCGGGAAATCATATCCCATTAAAGACTACTATACCTGCGGGTCTAACTTTGTGATTTACGTCATTAAGTTCCCGTGTGGATTACTATACGTGGGTGAAACCACCCAGGCAATTAGGGACTGCATCTCTAGCCATAAATCCACCATCAGGTGCGAGAAATTATGGCTACCCTTACCTCTAAATTTTAAAGAAGCAAAATACAATGTAGCCCAACTTAGATTTCAGGTGATTGAGAAGGTCCCTGACCCAGAAGGGGCGGTAATCACATCCAACTGCTAAAACAGCGGCAAACAATCTGGATTTTCACCCTCGACACTCTTCATCCGAGAGGTCTGAACCAGGAAATTGATTGGCTAACATAACCAAACTCTATTTTCAATTTTTTTTATTTGTATTCTTTTTTTTTTTTTTTTACTTCTTTTCACTTTTTTCATTTTTTCATTTTTTAACTTTATTCTCATTTTTTCATTTTTCCATTTTTTTCATTTTTTCATTCATTTTCTCTTTCATCTTTTTTTAATACCCTACCCAACCCCCCCCTTTTTTTTCAGTTTGGACTCCTACATTATATATTGATTTGTGCACTGTCTTGTTTGTTGTTTGTTTATCAGTGCTCCAACCCTATGGTCTTTGCTGTATTTTACTACATGATTTATGGATATGTAATAGCCCCCACCCATACCCCACCAGAATATTGCGCTGTATAAAAGGCATTGAGCGGTTCTAAAATGACTGACTCACTATGTAATCCCTTAACAATGCGCATATGTATTACACAGCCTAATCTGTGCCACCAGAGAGACATCCCCATGGCAACCCGCAAACACCAGCTCATGTCCGCACTGCCAGCAAAATGGCTACACACACCATGTATTAGCCGGCTATACCACCTACGCCGGCAAATACAAAAAAGCTATCTACCCATTTTCTGTGACACGGATGTGTCTAGTGGTCAAGCATACCATCAACGTATATGGGCTTCTCACTATATTACTACATGAATTAACCTTACACTCACGTATTTGCCCCGATTTATTCATCTACTACATTTTTATGCTTTCAGCAATCTCCCTCTGGTTGTACACTATATGCATACCTACTCTGGCGGTTTGTTTTTTTGGGCCCTTGTGCATATTTTCCTCAGGGTGGTAAATACCAATCCTATTATTTTTCAATTACATGTTCCCCTGCAACATGAGGAGAGTGCTCTAGATTATACTCTATATTTTAGTTATGGTATATAAACCTGTATTTGTTAAATACCGTTACACATTCCCTCTTCGGCAGCACTGTGCTTTAACAAGATGTGCCAGATATCTTTGCAATCTCTCACTATCCTTTGTCACCCCCAACAGGACTATTTATATCTATTCTCATATCTGACTACCTCAGTGACACCACATATTCAATTGTAAAAAAGAACCTTCAAAGAGGGTATGTCCATTTGTTTTGCTCTCTCAAATATGCAAATTTTATGATCTGCCTATTTAACCCAGCTTCTCCGTAATGTCCTATTACAATATGTCTCATACCCAAGCCTATGTCTCTAGGTAGATTTCTCTAATCCTGACATGTTTTTGAAAATGTATGTATGTATATCTGTATTTATTTGTTTATGTTGAAATGTTCATTGTATATATTTTTCCATTTGTTTCAGCGATATTGTGATCAAGGCCACTGGTTGGCTGAAACGTTTTGCCTGTCACTTCACCACTTCACCTTTAAATAAACTATCTAATTGAAGCAAATCTCTTCAATTGTACGAGTGCAGTGATTGTATATTCTACTATTGATGGGACCATTGGCTCCGTTCACTTGCACCGTCACGTTCACAGTAGTCGAGTGCTAGCCTTCTGTTTTCTCTATAAATCCATGTGACACATTCATTCCTGGTCTGAGTGTCAAAGGCTGTCATAAGTTTGTACTGTCAGACACTTCTGTCTTTCTGATATTTCAAGTAACCTTTAAGTACTAGTGATTTCATGTGCATGATGCTGTGATCAGGGATACAAAAACGTGTGGTCACGAGTAGTGTTGAGCATTCCGATACCGCAAATATCGGGTATCGGCCGATATTTGCTGTATCGGAATTCCGATACCGAGTTCCGATATTTTTGTGATATCGGAAATCGGAATTGGAAGTTCCCAGTGTATGGTTCCCAGGGTCTGGAGGAGAGGGGACTCTCCTTCAGGCCCTGGGATCCATATTCATGTAAAAAATAAAGAATAAAAATAAAAAATATGGATATACTCACCCCTCCGGCGGACCCTGGACCTTAGCGATGTAACCGGCAGCCTCCGTTCCTAAGAATGCAGTGAGTGTAGGACCTGCGATGACGTCGCGGCTTGTGATTGGTCGCGTGAGCGGTCACATGAGCGGTCACGTGACCAATCACAAGCCGCGACGTCATCGAAGGTACTTCACTCTGCATTCTTAGGAACGGAGGCTGCCGGTTACATCGCTAAGGTCCAGGGTCCGCCGGAGGGGTGAGTATATCCATAATTTTTATTTTTATTCTTTATTTTTTACATGAATATGGATCCCAGGGCCTGAAGGAGAGTTTCATCTCCTTCAGACCCTGGGAACCATCCAGGATACCTTCCGATATTTGTGTCCCATTGACTTGTATTGGTATCGGGTATCGGTATCGGCGAGATCCGATATTTTGCCGGTATCGGCCGATCCAATCCGATACCGATACTTTCGAATATCGGAAGGTATCGCTCAACACTAGTCACGAATACATTTATTCCTTTTTCTTTTATTGTGTGGCAATGAGAATTCATTCTTGTTCTAAGTTTTTGCCCTGTCTCCCACACAAACAGACCCCCAGTTGGACATTTGGTAAATATGTAGATATTAGATGTGTTGCAGTGGTGGCTTGTTTTTTTGTGGGATGAGTTGAAATTTGTATTGGTCTTATTTTGGGCTTTTGTGATTTTTTTTAAAGGCTTGGTTCACAATAACAGTATTTTGTGCTGTTCTCTGAGCACTTAAAACTAGGCTTCCAAATAAATCCCAAAAAGCCTGATTCAGACAGAAGTCCTAAAGGAACTATTAACTGTAATCAAACAGAGCCACTCCGTGTTGCGTCTGTTTCTGCAGTACCTTCATGCCTAAAAAGAAAAAAAAAAAGACCAGATCAAGTGTCAAGTGACTCCGTCTGCCAAATTAAAGTGAAATTTTCTGTTACTGGTTTCATCTTAATCACAAATTTTGGGGAATTAGAAGGAAACCCTAATGCTAGCTAGTACACAGTGTAGAGAACAAGATAAATGTAAACCTGCCTTATTCTAATTTTTAGATTACAGAATGAACAAAAAGGTTTTTTTCTTTACCTTACACTATGCAGTATAAGAACTTATTAAGACGTCACTTTTTCTCATACGAGTGCTACCCATGATTTTCATGAAGAGAACTTGTACCTATTATAGCCTAAGGAGGTGTTCACATATCTTTGTATATTTATGAACTGACTGGTCCAAGCAAAATCACAGAGACATGTTCCATTTTGATCCGAGTCTCAGGTCAAACTCACCAATGCAAGTCTATAGGTCAGTGAAAAAAATGGGACAGCACTCGTATGTCATCCATGTATCGTCTATTTTTCATGAAATGTTTGATATAAGAAGCCTAAAGGGGTTGTCCTGTCTGAAGCTACAAGTCTGCAGTCACTTTATGTGCCCCACATAATAATGCCACCTCTGTGCCCCTTACAAGTCAAAATGCCTTATTTATGTCCTCCAGATTTTAAAATTGCTGCTTTGAAAAGATTAAAGTCCTGTGCAAATGCCCTAGAAAAGTGTCCACGTTTTTACCCCTTTGATTGTTACAATACTCTGAGTGCCCCTAAAACAATAATGCTTCTAAAGTGCCCACTTAACATTTAATAATGTCCACTATGTCCCCAATAAACAGCTCCTCTATATACACTATAGTGGACCCACAGCTCCCTTATACAGAGTGTGATGTCCCCACAAATTCCCTATATATAGTATGATGGGCCCATAGCTCCTCTATACACAATATAATGCCCAACAGCTTCCCTATGCACAGGATGGTGGGCCCACAGCTCCCTTATAAATAGAACCACGATCAGTACATGAATGCTGCACAAGAACCACAGTCAGTACATGTGTACAACACCAAAACCGCTATTGGTAAAAGAATGAAGTTCCAGAATCACGATAAGTAGATGAAGACAGCACTAGAACCACACTTTTCCTCCTTTGCATACTGCCCACACAATACTGTGCCTTCACATTAGCATCCCTCATATACAATAAAAGTTTCTATAACCTTCCCCAAATCTCTCACCTCTCCATACTGTCCCACATGCTCCCATCTCTACATACTGTTCCCCTACTTTTCCATAAAATCCTTTCACACTGCAATTCTCCATGTACCCTCATTTCTCCAATATTGTCCCATATGCTACATCCTGTTCTCCCACTTCTCCATATTGTCTCCAACACTCCCACCTCTCCATACTGTCCCCCCACTTCTTCATATTGTACACCCATTTCTTCATACAGTCCACCCACACTCCCACTTCTCTGTATCGTCCTCAGACTCTCCCAATTCTCATCCCAGGGGTGGACACTGACAGCTTGGGGCGCCTGTGCAAGAAGTGCATCTGGGCCACCCTCCTTTCATGGCGACAAAGCTATATATATATATATATATATATATATATATATATATATCCACCCACACATACTTTACATGTAATAATAAATAATAATAATTTTATTTATATAGCGCCAACATATTCCGCAGCGCTTTACAAATTATAGAGGGGACTTGTACAGACAACAGACATGTTTTCTGGTGGTGTGAACAGGTTCCTATAGACTTGTTCAATGTGCAAGTGGCCCATGTGTTTCTGGTTCTCTAATTGTTCTCTTGTTTCTACAAGACTGGGGAGTCCACCACTCCTCTGTGGGTCATTTGCATTTAAGCTGTTCCATCCTGCATGTCCACATGGATAGTCCTTCTCTGAACCCTGCTTATTCAGGTACTATACAGATTATCAGGTTTTAAATATATCAGATAGGGATTTTATACATTAGTTAGGACTGCTCTATAAGGGTATACCTTGACGATTTGGTGGAGCAGCTTAGTATACATTTTTTTGCAAAAAAACGTATCAACTAAATACCCTGTTTTCTTTACATCTTTTGACTAGCACTTGCTGATTACTGTGATTTTTTTTTTTTTACAACATAGTATTTTTGACCTCACTGTGCTCTTTTGTGTCTTCAAGTTTTCTGGTGGTGTGAACAGGTTCCTATAGACTTGTTCAATGTGCAAGTGGCCCATGTGTTTCTGGTTCTCTAATTGTTCTCTTGTTTCTACAAGACTGGGGAGTCCACCACTCCTCTGTGGGTCATTTGCATTTAAGCTGTTCCATCCTGCATGTCCACATGGATAGTCCTTCTCTGAACCCTGCTTATTCAGGTACTATACAGATTATCAGGTTTTAAATATATCAGATAGGGATTTTATACATTAGTTAGGACTGCTCTATAAGGGTATACCTTGACGATTTGGTGGAGCAGCTTAGTATACATTTTTTTGCAAAAAAAGTATCAACTAAATACCCTGTTTTCTTTACATCTTTTGACTAGCACTTGCTGATTACTGTGATTTTTTTTTTTTTTTTTACAACATAGTATTTTTGACCTCACTGTGCTCTTTTGTGTCTTCAAGTTTTCTGGTGGTGTGAACAGGTTCCTATAGACTTGTTCAATGTGCAAGTGGCCCATGTGTTTCTGGTTCTCTAATTGTTCTCTTGTTTCTACAAGACTGGGGAGACCACCACTCCTCTGTGGGTCATTTGCATTTAAGCTGTTCCATCCTGCATGTCCACATGGATAGTCCTTCTCTGAACCCTGCTTATTCAGGTACTATACAGATTATCAGGTTTTAAATATATCAGATAGGGATTTTATACATTAGTTAGGACTGCTCTATAAGGGTATACCTTGACGATTTGGTGGAGCAGCTTAGTATACATTTTTTTGCAAAAAAACGTATCAACTAAATACCCTGTTTTCTTTACATCTTTTGACTAGCACTTGCTGATTACTGTGATTTTTTTTTTTTTTTTTTTACAACATAGTATTTTTGACCTCACTGTGCTCTTTTGTGTCTTCAAGTTTTCTGGTGGTGTGAACAGGTTCCTATAGACTTGTTCAATGTGCAAGTGGCCCATGTGTTTCTGGTTCTCTAATTGTTCTCTTGTTTCTACAAGACTGGGGAGTCCACCACTCCTCTGTGGGTCATTTGCATTTAAGCTGTTCCATCCTGCATGTCCACATGGATAGTCCTTCTCTGAACCCTGCTTATTCAGGTACTATACAGATTATCAGGTTTTAAATATATCAGATAGGGATTTTATACATTAGTTAGGACTGCTCTATAAGGGTATACCTTGACGATTTGGTGGAGCAGCTTAGTATACATTTTTTTGCAAAAAAACGTATCAACTAAATACCCTGTTTTCTTTACATCTTTTGACTAGCACTTGCTGATTACTGTGATTTTTTTTTTTTTTTTTTTTTTTACAACATAGTATTTTTGACCTCACTGTGCTCTTTTGTGTCTTCAAGTTTTCTGGTGGTGTGAACAGGTTCCTATAGACTTGTTCAATGTGCAAGTGGCCCATGTGTTTCTGGTTCTCTAATTGTTCTCTTGTTTCTACAAGACTGGGGAGTCCACCACTCCTCTGTGGGTCATTTGCATTTAAGCTGTTCCATCCTGCATGTCCACATGGATAGTCCTTCTCTGAACCCTGCTTATTCAGGTACTATACAGATTATCAGGTTTTAAATATATCAGATAGGGATTTTATACATTAGTTAGGACTGCTCTATAAGGGTATACCTTGACGATTTGGTGGAGCAGCTTAGTATACTTTTTTTGCAAAAAAACGTATCAACTAAATACCCTGTTTTCTTTACATCTTTTGACTAGCACTTGCTGATTACTGTGATTTTTTTTTTTTTTTTTTACAACATAGTATTTTTGACCTCACTGTGCTCTTTTGTGTCTTCAAGTTTTCTGGTGGTGTGAACAGGTTCCTATAGACTTGTTCAATGTGCAAGTGGCCCATGTGTTTCTGGTTCTCTAATTGTTCTCTTGTTTCTACAAGACTGGGGAGTCCACCACTCCTCTGTGGGTCATTTGCATTTAAGCTGTTCCATCCTGCATGTCCACATGGATAGTCCTTCTCTGAACCCTGCTTATTCAGGTACTATACAGATTATCAGGTTTTAAATATATCAGATAGGGATTTTATACATTAGTTAGGACTGCTCTATAAGGGTATACCTTGACGATTTGGTGGAGCAGCTTAGTATACATTTTTTTGCAAAAAAACGTATCAACTAAATACCCTGTTTTCTTTACATCTTTTGACTAGCACTTGCTGATTACTGTAATTTTTTTTTTTTTTTTTACAACATAGTATTTTTGACCTCACTGTGCTCTTTTGTGTCTTCAAGTTTTCTGGTGGTGTGAACAGGTTCCTATAGACTTGTTCAATGTGCAAGTGGCCCATGTGTTTCTGGTTCTCTAATTGTTCTCTTGTTTCTACAAGACTGGGGAGTCCACCACTCCTCTGTGGGTCATTTGCATTTAAGCTGTTCCATCCTGCATGTCCACATGGATAGTCCTTCTCTGAACCCTGCTTATTCAGGTACTATACAGATTATCAGGTTTTAAATATATCAGATAGGGATTTTATACATTAGTTAGGACTGCTCTATAAGGGTATACCTTGACGATTTGGTGGAGCAGCTTAGTATACATTTTTTTGCAAAAAAACGTATCAACTAAATACCCTGTTTTCTTTACATCTTTTGACTAGCACTTGCTGATTACTGTGATTTTTTATTTTTTTTTTACAACATAGTATTTTTGACCTCACTGTGCTCTTTTGTGTCTTCAAGTTTTCTGGTGGTGTGAACAGGTTCCTATAGACTTGTTCAATGTGCAAGTGGCCCATGTGTTTCTGGTTCTCTAATTGTTCTCTTGTTTCTACAAGACTGGGGAGTCCACCACTCCTCTGTGGGTCATTTGCATTTAAGCTGTTCCATCCTGCATGTCCACATGGATAGTCCTTCTCTGAACCCTGCTTATTCAGGTACTATACAGATTATCAGGTTTTAAATATATCAGATAGGGATTTTATACATTAGTTAGGACTGCTCTATAAGGGTATACCTTGACGATTTGGTGGAGCAGCTTAGTATACATTTTTTTGCAAAAAAACGTATCAACTAAATACCCTGTTTTCTTTACATCTTTTGACTAGCACTTGCTGATTACTGTGATTTTTTTTTTTTTTTTACAACATAGTATTTTTGACCTCACTGTGCTCTTTTGTGTCTTCAAGTTTTCTGGTGGTGTGAACAGGTTCCTATAGACTTGTTCAATGTGCAAGTGGCCCATGTGTTTCTGGTTCTCTAATTGTTCTCTTGTTTCTACAAGACTGGGGAGTCCACCACTCCTCTGTGGGTCATTTGCATTTAAGCTGTTCCATCCTGCATGTCCACATGGATAGTCCTTCTCTGAACCCTGCTTATTCAGGTACTATACAGATTATCAGGTTTTAAATATATCAGATAGGGATTTTATACATTAGTTAGGACTGCTCTATAAGGGTATACCTTGACGATTTGGTGGAGCAGCTTAGTATACATTTTTTTGCAAAAAAACGTATCAACTAAATAACCTGTTTTCTTTACATCTTTTGACTAGCACTTGCTGATTACTGTGATTTTTTTTTTTTTTTTTACAACATAGTATTTTTGACCTCACTGTGCTCTTTTGTGTCTTCAAGTTTTCTGGTGGTGTGAACAGGTTCCTATAGACTTGTTCAATGTGCAAGTGGCCCATGTGTTTCTGGTTCTCTAATTGTTCTCTTGTTTCTACAAGACTGGGGAGTCCACCACTCCTCTGTGGGTCATTTGCATTTAAGCTGTTCCATCCTGCATGTCCACATGGATAGTCCTTCTCTGAACCCTGCTTATTCAGGTACTATACAGATTATCAGGTTTTAAATATATCAGATAGGGATTTTATACATTAGTTAGGACTGCTCTATAAGGGTATACCTTGACGATTTGGTGGAGCAGCTTAGTATACATTTTTTTGCAAAAAAACGTATCAACTAAATACCCTGTTTTCTTTACATCTTTTGACTAGCACTTGCTGATTACTGTGATTTTTTTTTTTTTTTTTACAACATAGTATTTTTGACCTCACTGTGCTCTTTTGTGTCTTCAAGTTTTCTGGTGGTGTGAACAGGTTCCTATAGACTTGTTCAATGTGCAAGTGGCCCATGTGTTTCTGGTTCTCTAATTGTTCTCTTGTTTCTACAAGACTGGGGAGACCACCACTCCTCTGTGGGTCATTTGCATTTAAGCTGTTCCATCCTGCATGTCCACATGGATAGTCCTTCTCTGAACCCTGCTTATTCAGGTACTATACAGATTATCAGGTTTTAAATATATCAGATAGGGATTTTATACATTAGTTAGGACTGCTCTATAAGGGTATACCTTGACGATTTGGTGGAGCAGCTTAGTATACATTTTTTTGCAAAAAAACGTATCAACTAAATACCCTGTTTTCTTTACATCTTTTGACTAGCACTTGCTGATTACTGTGATTTTTTTTTTTTTTTTTTTTTACAACATAGTATTTTTGACCTCACTGTGCTCTTTTGTGTCTTCAAGTTTTCTGGTGGTGTGAACAGGTTCCTATAGACTTGTTCAATGTGCAAGTGGTCCATGTGTTTCTGGTTCTCTAATTGTTCTCTTGTTTCTACAAGACTGGGGAGTCCACCACTCCTCTGTGGGTCATTTGCATTTAAGCTGTTCCATCCTGCATGTCCACATGGATAGTCCTTCTCTGAACCCTGCTTATTCAGGTACTATACAGATTATCAGGTTTTAAATATATCAGATAGGGATTTTATACATTAGTTAGGACTGCTCTATAAGGGTATACCTTGACGATTTGGTGGAGCAGCTTAGTATACATTTTTTTGCAAAAAAACGTATCAACTAAATACCCTGTTTTCTTTACATCTTTTGACTAGCACTTGCTGATTACTGTGATTTTTTTTTTTTTTTTTTTTTACAACATAGTATTTTTGACCTCACTGTGCTCTTTTGTGTCTTCAAGTTTTCTGGTGGTGTGAACAGGTTCCTATAGACTTGTTCAATGTGCAAGTGGCCCATGTGTTTCTGGTTCTCTAATTGTTCTCTTGTTTCTACAAGACTGGGGAGTCCACCACTCCTCTGTGGGTCATTTGCATTTAAGCTGTTCCATCCTGCATGTCCACATGGATAGTCCTTCTCTGAACCCTGCTTATTCAGGTACTATACAGATTATCAGGTTTTAAATATATCAGATAGGGATTTTATACATTAGTTAGGACTGCTCTATAAGGGTATACCTTGACGATTTGGTGGAGCAGCTTAGTATACATTTTTTTGCAAAAAAACGTATCAACTAAATACCCTGTTTTCTTTACATCTTTTGACTAGCACTTGCTGATTACTGTGATTTTTTTTTTTTTTTTTTACAACATAGTATTTTTGACCTCACTGTGCTCTTTTGTGTCTTCAAGTTTTCTGGTGGTGTGAACAGGTTCCTATAGACTTGTTCAATGTGCAAGTGGCCCAGGTGTTTCTGGTTCTCTAATTGTTCTCTTGTTTCTACAAGACTGGGGAGTCCACCACTCCTCTGTGGGTCATTTGCATTTAAGCTGTTCCATCCTGCATGTCCACATGGATAGTCCTTCTCTGAACCCTGCTTATTCAGGTACTATACAGATTATCAGGTTTTAAATATATCAGATAGGGATTTTATACATTAGTTAGGACTGCTCTATAAGGGTATACCTTGACGATTTGGTGGAGCAGCTTAGTATACATTTTTTTGCAAAAAAACGTATCAACTAAATACCCTGTTTTCTTTACATCTTTTGACTAGCACTTGCTGATTACTGTAATTTTTTTTTTTTTTTTACAACATAGTATTTTTGACCTCACTGTGCTCTTTTGTGTCTTCAAGTTTTCTGGTGGTGTGAACAGGTTCCTATAGACTTGTTCAATGTGCAAGTGGCCCATGTGTTTCTGGTTCTCTAATTGTTCTCTTGTTTCTACAAGACTGGGGAGTCCACCACTCCTCTGTGGGTCATTTGCATTTAAGCTGTTCCATCCTGCATGTCCACATGGATAGTCCTTCTCTGAACCCTGCTTATTCAGGTACTATACAGATTATCAGGTTTTAAATATATCAGATAGGGATTTTATACATTAGTTAGGACTGCTCTATAAGGGTATACCTTGACGATTTGGTGGAGCAGCTTAGTATACATTTTTTTGCAAAAAAACGTATCAACTAAATACCCTGTTTTCTTTACATCTTTTGACTAGCACTTGCTGATTACTGTGATTTTTTTTTTTTTTTTACAACATAGTATTTTTGACCTCACTGTGCTCTTGTGTCTTCAAGTTTTCTGGTGGTGTGAACAGGTTCCTATAGACTTGTTCAATGTGCAAGTGGCCCATGTGTTTCTGGTTCTCTAATTGTTCTCTTGTTTCTACAAGACTGGGGAGTCCACCACTCCTCTGTGGGTCATTTGCATTTAAGCTGTTCCATCCTGCATGTCCACATGGATAGTCCTTCTCTGAACCCTGCTTATTCAGGTACTATACAGATTATCAGGTTTTAAATATATCAGATAGGGATTTTATACATTAGTTAGGACTGCTCTATAAGGGTATACCTTGACGATTTGGTGGAGCAGCTTAGTATACATTTTTTTGCAAAAAAACGTATCAACTAAATACCCTGTTTTCTTTACATCTTTTGACTAGCACTTGCTGATTACTGTGATTTTTTTTTTTTTACAACATAGTATTTTTGACCTCACTGTGCTCTTTTGTGTCTTCAAGTTTTCTGGTGGTGTGAACAGGTTCCTATAGACTTGTTCAATGTGCAAGTGGCCCATGTGTTTCTGGTTCTCTAATTGTTCTCTTGTTTCTACAAGACTGGGGAGTCCACCACTCCTCTGTGGGTCATTTGCATTTAAGCTGTTCCATCCTGCATGTCCACATGGATAGTCCTTCTCTGAACCCTGCTTATTCAGGTACTATACAGATTATCAGGTTTTAAATATATCAGATAGGGATTTTATACATTAGTTAGGACTGCTCTATAAGGGTATACCTTGACGATTTGGTGGAGCAGCTTAGTATACATTTTTTTGCAAAAAAACGTATCAACTAAATACCCTGTTTTCTTTACATCTTTTGACTAGCACTTGCTGATTACTGTGATTTTTTTTTTTTTTACAACATAGTATTTTTGACCTCACTGTGCTCTTTTGTGTCTTCAAGTTTTCTGGTGGTGTGAACAGGTTCCTATAGACTTGTTCAATGTGCAAGTGGCCCATGTGTTTCTGGTTCTCTAATTGTTCTCTTGTTTCTACAAGACTGGGGAGTCCACCACTCCTCTGTGGGTCATTTGCATTTAAGCTGTTCCATCCTGCATGTCCACATGGATAGTCCTTCTCTGAACCCTGCTTATTCAGGTACTATACAGATTATCAGGTTTTAAATATATCAGATAGGGATTTTATACATTAGTTAGGACTGCTCTATAAGGGTATACCTTGACGATTTGGTGGAGCAGCTTAGTATACATTTTTTTGCAAAAAAACGTATCAACTAAATACCCTGTTTTCTTTACATCTTTTGACTAGCACTTGCTGATTACTGTAATTTTTTTTTTTTTTTACAACATAGTATTTTTGACCTCACTGTGCTCTTTTGTGTCTTCAAGTTTTCTGGTGGTGTGAACAGGTTCCTATAGACTTGTTCAATGTGCAAGTGGCCCATGTGTTTCTGGTTCTCTAATTGTTCTCTTGTTTCTACAAGACTGGGGAGTCCACCACTCCTCTGTGGGTCATTTGCATTTAAGCTGTTCCATCCTGCATGTCCACATGGATAGTCCTTCTCTGAACCCTGCTTATTCAGGTACTATACAGATTATCAGGTTTTAAATATATCAGATAGGGATTTTATACATTAGTTAGGACTGCTCTATAAGGGTATACCTTGACGATTTGGTGGAGCAGCTTAGTATACATTTTTTTGCAAAAAAACGTATCAACTAAATACCCTGTTTTCTTTACATCTTTTGACTAGCACTTGCTGATTACTGTGATTTTTTTTTTTTTTTTACAACATAGTATTTTTGACCTCACTGTGCTCTTTTGTGTCTTCAAGTTTTCTGGTGGTGTGAACAGGTTCCTATAGACTTGTTCAATGTGCAAGTGGCCCATGTGTTTCTGGTTCTCTAATTGTTCTCTTGTTTCTACAAGACTGGGGAGTCCACCACTCCTCTGTGGGTCATTTGCATTTAAGCTGTTCCATCCTGCATGTCCACATGGATAGTCCTTCTCTGAACCCTGCTTATTCAGGTACTATACAGATTATCAGGTTTTAAATATATCAGATAGGGATTTTATACATTAGTTAGGACTGCTCTATAAGGGTATACCTTGACGATTTGGTGGAGCAGCTTAGTATACATTTTTTTGCAAAAAAACGTATCAACTAAATAACCTGTTTTCTTTACATCTTTTGACTAGCACTTGCTGATTACTGTGATTTTTTTTTTTTTTTTTTACAACATAGTATTTTTGACCTCACTGTGCTCTTTTGTGTCTTCAAGTTTTCTGGTGGTGTGAACAGGTTCCTATAGACTTGTTCAATGTGCAAGTGGCCCATGTGTTTCTGGTTCTCTAATTGTTCTCTTGTTTCTACAAGACTGGGGAGTCCACCACTCCTCTGTGGGTCATTTGCATTTAAGCTGTTCCATCCTGCATGTCCACATGGATAGTCCTTCTCTGAACCCTGCTTATTCAGGTACTATACAGATTATCAGGTTTTAAATATATCAGATAGGGATTTTATACATTAGTTAGGACTGCTCTATAAGGGTATACCTTGACGATTTGGTGGAGCAGCTTAGTATACATTTTTTTGCAAAAAAACGTATCAACTAAATACCCTGTTTCCTTTACATCTTTTGACTAGCACTTGCTGATTACTGTGATTTTTTTTTTTTTACAACATAGTATTTTTGACCTCACTGTGCTCTTTTGTGTCTTCAAGTTTTCTGGTGGTGTGAACAGGTTCCTATAGACTTGTTCAATGTGCAAGTGGCCCATGTGTTTCTGGTTCTCTAATTGTTCTCTTGTTTCTACAAGACTGGGGAGACCACCACTCCTCTGTGGGTCATTTGCATTTAAGCTGTTCCATCCTGCATGTCCACATGGATAGTCCTTCTCTGAACCCTGCTTATTCAGGTACTATACAGATTATCAGGTTTTAAATATATCAGATAGGGATTTTATACATTAGTTAGGACTGCTCTATAAGGGTATACCTTGACGATTTGGTGGAGCAGCTTAGTATACATTTTTTTGCAAAAAAACGTATCAACTAAATACCCTGTTTTCTTTACATCTTTTGACTAGCACTTGCTGATTACTGTGATTTTTTTTTTTTTTTTTTCTTTACAACATAGTATTTTTGACCTCACTGTGCTCTTTTGTGTCTTCAAGTTTTCTGGTGGTGTGAACAGGTTCCTATAGACTTGTTCAATGTGCAAGTGGCCCATGTGTTTCTGGTTCTCTAATTGTTCTCTTGTTTCTACAAGACTGGGGAGTCCACCACTCCTCTGTGGGTCATTTGCATTTAAGCTGTTCCATCCTGCATGTCCACATGGATAGTCCTTCTCTGAACCCTGCTTATTCAGGTACTATACAGATTATCAGGTTTTAAATATATCAGATAGGGATTTTATACATTAGTTAGGACTGCTCTATAAGGGTATACCTTGACGATTTGGTGGAGCAGCTTAGTATACATTTTTTTGCAAAAAAACGTATCAACTAAATACCCTGTTTTCTTTACATCTTTTGACTAGCACTTGCTGATTACTGTGATTTTTTTTTTTTTTTTTTTTACAACATAGTATTTTTGACCTCACTGTGCTCTTTTGTGTCTTCAAGTTTTCTGGTGGTGTGAACAGGTTCCTATAGACTTGTTCAATGTGCAAGTGGCCCATGTGTTTCTGGTTCTCTAATTGTTCTCTTGTTTCTACAAGACTGGGGAGTCCACCACTCCTCTGTGGGTCATTTGCATTTAAGCTGTTCCATCCTGCATGTCCACATGGATAGTCCTTCTCTGAACCCTGCTTATTCAGGTACTATACAGATTATCAGGTTTTAAATATATCAGATAGGGATTTTATACATTAGTTAGGACTGCTCTATAAGGGTATACCTTGACGATTTGGTGGAGCAGCTTAGTATACATTTTTTTGCAAAAAAACGTATCAACTAAATACCCTGTTTTCTTTACATCTTTTGACTAGCACTTGCTGATTACTGTGATTTTTTTTTTTTTACAACATAGTATTTTTGACCTCACTGTGCTCTTTTGTGTCTTCAAGTTTTCTGGTGGTGTGAACAGGTTCCTATAGACTTGTTCAATGTGCAAGTGGCCCATGTGTTTCTGGTTCTCTAATTGTTCTCTTGTTTCTACAAGACTGGGGAGTCCACCACTCCTCTGTGGGTCATTTGCATTTAAGCTGTTCCATCCTGCATGTCCACATGGATAGTCCTTCTCTGAACCCTGCTTATTCAGGTACTATACAGATTATCAGGTTTTAAATATATCAGATAGGGATTTTATACATTAGTTAGGACTGCTCTATAAGGGTATACCTTGACGATTTGGTGGAGCAGCTTAGTATACATTTTTTTGCAAAAAAACGTATCAACTAAATACCCTGTTTTCTTTACATCTTTTGACTAGCACTTGCTGATTACTGTGATTTTTTTTTTTTTACAACATAGTATTTTTGACCTCACTGTGCTCTTTTGTGTCTTCAAGTTTTCTGGTGGTGTGAACAGGTTCCTATAGACTTGTTCAATGTGCAAGTGGCCCATGTGTTTCTGGTTCTCTAATTGTTCTCTTGTTTCTACAAGACTGGGGAGTCCACCACTCCTCTGTGGGTCATTTGCATTTAAGCTGTTCCATCCTGCATGTCCACATGGATAGTCCTTCTCTGAACCCTGCTTATTCAGGTACTATACAGATTATCAGGTTTTAAATATATCAGATAGGGATTTTATACATTAGTTAGGACTGCTCTATAAGGGTATACCTTGACGATTTGGTGGAGCAGCTTAGTATACATTTTTTTGCAAAAAAACGTATCAACTAAATACCCTGTTTTCTTTACATCTTTTGACTAGCACTTGCTGATTACTGTAATTTTTTTTTTTTTTTACAACATAGTATTTTTGACCTCACTGTGCTCTTTTGTGTCTTCAAGTTTTCTGGTGGTGTGAACAGGTTCCTATAGACTTGTTCAATGTGCAAGTGGCCCATGTGTTTCTGGTTCTCTAATTGTTCTCTTGTTTCTACAAGACTGGGGAGTCCACCACTCCTCTGTGGGTCATTTGCATTTAAGCTGTTCCATCCTGCATGTCCACATGGATAGTCCTTCTCTGAACCCTGCTTATTCAGGTACTATACAGATTATCAGGTTTTAAATATATCAGATAGGGATTTTATACATTAGTTAGGACTGCTCTATAAGGGTATACCTTGACGATTTGGTGGAGCAGCTTAGTATACATTTTTTTGCAAAAAAACGTATCAACTAAATACCCTGTTTTCTTTACATCTTTTGACTAGCACTTGCTGATTACTGTGATTTTTTTTTTTTTTTTTACAACATAGTATTTTTGACCTCACTGTGCTCTTTTGTGTCTTCAAGTTTTCTGGTGGTGTGAACAGGTTCCTATAGACTTGTTCAATGTGCAAGTGGCCCATGTGTTTCTGGTTCTCTAATTGTTCTCTTGTTTCTACAAGACTGGGGAGTCCACCACTCCTCTGTGGGTCATTTGCATTTAAGCTGTTCCATCCTGCATGTCCACATGGATAGTCCTTCTCTGAACCCTGCTTATTCAGGTACTATACAGATTATCAGGTTTTAAATATATCAGATAGGGATTTTATACATTAGTTAGGACTGCTCTATAAGGGTATACCTTGACGATTTGGTGGAGCAGCTTAGTATACATTTTTTTGCAAAAAAACGTATCAACTAAATAACCTGTTTTCTTTACATCTTTTGACTAGCACTTGCTGATTACTGTGATTTTTTTTTTTTTTTTTTACAACATAGTATTTTTGACCTCACTGTGCTCTTTTGTGTCTTCAAGTTTTCTGGTGGTGTGAACAGGTTCCTATAGACTTGTTCAATGTGCAAGTGGCCCATGTGTTTCTGGTTCTCTAATTGTTCTCTTGTTTCTACAAGACTGGGGAGTCCACCACTCCTCTGTGGGTCATTTGCATTTAAGCTGTTCCATCCTGCATGTCCACATGGATAGTCCTTCTCTGAACCCTGCTTATTCAGGTACTATACAGATTATCAGGTTTTAAATATATCAGATAGGGATTTTATACATTAGTTAGGACTGCTCTATAAGGGTATACCTTGACGATTTGGTGGAGCAGCTTAGTATACATTTTTTTGCAAAAAAACGTATCAACTAAATACCCTGTTTCCTTTACATCTTTTGACTAGCACTTGCTGATTACTGTGATTTTTTTTTTTTTACAACATAGTATTTTTGACCTCACTGTGCTCTTTTGTGTCTTCAAGTTTTCTGGTGGTGTGAACAGGTTCCTATAGACTTGTTCAATGTGCAAGTGGCCCATGTGTTTCTGGTTCTCTAATTGTTCTCTTGTTTCTACAAGACTGGGGAGACCACCACTCCTCTGTGGGTCATTTGCATTTAAGCTGTTCCATCCTGCATGTCCACATGGATAGTCCTTCTCTGAACCCTGCTTATTCAGGTACTATACAGATTATCAGGTTTTAAATATATCAGATAGGGATTTTATACATTAGTTAGGACTGCTCTATAAGGGTATACCTTGACGATTTGGTGGAGCAGCTTAGTATACATTTTTTTGCAAAAAAACGTATCAACTAAATACCCTGTTTTCTTTACATCTTTTGACTAGCACTTGCTGATTACTGTGATTTTTTTTTTTTTTTTTCTTTACAACATAGTATTTTTGACCTCACTGTGCTCTTTTGTGTCTTCAAGTTTTCTGGTGGTGTGAACAGGTTCCTATAGACTTGTTCAATGTGCAAGTGGCCCATGTGTTTCTGGTTCTCTAATTGTTCTCTTGTTTCTACAAGACTGGGGAGTCCACCACTCCTCTGTGGGTCATTTGCATTTAAGCTGTTCCATCCTGCATGTCCACATGGATAGTCCTTCTCTGAACCCTGCTTATTCAGGTACTATACAGATTATCAGGTTTTAAATATATCAGATAGGGATTTTATACATTAGTTAGGACTGCTCTATAAGGGTATACCTTGACGATTTGGTGGAGCAGCTTAGTATACATTTTTTTGCAAAAAAACGTATCAACTAAATACCCTGTTTTCTTTACATCTTTTGACTAGCACTTGCTGATTACTGTGATTTTTTTTTTTTTTTTTTTTACAACATAGTATTTTTGACCTCACTGTGCTCTTTTGTGTCTTCAAGTTTTCTGGTGGTGTGAACAGGTTCCTATAGACTTGTTCAATGTGCAAGTGGCCCATGTGTTTCTGGTTCTCTAATTGTTCTCTTGTTTCTACAAGACTGGGGAGTCCACCACTCCTCTGTGGGTCATTTGCATTTAAGCTGTTCCATCCTGCATGTCCACATGGATAGTCCTTCTCTGAACCCTGCTTATTCAGGTACTATACAGATTATCAGGTTTTAAATATATCAGATAGGGATTTTATACATTAGTTAGGACTGCTCTATAAGGGTATACCTTGACGATTTGGTGGAGCAGCTTAGTATACATTTTTTTGCAAAAAAACGTATCAACTAAATACCCTGTTTCCTTTACATCTTTTGACTAGCACTTGCTGATTACTGTGATTTTTTTTTTTTTACAACATAGTATTTTTGACCTCACTGTGCTCTTTTGTGTCTTCAAGTTTTCTGGTGGTGTGAACAGGTTCCTATAGACTTGTTCAATGTGCAAGTGGCCCATGTGTTTCTGGTTCTCTAATTGTTCTCTTGTTTCTACAAGACTGGGGAGTCCACCACTCCTCTGTGGGTCATTTGCATTTAAGCTGTTCCATCCTGCATGTCCACATGGATAGTCCTTCTCTGAACCCTGCTTATTCAGGTACTATACAGATTATCAGGTTTTAAATATATCAGATAGGGATTTTATACATTAGTTAGGACTGCTCTATAAGGGTATACCTTGACGATTTGGTGGAGCAGCTTAGTATACATTTTTTTGCAAAAAAACGTATCAACTAAATACCCTGTTTTCTTTACATCTTTTGACTAGCACTTGCTGATTACTGTGATTTTTTTTTTTTTTACAACATAGTATTTTTGACCTCACTGTGCTCTTTTGTGTCTTCAAGTTTTCTGGTGGTGTGAACAGGTTCCTATAGACTTGTTCAATGTGCAAGTGGCCCATGTGTTTCTGGTTCTCTAATTGTTCTCTTGTTTCTACAAGACTGGGGAGTCCACCACTCCTCTGTGGGTCATTTGCATTTAAGCTGTTCCATCCTGCATGTCCACATGGATAGTCCTTCTCTGAACCCTGCTTATTCAGGTACTATACAGATTATCAGGTTTTAAATATATCAGATAGGGATTTTATACATTAGTTAGGACTGCTCTATAAGGGTATACCTTGACGATTTGGTGGAGCAGCTTAGTATACATTTTTTTGCAAAAAAACGTATCAACTAAATACCCTGTTTCCTTTACATCTTTTGACTAGCACTTGCTGATTACTGTGATTTTTTTTTTTTTACAACATAGTATTTTTGACCTCACTGTGCTCTTTTGTGTCTTCAAGTTTTCTGGTGGTGTGAACAGGTTCCTATAGACTTGTTCAATGTGCAAGTGGCCCATGTGTTTCTGGTTCTCTAATTGTTCTCTTGTTTCTACAAGACTGGGGAGTCCACCACTCCTCTGTGGGTCATTTGCATTTAAGCTGTTCCATCCTGCATGTCCACATGGATAGTCCTTCTCTGAACCCTGCTTATTCAGGTACTATACAGATTATCAGGTTTTAAATATATCAGATAGGGATTTTATACATTAGTTAGGACTGCTCTATAAGGGTATACCTTGACGATTTGGTGGAGCAGCTTAGTATACATTTTTTTGCAAAAAAACGTATCAACTAAATACCCTGTTTTCTTTACATCTTTTGACTAGCACTTGCTGATTACTGTGATTTTTTTTTTTTTTACAACATAGTATTTTTGACCTCACTGTGCTCTTTTGTGTCTTCAAGTTTTCTGGTGGTGTGAACAGGTTCCTATAGACTTGTTCAATGTGCAAGTGGCCCATGTGTTTCTGGTTCTCTAATTGTTCTCTTGTTTCTACAAGACTGGGGAGTCCACCACTCCTCTGTGGGTCATTTGCATTTAAGCTGTTCCATCCTGCATGTCCACATGGATAGTCCTTCTCTGAACCCTGCTTATTCAGGTACTATACAGATTATCAGGTTTTAAATATATCAGATAGGGATTTTATACATTAGTTAGGACTGCTCTATAAGGGTATACCTTGACGATTTGGTGGAGCAGCTTAGTATACATTTTTTTGCAAAAAAACGTATCAACTAAATACCCTGTTTTCTTTACATCTTTTGACTAGCACTTGCTGATTACTGTAATTTTTTTTTTTTTTTTTTTTACAACATAGTATTTTTGACCTCACTGTGCTCTTTTGTGTCTTCAAGTTTTCTGGTGGTGTGAACAGGTTCCTATAGACTTGTTCAATGTGCAAGTGGCCCATGTGTTTCTGGTTCTCTAATTGTTCTCTTGTTTCTACAAGACTGGGGAGTCCACCACTCCTCTGTGGGTCATTTGCATTTAAGCTGTTCCATCCTGCATGTCCACATGGATAGTCCTTCTCTGAACCCTGCTTATTCAGGTACTATACAGATTATCAGGTTTTAAATATATCAGATAGGGATTTTATACATTAGTTAGGACTGCTCTATAAGGGTATACCTTGACGATTTGGTGGAGCAGCTTAGTATACATTTTTTTGCAAAAAAACGTATCAACTAAATACCCTGTTTTCTTTACATCTTTTGACTAGCACTTGCTGATTACTGTGATTTTTTTTTTTTTTACAACATAGTATTTTTGACCTCACTGTGCTCTTTTGTGTCTTCAAGTTTTCTGGTGGTGTGAACAGGTTCCTATAGACTTGTTCAATGTGCAAGTGGCCCATGTGTTTCTGGTTCTCTAATTGTTCTCTTGTTTCTACAAGACTGGGGAGACCACCACTCCTCTGTGGGTCATTTGCATTTAAGCTGTTCCATCCTGCATGTCCACATGGATAGTCCTTCTCTGAACCCTGCTTATTCAGGTACTATACAGATTATCAGGTTTTAAATATATCAGATAGGGATTTTATACATTAGTTAGGACTGCTCTATAAGGGTATACCTTGACGATTTGGTGGAGCAGCTTAGTATACATTTTTTTGCAAAAAAACGTATCAACTAAATACCCTGTTTTCTTTACATCTTTTGACTAGCACTTGCTGATTACTGTGATTTTTTTTTTTTTTTACAACATAGTATTTTTGACCTCACTGTGCTCTTTTGTGTCTTCAAGTTTTCTGGTGGTTTGAACAGGTTCCTATAGACTTGTTCAATGTGCAAGTGGCCCATGTGTTTCTGGTTCTCTAATTGTTCTCTTGTTTCTACAAGACTGGGGAGTCCACCACTCCTCTGTGGGTCATTTGCATTTAAGCTGTTCCATCCTGCATGTCCACATGGATAGTCCTTCTCTGAACCCTGCTTATTCAGGTACTATACAGATTATCAGGTTTTAAATATATCAGATAGGGATTTTATACATTAGTTAGGACTGCTCTATAAGGGTATACCTTGACGATTTGGTGGAGCAGCTTAGTATACATTTTTTTGCAAAAAAACGTATCAACTAAATACCCTGTTTTCTTTACATCTTTTGACTAGCACTTGCTGATTACTGTGATTTTTTTTTTTTTTTTTACAACATAGTATTTTTGACCTCACTGTGCTCTTTTGTGTCTTCAAGTTTTCTGGTGGTGTGAACAGGTTCCTATAGACTTGTTCAATGTGCAAGTGGCCCATGTGTTTCTGGTTCTCTAATTGTTCTCTTGTTTCTACAAGACTGGGGAGTCCACCACTCCTCTGTGGGTCATTTGCATTTAAGCTGTTCCATCCTGCATGTCCACATGGATAGTCCTTCTCTGAACCCTGCTTATTCAGGTACTATACAGATTATCAGGTTTTAAATATATCAGATAGGGATTTTATACATTACTTAGGACTGCTCTATAAGGGTATACCTTGACGATTTGGTGGAGCAGCTTAGTATACATTTTTTTGCAAAAAAACGTATCAACTAAATACCCTGTTTTCTTTACATCTTTTGACTAGCACTTGCTGATTACTGTAATTTTTTTTTTTTTTTTACAACATAGTATTTTTGACCTCACTGTGCTCTTTTGTGTCTTCAAGTTTTCTGGTGGTGTGAACAGGTTCCTATAGACTTGTTCAATGTGCAAGTGGCCCATGTGTTTCTGGTTCTCTAATTGTTCTCTTGTTTCTACAAGACTGGGGAGTCCACCACTCCTCTGTGGGTCATTTGCATTTAAGCTG
Organism: Ranitomeya variabilis; assembly: GCF_051348905.1. Lineage (NCBI taxonomy): Eukaryota > Metazoa > Chordata > Amphibia > Anura > Dendrobatidae > Ranitomeya > Ranitomeya variabilis. The sequence continues at coordinate 131,889,464 of NC_135235.1, read as the reverse complement.
TTCCATCCTGCATGTCCACATGGATAGTCCTTCTCTGAACCCTGCTTATTCAGGTACTATACAGATTATCAGGTTTTAAATATATCAGATAGGGATTTTATACATTAGTTAGGACTGCTCTATAAGGGTATACCTTGACGATTTGGTGGAGCAGCTTAGTATACATTTTTTTGCAAAAAAACGTATCAACTAAATACCCTGTTTTCTTTACATCTTTTGACTAGCACTTGCTGATTACTGTGATTTTTTTTTTTTTTTTTTACAACATAGTATTTTTGACCTCACTGTGCTCTTTTGTGTCTTCAAGTTTTCTGGTGGTGTGAACAGGTTCCTATAGACTTGTTCAATGTGCAAGTGGCCCATGTGTTTCTGGTTCTCTAATTGTTCTCTTGTTTCTACAAGACTGGGGAGTCCACCACTCCTCTGTGGGTCATTTGCATTTAAGCTGTTCCATCCTGCATGTCCACATGGATAGTCCTTCTCTGAACCCTGCTTATTCAGGTACTATACAGATTATCAGGTTTTAAATATATCAGATAGGGATTTTATACATTAGTTAGGACTGCTCTATAAGGGTATACCTTGACGATTTGGTGGAGCAGCTTAGTATACATTTTTTTGCAAAAAAACGTATCAACTAAATACCCTGTTTTCTTTACATCTTTTGACTAGCACTTGCTGATTACTGTGTTTTTTTTTTTTTTTTACAACATAGTATTTTTGACCTCACTGTGCTCTTTTGTGTCTTCAAGTTTTCTGGTGGTGTGAACAGGTTCCTATAGACTTGTTCAATGTGCAAGTGGCCCATGTGTTTCTGGTTCTCTAATTGTTCTCTTGTTTCTACAAGACTGGGGAGTCCACCACTCCTCTGTGGGTCATTTGCATTTAAGCTGTTCCATCCTGCATGTCCACATGGATAGTCCTTCTCTGAACCCTGCTTATTCAGGTACTATACAGATTATCAGGTTTTAAATATATCAGATAGGGATTTTATACATTAGTTAGGACTGCTCTATAAGGGTATACCTTGACGATTTGGTGGAGCAGCTTAGTATACATTTTTTTGCAAAAAAACGTATCAACTAAATAACCTGTTTTCTTTACATCTTTTGACTAGCACTTGCTGATTACTGTGATTTTTTTTTTTTTTTTTTACAACATAGTATTTTTGACCTCACTGTGCTCTTTTGTGTCTTCAAGTTTTCTGGTGGTGTGAACAGGTTCCTATAGACTTGTTCAATGTGCAAGTGGCCCATGTGTTTCTGGTTCTCTAATTGTTCTCTTGTTTCTACAAGACTGGGGAGTCCACCACTCCTCTGTGGGTCATTTGCATTTAAGCTGTTCCATCCTGCATGTCCACATGGATAGTCCTTCTCTGAACCCTGCTTATTCAGGTACTATACAGATTATCAGGTTTTAAATATATCAGATAGGGATTTTATACATTAGTTAGGACTGCTCTATAAGGGTATACCTTGACGATTTGGTGGAGCAGCTTAGTATACATTTTTTTGCAAAAAAACGTATCAACTAAATACCCTGTTTTCTTTACATCTTTTGACTAGCACTTGCTGATTACTGTAATTTTTTTTTTTTTTTTTACAACATAGTATTTTTGACCTCACTGTGCTCTTTTGTGTCTTCAAGTTTTCTGGTGGTGTGAACAGGTTCCTATAGACTTGTTCAATGTGCAAGTGGCCCATGTGTTTCTGGTTCTCTAATTGTTCTCTTGTTTCTACAAGACTGGGGAGTCCACCACTCCTCTGTGGGTCATTTGCATTTAAGCTGTTCCATCCTGCATGTCCACATGGATAGTCCTTCTCTGAACCCTGCTTATTCAGGTACTATACAGATTATCAGGTTTTAAATATATCAGATAGGGATTTTATACATTAGTTAGGACTGCTCTATAAGGGTATACCTTGACGATTTGGTGGAGCAGCTTAGTATACATTTTTTTGCAAAAAAACGTATCAACTAAATACCCTGTTTTCTTTACATCTTTTGACTAGCACTTGCTGATTACTGTGATTTTTTTTTTTTTTTTTTACAACATAGTATTTTTGACCTCACTGTGCTCTTTTGTGTCTTCAAGTTTTCTGGTGGTGTGAACAGGTTCCTATAGACTTGTTCAATGTGCAAGTGGCCCATGTGTTTCTGGTTCTCTAATTGTTCTCTTGTTTCTACAAGACTGGGGAGTCCACCACTCCTCTGTGGGTCATTTGCATTTAAGCTGTTCCATCCTGCATGTCCACATGGATAGTCCTTCTCTGAACCCTGCTTATTCAGGTACTATACAGATTATCAGGTTTTAAATATATCAGATAGGGATTTTATACATTAGTTAGGACTGCTCTATAAGGGTATACCTTGACGATTTGGTGGAGCAGCTTAGTATACATTTTTTTGCAAAAAAACGTATCAACTAAATACCCTGTTTTCTTTACATCTTTTGACTAGCACTTGCTGATTACTGTGTTTTTTTTTTTTTTTTACAACATAGTATTTTTGACCTCACTGTGCTCTTTTGTGTCTTCAAGTTTTCTGGTGGTGTGAACAGGTTCCTATAGACTTGTTCAATGTGCAAGTGGCCCATGTGTTTCTGGTTCTCTAATTGTTCTCTTGTTTCTACAAGACTGGGGAGTCCACCACTCCTCTGTGGGTCATTTGCATTTAAGCTGTTCCATCCTGCATGTCCACATGGATAGTCCTTCTCTGAACCCTGCTTATTCAGGTACTATACAGATTATCAGGTTTTAAATATATCAGATAGGGATTTTATACATTAGTTAGGACTGCTCTATAAGGGTATACCTTGACGATTTGGTGGAGCAGCTTAGTATACATTTTTTTGCAAAAAAACGTATCAACTAAATAACCTGTTTTCTTTACATCTTTTGACTAGCACTTGCTGATTACTGTGATTTTTTTTTTTTTTTTTACAACATAGTATTTTTGACCTCACTGTGCTCTTTTGTGTCTTCAAGTTTTCTGGTGGTGTGAACAGGTTCCTATAGACTTGTTCAATGTGCAAGTGGCCCATGTGTTTCTGGTTCTCTAATTGTTCTCTTGTTTCTACAAGACTGGGGAGTCCACCACTCCTCTGTGGGTCATTTGCATTTAAGCTGTTCCATCCTGCATGTCCACATGGATAGTCCTTCTCTGAACCCTGCTTATTCAGGTACTATACAGATTATCAGGTTTTAAATATATCAGATAGGGATTTTATACATTAGTTAGGACTGCTCTATAAGGGTATACCTTGACGATTTGGTGGAGCAGCTTAGTATACATTTTTTTGCAAAAAAACGTATCAACTAAATACCCTGTTTCCTTTACATCTTTTGACTAGCACTTGCTGATTACTGTAATTTTTTTTTTTTTTTTTACAACATAGTATTTTTGACCTCACTGTGCTCTTTTGTGTCTTCAAGTTTTCTGGTGGTGTGAACAGGTTCCTATAGACTTGTTCAATGTGCAAGTGGCCCATGTGTTTCTGGTTCTCTAATTGTTCTCTTGTTTCTACAAGACTGGGGAGTCCGCCACTCCTCTGTGGGTCATTTGCATTTAAGCTGTTCCATCCTGCATGTCCACATGGATAGTCCTTCTCTGAACCCTGCTTATTCAGGTACTATACAGATTATCAGGTTTTAAATATATCAGATAGGGATTTTATACATTAGTTAGGACTGCTCTATAAGGGTATACCTTGACGATTTGGTGGAGCAGCTTAGTATACATTTTTTTGCAAAAAAACGTATCAACTAAATACCCTGTTTTCTTTACATCTTTTGACTAGCACTTGCTGATTACTGTGATTTTTTTTTTTTTTTTACAACATAGTATTTTTGACCTCACTGTGCTCTTTTGTGTCTTCAAGTTTTCTGGTGGTGTGAACAGGTTCCTATAGACTTGTTCAATGTGCAAGTGGCCCATGTGTTTCTGGTTCTCTAATTGTTCTCTTGTTTCTACAAGACTGGGGAGTCCACCACTCCTCTGTGGGTCATTTGCATTTAAGCTGTTCCATCCTGCATGTCCACATGGATAGTCCTTCTCTGAACCCTGCTTATTCAGGTACTATACAGATTATCAGGTTTTAAATATATCAGATAGGGATTTTATACATTAGTTAGGACTGCTCTATAAGGGTATACCTTGACGATTTGGTGGAGCAGCTTAGTATACATTTTTTTGCAAAAAAACGTATCAACTAAATACCCTGTTTTCTTTACATCTTTTGACTAGCACTTGCTGATTACTGTGGTTTTTTTTTTTTTTTACAACATAGTATTTTTGACCTCACTGTGCTCTTTTGTGTCTTCAAGTTTTCTGGTGGTGTGAACAGGTTCCTATAGACTTGTTCAATGTGCAAGTGGCTCATGTGTTTCTGGTTCTCTAATTGTTCTCTTGTTTCTACAAGACTGGGGAGTCCACCACTCCTCTGTGGGTCATTTGCATTTAAGCTGTTCCATCCTGCATGTCCACATGGATAGTCCTTCTCTGAACCCTGCTTATTCAGGTACTATACAGATTATCAGGTTTTAAATATATCAGATAGGGATTTTATACATTAGTTAGGACTGCTCTATAAGGGTATACCTTGACGATTTGGTGGAGCAGCTTAGTATACATTTTTTTGCAAAAAAACGTATCAACTAAATACCCTGTTTTCTTTACATCTTTTGACTAGCACTTGCTGATTACTGTAATTTTTTTTTTTTTTTTTACAACATAGTATTTTTGACCTCACTGTGCTCTTTTGTGTCTTCAAGTTTTCTGGTGGTGTGAACAGGTTCCTATAGACTTGTTCAATGTGCAAGTGGCCCATGTGTTTCTGGTTCTCTAATTGTTCTCTTGTTTCTACAAGACTGGGGAGACCACCACTCCTCTGTGGGTCATTTGCATTTAAGCTGTTCCATCCTGCATGTCCACATGGATAGTCCTTCTCTGAACCCTGCTTATTCAGGTACTATACAGATTATCAGGTTTTAAATATATCAGATAGGGATTTTATACATTAGTTAGGACTGCTCTATAAGGGTATACCTTGACGATTTGGTGGAGCAGCTTAGTATACATTTTTTTGCAAAAAAACGTATCAACTAAATACCCTGTTTTCTTTACATCTTTTGACTAGCACTTGCTGATTACTGTGATTTTTTTTTTTTTTTTTTTTTTACAACATAGTATTTTTGACCTCACTGTGCTCTTTTGTGTCTTCAAGTTTTCTGGTGGTGTGAACAGGTTCCTATAGACTTGTTCAATGTGCAAGTGGCCCATGTGTTTCTGGTTCTCTAATTGTTCTCTTGTTTCTACAAGACTGGGGAGTCCACCACTCCTCTGTGGGTCATTTGCATTTAAGCTGTTCCATCCTGCATGTCCACATGGATAGTCCTTCTCTGAACCCTGCTTATTCAGGTACTATACAGATTATCAGGTTTTAAATATATCAGATAGGGATTTTATACATTAGTTAGGACTGCTCTATAAGGGTATACCTTGACGATTTGGTGGAGCAGCTTAGTATACATTTTTTTGCAAAAAAACGTATCAACTAAATACCCTGTTTTCTTTACATCTTTTGACTAGCACTTGCTGATTACTGTGATTTTTTTTTTTTTTTTTTTACAACATAGTATTTTTGACCTCACTGTGCTCTTTTGTGTCTTCAAGTTTTCTGGTGGTGTGAACAGGTTCCTATAGACTTGTTCAATGTGCAAGTGGCCCATGTGTTTCTGGTTCTCTAATTGTTCTCTTGTTTCTACAAGACTGGGGAGTCCACCACTCCTCTGTGGGTCATTTGCATTTAAGCTGTTCCATCCTGCATGTCCACATGGATAGTCCTTCTCTGAACCCTGCTTATTCAGGTACTATACAGATTATCAGGTTTTAAATATATCAGATAGGGATTTTATACATTAGTTAGGACTGCTCTAAAGGGTATACCTTGACGATTTGGTGGAGCAGCTTAGTATACATTTTTTTGCAAAAAAACGTATCAACTAAATACCCTGTTTTCTTTACATCTTTTGACTAGCACTTGCTGATTACTGTGATTTTTTTTTTTTTTTTTACAACATAGTATTTTTGACCTCACTGTGCTCTTTTGTGTCTTCAAGTTTTCTGGTGGTGTGAACAGGTTCCTATAGACTTGTTCAATGTGCAAGTGGCCCATGTGTTTCTGGTTCTCTAATTGTTCTCTTGTTTCTACAAGACTGGGGAGTCCACCACTCCTCTGTGGGTCATTTGCATTTAAGCTGTTCCATCCTGCATGTCCACATGGATAGTCCTTCTCTGAACCCTGCTTATTCAGGTACTATACAGATTATCAGGTTTTAAATATATCAGATAGGGATTTTATACATTAGTTAGGACTGCTCTATAAGGGTATACCTTGACGATTTGGTGGAGCAGCTTAGTATACATTTTTTTGCAAAAAAACGTATCAACTAAATACCCTGTTTTCTTTACATCTTTTGACTAGCACTTGCTGATTACTGTGATTTTTTTTTTTTTTTTTACAACATAGTATTTTTGACCTCACTGTGCTCTTTTGTGTCTTCAAGTTTTCTGGTGGTGTGAACAGGTTCCTATAGACTTGTTCAATGTGCAAGTGGCCCATGTGTTTCTGGTTCTCTAATTGTTCTCTTGTTTCTACAAGACTGGGGAGTCCACCACTCCTCTGTGGGTCATTTGCATTTAAGCTGTTCCATCCTGCATGTCCACATGGATAGTCCTTCTCTGAACCCTGCTTATTCAGGTACTATACAGATTATCAGGTTTTAAATATATCAGATAGGGATTTTATACATTAGTTAGGACTGCTCTATAAGGGTATACCTTGACGATTTGGTGGAGCAGCTTAGTATACATTTTTTTGCAAAAAAACGTATCAACTAAATACCCTGTTTTCTTTACATCTTTTGACTAGCACTTGCTGATTACTGTGATTTTTTTTTTTTTTTTACAACATAGTATTTTTGACCTCACTGTGCTCTTTTGTGTCTTCAAGTTTTCTGGTGGTGTGAACAGGTTCCTATAGACTTGTTCAATGTGCAAGTGGCCCATGTGTTTCTGGTTCTCTAATTGTTCTCTTGTTTCTACAAGACTGGGGAGTCCACCACTCCTCTGTGGGTCATTTGCATTTAAGCTGTTCCATCCTGCATGTCCACATGGATAGTCCTTCTCTGAACCCTGCTTATTCAGGTACTATACAGATTATCAGGTTTTAAATATATCAGATAGGGATTTTATACATTAGTTAGGACTGCTCTATAAGGGTATACCTTGACGATTTGGTGGAGCAGCTTAGTATACATTTTTTTGCAAAAAAACGTATCAACTAAATACCCTGTTTTCTTTACATCTTTTGACTAGCACTTGCTGATTACTGTGATTTTTTTTTTTTTTTTTACAACATAGTATTTTTGACCTCACTGTGCTCTTTTGTGTCTTCAAGTTTTCTGGTGGTGTGAACAGGTTCCTATAGACTTGTTCAATGTGCAAGTGGCCCATGTGTTTCTGGTTCTCTAATTGTTCTCTTGTTTCTACAAGACTGGGGAGTCCACCACTCCTCTGTGGGTCATTTGCATTTAAGCTGTTCCATCCTGCATGTCCACATGGATAGTCCTTCTCTGAACCCTGCTTATTCAGGTACTATACAGATTATCAGGTTTTAAATATATCAGATAGGGATTTTATACATTAGTTAGGACTGCTCTATAAGGGTATACCTTGACGATTTGGTGGAGCAGCTTAGTATACATTTTTTTGCAAAAAAACGTATCAACTAAATAACCTGTTTTCTTTACATCTTTTGACTAGCACTTGCTGATTACTGTGATTTTTTTTTTTTACAACATAGTATTTTTGACCTCACTGTGCTCTTTTGTGTCTTCAAGTTTTCTGGTGGTGTGAACAGGTTCCTATAGACTTGTTCAATGTGCAAGTGGCCCATGTGTTTCTGGTTCTCTAATTGTTCTCTTGTTTCTACAAGACTGGGGAGTCCACCACTCCTCTGTGGGTCATTTGCATTTAAGCTGTTCCATCCTGCATGTCCACATGGATAGTCCTTCTCTGAACCCTGCTTATTCAGGTACTATACAGATTATCAGGTTTTAAATATATCAGATAGGGATTTTATACATTAGTTAGGACTGCTCTATAAGGGTATACCTTGACGATTTGGTGGAGCAGCTTAGTATACATTTTTTTGCAAAAAAACGTATCAACTAAATACCCTGTTTCCTTTACATCTTTTGACTAGCACTTGCTGATTACTGTGATTTTTTTTTTTTTACAACATAGTATTTTTGACCTCACTGTGCTCTTTTGTGTCTTCAAGTTTTCTGGTGGTGTGAACAGGTTCCTATAGACTTGTTCAATGTGCAAGTGGCCCATGTGTTTCTGGTTCTCTAATTGTTCTCTTGTTTCTACAAGACTGGGGAGTCCACCACTCCTCTGTGGGTCATTTGCATTTAAGCTGTTCCATCCTGCATGTCCACATGGATAGTCCTTCTCTGAACCCTGCTTATTCAGGTACTATACAGATTATCAGGTTTTAAATATATCAGATAGGGATTTTATACATTAGTTAGGACTGCTCTATAAGGGTATACCTTGACGATTTGGTGGAGCAGCTTAGTATACATTTTTTTGCAAAAAAACGTATCAACTAAATACCCTGTTTTCTTTACATCTTTTGACTAGCACTTGCTGATTACTGTGATTTTTTTTTTTTTTACAACATAGTATTTTTGACCTCACTGTGCTCTTTTGTGTCTTCAAGTTTTCTGGTGGTGTGAACAGGTTCCTATAGACTTGTTCAATGTGCAAGTGGCCCATGTGTTTCTGGTTCTCTAATTGTTCTCTTGTTTCTACAAGACTGGGGAGTCCACCACTCCTCTGTGGGTCATTTGCATTTAAGCTGTTCCATCCTGCATGTCCACATGGATAGTCCTTCTCTGAACCCTGCTTATTCAGGTACTATACAGATTATCAGGTTTTAAATATATCAGATAGGGATTTTATACATTAGTTAGGACTGCTCTATAAGGGTATACCTTGACGATTTGGTGGAGCAGCTTAGTATACATTTTTTTGCAAAAAAACGTATCAACTAAATACCCTGTTTTCTTTACATCTTTTGACTAGCACTTGCTGATTACTGTGATTTTTTTTTTTTTTTTTTTTTTACAACGTAGTATTTTTGACCTCACTGTGCTCTTTTGTGTCTTCAAGACAACAGACATTACAGCATAACAGAAATCTCAGTTCAAAATAGATACCAGGATGAATGAGGGCCCTGCTCGCAAGCTTACAAACTATGAGGAAAAGGGGAGACACGAGAGGTGGATGGTAACAATTGCTTTAGTTATATGTATATATATTACATAGTCTCCTTTATTATTTATATTGCCATCCCTTACACAGTGCCATCTCTTGCTATGTACAGCACCGTCCCTTACATATTGGATTATATAGAGCCATGTTTTTTATTACATACTGTCCTCTCTTGTAAGGTATATAATGCAATGATGGCTGATTTAGCATGGGAAAGCTTCTTTTTTAATGGAGGAGATAATTTACTGGTAGTCTGGTGACTGGCTCCTCCCTCATCAGTCATTTTATAACAAGAGAGCGGACTATAATAAAAGAGGGTGCTGTGAATAACAAAACAAAAAGAATACACTATGTAAGAGACAGCACTGTACATAACAGCAGAGAAAGCTATATAATAAAGGATAGCACCATATATAACTAGATAGGATGGTATGTAATAAGTGACGGTGTTATACATAACAAAAGAGGAAACTATGTAACTAACGATGGTGTTATACATAAGAAGTGAGTACACTATATACTAAGGGACTGCTATACATAAAAAGTGACTACACTGTATACTAAGGGATGTCGCTATAGATTATATGCGAGTACACTATATACTAAGGGACTGTGCTACACATAATAAGTGAGTACACTATATACTAAGGGGCTCTGATATGTATAATAAGTGAGTACACTATGTACTAAGGGACTGTGTTAAAGGGAACCTGTCACCTGTTTTGGCCTGTATAAGATGCGACCACTGCCTTTCAGGGCTTATCTACAGCATTCTATGATGCTGTAGATAAGCCGCCAATCTGATCTGAAAGATAAGAAAATTAAGTTTTATTATACTCACCTGAGAGGCTGTCTGGTCAGATGGGTGTCGCAGGTCTGGGTCTAGCGCCTCCCATCTGAAGGGCAAATAAGTACGCCTGCGCAGGAGCGCGATGCCAGGGATCTACAAACCAAGCAGGAGGGCTACATCGCAAGAAGATGAGAGGCAGTCTGGACCTGCGACACCCATTGGACCGGACCGCACCAGACCGCCCCCTGGGTGAGTATAATAAAACTTATTTTTCTTCACTTGCAGGTTGCATTATAGAATGCTGTAGATAAGACCTGAAAGGCAGTGGCCATATCATATAGCGGCCAAAACAGATGACAGGTTCCCTTTAAACATAATAAGCGATAATAACGTCTTCCTCCACCTCCCCCGTTCTTAAATCCATTATAAATCCCCCTTCCTCCCTTTCCAATCCCCCACACGCTTCATTTTGTTAAGAAGTTAGAAGAGTTAAAAGTTGACCAGCAATTTCTCGCTTTTAAAACAAAATGTAATAAATTAATTTTTTAAGGACCATATCACATTTGAAGAGACTTTGAGGGACCCGTATGACAGAAAATACCCAAAAGTGACACCATTCTGAAAGCTACACCCCTCAAGGTACTCAAAATCACAATCAAATATATTAATCCTTCAGGTACTTCACAGGAATTAATGGAATATGGAAGGAAAAAACTTTTTGTTTAACTTTTTTCACAAATATTTTACTTTAGACCAAAATTTCTTTATTTTCACAAGGAAAACAGGAGAAAACGGACCCCAAAATGTATTTCTCTTGAGCACCTGATACCCCAGATGTGGAGGAAAAAGTACTGTTTGGGTGGACAGAAGGGCTTGGAAAGGGAGGGAGCACCATTTGACTTTCTGAATGCCATGTCCCTTTTGGATTCCCTTGGCATGCATAAACAGTGGAAACTATTTTGGAAAACTAGACTACTCAAGCAACTTATCTAGATGTGTGGTGAGCACCTTTAAACCCCAGGTGCTTCACAGAAATTTGTAATGTTCAGCCGTGAAATAGAATACTTTATTTTTCAACAAAAATGTTCTTTCAGCAGCAATTTTTTTTATTTTCACAAGGGTAACAGTAGAAAATGGACCCTGTTGTGAATTAGACTTTTTGGCTCCCTCTTGTGGTTACTAGTGATATGACTCTGGGATTGTCTTTCCTCAGTTTGGCACCTACCTGGGTCGTTAGTCCAGGGGAGTTGCTATATAAGCTTCCTGGATCCTTAGTCCAGTGCCTGGCATCGTTGTAATCAGATCCTTTCTGTTTGCTCCTGTCTGCTGGTCCGGGTTCGTGCAAAATTAAGCTAAGTCCTGCTTCTTTGTATTTTGGTTATTTGCTTGCTCTCATTTTTGTCCAGCTTGTACTAAATGTGATTCCTGACCTTGCTGGAAGCTCTAGGGGGCTGGTGTTCTCCCCCCGGGCCGTTAGACGGTTCGGGGGTTCTTGAATATCCAGCGTGGATATTTTGATAGGGTTTTTGCTGACCATATAAGTCATCTCACTATATTCTGCTATTAGCTAGTGGGCCTCTCTTTGCTAAATACCTAGCTCATTCTTACGTTTGTCTTTTCCTCTTACCTCACCGTTATTATTTGTTGGGGGCTTGTATCCAACTTTTGGGGTCTTTTCTCTGGAGGCAAGAAAGGTCTTTCTTTTCCCTTCTAGGGTTAGTTAGTTCTCCGGCTGGCGCGAGACGTCTAGAACCAACGTAGGCACGTTCCCCGGCTACTGCTATTTGTGGTGCTAGGATTAGATATATGGTCAGCTCAGTTACCACTGCCCTATGAGCTGGTTTTTTGTGTTTGCAGACTTAGTAATTATTTCTGAGACCCTCTGCCATTGGGGTCATAACAGGACCCCAAAAATTGTTGTGCTATTTGTCTTGAGTATGCCAATATCCCATATGTAGGGGAAAACTACTGCTTGGGTGCATGGAAGGGAAGGAGTATCATTTGACTTTTTGAATGCAAAAATTGGCTGGAATCATTAGGTGATGCCATGTTTCGCTTTCTGCTGAGTATGCAGATACCACATATGTGGAGTTAAAATACTGTTTAGGCTCACAGCAGGGCTCAGAAAAGGAGTGACATTGTGGACGCTGACTTTGATGGAATTGTCTGCTGGTGTCATGTCACATTTGGAGATCCACTGATGTGCCTAAACAGTAGAAAACACAAACATGTGACAACATTTTGGAAGCTAGACCTCTCAAGGAATGTATATAGATATGTGGTTAGCACCTTGAACCCCAAGCTGCTTCACAGAAGTTTATAACGTAGAGCAGTGAAAATAAAACAATCACATTTTTCCCACAATAATGTTATTTTTGCACCATTTTTTTCATTTTCAAAAGGATAGCAGGAGAAAATGGACCACAAAAATTGTTGTGCAATTTCTCCTGAGTATGCTTATACCCCATCTGTGGGGGAAAACTACTGTTTGGGGCCACGGCAGGGCTCGGAAGGGAAGGAGTAGCATTTAACTTTTTGAATACAAAAATTGGTTGGAATCATTAGCTCATGTTGTGCTTGGAGAGCCCTTGATGTGCATAAACAGTGGAAAGCCCCCTCACGTGTCACCATTTTGGAAACTAGACCCCTCAAGGAATGTATCTAGATGTGTGGTAAGCATTTTAATCTCCAAGGTGCTTCATAGAAGTTTATAACATTGAGCTGTGAAAATAAAAAATTTTTCCCACAAAAATGTTATTTTAGCTCAATTTTTTTATCTTCACAAGGGCAACAAGAAAAATACCTTTTGTTGTGCAATTTGTCCTGAGTTTGCCAGGTGCTTCACAGAATTTCACAACGTTGATCTGTGAAAAATAAAAAAGATGTTTTCCTTCAAAACTGTTGTTTTAATCCAATTTTTTTCATTTTCACAAGGATAGCAGGAGAAAATGTAACCCAAAATTTGTTGTGCAATTTCTCCTGAGTACACCGATGCCCCATATGTGGTTGAAATCTACTTTTGACTGGGCACAGTGCAAAGTTTTGAAGGGAAAAAGCACTATATTGTTCAGATTTTGCTGGAATGGTTTGAGAGTGCCATGTCACATTGGTAGAACCACTGAAGTGCCAGAATAGCAGAAACCCCTCATTTATGACCTCATTTTACAAACTACACTCCCAACTGAATTCATTTGGGAATGCACTGATCATGTTGACACAATATGTGCCTTACAGAATTTTATACTATTGGGTGGTGAAGAAAGAATAATTATATTTTTTGCCACTAAAATGTTGCTTTAGCCCCAAGTTTTTCATTTTTCTAAGGGCTAATTTGAAAAAATGGACCTCTTTGTTGTAAAAATGTCTCCTGGGTGCGCCAATACTCTACATGTAAACAGGAAATATTTTTCAGGCATAGTGCAAAGCTCTTAAGGGTAGGTGCGCCATGTTATTTTGCAGATTTTACTGTTATGTTTTGTGGGTGCTGTGACCCATTGGGAGAATCCTCAGATCATCACCGATCCTCCACCAAATTTTACAGTGGGTGCAAGACACTGTGGCTTGTACGCCTCTCCGGGTCTCTGTGCAACCATTAGACAAACAGGTGTTGATCTGTGGATGATTCAGCAGGGCTGGAATTGGGCAGGTTGTTCTTTGCGAAGGACGTATGAATCAAGTCACATACAAGGTTATCCTGGAAAACCAGTTGATTCCTTCTGCTCAGGCAATGTTCCCCCACTCTGAGGACTGGTTTTTCCAGCAGGACAATGCGCCATGCCACACAGCTAGGCAGAGGCATAGCTAGGGTTTTGGTCCAGGGGGGCAAGCTTCTGAGTAGGCCCCTAACCAGGTAACCTTGATTACAACTCGGTGATGCGCCCTAATACTGGAGGAGAACCTCAGCAGATGACCGCGCTGTTATTGAAAATAATCTCTATGTAAAGACCAACACTGATATTACCACCATATGGTCAGTGGTAGATACCAGTCCTACAGAACATACAAGAGATCACAGCACAGTTATAGATAATGACTTACCGCTGACGTCTAGTGTTTCGCATTCCGATACCGCAAGTATCGGGTATCGGCCGATATTTGCTGTATCGGAATTCCGATACCGAGATCCGATACTTTTGTGGTATCGGGAATCGGAATCGGAAGTTCCCAGTGTATGGTTCCCAGGGTCTGAAGGAGAGACAACTCTCCTTCAGGCCCTGGGATCCATATCCATGTAAAAAATAAAGAATTAAAATAAAAAATAGGGATATACTCACCCTCGGACGCGCCCTGGTAGTAACCGGCAGCCTTCTTTGCTTAAAATGAGCGCGTTCAGCACCTTCCATGACGTCACGGCTTCTGATTGGTCGCGTGCTGCTCATGTGACCGCCACGCGACCAATCACAAGCCGCGACGTCATCCCTCAGGTCCTAAATTCCCTTCTAGGAATTTAGGACCTGAGGGATGACGTCACGGCTTCTGATTGGTCGCGTGGCGGTCACATGAGCGGCACGCGACCAATCAGAAGCCGTGACATCATGGAAGGTACTGAACGCGCTCATTTTAAGCAAAGAAGGCTGCCTGTTCACAGCGGTAAGGTCCAGGCTGCATCGGAGAGGTGAGTATATCAATATTTTTTATTTTAATTCTTTATTTTACACATTAATATGGATCCCAGGGCCTGAAGGAGAGTTTCCTCTCCTTCAGACCCTGGGAACCATCAGGGATACCTTCCGATACTTGAGTCCCATTCACTTGTATTGGTATCGGGTATCGGTATCGGATCAGATCCGATACTTTGCCGGTATCGGCCGATGCTTTCCGATACCGATACTTTCAAGTATCGGACGGTATCGCTCAACACTACTGACGTCCTTTCTGATGGAATCGTTCACTTTTCCCGTCTTTTCCATCTGGCCCAGACCGACATGACAACTTCTTCCAGCCAGGACTCGTCTGCAGAGATTACAACAAAGACACATTTCACTTCTCATATTCCAGCCCCATCACCATCTATCCCCAACCTGCAAACTCCTCATCCTGCTGATACCCCAATACTAAGCTGCTGTTGCCATATGTGTCCCTATTTCTGCCCCTGATACCCCAAGACTGAGCCGCTGCTGCTGTATGTGTCCCTATTACTGCACGTGATACCCCATATACTGAGCCGCTGCCGTATGTGTCCCTATTACTGCCTGATACCCCAATACTGAGACGCTGCTGCCGTATGTGTCGCTATTACTGCCCCTGATACTCCAATACTGAGCTGCTGCTGCCGTAAGTGTCCCTATTACTGCACCTGATACCCCCAATACTGAGACGCTGCTGCCGTATGTGTCGCTATTACTGCCCCTGATACTCCAATACTGAGCTGCTGCTGCCGTATGTGTCCCTATTACTACACCTGATACCCCAATACTGAGCCGCTGCTGCCGTATGTGTCCCTATTACTGCACCTGATACCCCAATACTGAGCCGCTGCTGCCGTATGTGTCCCTATTACTGCACCTGCTGTGTGGTTCTCTGTGACCTCTAAATTCTAAGGTAACCCTCTATAATATAGTATTGCCGGGTGCAAGTGCAGCGCCCCAGAGTCCTGGTCATTGCAGTAACGTCGCTCTGCCACTAAGGGGAGTGATGTTACGTCTGATTGCACTAAAGGAGTTCACCTGATCAGGTAACACACACACTACACTTCACACTCCGGCCACCAGGGGGAGTGGTTCTATCTAGTAGGCCACTCCTCACACTCTGGTAAAACTGGGGGTTGGACAGGAAGACAGGGAGAAGTAACTGAGAAGAGCTAGAGAGAGGACCTGTCAGGGATGGGCTCCTGATAGATTCCTAAGAAAGGACAAAAAGTGAGAAAACGGGAATACAGCAAAGAGGCGATAGGACCAGAAGGAGTCGTGCTGTAAGATCGAGGCAACATCCTTCTGAGGCGCAAACAGTCGGTGGCCGGAACGCCGAGCAAGTAAGAGACTCTAAGCATTACTTCAAACCATGGCAGGATAGCCAATTATAGGTTGGCTGTCTCACCCAAATCACCTAAGCAGACAACGGAGGCAGCTGTGGGAGAGGGGTGACTCTATGGTCCCGGAAGAACTCCAGGCCTACCCCGTCATACGGGTGCGTCCTAACCATATCATCTGGGGGACGGAGAGAACGAACATCAGAGACAGACAGAATCAGTTGTGAGGACTGTCCCGGGGTGCTCAGCAGGGAAGGACTACAACACACACAGGCGCTAGAAGGTAGACACTGATTCCCACCTGTGAAGGGAACTCCTGATGTGCCTTCGGACCGGCCGGTCTCAGACAGCCCTGTTAACAGTGCTCTGGATTGAGTACCTCGAGACCTTCAGTAAAGCGGTAAAGAGACTGCAACCTGGTGTCCTCGTTATTCACCGCGACCTGCACCGCACCATAACATCATCACATTCTCAACTTTCACTGGACGCCCCTCAGCAGGGTCACGGACCGGGCCTAGCCACCGTGACAACCCCAGGACTGAGACACAGAGGTCCGGTACCGGGTACCACTCGGCCCTGCGGCAGTGGGGGCGCTCCACAAGTGCCCTAGAAAACAGCACCCACATTTTGCCCCCTAGAAACTAATATTGCCCTGTGTATAATGCCCCCTCACTGTATAGTACCACCCACACAATATACTGACCCCTTAGTAGCCCCTAAACTGTTTGCTGGCTCCAACACTGTATGATGGCCCCTTCACTGTAATTTCCACACTGTGTGATGGCCCCCATAGATAACCTTCATATAGTATAATGTGCCAGATAGTCCTCAATATAATACAAGGCAGCACCCCTATAGGCAGACGCTGTAGTATAAGGCAGTACCCCCATAGGCAGATCCTGTATATAAGGCAGCACCCCCATAGTCAGATCCTGTATATAAGGCAGCACCCCCAAAGGCAGATCTTATATATAAGGCAGCACCACTCCATAGGCAGATCCTGTATATAAGGCAGCACCCCCGTAGGCAGATCTTGTATATAAGGCAGCAGCCCCCCATAGGCAGATCCTGTATATAAGGCAGCACCCCCCATAGGCAGAACTTGTATATAAGGCAGCACCCCCATAGGCAGATCCTGTATATAAGGCAGCACCCCCCATAGGTAGATCCTGTATATAAGGCAGCACCCCCCCATAGGCAGATCCTGTATATAAGGCAGCACCCCCTCCCTTAGGCAGATCCAGTATATAAGACAGCACCCCATAAAAAAAACAATAAATACTCACCTCTCTTCCTCCTTTTTCCAGCGTCGCTCCCTGCTCCCACTCATCTCCTGACAGTGGGTGCCGGGTGGTGACGTCATCGCGCCCGCTGTCAGACGATGTGGGGGATGATGGGAGAAGGAGCGCAGCGCAGCAAAGCACTCCTTCCCTCATCACTGCGGTCAGCTGTATCGGCTAAATGCCGATACAGCTCACCAAGCGATGACAGGCAGGGGGCCCACTGCTGGCACCGGGCCTCCTGACTGCTCAGGGGCCTCATAACGACAGAGCAGGGAGATCAATTCTCCCTGCTCTACCGCAGAAGGCAACTGTATCAGCACGCTGCGCGCGCCGATTCAGTTCCAGTAGCGTAGCTCTGGGTGGGCTCCCTCAGAGCACCGGGCCCGGGGCGCCCGCACCCTCTGCCCCCCTGGAAGCTACTCTACTGCAGCTAGGTCAATCAAGGTGTGCATGAAGGACCACCACATCAAATCCCTGTCATAGCAAGACCAATCTCCAGACCTGAACCGCATTGAAAACCTCTGGAATGTAATCAAGAAGAAGATGGATTGTCACAAGCCATAAAACAAAGAAGAACTGCTTAATTTTTTGTACCAGGAGTGGCATAAGGTCACCCAAAGCAGTGTGAAAGACTGGTGGAAAGCATGCCAAGACGCATGAAAGCTGTGATTAAAAATCATGGTTATTCCACAAAATATTGATTTCTGAACTCTGAGTTAAAACATTAGTATTGCTTCTAAATCATTATGAACTTCTATTTGTCTTGCATTATTTGAGGTCTGCAAGCAATGTATTTTTTGCTATTTTGACCATTTCTTATTTTCAGAAAATAAATACAAAATTTATTGCTTGGAACTTTCGGAGAGATGATGTCAGTAGTTTATAGAATAAAAGAACAATTTACATTTTACTCAAAAATATACCTGTAAAGAGAAACATCAGAGAAACTGAAAATTTTGCAGTGGTCTCTTAATTTTTGCC
Organism: Ranitomeya variabilis; assembly: GCF_051348905.1. Classification (NCBI taxonomy): domain Eukaryota; kingdom Metazoa; phylum Chordata; class Amphibia; order Anura; family Dendrobatidae; genus Ranitomeya; species Ranitomeya variabilis. The sequence continues at coordinate 131,871,100 of NC_135235.1, read as the reverse complement.
AGCGCTGTATGTATATATATACTGGATATATATATATATATATATATATATATATATATATATATATATATATATATATATATATATATATATATCTAGCTATATAATCGTCTAAGGGTCACTTCCGTCTGTTTGTCTGCCTGTCTGTCACGGAAATCCCGCGTCGCTGATTGGTCGCGAATCAGCGACGGGCACAGTCCGGCCGCGAATTTGCCCCTTGCTACTCTCCGTCAGTGCCTCCTCCATACGCGAGACCACTACGTCATCATCTCGCGAGACCACAATGCATTCTTCGGACCGGAGCATCGCGAGGAGCATTGCTAAACACCTGGCCTGGATCCGGGGGCCGCCGGAAGGTGAGTATATAACTATTTTTTATTTTAATTCTTTTTTTAACAGGGATATGGTGCCCACATTGCTATATACTACGTGGGCTGTGTAAGATACTACATGGGCTGTGTTATATACTGCATGGGCTGTGTTATATACTGCATGGGCTGTGTTATATACTACGTCTCTGTGCCATATACAACGTGGCTGTGCAATATATTACATGGCTGGGCAATATACTACGTGGCTGTGTTATATACTAAGTGAGCTGTGCTATATACTACGTGGGCTGTGATATATACTACGGTGGCTGTACTATATACTACGTGGGCTGTGTTATATACTATGTGGCTTGTGTTATATACTGCATGGGCTGTGCTATATACTACGTGGTCTGTGCTATATACTACGTGGCCTGTGCTATATAATATGTGGCCTGTGCTATATACTACGTTGCTGTGCTATATACTATGTGGGCTGTTATATACTATGTAGCTGTGTTATATGCTACGTTGCTGTGCTATATGCTACGTGAGCTGTCATGATTCTCAATGGCGAGAGAACATAGCCCAGCATATATAAGAACTAGCTCTTGGAAGATGGAATCTAAACTGACCATGAACTAAACCTGCCGCACAATTAACAGTGGCCGGGTAGCGTGCCTACGTTTTATCCCTAGACGCCCAGCGCCAGCCGGAGGACTAACTAATCCTAGCAGAGGAAAATACAGTCCTGGCTCACCTCTAGAGAAATTTCCCCAAAAGGCAGACAGAGGCCCCCACATATATTGGCGGTGATTTTAGATGAAATGACAAACGTAGTATGAAAATAGGTTTAGCAAAATCGAGGTCCGTTTACTAGATAGCAGGAAGACAGAAAGGGCACTTTCATGGTCAGCTGAAAACCCTATCAAAACACCATCCAGAAATTACTTTAAGACTCTAGTATTAACTCATAACACCAGAGTGGCAATTTCAGATCACAAGAGCTTTCCAGACACAGTAACGAAACAGCAGCTGTGAACTGGAACAAAATGCAAAAACAAACAAGGACGAAAGTCCAACTTAGCTGGGAGTTGTCTAGTAGCAGGAACATGCAAAGAAAGGCTTCTGATAACATTGTTGACCGGCATGAAACTGACAGAGGAGCAAGGTTATATAGAGACTCCCACATCCTGATGGGAACAGGTGAACAGAGAGGATGATGCACACAAGTTCAATTCCACCAGTGGCCACCGGGGGAGCCCAGAATACAATTTCACAACAGTACCCCCCCCTCAAGGAGGGGGCACCGAACCCTCACCAGAACCACCAGGGCGATCAGGATGAGCCCTATGAAAGGCACGGACAAGATCGGAGGCATGAACATCAGAGGCAGTCACCCAAGAATTATCCTCCTGACCGTATCCCTTCCATTTGACCAGATACTGGAGTTTCCGTCTGGAAACACGGGAGTCTAAGATCTTTTCCACAACGTACTCCAACTCACCCTCAACCAACACCGGAGCAGGAGGCTCAACGGAAGGCACAACCGGTACCTCATACCTGCGCAATAATGACCGATGAAAAACATTATGAATAGAAAAAGATGCAGGGAGGTCCAAACGGAAGGACACAGGGTTAAGAATCTCCAATATCTTGTACGGGCCGATGAACCGAGGCTTAAACTTAGGAGAAGAAACCCTCATAGGGACAAAACGAGAAGACAACCACACCAAGTCCCCAACAAAAAGCCGAGGACCAACACGACGACAGCGGTTGGCAAAAAGCTGAGTCTTCTCCTGGGACAACTTCAAATTGTCCACTACCTGCCCCCAAATCTGATGCAACCTCTCCACCACAGCATCCACTCCAGGACAATCCGAAGATTCCACCTGACCGGAGGAAAATCGAGGATGAAACCCCGAATTACAGAAAAACGGGGACACCAAGGTGGCAGAGCTGGCCCGATTATTGAGGGCGAACTCCGCCAATGGCAAAAAAGCAACCCAATCATCCTGATCCGCAGACACAAAACACCTCAAATATGTCTCCAAGGTCTGATTCGTCCGCTCGGTCTGGCCATTAGTCTGAGGATGGAAAGCAGACGAAAAAGACAAATCTATGCCCATCCTAGCACAGAATGCCCGCCAAAATCTAGACACGAATTGGGTCCCTCTGTCAGAAACGATATTCTCCGGAATACCATGCAAACGAACAACATTTTGAAAAAACAGAGGAACCAACTCGGAAGAAGAAGGCAACTTAGGCAAGGGAACCAAATGGACCATCTTAGAGAAACGGTCACACACCACCCAGATGACAGACATCTTCTGAGAAACAGGCAGATCCGAAATAAAATCCATCGAGATGTGCGTCCAAGGCCTCTTCGGAATAGGCAAGGGCAACAACAATCCACTAGCCCGAGAACAACAAGGCTTGGCCCAAGCACAAACGTCACAAGACTGCACAAAGCCTCGCACATCTCGTGACAGGGAAGGCCACCAGAAGGACCTTGCCACCAAATCCCTGGTACCAAAGATTCCAGGATGACCTGCCAACGCAGAAGAATGAACCTCAGAGATGACTCTACTGGTCCAATCATCAGGAACAAACAGTCTACCAGGTGGGCAACGATCCGGTCTATCCGCCTGAAACTCCTGCAAGGCCCGCCGCAGGTCTGGAGAAACGGCAGACAATATCACTCCATCCTTAAGGATACCTGTGGGCTCAGAATTACCAGGGGAGTCAGGCTCAAAACTCCTAGAAAGGGCATCCGCCTTAACATTCTTAGAACCCGGTAGGTATGACACCACAAAATTAAACCGAGAGAAAAACAACGACCAGCGCGCCTGTCTAGGATTCAGGCGCCTGGCAGACTCAAGGTAAATTAAATTTTTGTGGTCAGTCAATACCACCACCTGATGTCTGGCCCCCTCAAGCCAGTGACGCCACTCCTCAAAAGCCCACTTCATGGCCAAAAGCTCCCGATTCCCAATATCATAATTCCGCTCGGCGGGCGAAAATTTACGGGAAAAAAAAGCACAAGGTCTCATCACGGGGCAGTCAGAACTTCTCTGCGACAACACCGCCCCAGCTCCGATTTCAGAAGCGTCGACCTCAACCTGAAAAGGAAGAGCAACATCAGGCTGACGCAACACAGGGGCGGAAGAAAAGCGGCGCTTAAGTTCCCGAAAGGCCTCCACAGCATCAGGGGACCAATCAGCAACATCAGCACCCTTCTTAGTCAAATCACTCAATGGTTTAACAACATCAGAAAAACCAGCAATAAATCGACGATAAAAGTTAGCAAAGCCCAAAAATTTCTGAAGACTCTTAAGAGAAGAGGGTTGCGTCCAATCACCAATAGCCTGAACCTTGACAGGATCCATCTCGATGGAAGAGGGGGAAAAAATGTATCCCAAGAAGGAAATCTTTTGAACCCCAAAAACGCACTTAGAACCCTTCACACACAAGGAATTAGACCGCAAAACCTGAAAAACCCTCCTGACCTGCTGGACATGAGAGTCCCAGTCATCCGAAAAAATCAGAATATCATCCAGATACACAATCATAAATTTATCCAAATAATCGCGGAAAATGTCATGCATAAAGGACTGGAAGACTGAAGGGGCATTTGAAAGACCAAAAGGCATCACCAAATACTCAAAGTGGCCCTCGGGCGTATTAAATGCGGTTTTCCACTCATCCCCCTGCTTGATTCGCACCAAATTATACGCCCCTCGGAGATCAATCTTAGAGAACCACTTGGCCCCCTTTATACGAGCAAACAAATCAGTCAGCAGTGGTAACGGATATTGATATTTAACCGTGATTTTATTCAAAAGCCGATAATCAATACACGGCCTCAAAGAGCCATCTTTCTTAGACACAAAGAAAAAACCGGCTCCTAAGGGAGATGACGAAGGACGAATATGTCCCTTTTCCAAGGACTCCTTTATATATTCTCGCATAGCAGCGTGTTCAGGCACAGACAGATTAAATAAACGACCCTTAGGGTATTTACTACCCGGGATCAAATCTATGGCACAATCGCACTCCCGGTGCGGAGGTAGTGAACCAAGCTTGGGTTCTTCAAAAACGTCACGATAGTCAGACAAGAATTCAGGAATCTCAGAGGGAATAGATGATGAAATGGAAACCAAAGGTACGTCCCCATGAGTCCCTTTACATCCCCAGCTTAACACAGACATAGCTTTCCAGTCGAGGACTGGGTTATGAGATTGCAGCCATGGCAATCCTAGCACCAAAACATCATGTAGATTATACAGCACCAGAAAGCGAATAATCTCCTGGTGATCCGGATTAATACGCATAGTTACTTGTGTCCAGTATTGTGGTTTATTACTAGCCAATGGGGTGGAGTCAATCCCCTTCAGAGGTATAGGAGCTTCCAAAGGCTCCAAATCATACCCACAGCGTTTGGCAAAGGACCAATCCATAAGACTCAAAGCGGCGCCAGAGTCGACATAGGCGTCCGCGGTAATAGATGATAAAGAACAAATCAGGGTCACAGATAGAATAAACTTAGACTGTAAAGTGCTAATTGAAACAGACTTGTCAAGCTTCTTAGTACGCTTAGAGCATGCTGATATAACATGAGTTGAATCACCACAATAGAAGCACAACCCATTTTTTCGTCTAAAATTCTGCCGCTCGCTTCTGGACAGAATTCTATCACATTGCATATTTTCTGGCGTCTTCTCAGTAGACACCGCCAAATGGTGCACAGGTTTGCGCTCCCGCAGACGCCTATCGATCTGAATAGCCATTGTCATGGACTCATTCAGACCCGCAGGCACAGGGAACCCCACCATAACATCCTTAATGGCATCAGAGAGACCTTCTCTGAAAATCGCCGCCAGGGCGCACTCATTCCACTGAGTAAGCACAGACCATTTACGGAATTTTTGGCAGTATATTTCAGCTTCATCTTGCCCCTGAGATAGGGACATCAAAGCTTTTTCCGCCTGAAGCTCTAAATGAGGTTCCTCATAAAGCAACCCCAAGGCCAGAAAAAACGCATCCACATTGAGCAACGCAGGATCCCCTGGTGTCAATGCAAAAGCCCAATCTTGAGGGTCGCCCCGGAGCAAGGAAATTACAATCCTGACCTGCTGTGCAGGATCTCCGGCAGAGCGAGACTTCAGGGACAAAAACAATTTGCAATTATTTTTAAAATTTTGAAAGCAAGATCTATTCCCTGAAAAAAATTCAGGCAAAGGAATTCTAGGTTCAGACATAGGTGCATGAACAACAAAATCTTGCAAATTTTGTACCTTCGTGGCGAGATTATTCAAACCTGTAGCTACACTCTGAAGATCCATTTCAAACAGGTGAACACAGAGCCATTCAAGGATTAGAAGGAGAGAAAGAGAGGAAGGCTGCAGTATAGGCAGACTAGCAAGTGATTCAATTATGAGCACACTCAGAACTAGAGAAGAAAAAAAAAAAAAATTTTCAGCAGACTTCTTTTTTCTCTCCTTTCTCAGCCAATAATTTAACCCTTTTTGGCCGGTCAAACTGTCATGATTCTCAATGGCGAGAGAACATAGCCCAGCATATATAAGAACTAGCTCTTGGAAGATGGAATCTAAACTGACCATGAACTAAACCTGCCGCACAATTAACAGTGGCCGGGTAGCGTGCCTACGTTTTATCCCTAGACGCCCAGCGCCAGCCGGAGGACTAACTAATCCTGGCAGAGGAAAATACAGTCCTGGCTCACCTCTAGAGAAATTTCCCCAAAAGGCAGACAGAGGCCCCCACATATATTGGCGGTGATTTTAGATGAAATGACAAACGTAGTATGAAAATAGGTTTAGCAAAATCGAGGTCCGTTTACTAGATAGCAGGAAGACAGAAAGGGCACTTTCATGGTCAGCTGAAAACCCTATCAAAATACCATCCTGAAATTACTTTAAGACTCTAGTATTAACTCATAACATCAGAGTGGCAATTTCAGATCACAAGAGCTTTCCAGACACAGTAACGAAACAGCAGCTGTGAACTGGAACAAAATGCAAAAACAAACAAGGACGAAAGTCCAACTTAGCTGGGAGTTGTCTAGTAGCAGGAACATGCAAAGAAAGGCTTCTGATAACATTGTTGACCGGCATGAAACTGACAGAGGAGCAAGGTTATATAGAGACTCCCACATCCTGATGGGAACAGGTGAACAGAGAGGATGATGCACACAAGTTCAATTCCACCAGTGGCCACCGGGGGAGCCCAGAATCCAATTTCACAACAGTGAGCTGTGTTATATACTTTGTGGACTGTGCTATATGCTACGTGGCTGTGCTATATGCTATGTGGGCTGTGTTATATACTACGTGGGCTTCGCTAATTGGTCGTGCCCGGCCGGCCAAATCCTGTATATAAATTGCATTATTCTAAGAACTTCATAAATAAACTACATACATATTCTAGAATACCCGAATCGTTAGAATCGGGCCACCATCTAGTATATATATATATATATATAATTTTCTGATTTATTTACCTTTTACTTTTTTACATTTTGTTTCTACTTTGTTCCTCTATGGGACTTTCACTCTCAGCAGCCTGAGCGCAGTTATAATTCATTGCAATGCATGAGCATTGCAATTGATTATAAATGTCAGTGCTGTACTGACACAAGCCCCTGAGACCATGCTCTGAGCATGATTTGAGGGTCTTGCCATAGCCTGGTGACCTGGATATCGTCATGAAGACATCAAATCACCATGGCAATGATAGGGCCCTTGCGATGACTTCACGAGGGTGCCAATCAGATTGCAGAGGGGGCTCCCTCACTCTGCATTTCTGCTTAATGCTGCAATTGCAAGCAATCATGGTATTTAGGGGGTTAAAGTGGTGACGGGTGTCATCTGTCAATATCAAGCGGTACTGCGCGGCAATCGCCTGAACGTATTGAGTACTTCCAAGGTCGTGAAGGGATTAAGGGTAGCATAGCTCTTGGTGGGTGACCTGTGTGGGGCTGCCCTTGAGCATGGGGCCCTGGGCAACCGCACACTCTGCCGCTCAGTAGCTACACTACTGATATAATTGGCAGCTCCAGGCAATGGCACCGATGAATTTTCACAGCACATAGAGTAACTGTAGACTCGTAGCTTTTGACTGGAAAGCCCCTTTAAGGACTTCTATCAGCTTTTTTTTTCATCTCGGAAAACTGATAAAACTCTGACCAGTGTGTCAGTTTTCACCTTAAGGCCATGTGCACACGTTGAGTATTTGGTGAGTCTTTGTAAGCAAAAACAAGGAATGTGTGAAAAATGTAGAAGTGCTGCACGTGTTTCTATTATACTTTTCCGTTCCACTCCTGACTCACCAAATACTCAATGTCTACACGTGGCCTTAACAGTTTGATCATGCTCTGATGAAACTCTGACAAAAAAATTGATGAAAAATTGACCATGTTTTGCATACAAGAAGAATTATCGACATCTGAAAGAACCCTAAGTGATGTCTAACTTAATTCCTTGGGTTGGTACAATTAGAGTTATACCAAATTTATATTTTTTTGGGGGTATAATTTTTGCTAATTTTACCCGCAGAAGGCTCACTCAGAAGTCAATGATTTTTCTCTTGCGCAAAAAAATTATCCTTGTTTCATCAGTGTTTTTCATCTAATTTTCAACACATTTTGTTCAATGTCAATTTTTACTGCCCAAATTTCAATAGATTTTCTCATATGAAAAAAAAAATGATCTAACAGTCCATGAAAAATCGACAGAACCCAGATAGTATCCAAGGGCTATCTGAATTTTTCATGGACTGTTTGGTCCATGACTCAGATCAAAATTGTATATGTCTCTGATACTGCCGGATCCACTCAGTATGCAAAAATACATGGACATGTGAACAGCTGCTTAGACCATAATAGGTACAAGTTCCATCCATGAAAAACATGGATAGCACTTGTATGTGAATAACTGGTTGGTATCTGATTGAGCCCTTAGGCTACATTCACACGAATGTATAAAAAATTGTCTAATTTTTATACCTCCTACAAAATGATGAATCTTCATATGCATTTTCGTCCGTACTACACATTTGTTTTTATAAAACCTACAAGAAACAAAATGAGCAAAAACCCTGCTGAAACTAAAAAGCAAAAGTGCATTTAAATAACACAGAGTTCTTAGTAATATTTGTTTTGAACAAAGATGTATGTGAAAATGCATGTATACCAACTCAAACCAAGCTCAATTATTGTATCTTTTCTTTGTATTTTTGCATTGTGTGCAAGCCGGGGTGTGGCCTCCCTTTCCTGAGCTGGAAATTACATTTAAAGGCTGTTGAAAAAGCTGCATGCAAAACGTGCTTCCGGGGGCTCTCCTGGGGACACTGCAGTTGAATCTCACTATGGGTAAGCTATTCTGAACTGATTATGGATATTTTGTGACTCATGCACTATGCCCTTTATCTTCTATGCTTTGGATATACAGTAGCTGGCTACTATAAACCTACAGGCTATTTAACTTCATATCTTTCTCTCTGGTTTCTGATCAGTATGGACCCTTGATTAATATGGCCCAGGGTGTATTTAGGAATCCTGCCTTTTTCACCTTTGTTCTATTATTGTTCTAATCATTTATGCTTGTATATTGATTTGTATTGTTTTCAATAAATAAATTATATGTATTATATTTTTAAGTCAGCACTCCTCTTCTCTTTTTGCTTCAAGCTCAATATTTGTTTTTATAAGTAAAAATATATTACAAGACCAAATACAAATACAGTTTCCTGTGCTAAGGATTGCAATGGATCCATGAAAATCAGATGCTATATGGTTGAACTGTATGGAACCCTATTTTTTTTGTACACTCATAGACTTGAATAGGTGCATCTGCAGCGCCCCAGAGTCCTGGTCGTTGCAGTACTGATGCTCCACCGCTAAGGGGGGCTATGGTACGTCTGATGGCACTGAAGGAGTTCACCTGACCAGGTATCACAGACACCAATACACTTCACAGTCTGGCCTCCAGGGGGAGCTAAGGGCACTATGTATTAGGCCACTCCTCACAATCTGGTAAAACTGGGGGTTAGGTAGGAAGTTAGTTAGAAGCTGACTGGGTTGGAACCAGGCAACATCCTGTGGCAGAGGGTGTTGCAGGGGAAGATTCAGGGGGGTCCCTGTCAGGGGTGGGATCCTGACAGAGGCCTAGCGAACAGAAAGAACGGTACGGGACCGTGCCTGCACTTCGTTGCGGTGGTACCCCAAGAAAGGACAAGAAGCGAGGTTTATTGTGCTGAGTGAGAAACGAGATCAACGCAACAAGGAGAAACACCAGTAGGAGTCGTGCTGTAAGTCTAGGCAACATCCTACTGAGGAGCGCAGCCGGTGGCCGGAACGCCGAGGAAGTACAGAGCTCCAGGCCTTACTTCAAACCTATGGCAGGACAGTCAGTTATAGGCGGGCTGTCTCAGTCAAATCACCAAAGAAGACATGGGGGCAACATTTGGAAAGGGGCGACTCTAGGGTCCCGGAAGACCTCCGAGCCTACCCGTCATACGGGTGCGTCCTAGCCATATCATCTGGGGGACGAAGCAGAACATCATAATCGAGTTGTGAGGGAACTTCAGAAACAGACACAACAGTTGTGGGGACTATCCCGTAAGCACAGCAGGGGAGGACCACAACACACAAGCGCTAGAAGGTAGGCACAGATTTCCACCTGCAAAGGGAACCCTGGAGGTGCCATCGGACCGGCCGGAATTGCGCAGCCCGGTTAACCGTATTCTGGACTGAGGATCCTGAAGCCTTCAGTAAAGAGGTAAAGAGACTGCAACCTGGTGTCCTCGTTATTTACTGCGACCTGCACCGCACCACCACAACATCATCACCATCCACACCCTTCATTGGACGCCCCTCAGCAGGGTCACGGACCGGGTCTAGCCACCATGACAACCCTAGAGCAGAGACTCAGAGGCCCGGTACCGGGTACCCCTCGGCCCTGCGGCAGTGGGGGTGCTCCACATCTCATCTGAAGCAGAGAAGAGATTAGTGCATGCGGAAGAGATAACTGCAAATTTTTTCATGCTGACATTCGGTTTTTGAGTAAAAAAAAATTCATCTCAACAACCCAATTGAATGACAATGATACAAGTGATGTCCATGTAATGACAGTTTTTTCTATGGACAGAACTCAAACTGTAAATGCGGTCATGTGATTTTAGCCTTAAAACACTTTTTTTAAAATTTTTATATTCTGAGAGCAATATCTATTATATTTTCATATAAATAGCTGAATGAGGATTTCTTTTTAATCGGATGAGTTGAAGTTTTTCCAAGTACCAATTTTGGAGTACATACTGTTGTTTATTACTATTTTTCCAAGTTTTCCTGATACAGAATGAACAAAAGTCAACAATTCAGAATTTGATTTTATTTTTTCACAGCTCACCATGGGGTAAAAGTTATAAGACTACTTTTATTCAAGTGCTCAGTTTAATGACAGCAGTTTTAGATTTACATAGTTTGTTTGGCTACTTCTGCAAACTAAAAAATATTTAAAAAAATTGTCTCTATAAGATTTATTTTAAAAAAAATGGTGTTTTTATTGCCATATTCTGAAAGCTATACCTTTTTACAGTGACTTCAAGCAGAGCCATATGAGGTCTTGTGTTCTGCAGGTTAAGTTGACATTTTCAGCTATATTATGTTAATAAGTATGACATTTTCATCACTTTTTATTCTACTTTGTGTCAGTATGATGAATTGGCTGCATTTTGGGCATGGTTTTCATTTATTTTTTGTTATAATATTCACTGTACAGGATAAACAGGGCCGCCATCAGGGCATTACTGCTCGTACTGCTGTATGGGGCCCGGTGAACAGCAGTACACAGAGGGGCCCGCAAATCTGGGAGCCCGCTTATGTACTACTGTTCATTGGGCCCCATCGTGCTGCCCAGTGGTCGCTCTGCAGTGCACACGTCAGCGCTGGGGTCCAGGAGCAATCCCGGAGCTGTGCACGGCTGTCATACTTTGACAGCTACGCAGCTCTTGCTCCCTCTGTCTTGGTGGTACGCGCTGCCCAACCTGTACAGGGGACTGCACATGATGTGGGGAGGGGGGTTAAAGGGAGTCTGCACATGATGATGTGGAGGCTTAAAGGGGGACTGCACATGATGTGGGGAGGGGGTTAAAGGGGACTGCACATGAAGTGGGGGGTTAAAAGGAACTGCAAGGGATGACATGGGGTTAAAGGAGACTGCACATGATGAAGTGGGGTAAAGGGGACTGCACATGATGAAGTGGGGGGGAGGAGGACTGCAAATGATGAAGTGTGGGAGGGAACGGGAGACTGCAAATGATGAATTGAGAGTGAGGGAAGAGGGACAGCAACTTAATTGAAGGTGGGGGTGGGCAGAGCAAATGCTGTTCAGCAGAGAGCAAATAATAATGAATTTTGAGGGTGGGGGGGTAAATGATGTATTGAATGTGGGAGTGGAGCTGTTAATAATAAAAAGAGGGTGAGAGAGGGAAGACATGACAATGAATTGGGGCGGAAGAGTCATGTAAATATAATGAGTCGTGGGAGTTGGAGGTACATAGTGGGAGCGTTGAGTATGCAGTGACGTAATGAATTGGGGGGAAAGAGTACAGGGGCTAATTCATTTATATATTTATTAGGTGGAGAAAGTGGCTATATATATAGCTAGAAGGGGCTCAGTGGCGTATTACAATTTATATTTGGAATGGTGGGTTGCATAATAACCAATTATGTATTAATGGTGTGTATATATCTATATTCCGTTGTGTAGTGTAGAAGAAAGGGAAAAAGAGGGAAATGTGCTCTGGAAGTGGTGCTCTATGTAACTGTGTTATTTTATGCAGAGATGAGTCCTGGCTGGAAGAAGTGATGCCGGTTCTGTGCAGCATGAAAAAGAAAAGCAAAGATGAAGGACTTCAGCTAGAGACGTCACTGGTGAGTCAGTGTGTTACCTGTACACTGACAATATACACTGTATACTATATACAGAGCTCCTGTGTATAATGTCACCAGTAGTGTTGAGCATTCCGATACCGCAAGTATCGGGTATCGGCCGATACTTGCGGTATCGGAATTCCGATACCGAGATCCGATACTTTTGTGGTATCGGGAATCGGAATCGGAAGTTCCCAGTGTATGGTTCCCAGGGTCTGAAGGAGAGAAAACTCTCCTTCAGGCCCTGGGATCCATATCCATGTAAAAAATAAAGAATTAAAATAAAAAATAGGGATATACTCACCCTCTGACGCGCCCTGGTAGTAACCGGCAGCCTGCTTTGCTTAAAATGAGCGCGTTCAGCACCTTCCATGATGTCACGGCTTCTGATTGGTCGCGTGCCGCTCATGTGACCGCCACGTGACCAATCACAAGCTGTGACATCATTCTCAGGTCCTAAATTCCTAATTCTAGGAATTTAGGACCTGAGAATGACGTCACGGCTTGTGATTGGTCGCCTGGCGGTCACATGAGCGGCACGCGACCAATCAGAAGCCGTGACGTCATGGAAGGCCCTAAATGCGCTCATTTTAAGCAAAAAAGGCTGCCGGTTAACAGCAGTAAGGTGCAGGGGCCTCCGGAGAGGTGAGTATATCAATATTTTTTATTTTAATTCTTTATTTTACACATTAATATGGATCCCAGGGCCTGAAGGAGAGTTTCCTCTCCTTCAGACCCTGGGAACCATCAGGATACCTTCCGATACTTGGTGTCCCATTGACTTGTATTGGTATCGGGTATCGGTATCGGCGAATCCAATACTTTTCGGGTATCGGCCGATACTATCCGATACCGATACTTTCAAGTATCGGACGGTATCGCTCAACACTAGTCACCAGTGATCACTATATTATCTGTACACTGACACTGTATGCAGAGGTACTGTGTATAATGTCACCAGTGATCACTGTATTACCTGTACACTGTATACTATGTACAGAGCTTCTGTGTATAATGTCACTGTTGATCACTGTATTACCTGTACACTGACAGTAAATACAGAGTTCTTGTGTATAATGTCACTTATTATTGTGTTTTTGTTTTATCAATGATCAGTATTGTAGTATTCAGTCACTATGTGGTGGTAATATGTGGTCTGCTCATGGTGTGGTTGTATTTGTTCCTTGTATGTGGTATTATTTGGTCACTATGTGGTGGTAATATGTGGTCTGGTCATGGTGTGATGGTATTTGTCCCTTGTATGTGGTATTATAGATCAGTATGTGGTGGTAATATGTGGTCTGGTCATGGTGTGGCGGTATTTATCCCTTGTATGTTGTATAAATGGTCATTTAAAAAGTTGTATGTGACTCATTCCCTTAAAGAAAAATACATAAAAATATATTTATATTTAATAGGTTACAGTAGAGTAGGGTCTGGCCAAAAGAATCTACAATGTCGTGGTAGCGGCTTAAAAATTATTTTGGCCAGAACAAAAGTTGCTGGCTATGTATGTAATCTGGTGTTTGATGGGAACTGTTAATATCTGATTGGTGAGGATGTGGTGGAGAAGTTGAGTTTTTCCAAGAGTGAGCGGTGGGATTGTGGAAGGTTTGAAGGGTGGAGGTGGAGCTGGGGTGGAGCCTGAGCGGAGTCTCAAGGGGGGCCTGAAAAGTTTGCCAGTATGGGGCCCCAAAATTCCTAGTGGCAACCTTGAGGATAAATAATGGAGAAGTTTTATAGCTTGGATATGGCAATGCTAATTATGTGTATGTTTTTTTTTATTTATTTTGTTTTTATATAAAACCTGCATTTTTAATGGTGAAACATTTGTTCATGATGCTTATAGGCTTGCTTTTTTTCTTACATATCTTCAAATTTTATTGAACTTTTTTTTACTGTTTTACTTGATGCCACAAGGTACTTTTAACGTTTTAATTGCTGATCTAGTGCAACGTTTCTATACTGCAGTGCATCAGTCTTGTCAGTTTTAGGGCTTATGCAGATGCACATATATATCAAATGTGTGCGGTCCAATTTTTAATAGGATAGCCCACTAACAACACCCATTTGTTGAATAGCGCTGTTCAGTTGAATGATTTTTTCTCGGTTGGATTGTTTGTGAGAAAAAAATTGCAGCATGCACTACTTTCTTCTGAGTCTTGGAAGAGACTCACCCATTCAAGTCTATTGGTGCGTAAAAAAGACAGAACTCACGCAGAACATCAGAGTGGCATTCGTTTTTTTATGGATACATTTCTATTATAAACCTAGGAAGCTGTATATGATCTATACATTTTTAATGTACATGTTTGAGAAAAGATTGCAGACAGACATCACACGGACTTAAAAAATGGACACATGCTTGAAAATCAGATGAAAGTAGTCTAAGTTTTCGGAATAAAACTCTGATGATTTCTCTTATACTTGTATGCAGCCGGCCTTTAATTAACACAAGGCCTTTTAGACCATATTTATCACTGGGCTTACAGTCCACCATAACTAGCAGACCCCAAGGCTATTAGATGGCATCCAAATCAACAACAAGCGGTGCTAACACTAACTGTGGTCAAGCTTGAGAAAGGCTCACAATCCTGAGCCGAAATGTCGCCATTTTGGGCAATTAAATAGCCACTTTTTTCACCCTGAAGTGGTGTGCTGCCTTCATTATTTTGTCTGTATTTGGAGGTGTAGAGATTAAAATGGTACCCTAGCCCAAGGGGTCCCTCTACTTTTGAAAAGTGAAAGTTAGGTTATATGCACACAGAGGCTGTCAAAAACAATGAGTTTTCTAATGGAATCTGCTTCAGGAATGCTCTTTGAGGAGTGTTGGTGGAACTTTTAGTTCCCTGAGAGGTTTTGGAAGAGTTTTTTCCAAAGCATTCTGTGTAGCTTTCTGATTGGACAGTAGCTAGGTTGGACAAGATTCCATCAGGAACGTCTTCAAAAAAGTAAAAAAATAAAGAAGCCACCATAGTGTAAAGATTTTTGGTAAATGTAGTGACCCTGAGAGTCAGAGGAACTGCTCACCTTAGCTAGATGTGCTTAAAACAGGCACAACATATAACTAGTGAAGAGTGAGCATACTCAGCAATGCTCATTACTCACCTGAGTATCACTATAATCGCGGTACTCAGTGAGCACCGAGCATTTCCGGGATTCCTCGGCGGGAACTCAAGTTCCTTCCCTGCATGTTTGGCACTCTTTAGAGGGCCAATCAACATGCAGGATGCAGGGATTGTGTGCCACACACTGTAATGCCGTAGCCATCTTTGTTGTGGTATTATAGTGATTAGCTGGCCGCACAGCATCATCAGATCTATAAGAGACCGGATGCCGCCCTGCTCGCTGCATTCAGCTCTGTTTAGACAGTTTAGGAAGAGCTGCTGCTGTGATAGTGTCAGATTTGGGGATTTATTAGTCAGTGTGGGTCTACCATCACAGAATCCACAAATCCAGCTAAACCAACAGTCCTTCTAAGGACCAATTATGGAGTATCTAGATTGCAGTGCTAGGTAGGCAGGGGAGTTGAGTGTATGTGGCTCTTTAGATATCAGTGCAAGGCATGCAGGCACTGTATGTGGGTATCTAGATATAATTAAATACATCACAAGGGTCCATTACTGTCTGGTGGCTAAACAACTAATCATTGTAGGTTGTATCCTGGATCTCATACCTCCCATAGCCACTGCTGTTATTAATCCTGTATGTTCCCAATTCCTGCCGTCACCATGCCCCTTTCTCCTGATCACTTCATCCAACGACTCGTCCACCATATTTTTGCTAAAACCCTGCACCACGTTACTGTTTTCCAGGGTGTTTAAATTACACACTATGTTGATATGTACCCCCCAGGGAGATATGTTTGTCAGCCCATACACTTAGTGTATGGGCATTCCAAGTGTAGGAGACCCGCTCCTTTGTAAAGGGAAAATAATTTTATGAGGCCCTCCTCCATGTTTCTTCCAAGGGGGATTGGGGTGCGTGCAAATTTGGGCCAGGCCTTGCATTCACTTCTTGGGCAAATTTTATGGTATTAAAAAAACACAGTGACACATAGAGCCCGAGTCTAGATAGAGACCCTGTAAAAAGGCTTGAGTCACCTGTCATACGCATTTGTGTCCCACTTCACTAAAGGACAGAGATACCCCAGGGTCCTGGTTGTCACAGTGGCATTGCTTTCCTCATGGGGAGAGTAATGTCACGCTTGGAAGCGATGGAAGATTCCTTTTAACAGGTAATTAGCACATACAACACCGCTCTGACTCCAGGCCAGAAAGGGGAGCTCTACACCCGACTTAAGGGGAGCTGCTCTCTCTGGTCGGGAGGAGGAGTGAGTTGCTAGGCAGTTGCTAGGCAGTTAGGAAGATTTAGACAGTTGGTGCCAGACAGCAGACTGGAGCAGTCTGAGGCACAAGGACGAGGGAGGAGCCGTACAGCCTGAAGTGCTGTAGCTCCTAGATGGCGAGATACAGAAGGAAGAACAGCTTTTAGCTAACATCCCGGAGAGCGAAGCACAGGAGAGTGACAACAAAGGAGAATAGCTTTGACTGGGCTACCTCCCTGACAGAGCGCAGATACCGTTACTACAGATACTGTGACAACCAGGACCCTGGGGAGTCACACTCCTCCCCGTTAAATCCAGTACTCCTGGACTGGGGAAAGAAAACAACAGTTACAGGTCATTAAAAGACATGCAAAATTTTGGGAAATGCTGATAAACAGGTTAAACATATGTAAACTGAAGCTTCCCTTTATGGGAGGTAATTTCTTAAACGTTGCAGGAACATATAGCAGGGAGGTTTCTTTCTTGAACGTTACACAAGCATTTTAGTGCTCGCTCATCACTACTTATAACAGATGGTCATATACTAAGATAGGGTCAGATTTGGGGATTTCTTAGTCAGTGTGGGTCTACCATCCTAAACTACTCAAATCTAGCTAAATCAACAGTTCTTCTAAGGACTAATTCCGGAGTATATAGGTTGCAGTGTTAGGTAGGCAGGGGAGTTTACTTCACTCTATACATATCAGTGCAAGGCCTGCAGGCACTGTATGTGTGTATACAGATATTATTGTATACATCAAGAGGGTCCATTCCATTACTGTCTGATGCTGCTACCTATAGCATATATTGACCATATATACCTAGCCCCAGGTATAATTGGCTAGGTTAATAGAGATTATTTTATTGCAAAGCAATCCAGAGCCCTTTTTTTTTTTCTTCATTTGCTTTTTGACACTGCACAATACAGCCAAATGCTTTTCCTAGCACAACGTGAAAATCCAGCAATTTTAAAGGGATCAAAAAAATCACTTATGAGTGCGCAGAAAAATCTTTCATTTTTTGTGATACAGTAGAGTAGAATTTTTTTTGAGGGTCTAACACAATTTCTTGACACCATTTTGCTAAATCACAAAAAAATACATACAGGCCACATATTTTACAGTGTGGTATATCTGTGACACGCCTCATACATCCGTGTGCTAAAAATGTGGGCATTTTAAGCCTAAATTCCATTTTTTTTTCTGTGTGTTACTCTAGTTATATACAGCACTATTTTGCAGACACCCAAAAAATACAGGCCACATATTTGGCAGTGTGGTATTTCCGTGACAGGCCTCATATATCTGCGTGCTCCAAGTTTGGGCATTTTAGGCCATTATTCCAGTTTTTCCTGTCTGTTATTCTACTTATATACAGCACTATTTAGCAAACCTAAAAAAAACTACAGGCCACATATTTGGCAGTGCAGTATTTCCGTGACAGGCCTCATATCTGCGTGCTCCAAGTTTGGGCATTTTAGGCCGATATTTCAGTGTTTTTCCTGTTTATTTCTCTACTTATATACAGTACTATTTAGCAAACCACAAAAAAATACAGGCCACAAATATGGCAGCGTGGTATTTCCGTGACAGGCCTCATATATCTGCGTGCTCCAAGTTTGGGCATTTTAGGCCGGTATTCCACTGTTTTTCCTGTCTGTTACTTTAGTTATATACAGCACTATTTAGCAAACCTCAAAAAACTACAGGCCACATATTTGGCAGTGTGGTATTTCCGTGACTGGTCTCATATATCTGCGTGCTCCAAGTTTGGGCATTTTAGGCCGGTATTTCAGTGCTTTTCCTGTCTGTTACTCTACTTATATATAGTACTGTTTAGCAAACTTAAAAAATATCTGCGTGCCCCAAATTCGGGCTTTTTAGGTTGGTATTCCAGTGTTTTCCTGTCTGTTACTCTACTTATATACAGCAATTCTAAGCATTTAAAAAAATATAAAATACAGTCCATATATTTGGCAGTGTTGTATTTCCGTGACAGGCCTCAGATATCTGTGTGCTCCAAGTTTGGGCATTTTAGGCCAGCATTGAAGTTTTTTCATGTCTGTTACTTTGCTTATATACAGCATTATTAATCAAACCTCAAAAAAAATACAGGCCACATATTTGCAAAACAACAGAACGGAGTATACAAGTCCCAATACGCATTTTATTTAAAAATTGTATAATTTTATTTATATTATCAAAATATATAATTCAAACTGAGTAATCAAATATAAATACAATACATATAAATAACAGGATTAGTGGAGGAGGAAACACTATAATAGTGGCGGAGCGGATGACAACACCTATCACATCATATCACAAGGACTGCTATTGTGGGAGCCATAGTATGAAAAAAAAAAAAAAAAAAAAGTTGCAACAGTGCAGGTTATATCACTAGCTAAAGTGCCATAGTGCCTACAGGACTCATCACCTCATATCATATAAAGCAGCTTACCCATTAGGTCTGAGATGTCTCACCACGCTCCACACACCACCCCCTTGACGCACGTTTCGCGGTCGCTTTCTCAAAAAGGGGTTTGTTGCTAGCTCACTCTCTCACCGGTTAAAATAGGGCGCATACAGGAAGTCTCATCAAGCGCATCGGCGCACATGTGTCCAAGGTCCAGATCCATCATACCCGGCGGTCGTCAGAGCCGCACACACAGGGGGCGGAAAACCGCTCAGTGACGTCACATGGTGTGTGTGCGGCATCTAATGATAACCGCCCAGGAAGTCAGGTGCATAGACTCTAGAGCACGTGTGCGCACAGCCTGAGACCCTCCCACCGAAGTCCATGGCGACCGCCATTTTCTAAATGATATCCAGTATGTTACAAAGTAACATGTGAATAAATAAAAGAAAGTCTTTGACCAGAGACCATCAGAAGCACGAATCACCGCAAAGTAAATAATACTACTAAGCCTGCTGTGAATTACATAGTTTAACTCCCCAGATCACCATATCGGGGACCACAAGAAAAGTGCTTAAAGTGCTGTAAACAAAGTGGCTGCCTACATAAATAAATCCAAAACCCACCCATGGATAACCATGGGAATCGCTATATTATAATGGTGAGATATAACGTGCATAAGCACGATTAAAATGTCATTAATGGAGATCATACAACCCCTCCTGCTATACTAAATAGAAACTCATACTTGGTGAAAACATAACAGTGTGCACCATGACAGGGGCCCATCAGAAAACATGATAAGTGATATACAAAAACTAAACATAAATTCATATGTGAATACATAAGTAATTACAGACGTGTACACATACATATAAATGCAACACAGCAGGAATAAAAAAAAAAAAAAAAAAAAAAAATAGTAAATATATAATACTAATAAATAGTATGCATGAATAATAATAGAAAAAAATATAAAGATATAATAAGACAAATAATCAATAATGAATATATATATGAATATGAATATATAAATATATATGAGTAATTGAATAATACGAAAAAAATAATACAAGAACGATATCTAATATAATAATAATAACGAAGAAAAATAAACACATCAAATAATAAAGAAAATAAATAAAATAAAATGAAAATAAAAAATAACAAAATAATAAAGTTGAAATCCGGTTTCATTCATAGAAGGTCTCAGGCGAATCCGGTGAGAGATCGCATAACAGGTCACATTGCGGCAGCGTCCCATACTAATAAAAACTAAAGACAAGAGAACAAACTTATTAGAATAAAACTTAAAAACACAGAAAGGAATCATCTGGAAAGAGGATAAACAACAATAGTCAGAATTGTACTGAGTGCTGGGACAGCACAAAAGTATTACCAATGAGGACGAAGTCGTGGTGGAACAGCAATCGCACATAAGAGATGGGAAAGGCGTGTCATAAAAATGGAACAAAACTCAATTGTTCATTAAGTCCCTTGGGGGACATGGTGTCAAGGGTGGCAATCCACCTGCATTCACATTGTGCAAGCAGTTGCTTCAGATTGCCACCCCTGATGCCGCCATGAATCCTATCAATTCCCCTCACTTTTAGACCGGTGGGATCAGACCCGTGGTACATGCGGAAATGCCTAGGTAGGGTTTTCAAAGTTGATATATCCTTTGTTTCTTTTGCAGCCAGAATGTCACGAACATGCTCGCGCGTCCTAACCTTCAGTTCCCTAGATGTGAGACCGATATAAATCAGGGAGCAGGGACATGTAGCGTAATATACCACATGGGTGGAATTGCATGAAATATAATCACGAATTGTATATTCCCTGCTCCCATCAGATGATAAAAAGGTCCCACATCTAAGGATATTAGGACACGCGACACATGACCCGCAGGGGAAGCAACCCAGTCTGGGATTTATTTTCGCCAAGAAGGTATCACATTTTGCCACATAATGGCTTTTCACCAGACTGTCTTTAAGATTTCTTCCCCTGCGCTGTACCATACATGGGGCTGGAGACAAATGTTTCGCCAGAACATTATCCGTCATTAAGACCGACCAATGTTTGGTCAAAATATCACGGATCCGATCCCACCGGCAATTTGCTGTGGAAATAAACCGTATCTCAGGATCCCGTGCTTTGTTGGTCTTTTTAGATGGTACCAACAGATCCTCTCTCCGGGTCTGTTTCGCCCGTCTATAACCTGCCTTGATGCACCGACGACTGTACCCCCTGGCCTTGAATCTGTCCGAAAGAGTCGCGGACTGTCCCTCAAAGCGGGCCTCGGTGGAGCAGACACGCCTATTCCTCAAGAACTGACCAACTGGGATGGCCTTAATAGTTGAGTAGTTATGTGCTGAAGAGGCATGAAGTAAAGAATTGACGGCCGTCTCTTTGCGATAGAGGTCCGTCTCAATAGAGCCATCTGCGGCAAAACAAAGACTGATATCCAAAAAATTAATCCGAGTTTTGTGCCAGCAATAGGTAAACTTCAAATTAAAACAATTTTGATTAAGGTACTGCATGAACTGGGTCAGGCTGGTCTCGTCACCGTTCCAGATCATAAGTACATCATCGATGTAACGAAACCAGCCCACCACCTGGTCCGCGGCATGTGCCCCGTCGCCCTGGAAGATGGTTCTTTCCCAGTACCCCAAAAATAGATTAGCATAAGACGGGGCACATGCCGCGCCCATTGCAGTACCTTGTAACTGTAAAAAAAATTTATCCTTAAATACAAAAAAATTGTGCTTCAAAATAAATTCCAATAATTCTAAAATAAATTCCGAAAAATGTCCATCCCAGTTGGTTGTCTCAAGAAAGAAGCGTGCCGCCCTTAACCCATCGCTGTGTCGAATTGACGTGTATAATGATTCGATATCGATGGTAACCAGAGGCATACCCGCCTCGAGGGACAGGCCATCGACCCTTGTTAGAACATCCGTAGTGTCTCTGACATAGGAGGGGAGCGTTTCCACGAGTGGTTTTAGATAGTAGTCAATAAATTTACACACATTATCGCACAACCCTCCCATGCCAGAGACAATCGGTCTGCCAGGGGGATTAACAGCGTCTTTGTGCACCTTCGGCAGTAAGTAGAAGGTGGCTATCTTTGGAAATTTTGGAAGCAGGCCATCAAGGACCTTCTTTGGAATAATCCCTGACTCCCCAGCATAGGATAGAATCACCTCTAATTCATTAGTGAAGGATTGTAAAGGGCTGTGGGGCAACACACAGTAAGTGGTTTTGTTCCTCAACTGTCGAAATGCCTCCTTCTCGTATTTGTCGGTTGGCCAGATAACCACATTCCCTCCCTTGTCTGCTGGTTTAAAAACCACTGAATCCAATGATTGTAATTCCTTCAGAGCTCTCCTCTGTGTCTGTGTAAGATTGTCATTACATCTAAATTTTGATATCTTCTTGAGATCCTCCGTTACAAGTCTACAGAAGATCTCAACTTGTGGACAGAGAGACAAGGGAGGGAATGAAGAGGATCTGGACACAACCGACAGGGGAAATTTACCTGGAAGTTCAGTTTCCCTCCCGTGTCTCTGAAGGAATTACAATCATTGGATTCAGTGGTTTTTAAACCAGCAGACAAGGGAGGGAATGTGGTTATCTGGCCAACCGACAAATACGAGAAGGAGGCATTTCGACAGTTGAGGAACAAAACCACTTACTGTGTGTTGCCCCACAGCCCTTTACAATCCTTCACTAATGAATGAATTCTATGCTGGGGAGTCAGGGATTATTCCAAAGAAGGTCCTTGATGGCCTGCTTCCAAAATTTCCAAAGATAGCCACCTTCTACTTACTGCCGAAGGTGCACAAAGACGCTGTTAATCCCCCTGGCAGACCGATTGTCTCTGGCATGGGAGGGTTGTGCGATAATGTGTGTAAATTTATTGACTACTATCTAAAACCACTCGTGGAAACGCTCCCCTCCTATGTCAGAGACACTACGGATGTTCTAACAAGGGTCGATGGCCTGTCCCTCGAGGCGGGTATGCTTCTGGTTACCATCGATATCGAATCATTATACACGTCAATTCGACACAGCGATGGGTTAAGGGCGGCACGCTTCTTTCTTGAGACAACCAACTGGGATGGACATTTTTCGGAATTTATTTTAGAATTATTGGAATTTATTTTGAAGCACAATTTTTTTGTATTTAAGGATAAATTTTTTTTACAGTTACAAGGTACTGCAATGGGCGCGGCGTGTGCCCCGTCTTATGCTAATCTATTTTTGGGGTACTGGGAAAGAACCATCTTCCAGGGCGACGGGGCACATGCCGCGGACCAGGTGGTGGGCTGGTTTCGTTACATCGATGATGTACTTATGATCTGGAACGGTGACGAGACCAGCCTGACCCAGTTCATGCAGTACCTTAATCAAAATTGTTTTAATTTGAAGTTTACCTATTGCTGGCACAAAACTCGGATTAATTTTTTGTATATCACTCTTTGTGTTGCCGCAGATGGCTCTATTGAGACGGACCTCTATCGCAAAGAGACGGCCGTCAATTCTTTACTTCATGCCTCTTCAGCACATAACTACTCAACTATTAAGGCCATCCCAGTTGGTCAGTTCTTGAGGAATAGGCGTGTCTGCTCCACCGAGGCCCGCTTTGAGGGACAGTCCGCGACTCTTTCGGACAGATTCAAGGCCAGGGGGTACAGTCGTCGGTGCATCAAGGCAGGTTATAGACGGGCGAAACAGACCCGGAGAGAGGATCTGTTGGTACCATCTAAAAAGACCAACAAAGCACGGGATCCTGAGATACGGTTTATTTCCACAGCAAATTGCCGGTGGGATCGGATCCGTGATATTTTGACCAAACATTGGTCGGTCTTAATGACGGATAATGTTCTGGCGAAACATTTGTCTCCAGCCCCATGTATGGTACAGCGCAGGGGAAGAAATCTTAAAGACAGTCTGGTGAAAAGCCATTATGTGGCAAAATGTGATACCTTCTTGGCGAAAATAAATCCCAGACTGGGTTGCTTCCCCTGCGGGTCATGTGTCGCGTGTCCTAATATCCTTAGATGTGGGACCTTTTTATCATCTGATGGGAGCAGGGAATATACAATTCGTGATTATATTTCATGCAATTCCACCCATGTGGTATATTACGCTACATGTCCCTGCTCCCTGATTTATATCGGTCTCACATCTAGGGAACTGAAGGTTAGGACGCGCGAGCATGTTCGTGACATTCTGGCTGCAAAAGAAACAAAGGATATATCAACTTTGAAAACCCTACCTAGGCATTTCCGCATGTACCACGGGTCTGATCCCACCGGTCTAAAAGTGAGGGGAATTGATAGGATTCATGGCGGCATCAGGGGTGGCAATCTGAAGCAACTGCTTGCACAATGTGAATGCAGGTGGATTGCCACCCTTGACACCATGTCCCCCAAGGGACTTAATGAACAATTGAGTTTTGTTCCATTTTTATGACACGCCTTTCCCACCTCTTATGTGCGATTGCTGTTCCACCACGACTTCGTCCTCATTGGTAATACTTTTGTGCTGTCCCAGCACTCAGTACAATTCTGACTATTGTTGTTTATCCTCTTTCCAGATGATTCCTTTCTGTGTTTTTAAGTTTTATTCTAATAAGTTTGTTCTCTTGTCTTTAGTTTTTATTAGTATGGGACGCTGCCGCAATGTGACCTGTTATGCGATCTCTCACCGGATTCGCCTGAGACCTTCTATGAATGAAACCGGATTTCAACTTTATTATTTTGTTATTTTTTATTTTCATTTTATTTTATTTATTTTCTTTATTATTTGATGTGTTTATTTTTCTTCGTTATTATTATTATATTAGATATCGTTCTTGTATTATTTTTTTCGTATTATTCAATTACTCATATATATTTATATATTCATATTCATATATATATTCATTATTGATTATTTGTCTTATTATATCTTTATATTTTTTTCTATTATTATTCATGCATACTATTTATTAGTATTATATATTTACTATTTTTTTTTTTTTTTTTTTTTTATTCCTGCTGTGTTGCATTTATATGTATGTGTACACGTCTGTAATTACTTATGTATTCACATATGAATTTATGTTTAGTTTTTGTATATCACTTATCATGTTTTCTGATGGGCCCCTGTCATGGTGCACACTGTTATGTTTTCACCAAGTATGAGTTTCTATTTAGTATAGCAGGAGGGGTTGTATGATCTCCATTAATGACATTTTAATCGTGCTTATGCACGTTATATCTCACCATTATAATATAGCGATTCCCATGGTTATCCATGGGTGGGTTTTGGATTTATTTATGTAGGCAGTCACTTTGTTTACAGCACTTTAAGCACTTTTCTTGTGGTCCCCGATATGGTGATCTGGGGAGTTAAACTATGTAATTCACAGCAGGCTTAGTAGTATTATTTACTTTGCGGTGATTCGTGCTTCTGATGGTCTCTGGTCAAAGACTTTCTTTTATTTATTCACATGTTACTTTGTAACATACTGGATATCATTTAGAAAATGGCGGTCGCCATGGACTTCGGTGGGAGGGTCTCAGGCTGTGCGCACACGTGCTCTAGAGTCTATGCACCTGACTTCCTGGGCGGTTATCATTAGATGCCGCACACACACCATGTGACGTCACTGAGCGGTTTTCCGCCCCCTGTGTGTGCGGCTCTGACGACCGCCGGGTATGATGGATCTGGACCTTGGACACATGTGCGCCGATGCGCTTGATGAGACTTCCTGTATGCGCCCTATTTTAACCGGTGAGAGAGTGAGCTAGCAACAAACCCCTTTTTGAGAAAGCGACCGCGAAACGTGCGTCAAGGGGGTGGTGTGTGGAGCGTGGTGAGACATCTCAGACCTAATGGGTAAGCTGCTTTATATGATATGAGGTGATGAGTCCTGTAGGCACTATGGCACTTTAGCTAGTGATATAACCTGCACTGTTGCAACTTTTTTTTTTTTTTTTTTTTTTTTCATACTATGGCTCCCACAATAGCAGTCCTTGTGATATGATGTGATAGGTGTTGTCATCCGCTCCGCCACTATTATAGTGTTTCCTCCTCCACTAATCCTGTTATTTATATGTATTGTATTTATATTTGATTACTCAGTTTGAATTATATATTTTGATAATATAAATAAAATTATACAATTTTTAAATAAAATGCGTATTGGGACTTGTATACTCCGTTCTGTTGTTTTGTATTTATTGGGGAGTTTCCTAGACTGTCCTATTGTTTCGGACAGAAATATTGGGAGAGATATAACAATCCTTGTCTCTCGGCCACGCATATGTATTAATTTTTGTGAGTTTTGTATTGAGGCCACATATTTGGCAGTGTGGTATTTCCTTGACAGGCATCATATATCTGCGTGCTCCAAATTTAGGCATTCTAGGCTGTCATTCCAGTTTTTTCCTGTCTGTTACTCTACTTATATACATCACTATTTAGCAAACCTCAAAAAAATTACAGGCCACATATTTGGTACTGTGGTATTTCGGTGACAGCCCTCATATATCTGCATGCTCCAACTTTGGGTATTTTAGGCCGGTATTCCAGTGTTTTTCATGTCTGTTACTCTACTTATATACAGCACGAGTTAGCAAACCTCAATAAAAAAAATACAGGCCACATATTTGGCAGTGTGGTATTTTCATGGCAGGCCTCAAATATCTGCATGCTCCAAGTGTGCGCATTTTAGGCCGTTATTTCAGTTTTTTCCTGTCTGCTATTCTACTTATATAATGCACTATTTAACCAACCTCAAAAAAAATGCAGGTCACATATTTAGCAGTGTGGTATCTCCGTGACAGACCTCTTCTATCTGTGCTAAAAATTTAGCCATTTTAGGCCTACTTATTCTAGTGTTTTTGCTGTCTGTTAACATACTTATTGACACCAATTTGATAACCAAAAAACATTTTTAACTACAGTTAAGATAGTTTAAAGTGTAGTTTTCCCGCACATGTATGACATGCAAGTTTGCTCCCAATTCAGCCATTTGTAATGAACGTGTAAAATATTCTAGTGCCTTTACAATGGGCAAGGCGCGTGGCATGGGAAGTGGAAGTGGACGTGATGGTGATGGTGCATGCCGAGGCCGTGGACAAGCTGAAATTGGGCCACAAAAATCACCCACATCTTCTCCCTGGACCTTAGTGTCTGAAGTCCGAGGGGACCACAGCAAGACAGCACTATTGAATCCAGGGCAGTATGAAAAGGTTGGTGGTTGGATAGCAGATAATACTTCTAGTTACTTGGCCACCACCACCAGCACCCTGTCTTCCACATGGTCAAGTCTGAGTAGCCGTGAATCTGGACCGCATATTAGTCACCCTGATCCTCATTCCTCCCACCATGCTGTGCCCTGAGACAACTGATCCCACACTTGGACTCTCCGAAGAGCTGTTCACTTTTCCATTTATAGATTCGTCCCTCTAACCAGGTCCACTTGAAGAGGGGCAAGATGAGATTCCATGTAGTGATGACCAAATATTTGAGCAGCTACGGTCACAAGAGGAGGACGATGATGAGACACAATTGCCAGAAAGTCAGGAGGAGGACCAGGGTGCGGAAGTGGAAGATGAGGTGGTGGATGATATAGTAACTGACCCAACCTGGCAGGAGGACATGCAGAGAAAGGACAGCAGAACATGAGGGAGGGAGGCATAGCACCCCTTCAGGCAGGAAGAAGCAGTGTGGTGGCTGCAGACAGAAGGCGGTCAATCGTTCCCCGTAACACTAACATGACGGAAGTTGCCAGTCCAACTGCTAGATCTTCCCAAGTCTGGTTATTTTTTAAAGACTCTGCTGATAACCCCAAACAGGCCATTTGCAACACCTGTCATGCTAGTGTGATGCCCCAGGGTCCTGGTTGTCACAGTGGCATTGCTTTCCTCATGGGGAGAGTGATGTCACACTTGGAAGCGATGAAAGATCTCTTTTATCAGGTAACCACATACACACAACACGTTCATAATCTAGGCCAGAAGGGGGAGCTCTGAACCTGGAATAAGGAGAACTTCCAGAATATATTCTGGCAGGAGGGGAAGATAGTGAGCAGTCTGTCAGAGGACAGAGGAGAGTGCAGTCAGACAGTGAGTGTCAGAAAGACTGAAGGGGCCATGTAGCCAGAGTCACTACAGCTCCTGGAGAAGGGAAACAGAGAAAGAAAGGACAAGGGGACTCTGGATTCACTTCCAAGCCGGCCGGACCCTGCCTGTCTGTACCTGTGATCTGGTGCCCTGGACTGCGGTTACCTGAAGCCTGCAGTAAACCATGTAAAGATACTGCAAACCTGTGTCCTCCGTTCTTTACTGCAACATTCACCATCTCCATCTACACACGGGAGCCCTGGGAACCTACTTCACCTGTGGGAAGTTATACCATCTAACTGCCATACCATCACCCCAGAGGACCCCCTTAAGCAGCGTTGGTCCCTACTGACTGAAAACCACAGGTGGCATTATGAACAAACTTTATTCTCAAAATCCCTTAAAGACCGTTCCCTTTAATTGGGCGCTCAGGGCCACGGACCAGGTCACAGCCACCGTGACACATCCCCTTAAGTACCGGACCCAGTACCGAGTACCCCACGGCCCTGATGGGTGTTCCACCAGCATCAGCAGGGGTAGCAAAACTACCAACCTTACCACCACCAGCATGATCGGGCACATGGCAGCCAAGCACCCGACTTAGTGGACACAACCCCAGGCTCCAGGAACAGTGTCAGCGGGTGACACCACTGCTTCCTCCACTGTTGTGCATGCAAGCCAATCCCCTGTCCACAGTGTATGTAAAGATGCCTTCTGTCCTGCACCTGCTGTTGCCCACACTCAAACAGCACCATCATCAAGCACGTCCACATCCTTGAAATACGCAGCCAATGCACCACAGGCCACAGTGCTTAATTTTATTATTATTATTATTATTATACATTTTTATAGCGCCATTTATTTCATGGTGCTTTACATGTGAATACGGGGCAAATATAGACAAATACATTAAACATGAGCAAAAAACAAGGCACACGGGTGCATAAGGAGGGATGACCCTGCCCACAACGGCTCACAGTCTGCCGGGGATGGGTGAGGATACACTAGGAGAGGGTAGGGCAGGTTGTGTGGCAGTTCAGTAGGTTGAGGATCACTGCTGGCTGTAGGCTTGTCGGAAGTGGTGAGTCTTCAGTAGTGTTGAGCATTCCGATACTGCAAATATCGGGTATCGGCCGATATTTGCTGTATCGGAATTCCGATACCGAGTTCCGATATTTTTGCGATATTGGAAATCGGAATCGGAAGTGTGCGGTGCGTATGGTTCCCAGGGTCTGGAGGAGAGGAGACTCTCCTTCAGGCCCTGGGATCCATATTCATGTAAAAAATAAATAATAAAAATAAAAAAAAAATTGATATACTCACCCCTCCGGCGGACCCTGGCTCTTAGCGGTGCCTCCGTTCCTAAGAATGCAGGGAGTGAAGTACCTTCGATGACGTCGCGGCTTGTGATTGGTTGCGTGAGCGGTCGTGTGAGCGGTCACATGAGCTGTCATGCGACCAATCACAAGCCGCGACGTCATCGAAGGTCCTTCACTCTGCATTCTTAGGAACGGAGGCAGACGCTTGGACCGGTGAGAGCCGGGGCCGTCGGAGGGGTGAGTATATCAATATTTTTTATTTTTATTCTTTATTTTATACATGAATATGGATCCCAGGGCCTGAAGGAGAGTTTCCTCTCCTTCAGACCCTGGGAACCATTACGATATTTTGTGTCCCATTGATATGCATTGGTATCAGGTATCGGTATCGTCGATATCCGATATTTTTTGGATATCGGCTGATCCAATCCGATACCGATACCTTTGCATATCGGAAGGTATCGCTCAACACTAGTCTTCAGTTTCTTTTTGAAGGTTTCTATGGTAGGCGAGAGTCTGATGTGTTGGGGTAGAGTTCCAGAGTATGGGGGAAGCACTAGAAAAGACTTGGATGTGGTTTTGGGAAGAAAAGATGAGAGTGGAGTAGAGAAGGAGGTCTTGAGTGGATCGGAGGTTGCGTGTAGGTAGGTACCGGGAGATGTCACAGATGTATGGAGGAGATAGGTTGTGGATAGTGTTGAGCGATACCGTCCGATACTTGAAAGTATCGGTATCGGATAGTATCGGCCGATACCCGAAAAGTATCGGATATCGCCGATACCGATACCCGATACCAATACAAGTCAATGGGACACCAAGTATCGGAAGGTATCCTGATGGTTCCCAGGGTCTGAAGGAGAGGAAACTCCCCTTCAGGCCCTGGGATCCATATTAATGTGTAAAATAAAGAATAAAAAAAAAAAATATTGATATATTCACCTCTCCGACGCATCCTGGACCTTACCGATATAACCGCCAGCCTCCGTTCATAAGAATGAGCGCTTGAAAGTCCTTAGATGACGTCGCGGCCTGTGATTGGTCGCAGAGTGGTCACATGACCGCAACGCGACCAATCACAGGCCGCGACATCATCTAAGGACTTTCAAGCGCTCATTCTTATGAACGGAGGCTGGCGGTTACAACCAGGGCGCGTCAGAGGGTGAGTATATCAATATTTTTTATTTTTATTCTTTATTTTACACATTAATATCGATCCCGATACCGATTCCCGATACCACAAAAGTATCGGATCTCGGTATCGGAATTCCGATACAGCAAATATCGGCCGATACCCGATACTTGCGGTATCGGAATGCTCAACACTAGTTGTGGATGGCTTTGTATGTCATTGTGAGGGTTTTGAACTGGAGTCTCTGGGCGATAGGAAGCCAGTTAAGGGCTTGGAATAGGGTAGAGGCAGGGGAATAGCGGGGAGACAGGTAGATGATTAGTCGGGCAGCAGAGTGTGGGATGGATTGTAGTGGTGCCAGAGTGCTAGAGGCCAGAGAGTAGGAGGTTGCAGTAGTCAAGGCGGAAGATGATAAGGGCATCCACTAGTGTTTTTGCGGTGTCACGGTCAAGGAATGTG
The DNA here is from genome assembly GCF_051348905.1 of Ranitomeya variabilis. Lineage (NCBI taxonomy): Eukaryota > Metazoa > Chordata > Amphibia > Anura > Dendrobatidae > Ranitomeya > Ranitomeya variabilis. Next base: position 131,840,065 of record NC_135235.1, on the reverse strand, counting down.
TGGATTCGGGAAATATTTTTGAGTTTGGGACGGCAGGAGGAGGCAAGAGCTTGGATATATGGCTTGAAAGAGAGGGCAGAGTCGAGGATCACCCCGAGGCACCGGGCGTGGGGAACTGGGGAAAGTGAGCAGCCATTGACATTGATGGATAGGTCTGGTGGAGGGGTAGAGTGAGATGGCTGAAAGTTAAATTCTGTTTTGTCCATGTTCAGTTGTAGAAAGCGAGCAGAAAAGAAGGCTGAAATAGCAGACAGACAGTGCAGGATTTTGGTAAGTAAGGAGGTCAGGTCAGGTCCGGATAGGTAGATCTGCGTGTCATCGGCTTAGAGATGGTACTGCATACCGTGGGATTCTATGAACTGTCCCAGGCAGAAGGTATAGATGGAGAAGAGTAGGGGTCCTAGAACAGAGCCTTGAGAAACACCGACTGACAAGCGGCGAAGAGAGGAGGTGGCCTGGGGGAGGGAGACACTGAATGTTCGGTCTGTCAGATATGACGAGATCCAAGAAAGGGCCAAGTCTGTGATGCCAAGAGATGAGAGGATCTGTAGCAGAAGGGAGTGGTCCACAGTGTCGAAGGCAGAAGACAGGTCCAGGAGAAGGAGGACAGAGTACTGTGGCTTGTTCCTGGCAGTTAGTAGGTCATTGGTGACTTTAGTTAGGGCAGTTTCAGTTGAGTGATGGGGACAGAAGCCAGATTGTAACCGATCAAAGAGGGAGCAGGAGGAGAGGTGTTATGATCCTAGTGGCAAGGATCGCAGGACAGACTAGCTAAGTAACTGAACAGAGGACTAGCTCTGGGGAGGTGGTAACTAGATTGACCGCAACCTGATCCTATCCGCAAACAACTATAAGTAGCCGTGGAACGTAACCTGAAAATCCTAGACGTCTCTTCACGGCCTGAGAAACTGACTATTCCTGGAGGGAAAGAAAGTCCTCTCTTGCCTCAGTGGAATGACCCCAAAGATATAGAATAGCCCCCCACAAATATTAACGGTGAGTTAAGGGGAAAGCACAAACACAGAGATGAAATCAGATATAGCAAATGAGGCCCGCTAATACTAGATAGCAGAAAATAGGAAGGAAACTGTGCGGTCAATAAAAAACCCTATTCAAAATATCCACGCAGAGATTGCTCGAGCCCCCGCACCAACTAACAGTGCGGGGGAAGCAACTCCGTACCCCAGAGCTTACCAGCAACAAGAAATCACATATTAGCAAGCTGGACTAGACTGATCTTACACAGAAATCATATTGCAGGCAGATGAGCAAAAAATATTCAAACAGAACTTAGCTTATCCTGAAGAGGCAGAAAACGAGATAATCAGGAGTAATCAGAATAGCACTGAATACATTGACAGCCGGCAACAAGTGGAAGTGAAGCAGAGCTAAATAGGAACCTCCCTGGTGAATAACGAGGCAGCTGATCCAGCCAGACCCGCAGGATAATAAACCAAACCACCAGGGGGAGCCAAAAAACCAAAGTCACACAATACCATCTGTGACCACAAGAGGGAGCCTGAAAACGGAGTTCACAACAGTACCCCCCCCTTGAGGAGGGGTCACCGAACCCTCATCAAAACCCCCAGGGTGATCAGGGTGAGCCACATGGAAGGCACGAACCAAATCGGCCGCATGAACATCAGAGGCGACAACCCAGGAATTATCCTCCTGACCATAGCCTTTCCACTTAACCAAATACTGAAGCCTCCGTCTAGAAATACAAGAATCCAAGATCTTCTCCACCACGTATTCCAATTCTCCCTCAACCAGCACAGGGGCAGGAGGCTCAACCGAAGGAACCACAGGCACCACATACCTCCGCAACAACGACCGATGGAACACATTATGAATAGCAAACGATGCCTGGAGGTCCAAACGAAATGACACAGGGTTAAGGACTTCCAAAATCTTATAAGGACCGATAAACCGAGGCTTAAACTTAGGAGAGGAGACCTTCATAGGAACAAAGCAAGAAGACAACCACACCAAGTCCCCAACGCGAAGTCGGGGACCCACACAGCGATGGCGGTTGGCAAAGCGCTGAGCCTTCTCTTGTGACAGCTTCAAATTGTCCACCACATGATTCCAAATCTGATGCAACCTATCCACCACAACATCCACTCCAGGACAGTCAGAAGGCTCCACCTGACCCGAGGAAAAACGAGGATGAAACCCTGAATTACAAAAAAAAGGCAAAACCAAAGTAGCAGAACTAACCCGATTATTAAGGGCAAACTCGGCCAATGGCAAAAAAAGTCACCCAGTCGTCCTGATCAGCAGAAACAAAACATGTTAAATAGGTTTCCAAAGTCTGATTAGTGCGCTCGGTTTGGCCATTCGTCTGAGGATGGAAGGCCGACGAAAAAGACAAATTAATGCCCATCTTAGCACAAAAGGTCCGCCAAAATCTAGACACAAACTGGGATCCTCTGTCGGAAACAATATTTTCAGGGATCCCGTGCAAACGAACCACATTTTGAAAAAACAGAGGAACCAACTCGGAGGAGGAAGGCAACTTAGGCAAGGGCACCAAATGGACCATCTTAGAAAAACGATCACACACCACCCAAATGACAGACATTCTCTGAGAGACAGGGAGATCTGAAATAAAATCCATGGAAATGTGCGTCCAAGGCCTCTTCGGGACAGGCAAAGGTAACAGCAAACCACTGGCACGAGAACAGCAAGGCTTAGCCCGAGCACAAACTCCACAAGACTGCACAAAGGAACGCACATCCCGCGACAAGGAAGGCCACCAGAAGGACCTAGCCACCAAATCTCTGGTACCAAAAATCCCAGGATGGCCTGCCAACACCGAAGAATGAACCTCGGAAATAACTCTGCTGGTCCATCTATCCGGGACAAACAGTCTCTCCGGTGGACAACGGTCAGGTCTATCCGCCTGAAACTCCTGCAGCACTCGTCGCAAATCTGGGGAGATGGCAGACAAAGTCACCCCTTCTCTGAGGATACCAGCTGGCTCTGAATCACCAGGAGAGTCAGGCACAAAACTCCTAGAAAGAGCATCAGCCTTAACATTCTTCGAACCAGGCAGGTATGAGACCACGAAATCAAAACGAGAGAAAAACAATGACCAACGAGCCTGTCTAGAATTCAGCCGCTTGGCCAACTCGAGATAAATCAAATTCTTGTGATCAGTCAAGACCACCACACGATGCTTAGCTCCCTCGAGCCAATGTCGCCACTCCTCAAATGCCCACTTCATAGCCAACAACTCCCGATTACCAACATCATAATTCCGCTCAGCAGGCGAAAACTTTCTTGAAAAGAAAGCACATGGCTCTGTGATGAAGCCATCAGAGCTTCTCTGCAACAAAACAGCCCCCGCTCCAATCTCAGAAGCATCAACCTCGACCTGGAAAGGAAGGGAGACGTCTGGCTGACATAAGACCGGAGCCGAAGAAAACCGGCGCTTCAGCTCCCGAAAGGCCTCCACAGCCGCAGGAGACCAATTAGTAACATCAGAACCCTTCTTGGTCAAATCCATCAATGGCTTAACAACACCAGAAAAATTAGCGATGAAGCGACGGTAAAAATTAGCAAAACCCAAGAACTTCTGAAGACTCTTAACAGATGTAGGCTGAGTCCAGTCATGAATAGCCTGAACCTTGACTGGGTCCATCTCAATAGCAGAAGGAGAAAAAATGAAACCCAAAAAAGAAACCTTCTGGACTCCAAAAAGACATTTTGAGCCCTTCACAAATAAAGCATTGGCACGCAGGACCTGAAACACCATCCTGACCTGCTTAACATGGGACTCCCAATCATCTGAAAAAACCAGAATATCATCCAGATACACAATCATAAATTTATCCAGATATTCACGGACGATGTCGTGCATAAAGGACTGAAAGACAGAAGGAGCGTTAGAAAGTCCAAAAGGCATCACCAAGTACTCAAAATGGCCTTCGGGCGTATTAAATGCAGTTTTCCATTCATCACCCTGCTTAATACGCACAAGGTTATACGCACCACGAAGATCTATCTTGGTGAACCAACTAGACCCCCTAATGCGAGCAAACAGATCAGATAACAATGGCAAAGGATACTGAAATTTGACCGTCATTTTTTTTAGAAGGCGATAATCAATACAAGGTCTCAGGGAACCATCCTTCTTAGCCACAAAAAAGAACCCCGCACCAAGAGGGGAGGAGGAGGGGCGAATAAGTCCTTTCTCCAAAGACTCCTTTATATAACTCCGCATAGCAGCATGCTCCGGCACTGACAAATTGAAAAGTCGTCCCTTAGGAAACTTACTACCAGGAATCAAATTTATAGCACAATCACAATCCCTATGAGGAGGCAGGGCACCAGATCTGGGCTCATCAAATACATCCTGGTAATCCGACAAAAACGCAGGGACCTCAGAAGGAGTGGATGAAGCAATAGACACCACAGGAGTGTCGCCATGAATTCCCTGACAACCCCAACTTGACACAGACATTGCTTTCCAACCCAGGACTGGATTATGAGTCTGCAACCATGGCAGGCCCAACACGACAACATCATGCAAATTATGCAATACAAGAAAGCGAATCACCTCCTGATGAACAGGAGTCATGCACATGGTCACTTCTGTCCAGTACTGAGGTTTATTCGTAGCCAATGGTGTAGCATCAATTCCCCTTAGTGGAATAGGGAATTTTAAAGGCTCCAAAACAAAACCACAGCGCCTGGCAAATGACAAATCCATCAGACTTAGGGCAGCACCTGAATCCACAAAAGCCATAACCGGGTAAGATGATAGGGAACAAATCAGGGTAACAGACAAAATTAACTTAGGCTGTAAAGTACCGATGGTGACAGATTTATCAATCTTTCTTGTGCGCTTAGAGCATGCTGAGATAACATGAGCTGAGTCACCACAGTAAAAGCACAACCCATTTTGCCGTCTATAATTCTCTTCTGGTCAGAATTCTATCACATTGCATAGACTCAGGTGTCTGTTCAGCAGACACCACCAAATGATGCGCAGGTTTGCGCTCCCGCAAACGCCGATCAATCTGAATGGCCAGAGTCATTGACTCATTCAGACCTGCAGGCGTAGGGAACCCCACCATGACATTCTTAATGGCTTCAGAAAGACCTTTTCTGAAATTTGCAGCCAGGGCACACTCATTCCATTGAGTAAGCACCGACCATATCCGAAATTTCTGGCAGTACACCTCTGCATCATCTTGCCCCTGAGAGAGGGCCAACAACGCTTTTTCAGCCTGGTTCTCAAGATTAGGTTCCTCATAGAGCAATCCAAGGGCCAGAAAAAACGCATCCACACTGAGCAATGCAGGATCCCCTGGAGCCAATGCGAAAGCCCAATCTTGAGGATCGCCACGCAAGAAAGAAATAATAATCTTAACTTGCTGAACAGAATCCCCAGAGGAACGAGGTTTCAAAGAAAGAAACAATTTGCAATTGTTCTTAAAATTCAGGAACCTAGATCTATCTCCAGAAAACAACTCCGGAATAGGTATTCTAGGCTCTGACATAGGACTGTGCACAACAAAATCCTGAATACTTTGTACCCTTGCAGCAAGATGATCTACACTGGAGGCTAAACTCTGGATATCCATATCAGCAGCTGAACTCAGAGCCACACCAAGATTAAGAGGAGGAGAGAAGCCAGACACACAGCAGCTAGACACACGGCAGCAAAAAAAAAAAAAAAAATTCTCCAAGCTTCTTTTCTCCTGCTTCTGCCATGCAATTAACACTTTACTGGCCGGCTGTACTGTTATGATCCTAGTGGCAAGGATCGCAGGACGGACTAGCTAAGTAACTGAACAGAGGACTAGCTCTGGGGAGGTGGTAACTAGATTGACCGCAACCTGATCCTATCCGCAAACAACTATAAGTAGCCGTGGAACGTAACCTGAAAATCCTAGACGTCTCTTCACGGCCTGAGAAACTGACTATTCCTGGAGGGAAAGAAAGTCCTCTCTTGCCTCAGTGGAATGACCCCAAAGATATAGAATAGCCCCCCACAAATATTAACGGTGAGTTAAGGGGAAAGCACAAACACAGAGATGAAATCAGATATAGCAAATGAGGCCCGCTAATACTAGATAGCAGAAAATAGGAAGGAAACTGTGCGGTCAATAAAAAACCCTATTCAAAATATCCACGCAGAGATTGCTCGAGCCCCCGCACCAACTAACGGTGCGGGGGAAGCAACTCCGTACCCCAGAGCTTACCAGCAACAAGAAATCACATATTAGCAAGCTGGACTAGACTGATCTTACACAGAAATCATATTGCAGGCAGATGAGCAAAAAATATTCAAACAGAACTTAGCTTATCCTGAAGAGGCAGAAAACGAGATAATCAGGAGTAATCAGAATAGCACTGAATACATTGACAGCCGGCAACAAGTGGAAGTGAAGCAGAGCTAAATAGGAACCTCCATGGTGAATAACGAGGCAGCTGATCCAGCCAGACACGCAGGATAATAAACCAAACCACCAGGGGGAGCCAAAAAACCAAAGTCACACAATACCATCTGTGACCACAAGAGGGAGCCTGAAAACGGAGTTCACAACAGAGAGGTGGGAGGACAGTTCAAGATGGACGTGTAGCTTCAGTAATTTGCAGGCATAAGGGAGAAGAGATATCGGACGATAGCTAGACACAGAGGATGGGTCGAGGGAGGGCTTTTTGAGGATGGGTGTGATCTTGGCTTGCTTGAAGGAAGAGAAGACACCTGTTGTTAGTGAGAGGTTGAAGAGGTGCGGTAGGGTTGGGATGAAGACAGTAGAAAGGTTAGGGATTAGGTGGGATGGGAGCGGGTCGAGCGTGCAGGTAGTGAGGTGTGATCTTGACAGGAGGGTGGAGAGCTGATCTTCTGTCATGGTGGAGAAGCTGGTTTTCGAGGAGCAGGGTTGAGCAGCTAAGAGGGGCAGTGGGCGCTGTGGGCCAAAGCTTTCTCTGATCGTATCGATCTTCTGTTTAAAGAAAGAGGCAAAGTCTTCAGCAGAAAAGAGAGGGGAGGGAGGGGGTGCATAGGGATGGAGTAGAGAATTGAAAGTGTTGAAAAGCTGTTTAGGGTTGTGAGACAGGGAGGATATGAGAGATGAGAAGTAAGTTTGTTTTGCGGCAGTGAGCGCGGACTTGAATCTGGCAAGGGACTGCTTGTTGTTGTGAACTATACTTCTTGGCTCCCTCTTGTGGTCACTAGTGATTTTGCACTTGGATTGTCTTTTACCAGGTTGGTACTCACCTGCTTCGTTAGGCCTGGGGTGTTGCTATTTAAACTTCCTGGATTCTCAGTCCAGTGCCTGGCATCGTTGTAATCAGTTCATTTCTGTTTGCTCCTGTCTTCAGGTCCTGGTTCTTTGCAAGATAAGCTAAGTCCTGCTTTCTTATTTTTTGTTATTTTGTTTGTTCATATTTTTGTCCAGCTTGTACAAAATGTGATTCCTGATATTGCTGGAAGCTCTAGGGGGCTGATATTCTCCCCCCTCACCGTTAGTCGGTTTGGGGGTTCTTGGATATTCAGCGTGGATATTTTGCAGGGTTTTTTGCTGACCATATAAGTCATCTTACTATTTTCTGCTATTAGTCAGTGGGCCTCTCTTTGCTAAAATCTAGTCCATTCTTACGTTTGTCTTTTCTTCTTACCTCACCGTTATTATTTGTTGGGGGCTTGTATTACTTTGGGGTCTTTTCTCTGGAGGCAAGAGAGGTCTTATTTTCCCTGATAGGGTTAGTTAGTTCTCCGGCTGGCGCGAGACGTCTAGGATCAACGTAGGCACTTTCCCCGGCTACTGTTAGTGTTTGTGCTAGGATCAGGTATATGGTCAGCCAAGTTACCACGTCCCTATGAGCTGGTATTTCTGTTTGCAGACTTTGCTGTAATCTCTGAGATCCTTGCCATTGGGATCATAACAGTATGCCAGGCCATGAATAGTTAATGCATTGCAGAAGTGGGATTAAAAGAAAAGGAGTTCTGAGTTTTTTTTTTCTCCTCTTTCTTCCTTCCCCTTTTTCTCAGAGTGGCTGTAAGCTTTGCTGCAGACATGAATGTTCAGACCTTGATTACTAGTGTGGATCAGCTTGCTGCACGAGTGCAGAGCATTCAGGATTTTGTTGTTAGCAGTCCTATGTCTGAGCCTAAGATACCTATTCCTGAGCTGTTCTCTGGAGATCGATTTAAATTTAGGAATTTTAGGAATAATTGTAAATTGTTTCTATCTTTGAAACCTCGTTCGTCTGGAGATTCAGCTCAGCAAGTTAAAATTGTTATCTCCTTTTTGCGTGGCGACCCTCAGGATTGGGCTTTCTCGTTAGCGCCAGGAGATCCGGCATTGGCGGATGTTGATGCGTTTTTTCTGGCGCTCGGATTGCTTTATGAGGAGCCTAATCTTGAAATTCAGGCAGAAAAAGCTCTACTGGCTATCTCTCAAGGCCAGGAAGAAGCCGAAGTGTATTGCCAAAAATTTCGGAAATAGTCCGTGCTTACTCAATGGACTGAATGTGCTCTGGCCGCAAATTTCAGAAATGGCCTTTCTGAAGCCATTAAGAATGTGATGGTGGGTTTCACAATTCCTACAAGTCTGAATGATTCTATGGCGCTGGCTATTCAGATTGATCGGCGTTTGCGGGAGCGCAAATCCGCTAATCCTCTGGCGGTGTTGTCTGAACAGACACCTGTTTCAATGCAATGTGATAGAAACCCCGATCTAGCAATGCAATGTGATAGAATCCTGACTAGAACCGAACGACAAAATCATAGACGACAGAATGGGCTGTGTTTTTACTGTGGTGATTTTACACATGTTATATCAGCATGCTCTAAACGCCTAACCAAGGTTGTCAGTCCTGTCTCCATTGGTAATTTGCAGCCTAAATTTATTTTGTCTGTGACTTTAATTTGTTCATTGTCTTCCTACCCTGTTATGGCGTTTGTGGATTCAGGTGCTGCCCTGAGTCTTATGGACTTGTCGTTTGCCAAGCGCTGCGGTTTTGTCCTGGAGCCTTTAAAAATTCCTATTCCTCTCAGAGGAATTGATGCTATGCCACTGGTGGAAAATAAACCGCAGTTTTTGACACAAGTGACCATGTGCATGACTCCTGAACATCGGGAGGTGATTCGTTTTCTTGTTCTGCATAAAATGAATGATTTGGTCGTGTTAGGTCTGCCATGGTTACAGACCCATAATCCTGTTTTGGATTGGAAGGCTATGTCTGTGTCGAGTTGGGGTTGTCAGGGAATTCATTGCGATTCTCCACCGGTGTCTATTGCTACTTCTACTCCTTCAGAGGTTCCTGAGTATTTGTGTGACTATCAGGATGTATTCAGTGAGTCCAGGTCCAGTGATCTTCCTCCTCATAGGGACTGTGACTGCGCTATAGAGTTGATTCCTGGCAGTAAATTTCCTAAGGGACGATTATTTAATTTGTCTGTACCCGAGCATGCCGCGATGCGTTCTTATGTCAAGGAGTCTTTGGAGAAGGGGCATATTCGTCCATCCTCTTCCCCTCTTGGTGTGGGATTCTTTTTTGTGGCCAAGAAGGACGGGTCTTTGAGACCTTGTATAGACTATCGGCTTCTGAATAAAATCACTGTTAAGTTTCAGTATCCTTTGCCACTATTGTCAGACTTGTTTGCTCGGATTAAGGGTGCCAAGTGGTTCACCAAGATAGATCTTCGTGGTGCGTACAACCTTGTGCGCATTAGGCAGGGAGATGAATGGAAAACTGCATTCAATACGCCCGAAGGTCATTTTGAATACTTGGTGATGCCCTTTGGGCTCTCTAATGCTCCTTCAGTGTTTCAGTCCTTTATGCATGATATCTTCCGGAAGTATCTGGATAAATTTATGATTGTTTATCTGGATGATATTCTGGTTTTCTCGGATGATTGGGATTCTCATGTAAAGCAGGTCAGGATGGTGTTTCAGGTTTTGCGTGATAATGCTTTGTTTGTGAAGGGCTCAAAGTGTCTCTTTGGAGTGCAGAAGGTTTCCTTTTTGGGTTTTATTTTCTCCCCTTCTGCTGTGGAGATGGACCCAGTCAAGGTCCGAGCTATTCATGATTGGACTCAGCCCACGTCTGTTAAGAGTCTTCAGAAGTTCTTGGGGTTTGCTAATTTCTACCGTCGCTTTATCGCTAATTTTTCTAGCGTTGTTAAACCTTTGACGGATATGACCAAGAAAGGTTCTGATGTGGCTAATTGGGCCCCTGCAGCCATGGAGGCCTTCCAGGAGCTGAAGCGCCGGTTTACTTCAGCGCCTGTTTTGTGCAAGCCTGATGTCTCACTTCCCTTTCAGGTTGAAGTGGATGCTTCTGAGATCGGTGCTGGGGCTGTTTTGTCGCAGAGAGGCTCTGGTTGCTCTGTGATGAGACCATGTGCCTTTTTCTCTAGGAAGTTTTCGCCTGCTGAGCGGAACTATGATGTTGGTAATCGGGAGTTGTTGGCCATGAAGTGGGCATTTGAGGAGTGGCGTCATTGGCTCGAGGGTGCTAAGCATCGTGTGGTGGTCTTGACTGATCTCAAAAATCTGATGTATCTCGAGTCTGCTAAGCGCCTGAATCCTAGACAGGCTCGTTGGTCATTGTTTTTCTCTCGTTTTGACTTTGTGGTCTCGTACCTGCCTGGTTCGAAGAATGTTAAGGCTGATGCTCTTTCTAGGAGCTTTGTGCCTGACTCTCCTGGAGTCTCGGAGCCAGCTGGTATTCTTAAAGAGGGAGTAATCATGTCGGCCATATCTCCTGATTTGCGACGTGTGTTGCAGAGATTTCAGGCTGGTAGACCTGACTCTTGTCCACCCGACAGACTGTTTGTTCCTGATAAATGGACCAGCAGAGTCATTTCCGAGGTTCATTGCTCGGTGTTGGTGGGGCATCCGGGAATATTTGGTACCCGAGATTTGGTGGCTAGGTCCTTTTGGTGGCCTTCCTTGTCACGGGATGTGCGGTCATTTGTGCAGTCCTGTGGGACTTGTGCTCGGGCTAAGCCTTGTTCTCGTGCTAGCGGGTTGCTTCTGCCCTTGCCTGTCCCGAAGAGGCCTTGGACACACATTTCCATGGATTTCATTTCTGATCTTCCGGTGTCTCAAGGAATGTCTGTCATCTGGGTGGTGTGTGATCGTTTTTCCAAGATGGTCCATTTGGTACCCTTGCCTAAGTTGCCTTCCTCTTCCGATCTGGTTCCTTTGTTTTTTCAGAATGTGGTTCGTTTACACGGCATTCCGGAGAATATCGTGTCCGACAGAGGATCCCAGTTTGTGTCCAGATTCTGGCGATCTTTTTGTGCTAAAATGGGCATTGATTTGTCATTTTCATCTGCCTTCCATCCTCAGACTAATGGTCAAACGGAGCGAACTAATCAGACACTGGAGGCTTATTTGAGATGTTTTGTTTCTGCGGACCAGGATGATTGGGTGACCTTCTTGCCATTGGCGGAGTTTGCCCTTAATAATCAGGCTAGTTCCGCTACTTTGGTTTCGCCATTCTTCTGCAACTCTGGTTTTCATCCTCGTTTCTCCTCGGGTCATGTTGAGTCTTCTGACTGTCCTGGGGTGGATTCCGTGGTGGATAGGTTGCAGTGGATTTGGAATCATGTGGTGGACAACTTGAAGTTGTCACAGGAGAAGGCTCAGCGTTTTGCCAACCGCCGCCACGGTGTGGGCCCCCGACTTCGTGTTGGGGATTTGGTTTGGTTGTCTTCTCGGTATGTCCCTCTGAAGGTTTCCTCTCCTAAGTTTAAGCCTCGCTTTATTGGTCCTTATAAAATTTTGGAAGTTCTTAACCCGGTTTCTTTTCGTTTGGATCTTCCGGTGTCGTTTGCCATTCACAACGTGTTCCATAGGTCTTTGTTGCGGCGGTACGTTGTGCCTGTGGTTCCTGCTGTTGAGCCTCCTGCTCCGGTGTTGGTTGAGGGCGAGTTGGAGTACGTGGTAGAGAAGATCTTGGATTCTCGTCTCTCTAGACGGAGGCTTCAGTATTTGGTCAAATGGAAGGGCTATGGTCAGGAGGATAATTCCTGGGTGGCCGCCTCTGATGTTCATGCGGCCGATTTGGTTCGTGCCTTCCACGCTGCTCATCCTGGTCGCCCTGGTGGTCTTGGTGAGGGTTCGGTGACCCCTCCTTAAAGGGGGGGTACTGTTGTGAACTATACTTCTTGGCTCCCTCTTGTGGTCACTAGTGATTTGGCACTTGGATTGTCTTTTACCAGGTTGGTACTCACCTGCTTCGTTAGGCCTGGGGTGTTGCTATTTAAACTTCCTGGATTCTCAGTCCAGTGCCTGGTATCGTTGTAATCAGTTCATTTCTGTTTGCTCCTGTCTTCAGGTCCTGGTTCTTTGCAAGATAAGCTAAGTCCTGCTTTCTTATTTTTTGTTATTTTGTTTGTTCATATTTTTGTCCAGCTTGTACAAAATGTGATTCCTGATATTGCTGGAAGCTCTAGGGGGCTGATATTCTCCCCCCTCACCGTTAGTCGGTTTGGGGGTTCTTGGATATTCAGCGTGGATATTTTGCAGGGTTTTTTGCTGACCATATAAGTCATCTTACTATTTTCTGCTATTAGTCAGTGGGCCTCTCTTTGCTAAAATCTAGTTCATTCTTACGTTTGTCTTTTCTTCTTACCTCACCGTTATTATTTGTTGGGGGCTTGTATTACTTTGGGGTCTTTTCTCTGGAGGCAAGAGAGGTCTTATTTTCCCTGATAGGGTTAGTTAGTTCTCCGGCTGGCGCGAGACGTCTAGGATCAACGTAGGCACTTTCACCGGCTACTGTTAGTGTTTGTGCTAGGATCAGGTATATGGTCAGCCTAGTTACCACGTCCCTATGAGCTGGTATTTATGTTTGCAGACTTTGCTGTAATCTCTGAGATCCTTGCCATTGGGATCATAACAGCTTGTATGCAGTGAAGTGGTCAGCAGAGCGGGATCGCTTTCATCTCCACTCAGCGATCCTGGAAGCCTGTCTCAGTTCTTTGATCAGGCTGGTCAGCCAGGGCTGCCTGTTGAGTGTCCGAGTTTTGATATGCATGAGCGGGGCGGCCGAATTGAGTGTTGTTGTTATTGTGGTGTTATAAAAAGTGGCGGCAGCATCTGTGTCATGAAGGGAGGCTATGTCTGTAAGAGGGACTCAGAGAGTGATTGTAAGTTAAGATGTTTGAGATTTCTGCAAGGGAGTTTGTGGAGTGGGGGTTGCACACTAGGAGAGGAGAGGGAAGAGAATGTCAGTAGGTTGTGGTCAGACAGAGGGAGGGGTGTGTTAATGAGATTAGTAAGGGAGCAGAGCGGGTGAAGATGAGGTCCAGCATGTTAGGAGTCAAGTTACCGCCACTGCACAGGGGGAATCTCGAGATATGTCTGCTGCAGTCTCCCATTCTGCATCAGCCGCAGTGGAGCCTGCTCAGCAGAGATGTCGGTCCCAGCGTCTCACTGAATCTGGTACTGTGCAAAGGGTTACTGCTGCCTCTCCAGGCTCTGCTATTGTACCCTGCACTGGTCTGCGGTGAGCAGGCTTTTCTGGGACTAAGTCCTGCTTTGCACACACTGAGCATGCCCAGGGTAAGATCTCTCATTGGAGATCAAGGGTCACATGCTCAGGTACTGCAGCAACTTCCATTGGTCCTCCAAGAAGGTCATGTACCTGATCAAGTTCTGTGGAAGTCTTCCATTGGTCCTTTTTGGAAGGTCCTGATGTTGCTGCAGCTATAAAAGGTTCTCATGACCGCACGGCCATGCGCTAGTGTCAATTTATGTATGAGCTCAGCGCCAGTGTGGTCATGTGTGTGTGTATTCAGGGACCCGGCTGAAATAAGCCCCTAAAATTTTGGCACCTTCGGCGAGGAGTTTTCATGTGTGTGTATTCAGGGACCCGGCTGAAATAAGCCCCTAGAATGCTGGCACCTCCGGCGAGGAGTTTCATGTGAGTGGATTCAGGGCTGGCGTATAGCCATCAGAATTCCGGCTCCACCGGAGAGGAGCTGCGTGTTTGCATTTGGCTGCATGACCACCATCTGCTCTACTAAGTAGCTCTGTTCCCCTGTGAAGCTAACAGGGCACAGTATTCTCTTTACTAACGGACTCTGTGAAGTAACAGAGTTCGTTTATACTACTATATTGTACCGCCATATCTAGCAGCAGGTTCTTTCCTGCACGGTGGATCCCGGGTTGCGAACGCACCAACTACTTCTAATAAATATATATTCGGTGCGTTCCGCCAACCCTAACAAAGCGTTTGCCCATCTTTGTGAGTGGCCTCAGAGGACCATTGAGTGAGGCCAAAGGAGGCAGTCAGTTATAAAAGTTTAGAGGCAGCTGAGGTGGAAGTGTCAATGGGGATATTGAAATCACCTATGATGATAGTGGGGATATCAACAGAGAGGAAATGAACTAGCCAGGTGGTGAAGTGGTCAAAAAAGGTGGAGATGGCTAGTTCTGTGGGACGGTAGATGACAGCCAGCTGGAGGTTGGAGGGGGAATAGATGCGGACAGAGTGCACCTCAAACGAGGGAAGAGTAGTGGAGGGTGGTAGCGAGATTGGAGGAAAGGAGCAGGTGTCGGACAGGAGCAAGCCAACACCTCCACCACGTTTGTTAGTGGAGCCAGGGGTGTGAGAGAGGTGGAATCCGCCAAAGGAAAGCGCAGCTGGAAAGGCTGAGTCAAAGGGGGTGAGCCAGGTTTCGGTGATGCCGAGGAAGGAGAGTTTGTTGGTGATGAAGAGGTCATCTATAAATGGCAGTTTGTTGCATACAGAGCGTGCATTCCATAGTGCTCCAGGTAAGGGGACCGGGGTAGTGGGGCTGGATGAATGGAATATGAGGTTGTCATGGTTGGGAAAATGTTTCACACATTTCTCGTCTGCTTGCGTTGGAAATGTTGCCTTTTAGGCTCTTGGTGATGGAATCTTTCCACAACCTGATGGTGGCGGCCGTCCCAAGGTACTCGGTCCCCAGCTGCCACTATTTCTCCCGCTGTTCTGTCCCGGCCTGACACAAGAACGTGTCCCACAACATTACCTGTGCCCTCAACATTGCAGTACTGGGAAAGTACACCTATCCACGGACACGTGGACAAGTGCTTGTGGCCAGGGATGGTACATCTCGCTGATGGCACACTGGGTTAACATAGTGGAAGCCGGGACTCAGTCAGACCTTGGGATGGAACACGTCCTCCTGATGCTAAGGATTGCGGGACCTACGTCAATCAGGGTTGCCCCCACAGTCTTCAGCTCCTGCACCTCCTCCCCCTCTTCAGCCTTCATCTCTGAAATGAGCACATCAGTCCCAAGCTGGAAGCACTGCAGCACTCCCAAAACCAAGCAGCAACAGGCTGTGCTGAAGCTAATCTGCTTAGGTGACAAGCTGCACAATGCTAAAGAGTTGTGGACAGCTCTGAAAGAGCAGGCAGATCTGTGGCTGACACCGCTGAACCTCCAGCGAGGCATGGTTGTGTGTGACAATGGCAGGAACTTGGTGGCGGCTCTGAGGCATAGTGAACTGACACACGTACCATGCCTGGCATATGTGCTTAACCTCATTGTTCAACGGTTCCTAAAAAGCTACCCGGAGCTGCCGGATCTGCTTGTAAATGTACGCCGCCTGTGTGCCCATTTTAGAAAATCAGCTACAGCTTCAGCCGCCCTTGCCGTGCTATGGCAGCAATTGTTGTGTGATATCCTTACGTGTTGGAACTCTTCACTGCAGATGTTGGAAAGAATTTGTGAGCAGTAGAGTGCAGTTGTTCAATACCAGCATCAACAAGGCCATCGTTATTCAGCTCAGACTGCACACATAAGACCTCAGGAGTGGACATGGATGTCAGACATAAGTAACATCCTCCAAAACTTTGAGGAGTCCACCAAGATGATGCTTCTCTGCATTCTGAAATGCTCTCTGCTCACAATGAAAGAGGATGCATTGCAGACGGAGCAGGAGGACATGGAGCAAGGAACCATACAGGGTGATTACACACAGCCCAGCCTCATGTTATCCTAATGTGGATTGTTTGACAATCAGGGAGAGGAGGAGGAGGAAGAACAAGAGCTGCTTTCATGCGCTGTAGACGCTACTACAAGCACAACTCTCATACTGTCTGTTCAGCGTGGATGGCCTGACAATAGGGAGGAAGAGAAGGAGGTGGAGGAGGAGGATACCTTGGTCAGTCTTACTGCTGGTGAGTACACGGAAGGCTTGCCTGTTACCAGTCTGGCATGCATGGCTGACTTTATGTTGCGCTGCCTTTCTTGTGACCCTCGTATTGTAAAAATTTTGGGTGACTGTCATTACTGGGTAGTGACACTTTTAGACCCACACTACAAGGAGAACTTTCAATCTCTTCTTCCAGAGGCAGACAGGTGTACTAAACTTGTGCATTACCAGAGGGCCATTGTTGCAGAATTAGTAAAAGAAATCCAATTTCAAAATGCTGGCGGCAGACATAACAGTTTGATGGACAACCAAGGAGTACAGGCAAGAGGGACACAACTCCAATCCAGCGGATGCAGGGGAACACTGGCAAAGGTCTAGGACAGTTTTCTCAGACCCTCCCATCGCCCTGGCCCTGAGGCGCGGGGTAATATCACAAGGAATTGAATTTTTTCAAAGATGCTGAGGGAGTGCCTTGCTGACCGTACCAATGTCCTCCAGGATTCTGCTGTGTCTTTTAATTATTGGGTGGCCAAGCTGGACACGTGTCATGAACTGTCTATCTATGCCTTGGAGGTACTGGCCTGCCCAGCCGCTAGCGTTTTGTCAGAGTAAGATTTTAGTGCCGCTGGTGGAAATATCACAGATAAGCACATTCGCTTGTCAATGGGAAATGCAGACAGGCTGACTTTTATAAAAAATGAACAAGGGCTTGATTGGGCCAGACTTCTCTACATCACCAAATGACAGCGAAACATAATCTCCAATACAGTGTCTTTTTGGAAGGTGTATTCCCATGCACTTCTTCACACCCACACACCCACAGATGGGTATACGCATCCTGATTTTGGCTATTTGGTGTTCTACTCCTCCTTGTCCTCATACTCATCATCCACCACCACTAGAACACCAGGGTGAATGTGTTCTATGCTGCTACAGCCATTCAACTTTTTGGCAAGGTTGTCTATGATCCCTATAAAAAAAATTTAAAAAATGTACCCCCATGGGGAAATGTTTGTCAGCCCATACACTTAGTATATGGGCATTCCAAGTCTAGGAGACTGGCTCCTTTGTAATGGGACAATTTTTATGAGGTTATCCTCCATGTTTCTTCCAAGGAGGGATTGGGGTGCCTACAAATTTGGGTCAAGGCGGCCCTTGCATTCAATGCATAAGGAAACAGTGTGGCAGGACCAACTGAAGAAAGTAATGTGGGTTTTCCTGTGGCCATCCGGTACCTGGGTTCAAAGGCTTATTTGGGTGCATTTGACTTGGTATCAGGGCACGCTTTGCAGTCAATGCATAAGAAAACAGTATGGGAGTACAAAATTAATCATGTGAAGTGGGATTTCCTGTGGCCATCCAGTACCTGGGTTCAAAGGCTTCTTGGGGTGCATATGACTTGATAGCAGAGCAGGCCTTGCATTCAATGCAACATTTTTTCAGGAAGCCCTCCTGTACCTCTCGTAAAAGGGGTATTGGGGTGCGTCATAATTCTTGGCAGCCCAGCCACTCTCTGCATTGGCAATAACAGCATAGGAGACCCACTGTTTATAATGGCCCTTTAAGAATATTAATGCCGCCTGATGCCCCTCTAAAAATAGACCTTGTGACTTTAAGAGTCCTTCCTTCAAAAATGAAGCCAGATGTGTTTGCTTATGTGTCACACACCACATGGCCAGCTAGAGTTGTTAAATGTTACAATGACATTTCCCAGTGAATGTATTTGTATTGGTTGAAAGTAGAGTTGAGCGACTTTCATTTTTTTAAGATCGAGTCGGGTTTTGTGAAACCCGATTTTGTCCAGAGTCGAGTCGAGTGCAGTCGGCCGATTATCGCTAAAAGTCGGGGATCGACCGAAACACGAAACCCAATGCAAGTCAATGGGGAAGCATAGTCGGCAGTGAGTGGAGGCCAGGAAAACACCTACAGTGCCCATTTTAATGCCAAAAACATCCATTCTTGTTTCTGAAGCTTGTCAATCTTAATTAACTTTATAATAATAGTTGGGCATAGGGAATTGGGGGTCATTTGGCAAAAGTTGTGGGGGGAGTAGGGCCGGCTCAAGTTTTTCGTGGGCCCAGGAAATGCGGACTACGTCACGGCGGTGTTGCAGGGAAAGGTAAGTATTTCAACGTTGCAAGTGCTGTGAACCTGAGCAAGCAGGGGGGGCCCACTCGTTCGCATTGGCACTGGCACAGGGCCCCTCAAAGTACAGCGATGTGTGTTTGCATGGCGGGGGCGCCTCCCACCAGCAGCGACACTTTTGCGTACTCTGAGGGGCCCTGTGCCAGTGACATCGCCAACGAGTATGCCCCCCCACCTGATGAAGGAACCTGCACTTTCATCTGCACCTTCCTCTCTGTCCCTGTGTAAGGTGGTATAACATGCGGGAAGGGGAACCTTACTTTCAGCAGGGTCAGATTCTGGCTGTGTAGAGTATAAGGGGAATGTAGTGGTCTAGGTCAATGTACCAGCAGACTCATCTAGCAGTGGCTGGGCAATGGGCAGGATGAGGAGGAAACAGATATAGGGCCAAAGAATAAAGTAGGCTAAATGCAGTTCAAAATTGGTAACAGGACTAAACAGGCGGCATTGCTTTGTTCAGTGGAGTAGCAAACCCAAGAGCAGCAGACACTGTTTCAAGGGCATAACCACACTAGTAGGCCAAATGCAGTTTAATATCTGATAGTATAGGGCGAAAGCCAGAATGTGGAAGCTCAGCTTTGTTCAGTTGAGGACAACACCAGGCAGGGGCAGACAGACACCTTTAGTAGGCCGGAACAGCCAATTGCATTTTTAAAAATGGTAATTTGGAACTGAAGGTTGAAGCTCAGCTTTATTCAGTTGAGGACAACACCAGGCAGGGGCAGACAGACACCTTTAGTAGGCCGGAACAGCCAATTGCATTTTTAAAAATGGTAATTTGGAACTGAAGGTTGAAGCTCAGCTTTATTCAGTTGAGGACAACACCAGGCAGGGGCAGACATTCACCTTTAGTAGGCCGGAACAGCCAATTGCATTTTTAAAAATGGTAATTTGGAACAGAAGGTAGACGCTCAGCTTTATTCATTTGAGGACAACACCAGGCAGGGGCAGACATTCACCTTTAGTAGGCCGGAACAGCCAATTGCATTTTTAAAAATGGTAATTTGGAACAGAAGGTTGAAGCTCAGCTTTATTCAGTTGAGGACAACACCAGGCAGGGGCAGTCAGACACCTTTAGTAGGCCGGAACAGCCAATTTTTTAAAAAAACAGCAGTTAGTAAGAGGCAGAAGGTAGAAGCTCAGCTTTATTCAGTTGAGGACAACACCAGGCAGGGGCAGACAGACACCTTTAGTAGGCCGGAACAGCCAATTGCATTTTTAAAAATGGTAATTTGGAACTGAAGGTTGAAGCTCAGCTTTATTCAGTTGAGGACAACACCAGGCAGGGGCAGACATTCACCTTTAGTAGGCCGGAACAGCCAATTGCATTTTTAAAAATGGTAATTTGGAACAGAAGGTAGAAGCTCAGCTTTATGCAGTTGAGGACAACACCAGGCAGGGGCAGACATTCACCTTTAGTAGGCCGGAACAGCCAATTGCATTTTTAAAAATGGTAATTTGGAACTGAAGGTTGAAGCTCAGCTTTATTCAGTTGAGGACAACACCAGGCAGGGCCAGACATTCACCTTTAGTAGGCCGGAACAGCCAATTGCATTTTTAAAAATGGTAATTTGAAACAGAAGGTAGAAGCTCAGCTTTATTCAGTTGAGGACAACACCAGGCAGGGGCAGACATTCACCTTTAGTAGGCCGGAACAGCCAATTGCATTTTTAAAAATGGTAATTTGGAACAGAAGGTTGAAGCTCAGCTTTATTCAGTTGAGGACAACACCAGGCAGGGGCAGACAGACACCTTTAGTAGGCCGGAACAGCCAATTGCATTTTTAAAAATGGTAATTTGGAACAGAAGGTTGAAGCTCAGCTTTATTCAGTTGAGGACAACACCAGGCAGGGGCAGACAGACACCTTTAGTAGGCCGGAACAGCCAATTTTTAAAAAAAACAGCAGTTAGTAAGAGGCAGAAGGTAGAAGCTCAGCTTTATTCAGTTGAGGACAACACCAGGCAGGGGCAGACAGACACCTTTAGTAGGCCGGAACAGCCAATTGCATTTTTAAAAATGGTAATTTGGAACTGAAGGTTGAAGCTCAGCTTTATTCAGTTGAGGACAACACCAGGCAGGGGCAGACAGACACCTTTAGTAGGCCGGAACAGCCAATGGCATTTTTAAAAATGGTAATTTGGAACAGAAGGTAGAAGCTCAGCTTTATTCAGTTGAGGACAACACCAGGCAGGGGCAGACATTCACCTTTAGTAGGCCGGAACAGCCAATTGCATTTTTAAAAATGGTAATTTGGAACAGAAGGTTGAAGCTCAGCTTTATTCAGTTGAGGACAACACCAGGCAGGGGCAGACAGACACCTTTAGTAGGCCGGAACAGCCAATTGCATTTTTAAAAATGGTAATTTGGAACAGAAGGTAGAAGCTCAGCTTTATTCAGTTGAGGACAACACCAGGCAGGGGCAGACAGACACCTTTAGTAGGCCGGAACAGCCAATTTTTTAAAAAAACAGCAGTTAGTAAGAGGCAGAAGGTAGAAGCTCAGCTTTATTCAGTTGAGGACAACACCAGGCAGGGGCAGACAGACACCTTTAGTAGGCCGGAACAGCCAATTGCATTTTTAAAAATGGTAATTTGGAACAGAAGGTAGAAGCTCAGCTTTATTCAGTTGAGGACAACACCAGGCAGGGGCAGACAGACACCTTTAGTAGGCCGGAACAGCCAATTTTTTAAAAAAACAGCAGTTAGTAAGAGGCAGAAGGTAGAAGCTCAGCTTTATTCAGTTGAGGACAACACCAGGCAGGGGCAGACAGACACCTTTAGTAGGCCGGAACAGCCAATTGCATTTTAAAAAATGGTAATTTGGAACTGAAGGTTGAAGCTCAGCTTTATTCAGTTGAGGACAACACCAGGCAGGGGCAGACAGACACCTTTAGTAGGCCGGAACAGCCAATGGCATTTTTAAAAATGGTAATTTGGAACAGAAGGTAGAAGCTCAGCTTTATTCAGTTGAGGACAACACCAGGCAGGGGCAGACATTCACCTTTAGTAGGCCGGAACAGCCAATTGCATTTTTAAAAATGGTAATTTGGAACAGAAGGTTGAAGCTCAGCTTTATTCAGTTGAGGACAACACCAGGCAGGGGCAGACAGACACCTTTAGTAGGCCGGAACAGCAATTGCATTTTTAAAAATGGTAATTTGGAACAGAAGGTAGAAGCTCAGCTTTATTCAGTTGAGGACAACACCAGGCAGGGGCAGACAGACACCTTTAGTAGGCCGGAACAGCCAATTTTTTAAAAAAACAGCAGTTAGTAAGAGGCAGAAGGTAGAAGCTCAGCTTTATTCAGTTGAGGACAACACCAGGCAGGGGCAGACATTCACCTTTAGTAGGCCGGAACAGCCAATTGCATTTTTAAAAATGGTAATTTGGAACAGAAGGTTGAAGCTCAGCTTTATTCAGTTGAGGACAACACCAGGCAGGGGCAGACAGACACCTTTAGTAGGCCGGAACAGCCAATTTTTTTAAAAAACAGCAGTTAGTAAGAGGCAGAAGGTAGAAGCTCAGCTTTATTCAGTTGAGGACAACACCAGGCAGGGGCAGACAGACACCTTTAGTAGGCCGGAACAGCCAATTGCATTTTTAAAAATGGTAATTTGGAACTGAAGGTTGAAGCTCAGCTTTATTCAGTTGAGGACAACACCAGGCAGGGGCAGACAGACACCTTTAGTAGGCCGGAACAGCCAATTGCATTTTTAAAAATGGTAATTTGGAACAGAAGGTAGAAGCTCAGCTTTATTCAGTTGAGGACAACACCAGGCAGGGGCAGACAGACACCTTTAGTAGGCCGGAACAGCCAATTTTTTAAAAAAACAGCAGTTAGTAAGAGGCAGAAGGTAGAAGCTCAGCTTTATTCAGTTGAGGACAACACCAGGCAGGGGCAGACAGACACCTTTAGTAGGCCGGAACAGCCAATTGCATTTTTAAAAATGGTAATTTGGAACAGAAGGTTGAAGCTCAGCTTTATTCAGTTGAGGACAACACCAGGCAGGGGCAGACAGACACCTTTAGTAGGCCGGAACAGCCAATTTTTAAAAAAAACAGCAGTTAGTAAGAGGCAGAAGGTAGAAGCTCAGCTTTATTCAGTTGAGGACAACACCAGGCAGGGGCAGACAGACACCTTTAGTAGGCCGGAACAGCCAATTGCATTTTTAAAAATGGTAATTTGGAACTGAAGGTTGAAGCTCAGCTTTATTCAGTTGAGGACAACACCAGGCAGGGGCAGACAGACACCTTTAGTAGGCCGGAACAGCCAATGGCATTTTTAAAAATGGTAATTTGGAACAGAAGGTAGAAGCTCAGCTTTATTCAGTTGAGGACAACACCAGGCAGGGGCAGACATTCACCTTTAGTAGGCCGGAACAGCCAATTGCATTTTTAAAAATGGTAATTTGGAACAGAAGGTTGAAGCTCAGCTTTATTCAGTTGAGGACAACACCAGGCAGGGGCAGACAGACACCTTTAGTAGGCCGGAACAGCCAATTGCATTTTTAAAAATGGTAATTTGGAACAGAAGGTAGAAGCTCAGCTTTATTCAGTTGAGGACAACACCAGGCAGGGGCAGACAGACACCTTTAGTAGGCCGGAACAGCCAATTTTTAAAAAAAACAGCAGTTAGTAAGAGGCAGAAGGTAGAAGCTCAGCTTTATTCAGTTGAGGACAACACCAGGCAGGGGCAGACATTCACCTTTAGTAGGCCGGAACAGCCAATTGCATTTTTAAAAATGGTAATTTGGAACAGAAGGTTGAAGCTCAGCTTTATTCAGTTGAGGACAACACCAGGCAGGGGCAGACAGACACCTTTAGTAGGCCGGAACAGCCAATTTTTTTAAAAAACAGCAGTTAGTAAGAGGCAGAAGGTAGAAGCTCAGCTTTATTCAGTTGAGGACAACACCAGGCAGGGGCAGACAGACACCTTTAGTAGGCCGGAACAGCCAATTGCATTTTTAAAAATGGTAATTTGGAACTGAAGGTTGAAGCTCAGCTTTATTCAGTTGAGGACAACACCAGGCAGGGGCAGACAGACACCTTTAGTAGGCCGGAACAGCCAATTGCATTTTTAAAAATGGTAATTTGGAACAGAAGGTAGAAGCTCAGCTTTATTCAGTTGAGGACAACACCAGGCAGGGGCAGACAGACACCTTTAGTAGGCCGGAACAGCCAATTTTTTAAAAAAACAGCAGTTAGTAAGAGGCAGAAGGTAGAAGCTCAGCTTTATTCAGTTGAGGACAACACCAGGCAGGGGCAGACAGACACCTTTAGTAGGCCGGAACAGCCAATTGCATTTTTAAAAATGGTAATTTGGAACAGAAGGTTGAAGCTCAGCTTTATTCAGTTGAGGGCAACACCAGGCAGGGGCAGACACCGTTAGTAGGCCGGAACCAGCAATGTGTTTAAAAACAGCAGTTAATCAGAGCCGGAAGGTAGAAGCTCAGCTTTATTCAGTTGAGGGCAACACCAGGGAGGGGCAGAAGCCGTTAGTAGGCCCTAACCACCATTTTGTTTTTTAAAAAACACTTAATGAGAGCCAGAAGGTAGAAGCTCAGCTTTATTCAGTTGAGGACAACTTGAATTAGGGACTGCATACAGACTTAGCAGGCTGTCCCCTGTGTGGACCATGCATCCAATACATTAACCCATTGAGCCACAAAGGACACATAACCTTCCGTGGCCATGCCTACAGGTCCATGTGTCTGTTGTCAGGTGTACCTTTGTCAGTGTAGGCCTATTGGAAGGAGGGACCGCAGACAGGCTTCAAAGGCCTAACACAATAAAATGGGCTGGCTGTAGGCACTTTAAAATTGGTTCCAGGGGTACACGGGCAGCAGTGGTCTGGTCAGTGGAGGCCTAGTGGAAGGAGGGACCGCAGACAGGCTTCGAAGGCCTAACACAATAAAATGGGCTGGCTGTAGGCACTTTAAAATTGGTTCCAGGGGTACACGGGCAGCAGTGGTCTGGTCAGTGGAGGCCTAGTGGAAGGAGGGACCGCAGACAGGCTTCGAAGGCCTAACACAATAAAATGGGCTGGCTGTAGGCACTTTAAAATTGGTTCCAGGGGTACACGGGCAGCAGTGGTCTGGTCAGTGGAGGCCTAGTGGAAGGAGGGACCGCAGACAGGCTATCAAAGGCCTAAAATAACAAACAATAGGCTCATGGCAGTTTTACAGCGGTTACATGGATACACGGGCAGGCAGCTGGTGATGAGTGGAGGAGTATTTAAAGTAGGGACCGCAGACAGGCTATCAAAGGCCTAAAATAACAAACAATAGGCTCATGGCAGTTTTACAGCGGTTACATGGATACACGGGCAGGCAGCTGGTGATGAGTGGAGGAGTATTTAAAGTAGGGACCGCAGACAGGCTATCAAAGGCCTAAAATAACAAACAATAGGCTCATGGCAGCTTTACAGCGGTTACATGGATACACAGGCAGCTTGGTGGTGAGTGGAGGAGTAGTGCAAGGAGTGTCTGTCCCAGTACTCCCAAAATATAAATAGATGTTAATGTCTCGCAAAACAACCAAAACAAAAAAAAAGGTGGCATACTTAGGTACAGGGGTGGGCTCATCTACTGAGTTTCTGACATAGTAATTTGGCAGTAACTATTTAATGGTGCCAATATAGGACACAGACACAGACTACTTTAAGTTGCATCATAGATGTCTACAAATTTGTATTGTCAGTGCCAGACATTGAATGATGTCAGCGAATAGACTAAAGATTGGTGGAGCTGTGCGACATACTTTTGCACGTGGTAGAGCACATTTTGAGCTGGGGTAGGGGGGAACTCTCTTGAGGCCGGCGGGACCGCCCCAGGGCCCCTCATGTTACAACGGTGTGTCTGACGTTGGGTGCGCACCACCACCGCCAGAGACACTACATTGTACTATGAGGGACCCAGTAGCAATGCCGTCAACCAAAAGCAAGCACACCCACCTCTTCAGACAAACAGCAGTCTCACGGGTGCTTGCGCCAAGTCGCGATACCACGGCCCCGTGTGGGGAGTTTTGCCATTTAGGGAGGTGTAAACATGTCGTATGCTGTACAATCAGCTGCAGCAAATTAGACATTAGAAAAGTAATTCACAGGCAAGAGCTTTTCATAGGAAAGCTAGGTGTCGGCCGGGCAAGGTGGGGCAAAAGATTTCAAAATCCAGTTGTGGTTCATTTTAATGAATGTTAGATCGTCAACATTTTGGGTAGCCAGACGAGTCCTTTTTTCGGTTAATATTGAACCTGCAGCACTGAATACTCTTTCTGATAGGACACTTGCTGCCGGGCAAGCAAGCTCCTGCAATGCATATTCTGCCAATTCTGGCCAGGTGTCTAATTTGGAGGCCCAGTAATCAAATGGGAATGACGGTTGAGGGAGAACATCGATAAGGGATGAAAAATAGTTAGTAACCATACTGGACAAATGTTGTCTCCTGTCACTTTCAATTGATGCAGCAGTACCTGTCCTGTCTGCGGTCATAGCAAAATCACTCCACAACCTGGTCAGAAAACCCCTCTGTCCAACGCCACTTCTGATGTGTGCACCCCTAACACTCCTAGTCTGCTGCCCCCTGGAGCTCGTGTGAGAACGATCACGTGCGCTGTGTGCTGGGAATGCCTGAAGCAAACGGTCAACAAGAGTTGATTGTTTGGTTGCTAATATTAGTTCCAAGTTCTCATGTGGCATAATATTTAGCAATTTGCCTTTATAGCGTGGATCAAGGAGGCAGGCCAACCAGTAATCGTCATCGTTCATCATTTTCGTAATGCGTGTGTCCCTTTTTAGGATACGTAAGGCATAATCCGCCATGTGGGCCAAAGTTCCAGTTGTCAAATCTCCGGTTGTGATTGGTTGAGGGCAGGGCCGTATTTAGGGTTTCTGCTGCCCTAGGCACTTTTAGTGCTGCCCCCCCCACCCCCACCCCCACCCCCCTTTGGTGAGTATGACACTATCGGCAGTGACTTTAGCAAGAATTGCTGATGTGAAAGTCACCTTTTGCAGCAAATCCGGCAGTTTTTCTGCATGTGCCGCGTAACGGATCACTTACAGCAACACTGCGTTCGGCCTCATTCATTCCCTATGGGATTTGCGGCACTTATGATCTGGCAAATGCGGTACCATACCTCCCAACTTTTGAAGAAGGGAAGGAGACAAAGTGTGCGGCGCGTGTAGTGCGCCACGGCAAATTTTAGGCCACGCCTCTGACCACACCCATTTCACAACTAGTCACACCCATATCCATGTCCCAACCACAGCCATTTAGCACTGCTGATCACACTGTTTTATATACAATAATTATAAACGAAAAAATATGGCCACAGTGCTCCATACTGTATAATGGCCACGCATGATGCTCCATACTGTATAACGGCCACACATGATGCTCCATACTGTATAACGGCCACACATGATGCTCCATACTGTATAACGGCCACACATGATGCTCCATACTGTATAACGGCCACACATGATGCTCCATACTGTATAACGGCCACACATGATGCTCCATACTGTATAACGGCCACACATGATGCTCCATACTGTATAACAGCCACACATGATGCTCCATACTGTATAACGGCCACACATGATGCTCCATACTGTATAACGACCACACATGATGCTCCATATTGTATAATGGCCACACATGATGCTCAATACTGTACAATGGCCACACATGATGCTCAATACTGTATAATGGCCACACAGTTCTCCATGATACTGTATAATGACCCCCCCTCCTGTATGCATGGCTCATATTCCCCCCCTGTATGCATGGCTCACACTCCCCCCCTGTATGCATGGCTCATATTCACCCCCCCCGTATGCATGGCTCATATTCACCCCCCGTATACATGGCTCATATTCACCCCCCCCCCCGTATACATGGCTCATATACACCCCCCCTGTATGCATGGCTCATATACACCCCCCCTGTATGCATGGCTCATATACACCCCCCCTGTATGCATGGCTCATATACACCCCCCCTGTATGCATGGCTCATATTCACCCCCCCCTGTATGCATGGCTCATATTCACCCCCCCCTGTATGCATGGCTCATATTCACCCCCCCTGTATGCATGGCTCATATTCACCCCCCCGTATGCATGGCTCATATTCACCCCCCCCGTATGCATGGCTCATATTCACCCCCCCGTATGCATGGCTCATATTCACCCCCCCTGTGTGCATGGCTCATCTCCCCCTCCCTCCCTGTATACATGGCTCATATACACCCCCCCTGTATGCATGGCTCATATACACCCCCCCTGTATGCATGGCTCATATACACCCCCCCTGTATGCATGGCTCATATACACCCCCCCTGTATGCATAGCTCATATTCACCCCCCCCTGTATGCATGGCTTATATTCACCCCCCCCTGTATGCATGGCTCATATTCACCCCCCCCTGTATGCATGGCTCATATTCACCCCCCCCGTATGCATGGCTCATATTCACCCCCCCCATATGCATGGCTCATATTCACCCCCCCCGTATGCATGGCTCATATTCACCCCCCCTGTGTGCATGGCTCATCTCCCCCTCCCTCCCTGTATACATGGTTACATGGTGACTCTGGCTTATCTCCCATCCCCCCCTGTATGTGTGGCTCATCTCCCATCCCCCCCTGTATGCATGCATGCATGGTGGCATTGGTGGCTCTGGCTCGTCACCTCCCATCCCCCATGCGTGGCTCATCGGCAGCCTGCCACGCCGCTCCCCATCTATCTTGTGGCTGCCGCCTGCCGGGCTCCCCGATCCTCCTCCTTCATCCTCCCCGGCTCCCCCCGTCCCTGGCTGTCATCATACTCACCTGGCTGTGTCACCTCACACCGCGCACGGCGCGCAGAAGAACGTGATCCTCCACCTCTGTGCTGTGTCCCGGCGCAGCACCCTCATCGTCCTGTATGAGCGGTCAGGTGGTACCGCTGATTTAAGGTCATGACCTTAATCAGCGGTACCATGTGACCGCTCACACAGCGAGGGTGCAGTCACTGAGAGCAGACCAGGCGTCGCTGGAGCAGGTGAGGTGAGTATGCATCAATCATAGTGTGTATGGGCAAGGAGGCAGCGGCGGGGGGGCGGCGGTGGCGGCGAGGGGGGGGACGGCAAGGGGGGAGGGGCTTAAGCTTTTAGGTGACCCCGGCCGGACCGGACTTTGCATTAAAAAAAAAAAAAAAAAAAAAGAGCACACACACCTGCTCAGGTGCCGCCCCCCCCCGCATGGCCCCGCCCTAGGCACATGCCCTCAAGTGCCTAGTGGCAAATACGGCCCTGGTTGAGGGGCAGTTGCAGGCAAATCTACGTCACTTGTGTCCCTCAAAAAACCAGAACCCGGCCGTGACACGCAACCAATTTCCTGTGCCCCCGGGAAAGGTTCGGCATTAAAAATATACTCATCCCCATCATCCTCCTCGTCCTCCACCTCCTCTTCGCCCGCTACCTCGTCCTGTACACTGCCCTGACCAGACAATGGCTGACTGTCATCAAGGCTTTCCTCTTCCTCTGGTGCAGACGCCTGCTCCTTTATGTGCGTCAAACTTTGCATCAGCAGACGCATTAGGGGGATGCTCATGCTTATTACGGCGTTGTCTGCACTAACCAGCCGTGTGCATTCCTCAAAACACTGAAGGACTTGACACATGTCTTGTATCTTAGACCACTGCACACCTGACAACTCCATGTCTGCCATCCTACTGCCTGCCCGTGTATCCTCCCACAAATAAATAACAGCACGCCTCTGTTCGCACAGTCTCTGAAGCATGTGCAGTGTTGAGTTCCACCTTGTTGCAACGTCTATGATGAGGCGATGCTGGGGAAGGTTCAAAGACCGCTGATAGGTCTGCATACGGCTGGCGTGTACAGGCGAACGTCGGATATGTGAGCAAAGTGCACGCACTTTGAGGAGCAGGTCGGAGAACCCAGGATAAGTTTTCAATAAGCACTGCACCACCAGGTTTAAGGTGTGAGCCAGGCAAGGAATGTGTTTCAGTTGGGAAAGGGAGATGGCAGCCATGAAATTCCTTCCGTTATCACTCACTACCTTGCCTGCCTCAAGATCTACTGTGCCCAGCCACGACTGCGTTTCTTGTTGCAAGAACTCGGACAGAACTTCTGCGGTGTGTCTGTTGCCGCCCAAACACTTCATAGCCAATACAGCCTGCTGACGCTTGGCAGTAGCTGGCCCATAATGGGACAACTGGTGTGCAACAGTGTCATCTGCCGATGGAGTGGTTGGCAGACTGCGTTCTGTGGAAGAGCTGTAGCTTCTGCAGGAGGATGAGGAGGAGGAGGAGGAGGGGGTGCGAACGCCTACAGCCAACTGTTTCCTAGACCGTGGGCTAGGCACAACTGTCCCTAAATTGATGTCGTCTGTGGACCCTGCATCCACCACATTCACCCAGTGTGCCGTGATGGACACATAACGTCCCTGGCCATGCCTACTGGTCCATGCATCTGTAGTCAGGTGCACCTTTGTACTCACAGATTGCCTGAGTGCATGGACGATGCGCTGTTTAACATGCTGGTGCAGGGCTGGGATGGCTTTTCTGGAAAAAAAGTGTCGACTGGGTAGCTCGTATCGTGGTTCAGCGTACTCCATCAGGGCTTTGAAAGCTTCGCTTTCAACTAACCGGTAGGGCATCATCTCTAACGAGATTAGTCTAGCTATGTGGGCGTTAAAACCCAGTGTACGCGGATGCGAGGATAAGTACTTCCTTTTTCTAACCAGAGTCTCATGTAGGGTGAGCTGGACTGGAGAGCTGGAGATCGTGGAACTTTCGGGTGTGCCGGTGTACATGGCAGACTGAGAGACGGTTGGAGACGGTATTGTTTCCGCCGGTGCCCTAGATGCAATATTTCCTCCTACAAAACTGGTGGTTCCCTGACCCTGACTGCTTTTGGCTGGCAAAGAAACCTGCACAGATACTGCCGGTGGTGCGGAAAATGGTGGCCTTACAGTGACGGAAGGGATGTTGCGTTGCTGACTAGCTTCATTGGCCGAGGGTGCTACAACCTTAAGGGACGTTTGGTAGTTAGTCCAGGCTTGAAAATGCATGGTGGTTAAGTGTCTATGCATGCAACTAGTATTTAGACTTTTCAGATTCTGACCTCTGCTTAAGCTAGTTGAACATTTTTGACAGATGACTTTGCGCTGATCAGTTGGATGTTTAAAAAAATGCCAGACTGCACTCTTCCTAGACTCGGATCCCTTTTCAGGGATTGCAGACTGAGCTTTAACCGGATGGCCACGCTGTCCTCCAACTGGTTTTGGCTTTGACACGCGTTTTGGGCCAGATACGGGCCCGGCAGATGGAACCTGTTGCGATGTTGATGCCTGCTGCGGTCCCTCCTCCACCTCCGCTTCTGAACTACTGCCGCCTGCACCCTGTTCCCCCAATGGCTGCCAATCGGGGTCAATAACTGGGTCATCTATTACCTCCTCTTCGAGCTCGTGTGCAACTTCGTCTGTGTCACTGTGTCGGTCGGTGGTATAGCGTTCGTGGCGGGGCAACATAGTCTCATCAGGGTCTGATTGTGGATCTGTACCCTGAGAGGGCAATGTGGTGGTCTGAGTCAAAGGAGCAGCATAGTACTCTGGCTGTGGCTGTGCATCAGTGCACTCCATGTCAGAATATACTTGTAATGGGCATGGCCTGTTAAATGTTTCACTTTCTAAGCCAGGGACGGTATGTGTAAAGAGCTCCATGGAGTGACCCGTTGTGTCGCCTGCTGCATCCTTCT
Source organism: Ranitomeya variabilis (assembly GCF_051348905.1). Lineage (NCBI taxonomy): Eukaryota > Metazoa > Chordata > Amphibia > Anura > Dendrobatidae > Ranitomeya > Ranitomeya variabilis. The sequence goes on along the minus strand of NC_135235.1, from coordinate 131,809,032 downwards.
CTCTTGTTGTAGTTTTTGCTGAGGAGGACAAGGAAGCGACTTGTCCCTGACCGTGAACATCCACAAGCGACGCGCTGCTTTTACATTTACCAGTTTCGGAAGAGGAGGCAAAAGTGCTAGAGGCTGAGTCTGCAATGTAAGCCAAAACTTGCTGTTGCTGCTCCGCCTTTAAAAGCGGTTTTCCTACTCCCAGAAAAGAGAGCGTTCGAGGCCTTGTGTAGCCTGACGACGAAACTGGCTCCACAGCTCCAGACTTAGGTGGAATATTTTTATCCCCACGACCACCTGATGCTCCACTACCACTACCATCATTACCAGCTGACAATGAACGCCCACGACGACCTCTTGCACCAGACTTCCTCATTGTTTTAAAATCTTAACCAAAGTAACTTTATTTGTTGCTGTCAAACAACTTACACGGTGAGCTATAACTTCAGTATGATTTCAATATCCCTTAACAGGTTGGTGAGACCACAAGGAAAATCAGGCACAATGTTACACACTCTGTTTTCTGTGGCACAAAATCACAGAGATGACACACACGCAGGACTGTCACTCAAGCACTAATGTCAATATTAATCTCCCACCTAATTTATTTATTTTTTTTTTTCAGGGAGACTTTAGAAACCAAATAATATTAAAAAAAACAAAAAAATAAATAGCCTTTCTATGGCCCACTGAATGAGAGAGAGAGGTGGCACACCCAGGAGTCAAGACTGGCACACAAGCTGAAAGGGCAATATTACTCTCCCACTGTTTTTTTAAGTTTTTTTTTTTTTATTTTCAGGGAGACTTTAGAAACCAAATAATATTAAAAAAACCAAAAAAATAAATAGCCTTTCTATGGCCCACTGAATGAGAGAGAGAGGTGGCACACCCAGGAGTCAAGACTGGCACACAAGCTGAAAGGGCAATATTACTCTCCCACTGTTTTTTTATGTATTTTTTGTTTTTTAAGGGAGACTTTAGAAACCCAATAATATTTTAAAAAATAAATAAATAGGCTTTCTATGGCCCACTGAATGAGAGAGGTGGCACACCCAGGAGTCAAGACTGGCACACAAGCTGAAAGGGCAATATTACTCTCCCACTGTTTTTTTATGTTTTTTTTTTTTCAGGGAGACTTTAGAAACCAAATAATATTAAAAAAACCAAAAAAATAAATAGGCTTTCTATGGCCCACTGAATGAGAGAGAGGTGGCACACCCAGGAGTCAAGACTGGCACACAAGCTGAAAGGGCAATATTACTCTCCCACTGTTTTTTTATTTTTATTTTTTTTTCAGGGAGACTTTAGAAACCAAATAATAAGGAAAAAAATAAATAAATAAATAGGCTTTCTATAGCCCACTGAATGAGAGATAGCACACACAGCAGTGGCACACAAGCCCTGACTGAGGCCAATATTTTTCTACCACTGATTGATGTAGTGTTTTTGTGTTGAGGTAGATTTTAGAACACAAATCAAGGAAAAAAAAAAAAATGCTTTCTATGGCCCACTGAATGAGAGAGGTGGCACACCCAGGAGTCAAGACTGGCACACAAGCTGAAAGGGCAATATTACTCTCCCACTGTTTTTTTATGTATTTTTTGTTTTTTAAGGGAGACTTTAGAAACCCAATAATATTTAAAAAAATAAATAAATAGGCTTTCTATGGCCCACTGAATGAGAGAGGTGGCACACACAGGAGTCAAGACTGGCACACAAGCTGAAAGGGCAATAATACTCTCCCACTGTTTTTTATGTTTTTTTTTTTTCAGGGAGACTTTAGAAACCAAATAATATTAAAAAAACCAAAAAAATAAATAGGCTTTCTATGGCCCACTGAATGAGAGAGAGGTGGCACACCCAGGAGTCAAGACTGGCACACAAGCTGAAAGGGCAATATTACTCTCCCACTGTTTTTTTTTTTTTTTTTTTTTTTTTCAGGGAGACTTTAGAAACCAAATAATAAGAAAAAAAATAAATAAATAAATAGGCTTTCTATAGCCCACTGAATGAGAGATAGCACACACAGCAGTGGCACACAAGCCCTGACTGAGGCCAATATTTTTCTACCACTGATTGATGTAGTGTTTTTGTGTTGAGGTAGATTTTAGAACACAAATCAAGGAAAAAAAAAAATGCTTTCTATGGCCCACTGAATGAGAGAGGTGGCACACCCAGGAGTCAAGACTGGCACACAAGCTGAAAGGGCAATATTACTCTCCCACTGTTTTTTTATGTATTTTTTGTTTTTTAAGGGAGACTTTAGAAACCCAATAATATTTAAAAAAATAAATAAATAGGCTTTCTATGGCCCACTGAATGAGAGAGGTGGCACACCCAGGAGTCAAGACTGGCACACAAGCTGAAAGGGCAATATTACTCTCCCACTGTTTTTTTATGTTTTTTTTTTTTCAGGGAGACTTTAGAAACCAAATAATATTAAAAAAAACCAAAAAAATAAATAGGCTTTCTATGGCCCACTGAATGAGAGAGAGGTGGCACACCCAGGAGTCAAGACTGGCACACAAGCTGAAAGGGCAATATTACTCTCCCACTGTTTTTTTTTTTTTTTTTTTTTTCAGGGAGACTTTAGAAACCAAATAATAAGAAAAAAAATAAATAAATAAATAGGCTTTCTATAGCCCACTGAATGAGAGATAGCACACACAGCAGTGGCACACAAGCCCTGACTGAGGCCAATATTTTTCTACCACTGATTGATGTAGTGTTTTTGTGTTGAGGTAGAATTTAGAACACAAATCACGGAAAAAATAAATAGGCTTTCTATGGCCCACTCAGTGAGAGATGGCACACACAGGGATGGCACTGTAGCAGAAATGCCAATCTTAATCTCCCACAAAAAAAAAAAAAAAAAAAACAGGGACTGTCCTACAATTACTATCTCCCTGCAGTAATCTAAGCCAGGTATGGCAGGCAGCAATAGGAGTGGACTGATGCACAAATTAAATAAAAAGTGTGGACAAACAAAAAAGATAGCTGTGCAGAAAGGAACAAGAGGATATGTGCTTTGAAAAAAGCAGTTGGTTTCCACAGTGGCGTACACACAGCAATACAGCTATCACGGAGCCTTCTAGGGCAGCCCAATGAGCTACAGCGCTGAGGAAAAAAAAAAAATAAAATAGCTTCCACTGTTCCTGCACACCGAAGGTGGTGTTGGACAGTGGAAATCGCTACAGCACAAGCGGTTTGGTGGTTAGTGGACCCTGCCTAACGCTCTCCCTGCTTCTGACGAAGCGGCAGCAACCTCTCCCTAAGCTCAGATCAGCAGCAGTAAGATGGCGGTCGGCGGGAACACCCCTTTATAGCCCCTGTGACGCCGCAGACAGCAAGCCAATCACTGCAATGCCCTTCTCTAAGATGGTGGGGACCAGGATCTATGTCATCACGCTGCCCACACTCTGCGTTCACCTTCATTGGCTGAGAAATGGCGCTTTTCGCGTCATTGAAACGCGACTTTGGCGCGAAAGTCGCGTACCGCATGGCCGACAAGCACAGGGGTCGGATCGGGTTTCATGAGACGCCGACTTAGCCAAAAGTCGGCGACTTTTGAAAATGATCGACCCGTTTCGCTCAACCCTAGTTGAAAGCAATGTTAAAGTTGAAAAACGCATCAAAAACGCTGCATGTGAACATAGCCCAAGTGGTGGAGGAACATTTCGGTCTGGGGTTAATTATTTTGCCTTATATACAAGTCAATACCCTAGAAATGTACCTTAACATATTTCCCAGCAAAATCCATTTTGGTTTAGTTTTTGTATGTTTTTTGGTGCACCTGTAAAAATGGCGTGGAACTCTGACATTGTTTACAGCTGTGACCTAGGAGTCAGAAATGCTTCCAGGGACATTTGCCATGATTTTCCTGTGTCATTTGAGCAGTGTTTCCATAATTTTCAGATGTTTTTAGACCTTAAAAGGACCCCCCGGGGGATCGCAGTAAAAATGTTCAGGTCTCCCATATAGGGTTGAGCGAAACGGGTCGTTCATTTTCAAAAGTCGCCGACTTTTGGCAAAGTCGGCGTCTCATGAAACCGAGCCGATCCCAGCGTTGCATCGGCCATGCGGTACGCGACTTTCGCGCCAAAGTCGCGTTTCAATGACGCGAAAAGCGCCATTTCTCAGCCAATGAAGGTGAACGCAGAGTGTGGGCAGCGTGATGACATAGATCTCAGTCCCCACCATCTTAGAGAAGGGCATTGCAGTGATTGGCTTGCTTTCTGCGGCGTCACAGGGGCTATAAAGGGGCGTTCCCGCCGACCGCCATCTTACTGCTGCTGATCTGAGCGTAGGGAGAGGTTGCTGCCGCTTCTTCAGAAGCAGGGATAGTGATAGGCAGGGTACATAAAGCTGCAAACCGCTTGTGCTGTAGCAATTTCCACTGTCCAACACCACCTTTTGTTTGCAGGGACAGTGGAAGCTACATTTTTTTTTCCTCAGCGCTGTCGCTCATTGGGCTGCCCTAGAAGGCTCCCTGACCCTGATAGCTGCGTTGCTGTGCCTGTGTGTGTACGACGCTGTGCAAACCAACTGCTTTTTTCAAAGCACAAATCCTCTTGTTCCTTCCTTTCTGCACAGCTATCTTTTTTGTTTGTCCACACTTTTTATTTAATTTGTGCATCAGTCCACTCCTTATTGCTGCCTGCCATACCTGGCTGAGATTACTGCAGGGAGATAGTAATTGTAGGACAGTCCCTGTTTTTTTTTTAATTTTTTTGTGGGAGATTAAGATTGGCATTTCTGCTAGAGTGCCATCCCTGTGTGTGCCATCTCTCACTCAGTGGGCCATAGAAAGCCTATTTTTTTTTTTCTTGATTTGGGTTCTAAAATCTACCTGAAAAAAAATCACTACATCAATCAGTGGGAGAAAAATATTGGCCTCAGGGCTTGTGTGCCACTCCTGACTCCTGTGTGTGCCATCTCTCACTCAGTGGGCCATAGAAAGCCTTTTTTTATTATTTGGTTTCTAAAGTCTCCCTGAAAAAAAAAAAAAATTCAAACAGTGGGAGATTAATATTGCCCTTTCTGCTTGTGTGCCACTCCTGACTCCTGTGTGTGCCATCTCTCACTCAGTGGGCCATAGAAAGCCTATTTATTTTTTTGCTTGATTTGGGTTCTAAAATCTACCTTAAAAAAAATCACTACATCAATCAGTGGGAGAAAAATATTGGCCTCAGGGCTTGTGTGCCACTCCTGACTCCTGTGTGTGCCATCTCTCACTCAGTGGGCCATAGAAAGCCTATTTATTTTTTATTATTTGGTTTCTAAAGTCTCCCTGAAAAAAAAATAAAATAAAACAGTGGGAGATTAATATTGCCCTTTCTGCTTGTGTGCCACTCCTGACTCCTGTGTGTGCCATCTCTCACTCAGTGGGCCATAGAAAGCCTATTTATTTTTTTGCTTGATTTGGGTTCTAAAATCTACCTGAAAAAAAAAAAAAATTCAAACAGTGGGAGCTTAATATTGCCCTTTCTGCTTGTGTGCCACTCCTGACTCCTGTGTGTGCCATCTCTCACTCAGTGGGCCATAGAAAGCCTATTTATTTTTTATTATTTGGTTTCTAAAGTCTCCCTGAAAAAAAAAAATAAATAAAACAGTGGGAGCTTAATATTGCCCTTTCTGCTTGTGTGCCACTCCTGACTCCTGTGTGTGCCATCTCTCACTCAGTGGGCCATAGAAAGCCTATTTATTTTTTATTATTTGGTTTCTAAAGTCTCCCTGAAAAAGAAAAAAAAAAGAAAACAGTGGGAGCTTAATATTGCCCTTTCTGCTTGTGTGCCACTCCTGACTCCTGTGTGTGCCATCTCTCACTCAGTGGGCCATAGAAAGCCTATTTATTTTTTTGCTTGATTTGGGTTCTAAAATCTACCTTAAAAAAAAAATAATAAAACAGTGGGAGCTTAATATTGACATTTGTGCTTGAGTGACAGTCCTGCGTGTGTGGCATCTCTGTGATTTGGTGCCACAGAAAACAGAGTGTGTAACATTGTGCCTGATTTTCCTTGTGGTCTCACCAACCTGTTAAGGGATATTGAAATCATACTGAAGTTATAGCTCACCGTGTAAGTTGTTTGACAGCAACAAATAAAGTTACTTAGGTTAAGTTTTTAAAACAATGAGGAAGTCTGGTGCAAGAGGTCGTCGTGGCCGTGGGCGTTCATTGTCAGCTGGTAATGATGGTAGTGGTAGTGGAGCATCAGGTGGTCGTGGGGATAAAAATATTCCACCTAAGTCTGGAGCTGTGGAGCCAGTTTCATCGTCTGGCTACACAAGGCCTCGAACGCTCTCTTTTCTGGGAGTAGGAAAACCGCTTTTAAAGGCGGAGCAACAACAGCAAGTTTTGGCTTACATTGCAGACTCAGCCTCTAGCTCTTTTGCCTCCTCTTCTGAAACTGGTAAATGTAAAAGCAGCGCGTCGCTTGTGGATGTTCACAGTCAGGGACAAGTCACTTCCTTGTCCTCTTCAGCAAAAACTACAACAAGAGAGAAGGATGCAGCAGGCGACACAACGGGTAACTCCATGGAGCTCTTTACACATACCGTCCCTGGCTTAGAAAGTGAAACACTTAACAGGCCATGCCCATTACAAGTAGATTCTGACATAAAGTGCACTGATGCACAGCCACAGCCAGAGTACTATGCTGCTCCTTTGACTCAGACCACCACATTGCCCTCTCAGGGTACTGATCCACAATCAGACCCTGATGAGACTATGTTGCCCCGCCACGAACGCTATACCACGGACCGACACAGTGACACAGACGAAGTTGCACACGAGCTCGAAGAGGAGGTAATAGATGACCCAGTTGTTGACCCCGATTGGCAGCCATTGGGGGAACAGGGTGCAGGCGGCAGTAGTTCAGAAGCGGAGGTGGAGGAGGGGCCGCATCAGGCATCAACATCGCAACAGGTTCCATCTGCCGGGCCCGTATCTGGCCCAAAACGCGTGTCAAAGCCAAAACCTGTTGGAGGACAGCGTGGCCATCCGGTTAAAGCTCAGTCTGCAATCCCTGAAAAGGGATCCGATGCTAGGAAGAGTGCAGTCTGGCATTTTTTTAAACAACATCCAATTGATCAGCGCAAAGTCATCTGTCAAAAATGTTCAACTAGCTTAAGCAGAGGTCAGAATCTGAATAGTCTCAATACTAGTTGCATGCATAGACACTTAACCACCATGCATTTTCAAGCCTGGACTAACTACCAAACGTCCCTTAAGGTTGTAGCACCCTCGGCCAATGAAGCTAGTCAGCAACGCAACATCCCTTCCGTCACTGTAAGGCCACCATTTTCCGCACCACCGGCAGTATCTGTGCAGGTTTCTTTGCCAGCCAAAAGCAGTCAGGGTCAGGGAATCACCAGTTTTGTAGGAGGAAATATTGCATCTAGGGCACCGGCGGAAACAATACCGTCTCCAACCGTCTCTCAGTCTGCCATGTACACTGGCACACCAGAAAGTTCCACGATCTCCAGCTCTCCAGTCCAGCTCACCCTACATGAGACTCTGGTTAGAAAAAGGAAGTACTTATCCTCGCATCCGCGTACACAGGGTTTTAACGCCCACATAGCTAGACTAATCTCGTTAGAGATGATGCCCTACTGGTTAGTTGAAAGCGAAGCTTTCAAAGCCCTGATGGAGTACGCTGAACCACGATACGAGCTACCCAGTCGACACTTTTTTTCCAGAAAAGCCATCCCAGCCCTGCACCAGCATGTTAAACAGCGCATCGTCCATGCACTCAGGCAATCTGTGAGTACAAAGGTGCACCTGACTACAGATGCATGGACCAGTAGGCATGGCCAGGGACGTTATGTGTCCATCACGGCACACTGGGTGAATGTGGTGGATGCAGGGTCCACAGGGGACATCAATTTCGGGACAGTTGTGCCTAGCCCACGGTCTAGGAAACAGTTGGCTGTAGGCGTTCGCACCCCCTCCTCCTCCTCCTCGTCCTCCTGCAGAAGCTACAGCTCTTCCACAGACCACTGCGGTGGTCAACCACTCCATCGGCAGATGACACTGTTGCACACCAGTTGTCCCATTATGGGCCAGCTACTGGCAAGCGTCAGCAGGCTGTATTGGCTATGAAGTGTTTGGGCAACAACAGACACACCGCGGAAGTTCTGTCTGAGTTCTTGCAACAAGAAACGCAGTCGTGGCTGGGCACAGTAGATCTTGAGGCAGGCAAGGTAGTGAGTGATAACGGAAGGAATTTCATGGCTGCCATCTCCCTTTCCCAACTGAAACACATTCCTTGCCTGGCTCACACCTTAAACCTGGTGGTGCAGTGCTTATTGAAAACTTATCCTGGGTTCTCCGACCTGCTCCTCAAAGTGCGTGGACTTTGCTCACATATCCGACGTTCGCCTGTACACTCCAGCCGTATGCAGACCTATCAGCAGTCTTTGAACCTTCCCCAGCATCGCCTAATCATAGACGTTGCAACAAGGTGGAACTCAACACTGCACATGCTTCAGAGACTGTGCCAACAGAGGCGGGCTGTTATGTTTTTGTGGGAGGATACACATACATGGGCAGGCAGTAGGATGGCAGACATGGAGTTGTCAGGTGTGCAGTGGTCGAAGATACAAGACATGTCCTTCAGTGTTTTGAGGAATGCACACGGCTGGTTAGTGCAGACAACGCCATAATAAGCATGAGCATCCCCCTAATGTGTCTGCTGATGCAAAGTTTGACGCACATAAAGGATCAGGCATCTGCACCAGAGGAAGAGGAAAGCCTTGATGACAGTCAGCCATTGTCTGGTCAGGGCAGTGTACAGGACGAGGTAGCGGGCTAAGAGGAGGTGGAGGACGAGGAGGATGATGGGGATGAGTATATTTTTAATGCGGAAGCTTTCCCGGGGGCACTGGAAATTGGTTGCGTGGCAAGGCCGGGTTCTGGTTTTTTGAGGGACACAAGTGACGTAGATTTGCCTGAAACTGCCCCTCAACCAATCACAACCGGAGATTTGACAACTGGAACTTTGGCCCACATGGCGGATTATGCCTTACGTATCCTAAAAAGGGACACACGCATTACGAAAATGATGAACGATGACGATTACTGGTTGGCCTGCCTCCTTGATCCACGCTATAAAGGCAAATTGCAAAATATTATGCCACATGAGAACTTGGAACTAATATTAGCAACCAAACAATCAACTCTTGTTGACCGTTTGCTTCAGGCATTCCCAGCACACAGCGCACGTGATCGTTCTCACACGAGCTCCAGGGGGCAGCAGACTAGGAGTGTTAGGGGTGCACACATCAGAAGTGGCGTTGGACAGAGGGGTTTTCTGACCAGGTTGTGGAGTGATTTTGCTATGACCGCAGACAGGACAGGTACTGCTGCATCAATTGAAAGTGACAGGTGACAACATTTGTCCAGTATGGTTACTAACTATTTTTCAGCCCTTATCGATGTTATCCCTCAACCGTCATTCCCATTTGATTACTGGGCATCAAAATTAGACACCTGGCCAGAATTGGCAGAATATGCATTGCAGGAGCTTGCCTGCCCGGCAGCAAGTGTCCTATCAGAAAGAGTATTCAGTGCTGCAGGTTCAATATTAACCGAAAAAAGGACTCGTCTGGCTACCCAAAATGTTGACGATCTAACATTCATTAAAATGAACCACAACTGGATTTCAAAATCTTTTGCCCCACCTTGCCCGGCCGACACCTAGCTTTCCTATGAAAAGCTCTTGCCTGTGGACTACTGTGAATTACTTTTCTAATGTCTAATTTTCTGCAGCTGATTGTCCAGCATACGACATGTTTACACCTCCCTAAATGGCCAAACTCCCTACACGGGGCCGTGGTATCGCGACTTGGCGCAAGCACCCGTGAGACTGCTGTTTGTCTGAAGAGGTGGGTGTGCTCGCTTTTGGTCGACGGCATTGCTACTGGGTCCCTCATAGTACAATAAAGTGTCTCTGGCGGTGGTGGTGCGCACCCAACGTCAGACACACTGTTGTAACATGAGGGGCCCTGGGCCTGTACCGCCGGCCACAAGAGAGTTCACCCACCCCCAGGTCAAACATTGCTCTACCACTTCCACAGTTATCTCTCACACTTCCACCAATGTTTAGTCTATGCGCTGACATCCTTCCATACCTGCCACTGACAATACCATTGTGTTGAAATGTATGATGGTACTTAACATAGTCAGGGGCAGTGTCCTCTATTTACCACAGTAAATACTTTGCGCTAAATTAGTAGGTCTGAAACAACGCAGAGGATCCCACCCCTGAACCTAATGATTGCACCATTTAGTGTTTTTGTTGTGTTTTAATGCGAGACATTCACATTTAATTGTTGTTTTTGACTACTAACTGGCAGACACTCATTACAATCGGCCTCCGTTGACCAGACCACTGCTGCCCGTGTACCCCTGGCACCAATTATAAAGTGCCTACAGCCAGCCCATTTTATTGTGTTAGGCCTTCGAAGCCTGTCTGCGGTCCCTCCTTCCACTAGGCCTCCACTGACCAGACCACTGTCTGCGGTCCCTCCTTCCACTAGGCCTCCACTGACCAGACCACTGCTGCCCATGTACCCCTGGAACCAATTATAAAGTGCCTACAGCCAGCCCATTTTATTGTGTTAGGCCTTCGAAGCCTGTCTGCGGTCCCTCCTTCCACTAGGCCTCCACTGACCAGACCACTGTCTGCGGTCCCTCCTTCCACTAGGCCTCCACTGACCAGACCACTGCTGCCCGTGTACCCCTGGAACCAATTATAAAGTGCCTACAGCCAGCCTATTTTATTGTGTTAGGCCTTCGAAGCCTGTCTGCGGTCCCTCCTTCCACTAGGCCTCCACTGACCTGACCACTGCTGCCCGTGTACCCCTGGAACCTATTTTACAGTGCCTACAGCCCGCCCATTTTAGTATGTTAGGACTTGGAAGCCTGTCTGCAGTCCCTCCTTCCACTAGGCCTCCACTCACCAGACCACTGCTGCCCGTGTACCCCTGGAACCAATTAAAAAGTGCCTACAGCCAGCCCATTTTATTGTGTTAGGCCTTCGAAGCCTGTCTGCGGTCCCTCCTTCCACTAGGCCTCCACTGACCAGACCACTGTCTGCGGTCCCTCCTTCCACTAGGCCTCCACTGACCAGACCACTGCTGCCCGTGTACCCCTGGAACCAATTATAAAGTGCCTACAGCCAGCCCATTTTATTGTGTTAGGCCTTCGAAGCCTGTCTGCGGTCCCTCCTTCCACTAGGCCTCCACTGACCAGACCACTGTCTGCGGTCCCTCCTTCCACTAGGCCTCCTCTGACCAGACCACTGCTGCCCGTGTACCCCTGGAACCAATTATAAAGTGCCTACAGCCAGCCCATTTTATTGTGTTAGGCCTTCGAAGCCTGTCTGCGGTCCCTCCTTCCACTAGGCCTCCACTGACCTGACCACTGCTGCCCGTGTACCCCTGGAACCTATTTTACAGTGCCTACAGCCCGCCCATTTTAGTATGTTAGGCCTTGGAAGCCTGTCTGCGGTCCCTCCTTCCACTAGGCCTCCACTCACCAGACCACTGCTGCCCGTGTACCCCTGGAACCAATTATAAAGTGCCTACAGCCAGCCCATTTTATTGTGTTAGGCCTTCGAAGCCTGTCTGCAGTCCCTCCTTCCACTAGGCCTCCACTGACCAGACCACTGCTGCCCGTGTACCCCTGGAACCAATTATAAAGTGCCTACAGCCAGCCCATTTTATTGTGTTAGGCCTTCGAAACTTGTCTGCGGTCCCTCCTTCCACTAGGCCTCCACTGACCAGACCACTGCTGCTCGTGTACCCCTGGAACCAATTATAAAGTGCCTACAGCCAGCCCATTTTATTGTGTTAGGCCTTCGAAGCCTGTCTGCGGTCCCTCCTTCCACTAGGCCTCCACTCACCTGACCACTGCTGCCCGTGTACCCCTGGAACCTATTTTACAGTGCATAGAGCCTATTGTTTTATTTTATTTAATATTAATAAAGCCATGATGGACTACGCTGTACCACGCTATGAGCTACCCAGTTGACAATTCTTTTGCGAGAAAAGCCATCCCACCCCTCCACCAGCATGTTAAAGACCACATTGTCCTTTCATTCTGTCAATCTGTGAGTCCAAAGGTACACCTGACAACAGACACATGGAGCGGAAGGCATGGCCATGGAAGGTTACGTGTCCTTTGTGGCGCAATGGGTTAATGTATTGCATGCATGGTCCACACAGGGGACAGCCTGGTAAGTCTGTCTGCAGTCCCTAATTCAAGTTGTCCTCAAATGAATAAATCTGAGCTTCTACCTTCTGGCTCAGATTAACTGCTGTTTTTTAAAAAATTGGTGGTTCCGGCCTACTAACGGTGTCTGCCCCTGCCTGGTGTTGTTCTCAACTGAATAAAACTGAGCTTCTACCTTCTGGCTCTGATTAAGCTTTTTTTTTTTTTTTTTTTAATTGCTGGATGGGGCCTAATACCTCTGTTTGCTGCTCCCTGGTGTTTGTCCTCAACTGAATAAAGCTGAGCTTCTACCTTCTGGCTCTGATTAAGTGCTGTTTTTTAAAAAAATGGTGGTTCCGGCCTACTAACGGTGTCTGCCCCTGCCTGGTGTTGTCCTCAACTGAATAAAGCTGAGCTTCTACCTTCTGGCTCTGATTAACTGCTGTTTTTAAAAAAAATGGTGGTTCCGGCCTACTAACGGTGTCTGCCCCTGCCTGGTGTTGTCCTCAACTGAATAAAGCTGAGCTTCTACCTTCTGGCTCTGATTAACTGCTGTTTTTAAAAAAAATGGTGGTTCCGGCCTACTAACGGTGTCTGCCCCTGCCTGGTGTTGTCCTCAACTGAATAAAGCTGAGCTTCTACCTTCTGGCTCTGATTAACTGCTGTTTTTTTTAAAAAATGGTGGTTCCGGCCTACTAACGGTGTCTGCCCCTGCCTGGTGTTGTCCTCAACTGAATAAAGCTGAGCTTCTACCTTCTGGCTCTGATTAACTGCTGTTTTTTTAAAAAAATGGTGGTTCCGGCCTACTAACGGTGTCTGCCCCTGCCTGGTGTTGTCCTCAACTGAATAAAGCTGAGCTTCTACCTTCTGGCTCTGATTAAGCTTTTATTTATTTATTTTTTTTTTAATTGCTGGATGGGGCCTAATACCTCTGTTTGCTGCTCCCTGGTGTTTGTCCTCAACTGAATAAAGCTGAGCTTCTACCTTCTGGCTCTGATTAACTGCTGTTTTTTAAAAAAATGTTTTTTCCGGCCTACTAACGGTGTCTGCCCCTGCCTGGTGTTGTCCTCAACTGAATAAAGCTGAGCTTCTACCTTCTGGCTCTGATTAAGTGCTGTTTTTTAAAAAAATGGTGGTTCCGGCCTACTAACGGTGTCTGCCCCTGCCTGGTTTTGTCCTCAACTGAATAAAGCTGAGCTTCTACCTTCTGGCTCTGATTAACTGCTGTTTTTTAAAAAAATGGTGGTTCCGGCCTACTAACGGTGTCTGCCCCTGCCTATGGTTGTCCTCAACTGAATAAAGCTGAGCTTCTACCTTCTGGCTCTGATTAACTGCTGTTTTTAAAAAAAATGGTGGTTCCGGCCTACTAACGGTGTCTGCCCCTGCCTATGGTTGTCCTCAACTGAATAAAGCTGAGCTTCTACCTTCTGGCTCTGATTAACTGCTGTTTTTAAAAAAATTGGTGGTTCCGGCCTACTAACGGTGTCTGCCCCTGCCTGGTGTTGCCCTCAACTGAATACAGCTGAGCTTCTACCTTCTGGCTTTCGGCCTATAGTATCAGATATTAAACTGCATTTGGCCTACTAGTGTGGTTGGGCCCTTAAAACAGTGTCTGCTGCTCTTGGGTTTGCTACTCCACTGAACAAAGCAGTGCCGCCTGTTTAGTCCTGTTACCAATTTTGAACTGCATTTAGCCTGCTTTATTCTTTGGCCCTATATCTGTTTCCTCCTCATCCTGCCCATTGCCCAGCCACTGCTAGATGAGTCTGCTGGTACATTGACCCAGACCACTACATTCCCCTTGCACTCTACACAGCCAGAATCTGACCCTGCTGAAAGTAAGGTTCCCCTTCCCGCATGTTATACCACCTTACACAGGGACAAAGAGGAAGGTGCAGATGAAAGTGCAGGTTCCTTCATCAGGTGGGGGGGGCATACTCGTTGGCGACGTCACTGGCACAGGGCCCCTCAGAGTACGCAAAAGTGTCGCTGCCGGTGGGAGGCGCCCCCGCCATGCAAACACACCGCCAACGAGTGGGCCCCCCTGCTTGCTTAGGATCACAGCACTTGCAAACTTGACATACTTACCTCTCACTGCTCCACCGCCGTGATGTAGTCCACGTTTCCTGTGCCCACTAAAACCTTGAACCAGCCCTACCCCCCACAACTTTTGCCAAATGACCCCAATTTCCAATGCCCAACTATTATTATAAAGTTAATTAAGATTGACAAGCTTCAGAAACAAGAATGGATGTTTCTGGCATTAAAATGGGCACTGTAGGTGTTTTCCTGGCCTCCACTCACTGCCGACTATGCTTCCCCATTGACTTGCATTGGGTTTCGTGTTTCGGTCGATCCCCGACTTTTAGCGATAATCGGCCGACTGCACTCGACTCGACTCTGGACAAAGTCGGGTTTCACAAAACCCGACTCGACCGTAAAAAAATGAAAGTCGCTCAACCCTTCTCCCATAGACTTACATTGGGCTCGTTTTTCTGTGTGAGTACCCGAGTATTCCAATTTGCTCGACCTAAGCAACGAGCACCCGAGCATTTTAGTGCTCGCTCATCACTACTGTTCAAGGCTGAAATGTGTAGCCTCAATAATAGGAATAAAGGAAGAGTCTTTCAAATATTCTTTGAAGCAATTTTTCAGGCAGTTTTTTTAAGCAGACCCATTCCAAATAGCTCCTCAAAAAACTCCATGTCCTTAGGCTTTTAATTTATCTGTTGTGCACCTTTATTGTATAACCTTAGAGATACAGAACAGTGACATAAGTCTAACATATAGAAAATGTTTGGAGCTGTAGCATGCAATAGCTCAGCACATTAGTTAAGGTTATAGAAAAACAAATTGTGAAGTGTTATGAAGGTAAAATGAATGTGTCATTGAAAAAAGTGAAGATTTAGGGCGCCAGAGGTCATTATCTGCTATTAGGGTTTATGCTGTAATGCTGAGTATCTGCATATGGTCATCACAGAACCAGACACAGAGGCTCCTGCCAAATCTTTAATTAAGAAGTCCCTATCAGACAATGGTATGCGTTGTGAGGACAAGCAGCTTCATACATCACTAATGGGCGTTCTTTGAACCTGTGAGGTTTTAGATATCAAAGCTTCACAGCTGGGCAAGTACTATAAGAAATTGTTTTAGATTTGTAATGAAAAATCAGAAGGTGCAAAATATGTCATTATAAGCATAAATTCTGAACACAAGTTATAATGACACTGTTACATGGGAGTATTCACTGCAATGTCAGCAGCTGTGGAGACGGTTACACATCGGTTTTCCGAAAGGCAGTGAAACTAAATCTCATTGCAGAGAATTAACATGACTGTGAATGACACAACTAAGGCTACTTTCACACTAGCGTCGGGAACAACCCGTCGCTGTGCGTCGGGCCGACGTTCCCGACGCTAGCGTGGTCTCCGCCGCACAACGGGGGCAGCGGATGCATTTTTCCCACGCATCCGCTGCCCCATTGTGAGGTGCGGGGAAGTGCGGGGAGGTGGGGGCGGAGTTCCGGCCGCGCATGCGCGGTCGGAAAAAGCGGACCGTCGGGAGCAAAAAACGTTACATGTAACGTTTTTTTTTCCCGACGGTCCGCTACCACACGCCCAAGCGTCGCAAAACGGACGCAACGTTTTGCAATGCGTCGCAAATGCGTCGCTAATGTTAGTCTATGACGAAAAAACGTATCCAGCAAGAACTTTTGCTGGATGCGTATTTTCGGCAAAACGACGCATTTGCGACGTATTGCAGTTAACGCTAGTGTGAAACTAGCCTTACAAACATAGACATCCTGGACCATATCAAGGTCACAAGAAGACAAGATTCAGGGTGAAAAGCTAGAAGTATCAACTGGAAAATGCAGAATCTAAGGGGGACTGTTGTCTAAAGCTTGCAGAGTTCTGATGGAAACAGTTTTTTTAGGTTTCACATGAAGGACTAATTTGTCTAGCAAAAATTTTGAAAATATCAGGAAATGGTCTTTAAGGCTACATTCCCACTCTGAGCTTTTGCTGAGTTTTTGATGATGCAGAATTTTTGCACCCTTTTTTCATCTATTATTTAAATTAGGTTACCTGTGGGTTTTTTTATTGCATTTTTGTTTGTGTTTTTGTAACAGGTGTTTTTATTGCATTTTTGACTGCGGTTTTTGTCTCTTTTTATCGTGTCGTGCTTTAAATAAAGCTGCTTTGTTTTTGATACTTCCTGGTATTTCGCTTTGACAAAGCTTCATTGATATACTTAGTTGTGGATTACTTGCACTTTTTGAAGCTTTCCCGCCTTAGAAATGCACTTAAAAAATATTTGCATTTTTTATCTGTGGAATTTCCTCACCTAATGCAAGTCTATGGGGAAATTACATGCAGAAAACTCAGCGTACCTGCAAGAGAAACTGACGTGCTGTGTATTTGAAACATGCACCACAGGTCAGTTTACACTGCACTAAAAGGAAGATTATAAGCTCCTCGAAGATCTATCTTGGTGAACCAACTAGCCCCCCTAATCCGAGCAAACAGATCGGACAGCAGAGGCAAAGGGTACTGAAATTTGACCGTGATTTTATTTAGAAGGCGATAATCTATACAGGGTCTCAGAGAACCATCCTTCTTGGCCACAAAAAAGAACCCTGCACCCAAAGGTGACAAGGACGGACGAATATGCCCTTTCTCCAAAGACTCCTTTATATAAGTCCGCATAGCGGTATGTTCTGGTACAGATAAAATAAAAAGTCGACCCTTAGGGAACTTACTACCAGGAATCAAATTTATAGCACAATCACAATCCCTATGAGGAGGTAGGGCACTGGACTTGGGCTCATCGAACACATCCTGGTAATCCAACAAAAATTCAGGGACTTCAGAAGGAGTAGAAGAAGCAATTGACACCAAAGGAACATCGCCATGTACCCCTTGACAACCACAACTTGACACAGACATTGCTTTCCAATCCAGGACTGGATTATGAACCTGCAGCCATGGCAGACCCAACACGACAACATCATGCAAATTATGTAACACCAGAAAGCGAATAACCTCCTGATGTGCAGGAGTCATGCACATAGTCACTTGAGTCCAGTACTGAGGCTTATTCTTGGCCAATGGCGTAGCATCAATTCCCTTTAGTGGAATAGGGAATTGCAATGGCTCCAAGATAAAACCACAGCGCCTGGCAAATGACAAATCCATCAAATTCAGGGCAGCGCCTGAATCCACAAAAGCCATAACAGAGTAGGATGACAGAGAGCAAATCAAAGTAACAGACAAAATGAATTTAGGCTGTACAGTATCAATGGTGACAGACTTAGCGAACCTTTTTGTGCGCTTAGAACAGTCAGAGATAACATGAGTGGAGTCACCGCAGTAAAAGCACAACCCATTCTGACGTCTGTGATTTTGCCGTTCAATTCTGGTCAGAATCCTGTCACATTGCATAGACTCAGGCTTCTGTTCAGAAAACACCGCCAGATGGTGCACAGGTTTGCGCTCCCGCAAACGCCGATCAATCTGAATGGCCAAAAACATTGACTCATTCAGACCCGCAGGCGTGGGGAACCCCACCATAACATCCTTAAGGGCTTCAGAAAGACCCTTTCTGAAAATTGCTGCCAGGGCACACTCATTCCATTGAGTGAGCACAGACCACTTCCTAAACTTCTGACAGTAAACCTCTGCTTCATCCTGACCCTGAGAGAGAGCCAGCAAAATCTTTTCTGCCTGGTCCACTAGATTAGGTTCCTCATAAAGCAATCCAAGCGCCAGAAAAAACGCATCCACATTTAGCAATGCAGGATCTCCTGGCGCCAGGGAGAATGCCCAATCTTGAGGGTCACCACGTAACAAAGAAATAATAATTTTAACTTGCCGAGCAGGGTCACCAGAGGAACGAGGTCTCAGAGAAAGAAACAATTTGCAATTATTTTTGAAATTCAAAAACCTAGACCTATCTCCAGAGAACAGCTCAGGAATTGGTATTTTAGGTTCTGACATAGGACTGACATAATCCTGAATGCTTTGTATCCTTGTAGCGAGCTGATCCACACAAGAGGACAGACCTTGAATGTCCATATCTGCAGCTGAGTCCTGAACCACCTAGAGATTAAGGGGAGGAGAGAGGCTAAACACACTGCAGAGGAGAAAAAAAAAACCTCAGAGCTTCTCTTATCCCTCTTTTGCGATGCATTAACACTTTACTGGCCTGCTGTACTGTTATGGTCCTGGTGGTAGGAACACATGAACTGACCTGATAGGTAAACCAAAAAATAGGACAAGCTCTGGGGATGTGGGAACTTTACTGACCGCAATCCTGATCCTATCAACACACACTATAGGCAGCCGTGGAGCGTTCCTAACTCGGCCTAGACGCCTCTGCACAGCCTGAGAAACTAGCTACCCCTAGAGAGAAACAAAGCCTCACTTGCCTCAGAGAAATTTTCCCCAAAGTGAGAGCAGCCCCCACAAATAATAATGGTGAGTTAAGAGGAAAACACAAACATAGAAATGAAAACAGGTTTAGCAAATGAGGCCCGCTAATAACTAAATAGTCAGAAGATAGCAAGGAATCTGTGCGGTCAGTATAAAATACTACAAAAATTATCCACGCAGAGAATACAAAAAGACCCCCACACCAACTCACGATGTGAGGGGCGCAACTCCGCACCCCAGAGCTTCCAGCTAGCAATCAAAAAGCATATAAGCAAGCTGGACTGAACTCATCATATACTGAGAAACATTTTCAAATAGCAATGAGCAAAAATAGACTAGCATGAACTTAGCTTCTCCACGAGGAGACAGGTCACAAGGGAAGTCCCAGAGAGATCTGAACCAGTACTGAATACAACGACAGCAGGCAACAAGTAAAGGTCCAGGTGGAGTTAAATAGGCAGCAAGCCTAGCAGGAAACGAGGCAGCTGAAGTCCAGCTACAGACCAGCCGCAACACTCAAAGCCACCAGAGGGAGCCCATGAACAGAACTCACAAAGTACCACTCATGACCGCAGGAGGGAGCACGAGAACGGAATTCACAACAAACACCATAGCACTGTATGAGGCAAGCAACGCGTTTTGACCAACACAGCTGTCTTTGTCACAGCTGTGACAAAGACCGCTGTGTTGGTCGAAACGCATCGCTTGCCTCATGCAGTGCTATGGTGTTGTCCCAGGAGTTACTCTGATTTTACCATGTTGGATTAAAGCAGAGAAGAGCAACCAAGGTTATTAGAGGACTGGGGGGTCTGCAATACCAAGATATGTTATTACACTTGGGGCTATTTAGTTTGGAAAAGCGAAGACTAAGGGGTGATATTATTACAATATATAGATGCATGAGGGGACAGTACAAAGACCTTTCTGATGATCTTTTTAATCATAGACCTGAGACAGGGACAAGGGGGCATCCTCTACGTCTGGAGGAAAGAAGGTTTAAGCATAATAACAGACACAGATTCTTTACTATAAGAGCAGTGAGACTATGGAACTCTCTGCCATATGATGTTGTAATGAGTGATTCATTACTTAAATTTGGGGACTGGATACCTTTCTGGAAAAGTATAATGTTACAGGGTATATACACTAGATTCCTTGATAGGGCGTTGATCCAGGGAACTAGTCTGATTGGCGTATGTGGGGTCGGGAAGGAATTTTTTTCCCCAAAGTGGAGCTTACTATTTGCCACATGGTTTTTTTTTGCCTTCCTCTGGATCAACATGTTAGGGCATGTTAGGTTAGGCTATGGGTTGAACTAGATGGACTTAAAGTCTTCCTTCAACCTTAATAACTATGTTACTATGTATTGTTGAGTGTATTGTTGAGTGAAGTATTTTTCTCTTAATTTAAACGTGTGTATTGTTGAGTGAAGTACTAATGGGTGTTACAGTTAAGGTGTTTATTATTAAACTTACATTAAAGGTGACAATATAACAGTCAGAAAAAAAGTACAGGTACATAACTGTTATACCCGGTTCTGGCCCTGCACCCAGTTCTGGCGCTGCCCCCAGTTCTGGTCCCTCACCCGCTCCTGCTCCTGAGGCTGCCCCTGTACCTCTGCAAGGTCCCTGTCGTGATCCTATCTCCCTGTCTGTCCCTCAGCATCCTGCTGCTTCTCTCTCCCCCACTTCCTGGCACACTGCCAGCAGGCCTCCAGGGAGTATGCTTAAGACATGTGAGCAACACATGATGTCCCTGCCATGGGCTGCTTACAAGCATTAAGCAGCTGCTGGCACCGGAGCAGGATGCTGCAACTGCGAGGGAGCAGAGGAAGGTAAGAGTAAGGGTATGTGCACACGTCAGGATTTCTTGCAGAAATTTTCCTGACAAAAAACGGACATCGCGTTTTTTCATGCGTTTTTGACACGTTTTTGACGCGTTTTTTTTGCGTTTTTTTCCAAATGCATAGAATTGAGGGAAAAATGCGGAAAATCCGCAAAATTAGTGAACATGCTGCTTTTTTTACCGCAATGCGTTTTTTCGTGGAAAAAACGCACCATGTGCACTAAACATGCAGAATGCATTCTAAATGATAGGATGCATAATGTATGCATTTTTAATGAGTTTTTATAGCGTTTTTATTGCAAAAAAAGCAAACAAACCTGAACGTGTGCACATACCCTCAAGGTTTTTTTTTTTTAATCTTTTCTGATGGGGCCATGGATACCAGGACTGGGATGGGGCAAATCATGCCAGCAAGGGGATGGGGCCAATCAATCATACCAGGAACTGGATGGGGCCAATCAATCATACCAGGAACTGGATGGAGCCAATCAATTATACCAGGAGCAGGATGGGGCCAATCAATCATATCAGGAACGGGATGGGGCCAATCTATCATACCAGGAACTGGATGGGGCCAATCAATCATACCAGGAATGGAATGGAGACAATCAATCATACCAGGAACAGGATGGGGCCAATCATATCAGAATAAGAATAGGACCATGCATACCAGGACTGGGATGTGGCCCATCATACCAGAATAAGGATGGGGCCATGCATACCAGGATGGGGATGAGGGCCATGCATTCCAGGATGGGGATGAAGGCCATGCATACAAGGATGGGGATGAGGGGACAATATTTACCAAGAGAGGTTATCTTAAGTACAGAATTGACCACATTTTTTTCTTTAGCATTTTTTTTCCTAATTTCCTCCTCTAAAACCTAGGTGCGTCTTATGGTCCAGTGCGTCTTATAGTCCGAAAAATACGGTAAATTCTAATGTGAACTTACACTAACACAGTGTAATTATAGACACCTCTATAATTTCCTCTTTGCCTCTTAATTTCTTCTATGGACTAATATATTTCTTGACTGACATATTTTTTTCTTCAAATCTCTTTTTCACCACTTTACTTTGTTCTAAAATTCCTCCTCCATATTGCAGTTTCTGTTAACTTTTGCAATCAGATTTATTTTGGCACTTTCTTCAACCACAGACCAAATTGGAAGGCTTTCTTTTTCAATATAATTAACCTCTCAGGTTTGAAAAAGGTTTCTGTGTAATATTTTTATGGGAAGTTTCTGTGCAATATTTTTACGGGAAAAAGTGTCAGGTCCAGAAAATTTACTTTTTCTTTACTAACATGAGCTATACACGCCAATCATTACTAGTTAGACGTATGAGAAAACTCTGAAAGTGGTCTTGTTCTCCATCCCAGATGCAGAGACTGTCATCTATGTAACACCACCAGAATTTAAGTTCCTTTCACTATATTTAATATATAGATACACACAAGTACAGACCAGCAAATTATAATCAGCAGGTGTCATGATATTTCTGATATATTACAGAATAGTGAAACGATAGGTGATTTCCACATGCCCAGTGGCTTTATTCTGCTAATTAGTCGTGGACCTGAGTTTCTTGAAATACCCTCAAGGCTATGTTCCCACTATAAGATTTTGGTGAGTTTTTGATGCTGCTATTTTTGCTGCATCACCAGAAGCAAAAATAGTTTACAGTTCCAGAAAAATGGATGGATTTATGAATCTCATGTTAACTGTGCTTCCTTTTAGTGGTCGCACTAGTGACTTGTATAGAGGTAAAATTATGTTCTCCTCATGTGCATCTATGCCTCTTTTAATGCATCCCATTATTTTATTTGCTTTTGTAGCAGCTGCCTGACGCTGGCCACTGGATATGAGTTTGTCATCCACCCATACACCCAGGTCTTTTTCATTGACGGTTTTGCCCAGAGTTTTTGAATTAAGCTCATAGTTATACATCTTATTACTTCTACCCAAGTGCATGACCTTACATTTATCCCCATTAAAGCTTATTTGCCATTTATCAGCCCAAGCTTCTAGTTTACATAAATCATCCTGTAAATACACACATGTTCAAATAAAGAGCTAAAGAAAACACAGTGAGACAGTTATTGTGAATAAAAATAATTTTTATTAACAAAAATAAAAACAATTTTTAAATTTAAAAAAAATGAAAATGTGATTATTTTTGGGTTCTGCGGGAGGGAGTGACATGATGGTAGGCTTGGAGTGGTTGGGGAAGTAGGGTAAGTGTAAGTGACAGAAAATTGGAGGATTGGGTTGGAAACATTGACAGAGGACACATTGGGGGAGAGGACACATTAGGAGTAGAAAACAAGTTGGAAGTGATTGACAAATTGGATGGGAATGAACCAGGGGAAGGTGTGGACAGGTTAGATAGCAAAGGCATATTCGGAGGTGAGGGTGGAGGGGGTGGTTATATGTTTTTTGACATTTTTAAGTTTCCTGGATTTGGTTTTGCTGCTTCCTAGGCCTTTTCCTTCCTGTTGATGTGTGGTGGGAAAAGAAGTCTGTGTTGCTGCACTCGGCTGCATGGTAGAAGTGGAAGGCTGGGCTGCTGCACTTGGCTGCATGGTAGAAGTGGAAGGCTAGGCTGCTGCACTCGGCTGCGTGGTTGCAGCATCTCAGCCTTCCCCTTCAATCGGCTGCATGGTGTAGCTGGGTAGTGTTGGAACAGTCCTAATGTCCAGCGGTGGTTGTGGTGGTGGTAGATAGTGCCACTGATGCTGACCTGGAACTTGTTGCTCTGTAGGGAAAGAACTTGCTGCCTGCTGCTGATATCGGGACCGCTGCATAGCCTCGGTGTAAGCATCCTGACAGGCCTTCATCACATAAAGCTGGAGATCAAGACTAAGGTTTTCCGTCACGCCCTGTTCTATAGCATAAAAATAATGTTGCACCGGTCTATTAAGATCGTCTTCCAGGCAGTCAAGGCGTTTGTGGACGTCCTGGAAAAGTGTGTTCAAGTGAGTGAACCCACTATCCATTCTTTCTACAATGGCCTTCATCACAGCCTGGAAGACTGAGCTTAAGTGAATAAACTCGGGCATGACTGACCTCTCACAGGCCCTCTGCCCCTGGTGAGCAGACCTGTTGTGAATTTGGTTTCTGGGTTCCCCCGGTGGTCACTGGTGGTACTGAACTTGTGTGCTTCATCGCCTCTGTTCACCTGTTTCCATCAGGATGTGGGAGTTGTCTATTTAGCCTTGCTCCTCAGTCATTTCTATGCCGGCCAACAATGTTACCAGAAGCCTTTCTGTTGCATGTTCCTGCTCCTAGACTACTATCAGCTAAGTTGGACTTGTAGTCCTAAGTTTGTTTTGCATTTTTGTTCCAGTTCTCTGTGATTGTTTATTTCTGAGGCTGGAAGCTCTTGTGAGCTGGAATTGCCACTCTGGTGTCATGAGTTGATATTAGAGTCTTAAAGTAATTCCAGGATGGTGTTTTGAAAGGTTTTTCAGCTGACTGTGAAGTTCCCTTTTCTGTCTTCCTACTATCTAGTAAGCGGACCTCAATTTGCTAAACCTATCTTCATACTTCGTATGTCAATTTCCTCTGAAATCACCGACAATATATGTGGGGGCTACTGTCTGCCTTTTGGGGAAAATTTCTCTAGAGGTAAGCCAGGTCTGTATTTTCCTCTGCTAGGGTCAGTCAGTTCTCCGGCTGGCGCTGGGCGTCTAGGGATAAAACGTAGGCACGCTACCCGGCCACTGTTATTTGTGCGGTAGGTTTAGCTCACAGTCAGCTCGAGTTCCCATCTTCCAAGAGCTAGTCCTTTTTGTATGCTTTACTACGTTCTCTTGCCATTGAGAACCATGACAGTTTGGCCGGCCCAGGGTTAAAATTATTGGCAGAAGAAAGGAGAGAAAAGAAGTCTGCAGAGAATTTTTTTTTTTTTTCTGAGTTTGCTTATTAGTTGATTCACTAGCTTCTCTGCTTACTGCAGCCTTCGTCTCTCTCTCCTTCTAATCCTTGAATGGTTCTGACTTCACATGATGAAAATGGATCCTCAGGGTTTAGCTACAGGTCTGAACAATCTCGCTATGAAGGTTCAAAGTTTACCGGATTTTGTAATTCATGCTCCTATATCTGAACCTAGAGTACCTTTGCCTGAATTTTTCTCCGGGGATAGATCTCGCTTCCAGAATTTCAAACATAATTGTAAATTATTTTTGTCTCTGAGATCTCGCTCCGCTGGAGATCCTGCACAGCAGGTCAGGATTGTAATATCCTTGCTCCGGGGCGACCCTCAGGATTGGGCTTTTGCATTGACACCAGGGGATCCTGCGTTGCTCAATGTGGATGCGTTTTTCCTGGCTTTGGGGTTGCTTTATGAGGAACCTCATTTAGAGATTCAGGCTGAAAAAGCCTTGATGGCCCTGTTTCAAGGGCAAGATGAGGCTGAAATATACTGCCAAAAATTTCGTAAGTGGTCTGTGCTTACTCAGTGGAATGAGTGCGCCCTGGCGGCGAATTTCAGAGAGGGTCTCTCTGATGCCATTAAAGATGTTATGGTGGGGTTCCCTGTGCCTGCAGGTCTGAATGAGTCCATGACAATGGCTATTCAGATTGATCGGCGTTTGCGGGAGCGCAAACCTGTGCACCATTTGGCGGTGTCTACTGAGAAGGCGCCAGAGATTATGCAATGTGATAGAATTCTGTCCAGAAGCGAACGACAGAATTTTAGGCGAAAAAATGGGTTATGCTTCTATTGTGGCGATTCAACTCATGTTATATCAGCATGCTCTAAACGTACTAAGAAGGTTGATAAGTCTGTTTCAATTGGTACTTTACAGTCTAAGTTTATTCTATCTGTGACCCTGATTTGCTCTTTATCGTCTATTACCGCGGACGCCTATGTCGACTCTGGCGCCGCTTTGAGTCTTATGGATTGGTCCTTTGCCAAACGCTGTGGGTTTAATTTAGAGCCTCTGGAAGTTCCTATACCTCTGAAGGGTATTGACTCCACGCCATTGGCTAGTAATAAACCACAATACTGGACACAAGTAACTATGCGTATTAATCCGGATCACCAGGAGATTATTCGCTTCCTTGTGTTGTATAATCTACATGATGTGTTGGTGCTTGGATTGCCATGGCTGCAATCTCATAACCCAGTCCTCGACTGGAAAGCAAGGTCTGTGTTAAGCTGGGGATGTCAGGGGACTCATGGGGACGTACCTTTGGTTTCCATTTCGTCATCTATTCCCTCTGAGATTCCGGAATTTTTATCTGATTATCGTGACGTTTTTGAGGAGCCTAAACTTGGTTCACTACCTCCGCACAGAGATTGCGATTGTACAATAGATCTGATTCCGGGCAGTAAGTTTCCAAAGGGTCGTTTATTTAATCTATCTGTGCCTGAACACGCTGCTATGCGGGAATATATTAAGGAGTCCTTGGAAAAGGGACATATTCGTCCTTCGTCATCTCCCTTAGGAGCCGTTTTTTTCTTTGTATCTAAAAAAGATGGCTATTTGAGGCCGTGTATTGATTATCGGCTTTTGAATAAAATCACGGTTAAATATCAATATCCTTTGCCACTGCTTACTGATTTGTTTGCTCGAATAAAGGGGGCCAAGTGGTTCTCTAAGATTGATCTTCGTGGGGCGTATAATTTAGTGCGAATTAAGCAGGGGGATGAGTGGAAAACCGCATTTAATACGCCTGAGGGCCATTTTGAGTATTTAGTAATGCCTTTTGGTCTTTCAAATGCCCCTTCAGTCTTTCAGTCTTTTATGCATGACATTTTCCGTGAATATTTGGATAAATTTATGATTGTGTATCTGGATGATATTTTGATTTTTTCGGACGACTGGGACTCTCATGTCCAACAGGTCAGGAGGGTTTTTCAGGTTTTGCGCTCTAATTCCTTGTGTGTAAAGGGTTCTAAGTGCGTTTTTGGGGTTCAAAAGATTTCGTTTTTGGGGTACATTTTTTCCCCCTCTTCCATTGAGATGGACCCTGTCAAGGTTCAGGCTATTTGTGATTGGACGCAACCCTCTTCTCTTAAGAGCCTTCAGAAGTTTTTGGGCTTTGCTAATTTTTATCGTCGATTTATAACTGGTTTTTCTGATGTTGCTAAACCGTTGACTGATTTGACTAAGAAGGGTGCTGATGTTGCTGATTGGTCCCCTGCTGCTGTGGAGGCCTTTCGGGAGCTTAAGCGCCGCTTTTCTTCTGCCCCTGTATTGCGTCAGCCTGATGTTACTCTTCCTTTTCAGGTTGAGGTCGACGCTTCAGAAATCGGAGCTGGGGCGGTTTTGTCGCAGAAAAGTTCCGACTGCTCCGTGATGAGACCTTGCGCGTTCTTTTCTCGTAAATTTTCGCCCGCTGAGCGAAATTATGATATTGGTAATCGGGAGCTCTTGGCTATGAAGTGGGCTTTGAGGAGTGGCGTCATTGGCTTGAGGGGGCTAGACATCAGGTGGTGGTATTGACTGACCACAAGAATTTGATTTATCTTGAGTCTGCCAGGCGCCTGAATCCTAGACAGGCGCGCTGGTCGTTATTTTTCTCTCGGTTTAATTTTGTGGTTTCTTACCTACCGGGTTCTAAAAATGTGAAGGCGGATGCCCTTTCTAGGAGTTTTGAGCCTGATTCCCCTGGTAATTCTGAACCTACAGGTATCCTTAAGGATGGAGTGATATTATCTGCTGTTTCCCCAGACTTGCGTCGGGTCTTGCAGGAGTTTCAGGCGGATAGACCTGATCGTTGCCCGCCTGGTAGAATGTTTGTTCCTGATGATTGGACCAGTAGAGTCATATCGGAGGTCCATTCTTCTGCGTTAGTTGGTCATCCTGGAATCTTTGGTACCAGGGATTTGGTGGCTAGGTCCTTCTGGTGGCCTTCCCTGTCGCGAGATGTGCGAGGTTTTGTGCAGTCTTGTGATGTTTGTGCTCGGGCCAAGCCTTGTTGTTCTCGGGCTAGTGGATTGTTGTTATCTTTGCCTATTCCGAAGAGGCCTTGGACTCACATCTCCATGGATTTTATTTCTGATCTCCCTGTTTCTCAGAAGATGTCTGTCATCTGGGTGGTGTGTGACCGTTTCTCTAAGATGGTCCATTTGGTCCCCTTGCCTAAATTGCCTTCCTCATCCGAGTTGGTTCCTCTGTTTTTTCAAAATGTGGTTCGCTTGCATGGTATTCCGGAGAATATCGTGTCTGACAGGGGAACCCAATTCGTGTCTAGATTTTGGCGAGCGTTCTGTGCTAGGATGGGCATTGATTTGTCTTTTTCGTCTGCTTTCCATCCTCAGACTAATGGCCAGACCGAGCGAACTAATCAGACCTTGGAGACTTATTTGAGGTGTTTTGTGTCTGCGGATCAGGATGATTGGGTTGCCTTTTTGCCCTTGGTGGAGTTTGCCCTCAATAATCGGGCTAGTTCTGCCACCTTGGTTTCTCCTTTCTTCTGTAATTCGGGGTTTCATCCTCGTTTCTCTTCCGGTCAGGTGGAGTCTTCAGATTGTCCTGGAGTGGATGCTGTGGTGGAGAGGTTGCATCAGATTTGGGGGCATGTGGTGGACAATTTGAAGTTGTCCCAGGAGAAGACTCAGCATTTTGCCAACCGCCGTCGTTGTGTTGGTCCTCGTCTTTGTGTTGGGGACTTGGTGTGGTTGTCTTCTCGTTTTGTCCCTATGAAGGTTTCTTCTCCTAAGTTTAAGCCTCGGTTCATCGGCCCGTACAAGATATTGGAGATTCTTAACCCTGTGTCCTTTCGTTTGGACCTCCCTGCATCTTTTTCTATTCATAATGTCTTCCATCGGTCATTGTTGCGCAGGTATGAGGTACCGGTTGTGCCTTCCGTTGAGCCTCCTGCTCCGGTGTTGGTTGAGGGTGAGTTGGAGTACGTTGTCGAGAAGATCTTGGACTCCCGTGTTTCCAGACGGAGACTTCAGTATCTGGTCAAGTGGAAGGGCTACGGTCAGGAGGATAATTCTTGGGTGACAGCCTCTGATGTTCATGCCTCCGATTTGGTCCGTGCCTTTCATAGGGCTCATCCTGATCGCCCTGGTGGTTCTGGTGAGGGTTCGGTGCCCCCTCCTTGAGGGGGGGGTACTGTTGTGAATTTGGTTTCTGGGCTCCCCCGGTGGTCACTGGTGGTACTGAACTTGTGTGCTTCATCGCCTCTGTTCACCTGTTTCCATCAGGATGTGGGAGTTGTCTATTTAGCCTTGCTCCTCAGTCATTTCTATGCCGGCCAACAATGTTACCAGAAGCCTTTCTGTTGCATGTTCCTGCTCCTAGACTACTATCAGCTAAGTTGGACTTGTAGTCCTAAGTTTGTTTTGCATTTTTGTTCCAGTTCTCTGTGATTGCTTATTTCTGAGGCTGGAAGCTCTTGTGAGCTGGAATTGCCACTCTGGTGTCATGAGTTGATATTAGAGTCTTAAAGTAATTCCAGGATGGTGTTTTGAAAGGGTTTTCAGCTGACTGTGAAGTTCCCTTTTCTGTCTTCCTACTATCTAGTAAGCGGACCTCAATTTGCTAAACCTATCTTCATACTTCGTATGTCAATTTCCTCTGAAATCACCGACAATATATGTGGGGGCTACTGTCTGCCTTTTGGGGAAAATTTCTCTAGAGGTAAGCCAGGTCTGTATTTTCCTCTGCTAGGGTCAGTCAGTTCTCCGGCTGGCGCTGGGCGTCTAGGGATAAAACGTAGGCACGCTACCCGGCCACTGTTATTTGTGCGGTAGGTTTAGCTCACAGTCAGCTCGAGTTCCCATCTTCCAAGAGCTAGTCCTTTTTGTATGCTTTACTACGTTCTCTTGCCATTGAGAACCATGACACAGACCCAAGTAAAGTAGTGGCAGAGGGCTGGGAGAGGGAAAAACTTGATGGACTGGCTTCCTGGTTCCCAGCTTGGGAAGTCTGCCTGGTTGCTCCATCACTGGTGGATGATTGGGCCTGTTCGTTGGCTGGTCTATGAGGGGCAGCTCCAACAGAGGATGATCCAGGTTCTATGGTGCTGCACCACGTTCTGTGTGGAAAATAAATGAAAATTATTAGTAAACAAATTAAAAGTTTAAATAATAGTAAGACAACACAAAAGATACTCACGTTCGCTGAGCAAGCGCTGGTCTCAGAAAAAAAGTAGCTGATGATACTTATATTTTCTGACTTTTCGGGCAGCACCACTTCGAACCAGAATCTCCTCTCTCATGTCCTTATTGAAGCGATTCCTCATCGAGTGCCAACAAATTTTTACTCTCTTCACTGTGAAGGGGGAAGAAAAAAAAATTATTGTAAAAAGACACCAACATTTACAGCAAAACCAGCGCATAAAAGACCACATTGCAATACTTACAAAAATCCTTTCTGACTTGTGGCCTTACATGGTCCCAATCATCCAACAGCAATCTGACCACTTCTTCCCAGAGTCGTCGGATCAAGGCTGAGTCGGAATGATTCCGATCATGGGTGTTCCACAACGCTGCTCGCTCTTGCAAAGCTTGAATAAGGACTTCACTATCAATATCCGGTTGTCCTTCCTCACGTTGTGGAACCTATAGATGAAATACAAAAAAAAATTTGTAAGTTAAACTGAAAACAAATTCAATTACAACTCTGATAAAGGCTACTTACTCCCCGACTTTCCTCCTCAGCAACTTGAGACCGATGCTCTTCTGCACTGTCAGGTACCCGTAAAGAAAATACTTGATTTAACACATGTCTAGTATTGACAATCAATACATACCAATCAGTAAATCAAATGTGATTACATAATCTGTGTCATGTCCACTTTCGGAAAACCTTCAGTGGAGGATATGTTGGAAGAGCAGGCAGCAGTCAAGTGAAACACTAGAGAAAAAAAAGACAAATGTAAAAACTTGGTAAAAGCCAAAAACAATGTAGCACAAAAAAAAATGTACACTAATACTTACATTACAGACAGTAGTCAAGCAACACAGCAGTCAGGCAGCACCAGGAAGGCAGCAGCAGCTGGACAGCAGCAGCACCAGGATGGCAGCAACAGGAAGGTGGCAGAAACAGGAAGGTGGCAGCACCAGGAAGACGGCAGCAGCACCAGGACCGGAGCAGCAAACAGTCTACAAGGAAAAAAAATTAGTACAGAGTAAACAGGACAGCAGCAACAGGAACGGAGCAGCAAACAGTCTACAAGGGACCTGAAAAAAATAGTACAGAGTACAGACTGCAAAGAGAAACAGGCATTTTCAAAGCTTCTATACTTATACTTATACTTACATCCAGCAGCACCAGGATGGCAGCAACAGAAAGACGACAGCAACAGGAAGGTGGCAGCACCAGGAAGACGGCCGCAGCACCAGGACCAGAGCAGCAAACAGTCTACAAGGAAAAGAAAAAAAATAGTACAGAGTTCACAGGACAGCATCAACAGGACCGGAGCAGCAATCTACAAGGAACCTGAAAAAAAATAGCACAGAGTACAGACTGCAAAGAGAAACAGACATTTTCATAGCTTCTATACTTACTTCCAGAGTTTTGTGCTTCCATCCAGAGTCTTGTGCTTCTGTCCAGAGTCTTGTGCTTCCATCCAGAGTCTTGAGAGTAATGGACTACCTGTCTCCTGACCCCCTTTTATACATCAGTGATTTTGCAGGTGGTAACATAGTTTCCTGGACTTGATTAGTGTGAAATACGCATGCGTATCGAAAGCATGCCTACGCATGTCCTTGCGTACCAATGCGTTCCCATAGACAGTAATGCGTTTTTTTGATGCAATCATCCGCAATCGTCTGCATGCGGATGATTGCACAATATTTGACACCTCAAAAAATGCAACATGTTGAGTTTGCCGGACACCGCCGTACACCGCAAAATGACGCATGCGTACACATCCACAGGCGAACGCATGCAAAAACATGTCTCTGCGTACACAATGTTAAAGATATGTACGCATGATGCATGCGGATAAACGTAAGTCATCTGTTAAGCACTTTTGAACAATAGCTTTTGCTAGTGACATTGATGCACATGTATGTAGTGTCTCGGACGTCTTAATGTAGACTATGAACTGTTGTTTCTTAACCCCTTACTGCCAGCTGACAGAATAGTATGTCAGATGGCAGTATCCCCGCTTTGAGGTGGGCTCCGGCAGTGAGGCGCGAGCAGAATCGCGATCCACCCACACCTATTAAGTAGTTAAATGCTGCTGTCAAACTCTGATAGTAGGCATTTAAATGTACTTCCAGACACCGGTCTGGAAATACGCGCAGCAATGACCCCGTCACGTGATTGGGGGTCATCACTGCGTTGCTCCTCGAGACCTCTATGGATGTTGATGGCAGCCTGTAATTCTGCTGCATAGAGGTGATCTGAGCATCACCTCTATTTAGCAAAGGTGATCATCCTATGGCAGCTTCTAGCCTCCTATGCTATTGAGGCTATTGAAGCATGCCAAAAGTAAAAAAAAAGTGTTTAAAAATATATATTAAAAAAAAAAAAAAAACATAAAAGTTCAAATCACCCCCCTTTCGCCCCAATCAAAATAAAACAATAAAAAAATCAAGCATACACATATTTGGTACCGACACGTTCAGAATCACCCAATCTATCAATAAAAAAAAGAACATGATTGCTAAATAACAGCGATAAAAAAATCAAAACGCCAGAATTACGTTTTTTGGTCGCAGCGACGTTGTATTAAAATGCAATAACGGGCAATCAAAAGAACGCATATATGCACAAAAGTGGTATCATTAAAACGACAGCTCGCAAAAAATAAGCCCTCACATGGCCACATTAACAGAAAATATAAAAGTTATAGCTCTGGAAAGAAGGGGAGCAAAAGACGAAAAAAAAAAAAAAAAAAAAGCTCCGGTCATGAAAGGGTTAAAAACCTTACGTGATACAGACTTTTGGAGCACATACTCGTGTTCAGCATACCAAAATCTGTAAGATACTATAAAATTTTCTCAGGGGACAAGAACTTCCCTGAAATTTGTTGTGCAGTGTAGGGTTGAGCGAAACGGATCAGACAAATTAAAAAATCGCCGACTTTTGGAAAAGTCGGGTTTCATGAAACCCGACCCGATCCTAGTATCGGCCATGAGGTCGGCCATGAGGTCGGCGATCTTTGTGCCAAAAATGCGTTTCATATGACGCGTTCAGCGCCATTTCTCAGCCGATGAAGGAGGACGCAGAGTGTGGGCAGCATGATGACATAGGTCTTGGTCCCCACCATCTTAGAGAATGGCATGACAGTGATTGGCTTGCTTTCTGCGGCGTCACAGGGGGTATAAAGGGGCGTGCACGCCGACCACCATCTTACTGCCAATCTTAGCATGGGAGAGGTTGCTGCAGCTTCGTCAGAAGCAGAGACATAGTTAGGGAGGGAAGATTAACCCTCAAACCGCTTGTGCTGTAGCGATTTCCACTGGCCAACACCACCTTTTTTTTGCAGGGACAGTGGAGGGTATATTTTTGTGCATCAGCTCTGTAGCTTATTAGGCTGCCTTATAAGGCTCCCTGATAGCTGCATTGCTGTTTGCACCGCTGCTGTGCAAACCAACTGCTTTTTTAAAAGCAAAAATCCTGTTGCTCCTTTCTGCACAGTTATCTTGTTTATTTGTCCACACTTTTGTGTGCAGCAGTCCTTTTTATTGCTGCCATACTTGTCCTGAGATCATTGTAGGGAGATTGAAATTGTACTACAGCCCTTGTATTTTTTCATATATCTTCCAGCCACTTTCTGCCACTTCCATTGTGTTGTTTTATACACTGGGCCTGAGTTTGGGTTCTGTGTCCAAAAAAAAAAAAAATTTAGATTGAAATTCTCACAAAGTGGATATACCGCAGTCCTCTTAGTTTGTTGTGTATCAGCAAGCCACTTTCTGCCACTTCCATTGTGTTGTTTTATACACTGTGCCTGAGTTTTGGTTCAGTATCCAAAAAAAAAGTGAGATTGAAATTCTCACAAAGTGGATATACCTCAGTCCTCTTAGTTTGTGGTGTATCAGCCAGCCACTTGCTGCCACTCACATTGCATTATTTTGTACACTGGGCCTGAGTTTGGGTTCTGTGTCCAAAAAAAAAGTGAGATTCAAATTCTCACAAAGTGGATATACCTCTGTCCTCTTAGTTTGTCGTATATCAGCCAGCCACTTGCTGCCACTCAAATTGCGTTGTTTTATACACTGGGCCTGAGTTTGGGTTCAGTCTCCCCCCCAAAAAAAGTGAGATTCAAATTCTCACAAAGTGGATATACCTCAGTCCTCTTAGTTTGTCGTATATCAGCCAGCTACTTGCTGCCACTCACATTGCCTTGTTTAATACACTGTGCCTGAGTTTGGGTTCAGTCTCCCCCAAAAAAAGGGAGATTCAAATTCTCCCAAAGTGGATATACCTCAGTCCTTTTAGTTTGTCGTATATCAGCCAGCTACTTGCTGCCACTCACATTGCATTGTTTAATACACTGTGCCTGAGTTTGGGTTCAGTCTCCCCCCAAAAAAGTGAGATTCAAATTCTCCCAAAGTGATATACCTCAGTCCTCTTAGTTTGTCGTATATCAGCCAGCCACTTGCTGCCACTCACATTGCGTTGTTTTATACACTGGGCCTGAGTTTGGGTTCAGTCTCCCCCCAAAAAAAGGGAGATTTAAATTCTCAACAATTTTATATACACCTTCTACCTTGTTTTACAGTACCATATAACGGTTGTTATTTTTGTTAGATTTTCCCAAAAATGAGGAAGTCTGGTGGAAGAGGCCATGGGCGATCGTTGCTAGCTGGTACTGATGGTGGTGGTGGTGGTGGAGCATCTGGTGGTAGTGGGAAAAGCAAAATAGCACCTAAGGCTGGAGGTGTTGAGCCAGCGTCATCGTCTGGCTACACAAGTCCTCAAAGGCTCCCTTATCTGGGAGTAGGAAAAAAGCTTTTAAAGCCGGAGCAGCAGGAAAAAGTTTTGGCTTTCCTTGCTGACTCAGCCTCTAGCTCTTTCGCCTCCTCTTCAGAAAGTTCCAAATATAAAAGCAGAGAGTAGTCAGTGTATGCTCCCGATCAGGAACAAGTCACTTCCTTGTGTCCTTCACCCAAACCAAAAGTGAAGAATGCGTCAGGCGACACCACAGGTTACTCCATGGAGCTCTTTACACATACCGTGCCTGGGTTAGAAAGGGAAATTGTTAACTGCCCATTACAAGATGAATTGGACATGGAGTGCACTGATGCACAGCCACAGCTAGATTATTATGCTGTTCCATTGACTCAGATCGCTACATTGCCCTCACAGTGTACTGAGCCAGAATCTGACCCTGATGAGACTATGGTGCCCCGTCCCGAACGCTATAGCACCTTACACGGTGACACAGAGGAAGGTGCACATGACATAGAAGAGGAGGTGATAGATGACCCAGTTGTTGACCCAGATTGGCAGCCATTGGGGGAAGAGGGTGCCACTGCCAGTAGCTCAGAAGCGGAGGAGGATGATCCGCAGCAGCCATCTACATGGCAACAGCTGTCCTCTGGCAGGCCCGTATCAGGCCAAAAACGTGTGTCAAAAACAGTTTTAGGACCGCGTGGCCATCCGGTGAAAGCACAGCGTGCAATGCCTGAAAAGGTATTCGATAGTAGGAAGAGTGCAGTGTGGCAATTTTTTAACCAAGATCCGAATGATCAGTGCAAAGTTATCTGTAAGAAATGCTCAAAGACCTTTAGCAGAGGGAAGAATCTTCAAAATGTAAATACAACGTACATGCGTAGACATTTAACCAGCATGCACTTGCAAAACTGGACTAACTACCAAACGTCATGTACCGTTGGTGCACCTGCTCAGAATGAAGGTAGTCAGCAACGCTACATTGCTTCCCTCACTGTAAGCCCACCGGTTAGGACACCACCAGCAGCAAATGTGGAGGTTTCGTCGCAAGGCCAAAGCAGTCAGGGAATCACAAGGTTATTGGTAAGAAACACTGTATGTAGGCCAACATCAAGAATACCATCATCAACCCTCTCTCAATCAGCCATGTCCACCACCACCACCACCGCTTGTTCCACCATATGCAGCTCTCCAGTCCAGCTCACCCTACAAGAGACTCTCGTTAGGAAAAGAAAGTACTCATCCTCTCATCCGCGTACACAGGGTTTGAACGCCCACATTGCTAGACTAATCTCGTTAGAGATGATGCCCTACCGGTTGGTTGAAAGCGAAGCTTTCAAAGACCTGATGGCCTATGCAGTACCATGCTATGACCTACCCAGTTGGCACTTCTTTGCGAGATAAGCCATCCCAGCCCTCCACCAGCATGTCAAAGACAGCATTGTCCATGCACTGAGGCAATCAGTCAGTGGAAAGGTGCACCTCACAACAGATGCATGGACCAGTAGGCATGGCAGGGATGTTACGTGTCCATCACGGAGCACTGGGTTAATGTGGTGGATGCAGGGTCCACAGGGGACAGCCATAGTGGGACAGTTCTGCCTAGCCCATGGTCTAGGAAACAGTTGGCTGTAGGCGTTCGCCACCCCTCCTCCTCCTTCTCCTACTCCTCCAGAAGCAAAAGCTCATCCACAGAGCACAGTCGCACAACCACTCCATCCGCAGCTGCCAGTGTTGCACACGAGGTGTCCCATTATCGAACAGCTAGTGGTAAGCATCAGCAGGCTGTGTTACAAATGAAGTGTTTGGGCGATAACAGACACACCGCAGAAGTACTGGCCGAGTACTTGCAGCAAGAAACTCAGTCATGGCTGGGCAGTGTACATCTTGAGGCAGGCAAGGTAGTCAGTGATAACGGAAGGAATTTTATGGCTGCCATAGCCCTTTTAGAACTGAAACACATACCTTGCCTGGCTCACACCTTGAACCTGGTGGTGCAGTGCTTCCTAAAAAATTATCCGGGGTTACCAGCCCTGCTCCTGAAGGTGCAAAGACTTTGCTCGCACATCCGCCGGTCGCCCGTACACTCCAGCCGTATGCTAAAACATCAGCAATCACTGAATCTTTCCCAGCACCGCCTAATAATTGATGTTGCAACAAGGTGGAACTCCACACTGCACATGGTTTAGAGGCTGTGCAAACAGAGGTGTGCTGTAATTTATTTGTGGGAGGATACACATACACGGGCAGGCACTTGGATGGCAGACATGGAGCTGTCAGGTGTGCAGTGGTCGAAGCTACAAGACCTCTGTCAAGTCCTTCAGTGTTTTGAGGAATGCACACGGCTGGTAAGTGCAGATGATGCCATCATAAGCATGAGCATCCCACTAATGCGTCTGCTGATGCAAAGTTTGAAGCACATTAAAGAGCAGGCGTCTGCAGCTGAAGAGGAGGGAAGCCTTGATGACAGTCAGCCATTGTCAGCTCAGGGAACTCTCCTGGATGAGGTGGCGGAAGAAGAGGAGGAGGAGGATGATGGGGATGAATATTTATGGGAGGATTATGCTTCTCAGGGGGCAATAGAAACTGGTGGCGTTGCAAGGTCAGGTACAGGGTTTTTGCGGGACACAAATGATGTTGATTTGCAAGAAAGTGCTCCTCAACCCAGCACAAGCAGTGAATTGACACCAGGAACATTGGCCCACATGGATGAGTATGCCTTGCGTATCCTAAAAAGGGACCCCCGCATTATCAAAATGATGACCGATGACGATTAGTGGTTGGCCTGCCTCCTGGATCCACGATATAAAGGAAAATTACAAAATATCATGCCACATGAGAACCTTGAGCAAATATTGGCTACCAAACAAGCAACTCTTGTAGACCGTTTGGTTCAGGCATTCCCAGCACACAGCGGCGGTGATGGTTCTTACACGAGCCGTAATGGGCAACATGGCAGAGGTGTTAGAGGTGCACCAATCCGAAGTGGCGTTGGACAGAGGGGTTTTATGACCAGGTTGTGGAGTGATTTCACAACGACCGCTGACACGACAGGTACTGCTGCATCAATTCAAAGTGACAGGAGACAGCATTTTTCCAGTATGGTTACGAACTACTTTTCTGCCCTTATCGCTGTTCTCCCTCACAGGTCATTCCCCTTTGATTACTGGGCATCTAAAATTGACACCTGGCCTGAATTGGCAGAATATGCATTACAGGAGCTCGCATGCCCTGCTGCTAGTGTGCTATCAGAAAGAGTATTCAGTGCTGCTGGTTCAATACTGACCGAAAAAAGGACACGTCTGGCTACCCGAAATGTTGATAATCTAAAATTCATTAAAATGAACCAATCATGGATTTCAAAATATTTGGCCCCACCTTTCCCTGCTGACACATAGCTTGCCTGAAAAAATGTCTTGCTTTTGGCCTCCTCTTAATTACTTCTCCAATTCCTCCATTTGCAGCTACTGAATGTCCACCATAGGCCATTTTTATACCTCTCTAAATGGGCTGACTCCCCCCACAGGGCCGTGTTCACCACCTGGCGCAAGCACCCGTGCGAGTGCCTTTTACCTGGACAGGTGGTTGTGCCCACTCTTGGGCGACGGCACTGGCACAGGGTCCCTCATAGTACAATGAAGTGTCTCTGACGGTGGTGGTGCACAACCAACGTCAGACACACCGTCGTAATATGAGGGGCCCTGTGCCAGTAACCGCTGCCCACGAGAGAGTGTTCCCCCCAGCTCAAACAGTGCTCTACCACTTGCAATACTTACCTCTCCCTGCTCCACCACTGTGTAGTCTGTGCTGTTAAATCCTTCAATGGCACTGCAAATACAAATTTGTTGAAATGATAGATGATAGATAAAATATACAGGGGCCCTGGCCTCCATTTAGACCAGTTAATACTTTGCGCCTACTACCACTGTCTGCTACTCAGCAGAGGAGCCCACCTCTATACCTAGCTATGGCACCTGTTTATTTATGAAAAAAATTTTGGCAGACATTTAGCCTACTTACCTTTTTGGGCCTACTCACTGTGTCAGCCTCTCCTTACAATTGTCCTCCGCTGAACAAAGCAACGCCGGCAGTTTAGTCCTGTTACCAATTTTGAACTGCTTTTAGCCTACTTACTAATTTGGGCCTACTCACTGTGTAAGCCTCTCCTTACAATTGTCCTCCGCTGAACAAAGGAACGCTGCCAGTTTAGTCCTGTTACCAATTTTGAACTGCTTTTAGCCAACTTGCTTATTTGGGCCTACTCACTGTGTCAGCCACTCCTTACAATTGTCCTCCGCTGAACAAAGCAACGCCGCCAGTTTATTCCTGTTACCAATTTTGAACTGCTTTTAGCCTACTTACTAATTTGGGCCTACTCACTGTGTCAGCCTCTCCTTATAATTGTCCTCCGCTGAACAAAGCAACGCCGGAAGTTTAGTCATGTTACCAATTTTGAACTGCTTTTAGCCTACTTACTAATTTGGGCTTACTCACTGTGTAAGCCTCTCCTTACAATTGTCCTCCGCTGAACAAAGCAACGCCGGCAGTTTAGTCCTATTACCAATTTTGAACTGCTTTTAGCCAACTTGCTTATTTGGGCCTACTCACTGTGTCAGCCACTTCTTACAATTGTCCTCCACTGAACAAAGCAACGCCACCAGTTTAGTCCTGTTACCAATTTTTAACAGCTTTTAGCCAACTTGCTTATTTTGTCCTACTCACAGTGTCAGCCTCTCCTTACAATTGTCCTCTGCTGAACAAAGCAACGAGTCCTGTTTCCAATTTTGAACTGCTTTTAGCCTACTTGCTTATTTGGGCCTACTCACTGTGTCAGCCACTCCTTACAATTGTCCTCCGCTGAACAAAGCAATGCTGCCGGTTTAGTCCTGTTACCATTTTTGAACTGCATTTTGCCTAATTGCTTATTTGGGCCTACTCACTGTGTCAGCCTCTCCTTACAATTGTCCTCCTCTGAACAAAGCAACGCCGCCAGTTTAGTTCTGTTACCAATTTTGAACTGCTTTTAGCCAACTTGCTTATTTGGGCCTACTCACTGTGTCAGCCTATCCTTACAATTGTCCCCCGCTGATCAAAGTAACGCCGCCAGTTTAGTCCTGTTACCAATTTTGAACTGCTTTTAGTCTACTTGCTTATTTGGGCCTACTCACTGTGTCAGCCACTTCTTACAATTATCCTCCGCTGAACAAAGCATTGCCGTCAGTTTAGTCCTGTTATCAATTTTGAACTGCTTTTAGCCTGCTTACTTATTTGGGCCTACTCACTGTGTCAGCCTCTCCTTACAATTGTCCTCCGCTGAACAAAGAAATGCTGCCAGTTTAGTCCTGTTACCAATTTTGAACTGCTTTTAGCCAACTTGCTTATTTGGGCCTACTCACTGTGTCAGCCTCACCTTACAATTGTCCTCCGCTGAACAAAGCAACACCGGCAATTTAGTCCTGTTACCAATTTGAACTGCTTTTAGCCAACTTGCCTATTTGGGCCTACTCACTGTGTCAGCTGTTATGACCCCAATGGCGAGGGTCTCAGAGGTACGTGGAAGTCTGCAGAATACAAAAATCCAGCTCATAGGGCAGTGGTAACTGGGTTGACCATATATCTACTCCTAACGCCAACACTAGAAGTAGCCGGGGATCATTCCTACGTTGATTCTAGATGACACGCTCCAGCCGGAGAATCTAGCTACCCCTAGTAGAGGAAAACAAAAGACCTTTCTTGCCTCCAGAGAAGGGGACCCCAAAGCTGGATAGAAGCCCCCCACAAATAATAACGGTGAGGTAAGAGGAAATGACAAACACAGAAATGAACCAGGTTTAGCACAGAGAGGCCCGCTTACTGATAGCAGAATAAAGAAAGGTAACTTATATGGTCAACAAAAACCCTATCAAAATCCACACTGGAAATTCAAGAACCCCCGAACCGTCTAACGGTCCGGGGGAGGAACACCAGCCCCCTAGAGCTTCCAGCAAAGGTCAGGATATAGATTTGGAACAAGCTGGACAAAAATACAAAACCAAAACAAATAGCAAAAAGCAAAAGGCAGACTTAGCTGATATAACTGGAACCAGGATCAGTAGACAAGAGCACAGCAGACTAGCTCTGATAACTAAGTTGCCAGGCATTGAACTGAAGGTCTAGGGAGCTTATATAGCAACACCCCTAACTAACGACCCAGGTGCGGATAAAAGGAATGACAGAAAAACCAGAGTCAAAAAACTAGTAACCACTAGAGGGAGCAAAAAGCAAATTCACAACAGTACCCCCCCCTTAGTGAGGGGTCACCGAACCCTCACCACGACCACCAGGGCGATCAGGATGAGCGGCATGAAAGGCACGAACTAAATCGGCCGCATGAACATCAGAGGCGACCACCCAGGAATTATCCTCCTGACCATAGCCCTTCCACTTGACCAGGTACTGAAGCCTCCGCCTGGAGAGGCGAGAATCCAAGATCTTCTCCACCACGTACTCCAACTCGCCCTCAACCAACACCGGAGCAGGAGGCTCAGCAGAAGGAACTACAGGCACAATGTACCGCCGCAACAAGGACCTATGAAATACATTGTGAATAGCAAACGACACAGGAAGATCCAGACGAAAAGATACAGGATTAAGGATTTCCAATATCTTGTAAGGCCCAATAAAACGAGGTTTAAATTTGGGAGAGGAGACCTTCATAGGAACAAAGCGGGAAGAAAGCCATACCAAATCCCCAACGCGTAGTCGGGGACCCACACCGCGGCGGCGGTTGGCAAAGCGCTGAGCCCTCTCCTGTGACAACTTCAAGTTGTCCACCACATGATTCCAGATCCGCTGCAACCTATCTACCACAGAATCCACCCCAGGACAGTCAGAAGGCTCCACATGACCCGAAGAAAAGCGAGGATGGAAACCAGAGTTGCAGAAAAAAGGTGAAACCAAGGTGGCGGAACTAGCCCGATTATTAAGGGCAAACTCAGCCAACGGCAAGAATGTCACCCAATCGTCCTGATCAGCAGAGACAAAACACCTCAAATAAGCCTCCAAAGTCTGATTGGTTCGCTCCGTCTGTCCATTAGTCTGAGGATGGAAAGCAGACGAAAACGACAAATCAATGCCCATCCTACTACAAAAGGATCGCCAGAACCTAGAAACGAACTGGGATCCTCTGTCTGACACAATATTCTCAGGGATGCCGTGCAAACGAACCACGTTCTGGAAAAACACAGGAACCAGATCGGAAGAGGAAGGCAGCTTAGGCAAAGGAACCAAATGGACCATCTTGGAGAAGCGATCACATATCACCCAGATAACGGACATGCCCTGAGATAGCGGAAGATCAGAAATGAAATCCATGGAGATATGTGTCCAAGGTCTCTTCGGGACAGGCAAGGGCAAGAGCAAACCGCTGGCACGAGAACAGCAAGGCTTAGCTCGAGCACAAGTCCCACAGGACTGCACAAATGACCGCACATCCCTTGACAAGGAAGGCCATCAAAAGGACCTGGCCACCAGATCTCTGGTGCCAAAAATTCCCGGGTGACCTGCCAACACCGAGGAATGAACCTCGGAAATGACTCTGCTGGTCCATTTATCCGGGACAAACAGTCTGTCAGGTGGACAAGACTCAGGCCTATCAGCCTGAAATCTCTGCAACACACGTCGCAGATCCGGAGAAATAGCTGACAAGATAACTCCATCTTTAAGAATACCAACAGGATCAGCGACTCCAGGAGCATCAGGCACAAAGCTCCTAGAAAGAGCATCGGCCTTCACATTCTTTGAACCTGGTAAATACGAGACAACAAAATCAAAGCGGGAGAAAAACAATGACCAGCGGGCCTGTCTCGGATTAAGGCGTTTAGCAGACTCGAGATACATCAGATTTTTGTGATCAGTCAAGACCACCACACGATGCTTAGCACCCTCGAGCCAATGACGCCACTCCTCAAATGCCCATTTCATGGCCAACAACTCCCGATTGCCCACATCATAATTTCGCTCGGCAGGCGAAAACTTCCTGGAGAAAAAGGCACAAGGTTTCATAACAGAGCAACCAGGGCCTCTCTGCGACAAAACGGCCCCTGCTCCAATCTCTGAAGCATCCACCTCAACCTGAAAGGGAAGTGAGACATCGGGCTGGCACAAAACAGGCGCCGAAGTAAACCGGCGCTTCAACTCCTGGAAAGCCTCCACGGCAGCAGGAGCCCAGTTAGCTACATCGGAGCCCTTCTTGGTCATATCCGTCAACGGTTTCACAATGCTAGAAAAATTAGCGATAAAACGACGGTAGAAGTTAGCGAAACCCAAGAACTTCTGAAGACTCTTAACCGACGAGGGCTGAGTCCAATCAAGAATAGCTCGGACCTTGACTGGGTCCATCTCCACAGCAGAAGGGGAAAAAATGAACCCCAAAAAGGGAACCTTCTGTACACCAAAGAGACACTTTGAGCCCTTGACAAACAAAGAATTTTCATGCAAAATTTTAAAGACCAACCTGACCTGCTCCACATGCGAATCCCAATCATCAGAAAAAACCAAAATATCATCCAGATAAACAATCAAAAATTTATCCAGATACTTCCGGAAAATGTCATGCATAAAGGACTGAAAAACTGAAGGCGCATTGGAGAGCCCAAAAGGCATCACCAAGTACTCAAAATGACCTTCGGGCGTATTGAATGCGGTTTTCCATTCATCACCTTGCTTAATGCGCACAAGGTTGTACGCACCACGAAGGTCTATCTTGGTGAACCACTTGGCACCTTTAATCCGGGCAAACAAGTCAGACAACAGCGGTAAAGGATACTGAAATTTGACAGTGATCTTATTTAAAAGCCGATAATCAATACAAGGTCTCAAAGATCCATCCTTTTTTGCCACAAAAAAGAATCCCGCACCAAGGGGGGAAGAAGACGGACGAATATGTCCTTTCTCCAGAGACTCCCTGATATATGAACGCATAGCGGTATGTTCAGGTACCGACAGATTAAACAGTCTTCCCTTAGGAAACTTACT
This sequence comes from Ranitomeya variabilis, assembly GCF_051348905.1. Taxonomy (NCBI): domain Eukaryota; kingdom Metazoa; phylum Chordata; class Amphibia; order Anura; family Dendrobatidae; genus Ranitomeya; species Ranitomeya variabilis. Next base: position 131,765,723 of record NC_135235.1, on the reverse strand, counting down.
GCCTGGGATCAAATCTATAGCACAGTCACAGTCCCTATGAGGAGGCAGTGCACTGGACTCAGACTCACTGAAGACATCCTGATAATCAGACAAATACTCCGGAACTTCCGAAGGCGTAGAAGAAGCAATAGACACAGGCAGGGAATCCCCATGAATACCACGACAGCCCCAACTTGAGACTGACATAGCCTTCCAGTCCAGGACTGGATTATGGGTCTGTAACCATGGCAGCCCTAAAACAACCAAATCATGCATTTTATGTAAAACCAGGAAACGTATCACCTCGCGGTGTTCAGGAGTCATGCACATGATAACCTGTGTCCAATACTGCGGTTTATTTGCTGCCAATGGCGTAGCATCAATACCCCTAAGAGGAATAGGATTTTCTAATGGTTCAAGAGTAAAACCACAGTGCTTAGCAAATGACAGATCCATAAGACTCAGGGCAGCACCTGAATCTACAAACGCCATGACAGGATAAGACGACAGTGAGCAAATCAAAGTTACAGACAGAATAAATTTAGGTTGCAAATTACCAACGGTGACAGGACTAACAACCTTAGCTATACGTTTAGAGCATGCTGAGATAACATGTGTAGAATCACCACAGTAGTAGCACAAGCCATTCCGGCGTCTATGAATTTTCCGCTCATTTCTAGTCAGGATTCTATCACATTGCATTAAATCAGGTGTCTGTTCAGACAACACCATGAGGGAATTTGCGGTTTTTCTATCACATTGCACCGAATTAGGTGTCTGTTCAGACAACACCATGAGGGAATTTGCGGTTTTGCGCTCCCGCAACCGCCGGTCAATTTGAATAGCCAGTGCCATAGTATCATTGAGACCTGTGGGAATGGGAAAACCCACCATAACATTCTTAATGGCTTCAGATAGGCCATTTCTAAAATTAGCGGCCAGTGCACACTCGTTCCAATGTGTCAGCACGGACCATTTCCGAAATTTTTGGCAATACACTTCAGCCTCGTCCTGCCCCTGAGACATAGCCAGCAAGGCCTTTTCTGCCTGAATCTCAAGATTGGGTTCCTCATAAAGTAAACCGAGCGCCAGAAAAAACGCATCAATATCAGCCAATGCCGGATCTCCTGGCGCCAGCGAAAAAGCCCAATCCTGAGGGTCGCCCCGTAAGAACGAAATAACTATTTTTACTTGCTGAGCAGAGTCTCCAGATGAACAGGGTCTCAGGGACAAAAACAATTTACAATTATTCACAAAATTCCTAAACTTAAACCTGTCTCCGGAAAACAGTTCAGGAATCGGTATTTTAGGTTCTGACCTAGGATTTCTGATAACATAGTCTTGTATGCCCTGCACACGAGTAGCCAGCTGGTCCACACTTGTAATCAAGGTCTGGACATTCATGTCTGCAGCAAGCATAGCCACTCTGAGGTAAAGGGGAAGAAGAAAGAAAAAAAAAAAAACTCAGAATCTTCTTTCTTATAATCCCTCTTCTGCAACGCATTAAACATTTAACACTGGCCTGGCAAACTGTTATGACCCCAATGGCGAGGGTCTCAGAGGTACGTGGAAGTCTGCAGAATACAAAAATCCAGCTCATAGGGCAGTGGTAACTGGGTTGACCATATATCTACTCCTAACGCCAACACTAGAAGTAGCCGGGGATCATTCCTACGTTGATTCTAGATGACACGCTCCAGCCGGAGAATCTAGCTACCCCTAGTAGAGGAAAACAAAAGACCTTTCTTGCCTCCAGAGAAGGGGACCCCAAAGCTGGATAGAAGCCCCCCACAAATAATAACGGTGAGGTAAGAGGAAATGACAAACACAGAAATGAACCAGGTTTAGCACAGAGAGGCCCGCTTACTGATAGCAGAATAAAGAAAGGTAACTTATATGGTCAACAAAAACCCTATCAAAATCCACACTGGAAATTCAAGAACCCCCGAACCGTCTAACGGTCCGGGGGGAGAACACCAGCCCCCTAGAGCTTCCAGCAAAGGTCAGGATATAGATTTGGAACAAGCTGGACAAAAATACAAAACCAAAACAAATAGCAAAAAGCAAAAGGCAGACTTAGCTGATATAACTGGAACCAGGATCAGTAGACAAGAGCACAGCAGACTAGCTCTGATAACTAAGTTGCCAGGCATTGAACTGAAGGTCTAGGGAGCTTATATAGCAACACCCCTAACTAACGACCCAGGTGCGGATAAAAGGAATGACAGAAAAGCCAGAGTCAAAAAACTAGTAACCACTAGAGGGAGCAAAAAGCAAATTCACAACAGTCAGCCAATCCTTACAACTTTCCTCCGCTGAACAAAGCAATGCCGCCAGTTTAGTCCTGTTACCAATTTTAAACTGCTTTTAGCCAACTTGCTTATTTGGGCCTACTCACTGTGTCAGCCACTCCTTACAATTGTCCTCCGCTGAACAAAGCAACGCCGCCAGTTTAGTCCTGTTACCAATTTTGAACTGCTTTTAGCCAACTTGCTTATTTTGGCCTACTCACAGTGTCAGCCTCTCCTTACAATTGTCCTCCGCTGAACAAAGCAATGCCGCCAGTTTAGTCCTGTTACCAATTTTGAACTGCTTTTAGCCAACTTGCTTATTTGGGCCTACTCACTGTGTCAGCCACTCCTTACAATTGTCCTCCGCTGAAGAAAGCAATGCCGCCGGTTTAGTCCTGTTACCATTTTTGAACTGCATTTAGCCTAATTGCTTATTTGGGCCTACTCACTGTGTCAGCTGTTGTGAATTCTGCTCTTGGGCTCCCTCCGGTGGTTATAAGTGGTAGCGCTGCTGTCTCTGGATCGCAGCATTCATCAGGTGTGTCCACTTTTTGCAATTCGGACTGGGCTATTTAGTCTTGCTTGACCCTTTAGTCAGTGCCAGTTGTCCATTGTTCCTGGAGGATTCACATCCCTGCCTGGTCTCTCCTGCTTTGCTGTTCATTTCAACAAAGATAAGTTCTGGCCTTGATTTTTGACGTCCACATGCTGTGGGCCTTATTGTTCAGTTCTTTTCCATGTTTTTGTCTTGTCCAGCTTGGTCTGTATAAGGATTTGTTTAGCCAAGCTGGTATCTCTGGAGATGCAGATATACCCTCCATATCTTTAGTTAGATGTGGAGATTTTGTATTTTCTGTGGTGGATATTTTCTAGTGTTTTAATACTGACCGCATAGTACTCTGTCCTATCCTTTCTATTTAGCTAGAAGTGGCCTCCTTTGCTAAATTCTGATTTCAGTCTGTGTATGTTTTTTCCCTCTCCTCTCACAGTCAATATTTGTGGGGGGCTGTCTATCCTTTGGGGATTTTCTCTGAGGCAAGATAGTTTTCCCTTTTCTATCTCTAGGGGTAATTAGTCCTCCGGCTGTGTCGAGATGTCTAGGGAGTGATAGGTACATTCCACGGCTACTTCTAGTTGCGGTAAGTTCAGGGTCTGCGGTCAGTACAGGTACCACCTTCTCCAGAGTACGTCTAATGCTGCTCCTAGACCACCAGATCATAACAGTCAGCCTCTCCTTACAATTGTCCTCCTCTGAACAAAGCAACGCCGGCAGTTTAGTCCTGTTACCAATTTTGAACTGCTTTTAACCTACTTACTTATTTGGGCCTACTCACTGTGTCAGCCTCTCCTTACGATTGTCCTCCGCTGAACAAAGCGATGCCGCCAGTTTAGTCCTGTTACCAATTTTCAACTGCTTTTAGCCAACTTGCTTATTTGGGCCTACTCACTGTGTCAGCCTATCCTTACAATTGTCCTCCGCTGAACAAAGCAACGCCAGCAGTTTAGTCCTGTTACCAATTTTGAACTGCTTTTAGCCTACTTACTTATTTGGGCCTACTCACTGTGTCAGCCTCTCCTTACAATTGTCCTCCGCTGAACAAAGCAATGCCGCCAGTTTAGTTCTGTTACCAATTTTGAACTGCTTTTAGCCAGCTTGCTTATTTGGGCCTACTCACTGTGTCAGCCTATACTTACAATTGTCCTCCACTGAACAAAGCAACGCCGCCAGTTTAGTCCTGTTACCAATTTTGAACTGCTTTTAGCCAACTTGCTTATTTGGCCTACTTACTCTGTCAGCCACTCCTTACAATTGTCCTCCGCTGAACAAAGCAATGCCGCCAGTTTAGTCCTGTTACCAATTTTGAACTGCTTTTAGCCAACTTGCTTATTTGGCCTACTCACTCTGTCAGCCACTCCTTACAATTGTCCTCCGCTGAACAAAGCAACGCAGCCAGTTTAGTCCTGTTACCAATTTTAAACTGCATTTAGCCTACTTACTTATTTGGGCCTACTCACTGTGTCAGCCTCTCCTTACAATTGTCCTCCGCTGAAAAAAGTAACGCCGCCAGTTTAGTCCTGTTACCAATTTTGAACTGCTTTTAGCCTGCTTACTTATTTGGGCCTACTCACTGTGTCAGCCTCTCCTTACAGTTGTCCTCTGCTGAACAAAGCAATGCCGCCAGTTTAGTCCTGTTACCAATTTTGAACTGCTTTTAGCCAACTTGCTTATTTGGGCCTACTCACGGTGTCAGCCTCACCTTACAATTGTCCTCCGCTGAACAAAGCAACGCCGGCAATTAAGTCCTGTTACCAATTTGAACTGCTTTTAGCCAACTTGCTTATTTGGGCCTACTCACTGTGTCAGCCACTCCTTACAATTGTCCTCCGCTGAACAAAGCAACGCTGGCAGTTTAGTCCTGTTACCAATTTTAAACTGCTTTTAGCCAACTTGCTTATTTGGGCCTAATCTCTGTGTCAGTCTCTCCTTACAATTGTCCTCCGCTGAACAAAGCAATGCCGCCAGTTTAGTCCTGTTACCATTTTTGAACTGCATTTAGCAAACTTGCTTATTTGGGCCCACTCACTGTGTCAGCCACGCCTTACAATTGTCCTCCGCTGAACAAAGCAACGCCGCCAGTTTAATCCTGTTACCAATTTTGAACTGTGTTGTGAACTCTGTTTTTGGGCTCCCTCTTGTGGTCACAAGTGGTACTGTGTGAGTGCTGTCTTTGGGCTCCCTCTGGTGGCTCTTTGTGTCATTCTGCAGGTCTGAGGCTGGATCAGCTGTCTCGTTATCTGTTAGCTGGTTTCTTATTTAGCTCACCTGGACTATCAGTTGTTGCCTGCTGTCAATGTATTCAGTGCTATTTTGATCTCTCCTGAAGTCCTTTGCTATCAGTCTCTTCTAGAGAAGCTAAGTTTTCTGTTTGGTTATTTTTTGCTCATCAGTGTTCAATATTTTCCTTGGTTATTTATTTGTCCTTGTCCAGCTTGCTAATATGTGATTTCCTTGCTTGCTGGTAGCTCTAGGGGGCTGAGTTTCTCCCCTCACACCGTTAGTTGGTGTGGGGGTTCTTGAATTCTCAGCGTGGATATTTTGTATAGGGTTTTTTACTGACCGCACAGTTCCCTGTCTGTCTTCTGCTATCTAGTATTAGTGGCCTCATTTGCTGAATCTGTTTTCATTTCTACGTTTTGTATTTTCCCCTTACCTCACCGTTATTATTTGTTGGGGGCTTCCTATATCTTTGGGGTCATTTCTCTGAGGCAAGTGAGGTCTTACTTTTTCTATAGGGGTAGCAAGTTTCTCAGGCTGCGTCGAGACGTCCAGGAATTTAGGCACGTTCACCGGCTACCTTTAGTGTGTTCGTTTAGGATCAGAATTGCGGTCAGTCCAGTTACCACCTCCCTAGAGCTCGTTCTATGTTCAGTAACTTAGCTAGTCAGTTCGGTGATCCTCAGCCACTAAGGATCATAACAGTACAGCAGGCCAAAAAGTGTTTAATGCATCGCAGAAGTGGGATAAGAGAAGCCCTGAGTACAATTTTTTTTCCCTCTCCCTTTGCTGCAGTCTGTCCAGCTTCTCTCATCCCCTTAATCTCTGGGTGGCTTTGAGTTCAGCTGCAGACATGGATATTCAGAGTCTGACTTCTAGTGTGGATCATCTTGCTGCAAGGGTGCAAAGCATTCAGGATTTTGTTGTTCACAGTCCTATGTCTGAGCCAAAAGTACCTATTCCTGAGTTGTTTTCTGGAGATAGATCTAGGTTTCTGAATTTTAAGAATAATTGTAAATTATTTCTTTCTTTGAGACCTCGTTCCTCTGGTGATTCCGCTCAGCAAGTTAGAATTGTTATCTCCCTGTTACGTGGCGACCCTCAGGATTGGGCTTTCTCTCTGGCGCCAGGAGATCCTGCATTGCTGAATGTGGATGTGTTTTTTCTGGCGCTTGGATTGCTTTATGAGGAACCTAATCTTGAGAACCAGGCAGAAAAGGCCTTGCTGGCTCTCTCTCAGGGCCAGGATGAAGCTGAGGTGTATTGTCAAAAATTTCGGAAATGGTCGGTGCTTACTCAATGGAATGAGTGTGCCCTGGCGGCAAATTTCAGAGAAGGTCTTTCTGAAGCCATTAAGAATGTTATGGTGGGGTTCCCCACGCCTGCAAGTCTGAATGACTCAATGGCTTTGGCCATTCAGATTGATCGGCGTTTGTGGGAGCGCAAATCTGCGCACCATCTGGCGGTGTTTTCTGAACAGAAACCTGAGTCTATGCAATGTGACCGAATTCTGACCAGAATTGAGCGACAAAATCATAGACGTCAAAATGGGTTGTGCTTTTACTGTGGTGATTCAACTCATGTTAGCTCAGCATGCTCTAAGCGCTTAAAAAAAATCGCTAAAACTGTCACCATTGGTACTATACAGCCTAAATTCATTTTGTCTGTTACTTTAATTTGTTCTCTGTCATCCTACTCGGTTATGGCTTTTGTGGATTCAGGTGCTGCTCTGAACCTGATGGATTTGTCGTTTGCCAGGCGCTGTGGTTTTGTCCTGGAGCCTTTAGAATTCCCTATTCCACTGAGGGGAATTGATGCTACACCATTGGCTGAGAATAAGCCTTAGTATTGGACTCAAGTGACCATGTGCATGACTTCTGTACATCAGGAGGTGATTCGCTTTCTTGTGCTGCATAATTTGCATGATGTTGTCGTTTTGGGTCTGCCATGGTTGCAGGCCCATAATCCAGTACTGGATTGGAAAGCTATGTCTGTTTCAAGTTGGGGTTGCCAGGGGATTCATGGCAATGCTCCTTTGGTGTCAATTGCTTCTTCCACTCCTTCTGAGGTCCCTGAGTTTTTGTCGGACTACCAGGATGTATTTGATAAATCCAGATCCGGTGCCCTGCCTCCTCACAGGGATTGTGATTGTGCTATAAATTTGATTCCTGGTAGTAAGTTCCCTAAGGGACGACTTTTTAATTTGTCTGTACCAGAACATGCCGCGATGCGGAGTTATATAAAGGAGTCTTTATATAGAGAAGGGACATATTCGCCCGTCCTCCTCCCCTCTTGGTGCAGGATTCTTTTTTGTGGCCAAGAAGGATGGTTCTCTGAGGCCTTGTATTGATTATCGTCTTCTAAATAAAATCACGGTTAAATTTCAGTATCCTTTGCCATTATTATCTGATCTGTTTGCTCGGATTAAGGGGTCCAGTTGGTTCAACAAGATAGATCTTCGTGGTGCGTATAACCTTGTGCGTATTAAGCAGGGGGATGAATGGAAAACAGCATTTAATACGCCCGAAGGCCATTTTGAGTACTTGGTGATGCCTTTTGGACTCTCTAATGCTCCTTCTGTGTTCCAGTCCTTCATGCATGACATCTTTTGAGAATATCTGGATAAATTTATGATTGTGTATCTGGATGACATTTTGGTCTTTTCTGAGGACTGGGAGTCCCATGTGAAGCAGGTCAGGATGGTATTTCAGGTCCTACGTGCTAATGCCTTATTTGTGAAGGGCTCAAAATGTCTCTTCGGAGTACAGAAGGTTTCCTTTTTGGGTTTTATTTTTTCTCCTTCTACTATTGAGATGGACCCAGTCAAGGTCCAGGCTATTCATGACTGGACTCAGCCTACATCTGTTAAGAGTCTTCAGAAGTTCTTGGGTTTTGCTAATTTTTACCGTCGCTTCATTGCTAATTTTTCTGGCGTGGTTAAACCCTTGACGGATTTGACCAAGAAGGGTTCTGATGTGACTAATTGGTCTCCTGCGGCCGTGGAGGCCTTTCAGGAGCTGAAGCGCTGGTTTTCTTTGGCTCCAGTGTTGTGTCAGCCTGATGTCTCTCTTCCTTTTCAGGTCGAGGTTGATGCTTCTGAGATTGGAGCAGGGGCTGTTTTGTCGCAGAGAAGCTCTGATTGCTCTGTGATGAAGCCTTGTGCTTTCTTTTCGAGAAAGTTTTCGCCTGCCGAGCGGAATTATGATGTTGGTAATCGGGAGTTGTTGGCTATAAAGTGGGCATTTGAGGAGTGGCGATATTGGCTTGAGGGAGCTAAGCATCGTGTGGTGGTCTTGACTGATCACAAAAATCTGATTTATCTCGAGTCTGCCAAGCAGCTGAATCCTAGACAGGCTCGTTGGTCGTTGTTTTTCTCCCGTTTCGATTTCGTGGTCTCGTACCTGCCTGGTTCGAAGAACGTGAAGGCTGATGCTCTTTCTAGGAGTTTTGTGCCTGACTCTCCGGGAGTTTCAGAGCCGGCTGGTATCCTCAGAGAGGGGGTGATTTTGTCTGCCATTTCCCCAGATTTGCGACGATTGCTGCAGAAATTTCAGGCGGATAGACCTGACCGTTGCCCACCAGAGAGACTGTTTGTCCCAGATAGATGGACCAGCAGAGTTATTTCCGAGGTTCATTCTTCGGTGTTGGCAGGCCATCCTGGGATTTTTGGTACCAGAAATTTGGTGGCTAGGTCCTTCTGGTGGCCTTCCTTGTCGCGGGATGTGCGTTCCTTTGTGCAGTCCTGTGGGATTTGTGCTCGGACTAAGCCTTGCTGTTCTCGTGCCAGCGGTTTGCTTTTGCCTTTGCCTGTCCCGAAGAGACCTTGGACGCACATTTCCATGGATTTTATTTCGGATCTTCCAGTCTCTCAGAGAATGTCTGTCATCTGGGTGGTGTGTGATCGTTTCTCCAAAATGGTCCATTTGGTGCCCTTGCCTAAGTTGCCTTCCTCCTCCGATTTGGTTCCTCTATTTTTTCAGAATGTGGTCCGCTTGCACGGCATCCCTGAAAATATTGTGTCTGACAGAGGATCCCAGTTCGTGTCCAGATTTTGGCGCATCTTTTGTGCTAAGATGGGCATTGATTTGTCTTTTTCGTCGACCTTCCATCCTCAGACGAATGGCCAAACCGAGCGAACTAATCAGACCTTGGAAACTTATTTAAGATATTTTGTTTCTGCTGATCAGTATGACTGGGTGACTTTTTTGCCATTGGCCGAGTTTGCCCTTAATAATCGGGCTAGTTCTGCTACTTTGGTTTCGCCTTTTTTCTGTAATTCTGGTTTTCATCCTCGTTTTTCCTCAGGTCAGGTTGAGCCTTCTGACTGTCCTGGGGTGGATTCTGTGGTGGATAGGTTGCAGCAGATTTGGAACCATGTGGTGGACAATTTGAAGTTGTCACAGGAGAAGGCTCAGCGCTTTGCCAACCGCCGTCGCGGTGTGGGTCCCCGACTTCATGTTGGGGATTTGGTATGGCTGTCTTCTCGGTATGTTCCTATGAAGGTCTCCTCTCCTAAATTCAAGCCTCGCTTCATCGGTCCTTATAAGATTTTGGAAATCCTTAACCCGGTGTCATTTCGTCTGGACCTCCCAGCGTCGTTTGTCATTCATAACGTGTTCCATAGGTCTTTGTTGCGGAGGTATGTGGTGCCTGTGGTTCCTTCTGTTGAGCCCCCTGCCCTGGTGCTGGTTGAGGGCGAATTGGAGTACGTGGTGGAGAAGATCTTGGATTCTCATATTTCTAGACAGAGGCTTCAGTATTTGGTTAAGTGGAAGGGCTATGGTCAGGAGGATAATTCCTGTCACCTCTGATGTTCATGCGGCCGATTTGGTTTATGCCTTCCATGTTGCTCATCCTGATCGCCCTGGGGGTTTTGATGAGGGTTCGGTGACCCCTCCTCAAGGGGGGGGTACTGTTGTGAACTCTGTTTTTGGGCTCCCTCTTGTGGTCACAAGTGGTACTGTGTGAGTGCTGTCTTTGGGCTCCCTCTGGTGGCTCTTTGTGTCATTCTGCAGGTCTGAGGCTGGATCAGCTGTCTCGTTCTCTGTTAGCTGGTTTCTTATTTAGCTCACCTGGACTATCAGTTGTTGCCTGCTGTCAATGTATTCAGTGCTATTTTGATCTCTCCTGAAGTCCTTCGCTATCAGTCTCTTCTAGAGAAGCTAAGTTTTCTGTTTGGTTATTTTTTGCTCATCAGTGTTCAATATTTTCCTTGGTTATTTATTTGTCCTTGTCCAGCTTGCTAATATGTGATTTCCTTGCTTGCTGGTAGCTCTAGGGGGCTAAGTTTCTCCCCTCACACCGTTAGTTGGTGTGGGGGTTCTTGAATTCTCAGCGTGGATATTTTGTATAGGGTTTTTTACTGACCGCACACTTCCCTGTCTGTCTTCTGCTATATAGTATTAGTGGGCCTCATTTGCTGAATCTGTTTTCATTTCTACGTTTTGTATTTTCCCCTTACCTCACCGTTATTATTTGTTGGGGGCTTCCTATATCTTTGGGGTCATTTCTCTGAGGCAAGTGAGGTCTTACTTTCTCTATAGGGGTAGCAAGTTTCTCAGGCTGCATCGAGACGTCCAGGAATTTAGGCACGTTCACTGGCTACCTTTAGTGTGTTCGTTTAGGATCAGAATTGTGGTCAGTCCAGTTACCACCTCCCTAGAGCTCGTTCTATGTTCAGTAACTTAGCTAGTCAGTTCGGTGATCCTCAGCCACTAAGGATCATAACAGAACTGCTTTTAGCCAACTTGCTTATTTGGGCCTACTCATTGTGTCAGCCTCTCCTTACAGTTGTCCCCTGCTGAACAAAGCAACGCCGCCAGTTTAGTCCTGTTACCAATTTTGAACTGCATTAAGCCTACTTACTTATTTGGGCCTACTCACTGTGTCAGCCACTCCTTACAATTGTCCTCCGCTGAACAAAGCAACGCCGCCAGTTCAGTCCTGTTACCAATTTTGAACTGCTTTTAGCCTACTTGCTTATTTGGGCCTACTTACTGTGTCAGCCACTCCTTACAGTTGTCCTCCGCTGAACAAAGCAATGCCGCCAGTTTTGTCCTGTTACCACATTTGAACTGCATTTAGCCCACTTTATTATTTGGGCCTATATCTGTGTTTCCTCCTCATCCTGCCCATTGCCCAGCCACTGCTAGATGAGTGTGCTGGTACATTGACCCAGACCCCTACATTCCCCTTGCACTCTACACAACCAGAGTCTGACCCTGCTGAAAGTCAGGTTCCCCTTCCCGCATACTATACCACCTTACACGGCGACAAAGAGGAAGGTGCAGATGAAAGTGCAGGTTCCTTCATCAGGTGGGGGGGCATACTCATTGGCGACATCACTGGCACAGGGCCCCTCATAGTATACAAAAGTGTCTCTGCCGTCAAACACACCGCCGTACTATGAGGGGCCCTGTGCCAGTGCCAATGAAAACGAGTGGGCCCCCACTGCTTGCTTAGGATCACAGCACTTCCAAACTTGAAATACTTACCTCTCCCTGCTCCACCTCCTTGACGTATTCCGTGTTTTCTGGGCCCACGAAAAACTTGAGCCAGCCCTACCCCCCCACAACTTTAGCCAAATGACCCCAAGTTTTCAATGCCTAACTATTATTATAAAGTAAATTAAAATTGACAAGCTTCAGTAATAAGAATTGATGTTTTTGGCATTAAAATGGGCACTGCAGGTGTTTTCATGTCCTCCACTCTCTGCCGACTTTGATTCCCCATTGACTTGCATTGGGTTTCGTGTTTCAGTCGGCCCCCAACATTACGCAATAGTCGGCCGATTTCACCCGACCCGACTTTTGACAAAGTCAGGTTTCGCGAAACCCGACTCGATCCTAAAAAAGTAAAAGTCGCTCAACTCTAGTGCAGTGTTATCTTTATTACTAGTTACTCAATGCAAGAAAAATTGAAATGAACAACAGACTTTTACTGAAAACATAAAACACTGGCATTTGTGTTCATGCTGGGCTTTTTTATGTTTTTTCTTAAAAAAACCTCATGCATGAAAAATATAGGTGATGGCAAAGGCGGCAGGTTTTTATGAATTTTTTGTTTGTTCTCGATAAGGAATACTGACTTGGATGCTGGACCAGAGTTCTGTAAATAAATTTGTCTCTACTGGTCATGCAGAATAACAATCACACCAGAGAAATACAGTATATTTATATGCTGTTTTTATCCTGTTCTTTTGTAAGTATAACAAAACATGTTGGAATTTAACTTGTTTTATATATACCTGCACAGTATGACTTTTTATCAGCCTTACTCCAACACAGTCTCTGTAACTCCAGTGCTACCTCACCTGGAAAAACCATGAAAAGCCACACTGAAGCTCTCGCGAAACATAGAATGCAAAAAGCAAAATGTCAGTCTGTAGTTTACGGGTATGGTTTTGTAGACCGGAGTGGGTGATCTGGGAACTTGGGTCACTGGGACAATAAAGAGTAGTGACATATTCAGAGAGATCCTCATGTTTAATATCATATTACTAGGGGATCTCTAGACTCATGGAAGCTTGATGGGTCAAACAGCATATCTCTTTATATCAAGAATTAAAGGAAGGCGCTTAAGTAAACACTGATGCAAAATTATGAACTGTCTTCTCACATTCTTTAATGATTGACCACACTCTGTGAATTACTGTACATCAAAAGACCAGTATTATTAGGCTGGTTTCACATTTGCGTTTAAAAACGCAGCGTTTAAAAAAAAAAACGCAGGTGGTGAAAGAACACATGTAAACGCGTGCAAACGCTGCATTTTTTAGACGCATGCGTTTTTGCATGCGGTAAAAAAAAATGCGGCATTTTGATGTGTTTACATGCATTTTTCATGCGTTTGCGTTTTTGAAATGCATGCTGAGCAGTGTGAGACAGCTGCCAATCATCAAAATCAACTAGAAAACCCACTATAAATAGAAATAGCTAGGGTTGGAGGTTAGGGTTAGGGATAGGGTTAGGGTTAGGGATAGGGTTAGGATCCCTAGGGTTAGGGTTAGGGGTAGGGTTAGGGTTAGGGTTAGGGTTAGGGTTAGTGTTAGGGGTAGGGTTAGGGTTTGGATCCCTAGGGTTTGGGTTAGGGTTAGGGGTAGCTTTTTATTAGAAGAATGTCCTGGTCACCAGGTCACTGATAAGCCACCCCCCACCATCAAGGTGATAAAGGGATCCAAACCCTAACTCTACCCCTAACCCTACCCCTAACCCTAACCCTAGGGATCCTAGGGATCCATAGGGATGTAGACCTGGTGACCTGGACATTCTTCTAATAAAAAGCTTTGTTCAATGTGGACACCCCAAGATATACGGTATTTCTATAGAGTACTAAAAATATTAACTCGTAGAGTATTCACTGTCATATTGTTAGGGTTAGAGTTAGGGTTAGGGTTAGGGGTAGGGTTAGGGTTAGGGTTAGGATCCCTTTATCACCTTGATGGTGGGGGGGTGGCTTATCAGGGTGTAGTCTTGTTTTTTTCTATAAAAACGCATGCGTTTTTAACGCAAGCAAACACATGTGCTTAAAAACGCGTGCGTTTACATAGACAACAATACGTTTTTTTGCCGCAAAGAAACGCGTACAAAAAAATGTATTTTAATTTTAAACATAGGGAAAAAAACGCATGCGTTTTTTTCTGTACAAAAGCTGCAGATCAAAACGCAAGTGTGAAACCAGCCTTAGTTAGACTGTGATATGGACAACAATGTCGACGTAAAAACATAGTTTCATAGGATGTGTCTTAGACCATGTTCACATTTTCATTATTTGGTCAGTATTTTGCATCAGTATTTGTGAGCTAAAACCAAGGTGATAATTGCAGAAGTAGTGACGTGTTTCTACTCTGATTGTTCCTCTCCTGATTTTGCCTTACAAATACTGATGTAAAATACAGATGAAGTACTGAACATGGACTTGAGGAGATAAATGTATTAGGATGTATGCCCCATTGTAGATGATCCTGTCAAAAAGTTGGGCATGCTGAGAACAGTGGAAAACTTGCTCAAATGGGACCTGATCCATGGAAGAGAAGGAGGTAGCCCAACAAAAACTTCATTGCAAAAAACAAAGGAACAAAGGATAACAAAGAACATACATATAGGGGACATTGTCATGAAGAATTTCCACTCCAAAGATTTTTGCTCCAGTTGATTAGTCCCCCATCTATTTAGCAAAAAAGAGGGCAGAGGTAACAGTCATAGAGGTAGCTCTGGTGCCTCTGAAGATGGAAAGGCCTCACTGTCAAACAAGAAGACATCAGAATTGTAAATGGCATACTGCAGTTTGGGACTTGATTTGCATGGAAATAAATGTGCAATTATATTTCTATTTCTTCACATTTTAGCAGGGAGTCTTACTAATTAGTTTCAAATCATTATGTATTTTAGTTTTATTTTACTGTATTATTTTGTGCAATAAAATAATCAGAATCCTTTATTATTACTGGGTGGACATGAACACTACTGTAAAACAAAGTCCCATCTTTTCCAATAACATTAAATTGCCTTATTATCCATAAATAAGGGTTTCTTGAGATAAGAAGTTTCGAAACTTCACTTGATAAATGTTCTTCCAATCTGTTTCTGACAAAATGAAAACATAAGATAACCTCTCCTCCTAGCACTACAAGTTATTGGAAGAAAACAGAAAAACAGCATTTCATTTACTCCTGAATCTCAGAATCTAAGAAAATTGTAATAATGCTTTCAGGTGCCGCCAATAGCTACACTGCAGCATTTTATCTCCAAACTTAGAAGACATTTTTACTGGAAATGATTTCGTGGGGAATATGAATAAGACATTAAATGAAGACATATGTATTATGTCAACATTAAAATGTATTAAAAACTGCACACTCATACACGTACGATTAGCTGGTGCCAAACGATGTGTTGTTCAAGGAGAAGTCATGGTCACTCTACATATATATTTTTTTTAAATATCTCGATTAACAGCTAACATTGCCTGTGTCATTAATATTATATTACTGCATATGCATGACAGTCATTAATTTTCAGTTATGGCAAATACATTTACCAAATTAATTCCAATTATGGATTATATGCACGGTGACTTAGTGGTTAGCACAGAAGCCTTGCACCCCGGTTTCCTCCCACATTCCAAAGACATATTGATAGGGAATTTAGATTGTGAGCCCCATTGGGGACAGTGCCGATAATGTCTGTAAAGTGCTGCGTAATATGTTAGCGCTATAAAAAAATAAAGGTTATTATTATTATGGAAGTGTGCAGACCCCCATTCTTAGGCTATAGTTTCAGCACCACATTTGTCATTTGTTCTAGGCTCTGATTTTGCCTAAAGTTCTTTTCTTTTGTTCAAATTCATTACAAAATCTTCCCGTATTTTTTAATATGTAACCCAAAATTTGCTTGTCAACAAACCAAACATGAGGAAAAAATTCATTGGTTTGCTAATCTGTAGTAGAGTTGAGCAAATGTCCCAGTATTCGTTAGGTGCAGATTCACTCAGTTCATGATGGAAAGGGGATTTGATTCAAATCAAATACATTCAATGCAACATGAATTTGCTGAGAAGGAGTTAAAAATAATAAACTCTTATATTCACCTCTCATCTGTTGTCTCCCATTGTCACAATACCGCTCTCAATCCGGTCCCTTTACTTTTTCTTCTCTTCTGTCAGGCAACTCTGCAGACCATGATCCATGTGGCCATGAGGAGAGGTAAGTATAAGAGTTTATCGTTTTTTTCAACCTTTGCTCAGCACATATAATGTAGAAAAATAGCTGCTAGATTCATTGCAATCTGAATTGTGGGGGATGTTTGTAGCAAATATGATTAGATTAGAATTGATCATCTCAATGCTAATAGTAACAATACATTTTGGTAAATAAGTGCTGTATTGTTTAAAAGGAAGACAAGGAAGACGGATGGCAATTGCAGTCAAAAACGTCATGTAATTTTTTTTAGCTCATGGTAACAAGAAACGTAACTACCAGGCTCACGAGAAAGGTAGTCCCACTGATGCCAATTTCTCTTGTCAGTGTCACTGCAACACAGAGACTCACAGTGTCCCTGCACTGTAATACATGTCACCAGCCAAACATCAGCAATGCCTATGCTGGCATGCCAAAGTCTGCCTACAGACTGTCTGCTACCAACTGTCAACTGTCCGCTTGTCTGCACCAGACTAACAGACTCCTCCAGACCAGGATGTAAATAGGGAAGTTCCCCCTGAACCGGGCTTAGAGCTCCCCCTTCTGGCCTGGAGTCAGAATGTGTTACATGTAAGGATAAATGCCAAAGGGATTCCTCCTGTCTCCAGGCATGGAACTACCCTCCTCGCGAGGAAGACAGCAGCACTGTGGTACCCATACTCCTGGGGTGCCACATTTGCTTTTCTGAAGTGCTTAACAGGGGTCAAAGAACCCAAGTCTGATTATGTATGGGGGTCCAGATATGAGCTTACAATGCTCTATTCATGCTTGCCCATTCATGGTCCTGAGCAGCATACTACTGTACTTCCCTCTGTATACATATATGGTTGAGGGCTGCCTGTGGCTCCTGGACCATAGGTTGTGTACAACTGCTTTGAAGCATATGGAAGTTGATTCGAGCAGCAAAAATAGCTAAAGCTGAAGTCTTGCAGTGTGTAAATGGAATTTAATATTTTTCTATTCTCTAAAGGGTCTGTTCCATAAATGACCAATCAAATGTAGACAATATGATACAAAAAAGTAACAAAAAAGCCTTTAAGCCTTGTTCAAATGTAACAATTTAGTGTAGCTGTTTATAAAATAACAATAAGATTTCAATATAAAGCTTTGAGTGAAGCATTTGTATACTGGAGGTAACTGATAGAATCTGGAAAATTGATCTATATAAAAACCAAATTCTAATTTTTAAATAAAGCTATACCAGGTTCTGTGAAATACCAAATGGCATCTCCAAAAGATAAGACTCATTCCAATGTAATGTATATACTGTTGTGTGTTTTTTCCATTCCTGATTTCTTATTGTTTTCAATGTTTGTCACTCTTAAATGTTTCAGATCACCAAACAAATTTAAATATTGGGCAAAGTTAACACAAGTAGACACAAAATGCAGTTTTTAAATGAAGGTCTTTTTTATTAAGGGAAAAAAAATCCAAACCTATAGGCCCCTGTGTGAAAAAAGTGATTATTTCCCCCTTAAAACATAAATTAACTGTGGTTCATCACATATTTAGGAAGCTGAGTACAGATTCC
This sequence comes from Ranitomeya variabilis, assembly GCF_051348905.1. NCBI lineage: Eukaryota > Metazoa > Chordata > Amphibia > Anura > Dendrobatidae > Ranitomeya > Ranitomeya variabilis. The sequence continues at coordinate 131,748,450 of NC_135235.1, read as the reverse complement.
CTAGCCAGCCTGATTACTGATGCACCTGTTCTCAATAAAAAAAAATCACTTAAAAAGGACCTGCCTGACAAAGTGAAGTAGACCAACAGACCCTCAAAAGCTACAAAACATGCCATGATGCAAAGAAATTCTGGAACAAATCAGAAACAAAGTAAGTGCCATATTAATCTGGCAAAGGTTGTAAAACTATTTCTCAAGCTTTTGGACTTCAGCGAACCACAGTGAGGTCCATTATCCACCAGTGGCAAAAATATGGAACAGTGGTGAAACTTCCCAGGAGTGGCTGGCAGACCAAAATTACCTCAAGGGAGTAGCAACGACTCATCCAAGAGATCACAATAGACACCACAATACTTGCCTCAGTTAAGGTCAGTGCTCATGACTCCACCATAAGAGACTGAGCAAAAATGGGCTGCATGGCAGAGTTCCAAAACAAAAACCACTGCTGAACAATAAGATCATAAAGCTTGCCTCAGTTTTGCCAGAAAACTTCTTAAGGATCCACAAGACTTTTGGGAGAATACTCTGTAGACTTGTGAGACAAAAGTTGAACTTTTTGGAAAGTGTATCTCCCATTACATCTGGCGTAGAAGTAACCGCATTTCAGAAAAGGAACATCATACCAACAGTAAAATATGATGGTGGAAGCATGATGGTCTGGGGCTGTTTTGCTACTTTAGGACTTGAAAGACTTGCTGTGGTAAATGGAACCATGAATTTTGCTCTTTACTGGAGAATGTCCGTCCATCTGTTCGTGACCTCAAGATGAAGCGCACTTGGGTTATGCAGCAGGACAATAGGCTTAATAGGTTATAGTAGGTTTACATTTCTTTTTTCCTTAATAGTAAAGACCTACCTAAAAACTGCATTTTCTGCTTGCTTGTGTTACCTTTGTCTAAAATTTACATTTGTTCAGTGATCTGAAACATTTAAGCGTGACAAGCATGCAAAAGAATAGGAAATCAGGATGGAGGCAAACACTTTTTTCACACACCTGTTTATTGTATTAATATGTTCATGTGCTCATTTTTGCTTTAAGAACAATTATAAAACCATCCAGACTGCTATCCTTTTCTTTTAAAACTTCTAAAATCTTAATCTCCCTGTAGAACACAGATATTTCACATTTTTATTCAATATCTCGTCTGCCACATGCACTGTGCACAAGAAGGGGGCAAACACGTTTTCACCCAACTGTAGATGTATACAAAATTCATGACATATTCTGTATGTTAGTGGCTTTTAGTATACACTCCAATTATGAGTACTAGTCTTTGATATCTGGACTATCGTTACTAAAATTTGAAACAACATAGGCTTTTCTACTTTCTATCCCTGTAATGCAAAACATTGAATAAAGCAGTGTGCTACTAGGGAGAGTCTAGGACTGTATTATATCCACCACTAGGACTTATGACTCATCCTTTGGACAAATCACATGGTGTTTCACAATACTTGGTGTAGCTTTATTTTGATGTTAGTACTTGCTTTTATTATTGAAAGTGACTAAAGTTTTGTTTTATCAGTGACTACCAGTAAAGGTACCGTTACACTAAGCGACGCTCCAGCGATATAGACAACGATCCGACCTAAACTAGATCGCTGGAGCGTCGCTGTTAGGTCGCTGAAGAGACGTCAAACACAGCAACTCCAGAACGATGCAGGAGCGATCCAGTGACGTAACGGCGACTCACTTATCGTTCACGCTCCATGTAAAAACATTGCAGACATCGTTGCTTTTGCTGTCAAACATGACGATACATGCCGATCTAGCGACCAAATAAAGTTCCAGACTTCTAGCTCCGACCAGCGATATAACAGCGGGATCCAGATCGCTGCTGCGTGTCAAACACAACGAGATCACTATCCAGGACGCTGCAACGTCATGGATCATTGTCGTTCTCGTTGGAAAGTTGTTTAGTGTGAAGGTACCTTTAGCGTGTACAGTATATCGCTTAGTGATAATTTTAAATTTGTTTCTGGAAGCACATCTGGAAATCTATTACTCTAGTGATGATCGAATAGTGAAATATTCGGATTCTGGAAAATCGGCACAAATAATTTCTAATATCTGAGCATTTGTTCCGAATAAACCAGTGCAAGTCAATGGGAAAACCGAATATTTTTCAGCTGGACCCAACAAACAGGTCTGGGGGCATGGAAAAAAGCTGAAATTGATGGGAAAGAGCTAACACTAAATGGGAACAGCATGGGCAAGATGCCTGCATGCCTTTCTGGCTCACATATGGTATCTGGGAATATCGTCAGACTATTGCGCTGGTTTTACTGATTTTTGAAAAGACCTACCAATCCAAACAATTTTTTTTAAAGGGAAAAATGCTAGGAAACATTATTTCCTTCATAGTTACATGTATATAAAGCAAAAAAAAAATATATATATATATACTTCCATTTTAGCATATGTTCACACGTCCCTCTCTAGTGCCAAATAGTTAGCAAGATAGTGGAATACATGTTCACCATCCCTTTACAATGCCATTTCAAACATGCAAATTTGAATTTTGGGCTTTGCCCGCCACCACCACCATATCCACCGCCATGTTATTATGCCACCCTCACTGACAGTTAGCAGAGGGCCACCAGGTGCTGTGAAATCTGCATTTTGTAAGGTCCACAGTTTATTTTTGACACCAGATCCCAATGGAACCACTGTCATAGCGGGTGAAGCCGCTGTAAGGAGAATATAATACAGGAGTTGGGGAGCTGTATGATAAATATCAGTGAATTGGATTCTACCAGACACCAAAAGCATTAGAATTAAATTCGGAATACAGTGTATGCAAGCGAGGGCCTGTATTGTGGTCAGTCTGTCAGGCCTTAAACCCATAACAGGAACTTGTACAATCCTCCTTTTACTTGGAATCAGCCTCCTCAAGAGAAAGTGCCAAGAGTGCCATTGACCAATTTGCACAAGTCTACAAACTTCTTCTGGTGGAAACTATCTAACCCAGAAGAATGTACAGTATCTTTTGCATTGTTTTGAGCAACAATGGAGTAATTATAGGATATATCCCAGAGAGTGTCGATGTCTGTGGAGTGTATTACTCAGGTAACAGGCAGTGCTACAGAACTCAGGTAAGGGCCTTAGCGTGGCAATGACCATGTTCCAATATGTGTAAGGCTGCGGCCTGAACAGGTCTGTGGAGCGTAGTGACCTAGTCTCTTAGACGTGCTAAAAATGTACAGAAACTGGCCAATACCCCACCACCACTTTTTTGCAAGGAACCAAATATAGTAAATATAAGGGAAGCAACAGTTTAATAAAGAGACAAAAGTCTCATTTAGGAGCCTGGAAAAGTCAGCAATAGTCTTTGTCCAGCACCAGACAATGTAAATTGCTAACGAATATGTATGCCCTATCTAACTAAAAATTTGTGAACAGACATATATGCTGACGAAACTGCAGAAGCGGTGAACCGTGCGTCGAGGTATGCCACGGGACTACTATCCAGGTTTAAACTGTGACTAGAGGTACTTCTAAAAATCTCCTGATACTGTTTTGCTTGTACACTGTACTATTGCCCGGCAGGTATTATACCTGTTAGAACTTTGGCTATTAATATGCTTATAGCATCATGCTGAATGAGAGCATGGCAGATGAGACTATATGTAAATCAGCAAAATTGGCGCTACCATCATATATAGTAGACATAGTAATTATTACCTAGCCTAGATAGGGTAGACTGTTATGGAGACACTATTTCAGTGTCCCCCCAGCAGGCTTGTGTAATACACTAACAAGAGTGATAGATACCTGGAGATTTGTGGCCTTATCGGTTACTCCTGACATACAGCCAGTCTTCCTTTTTAGGTGATAATGTTTAGTATGTATTTTTTTTGCAATTTTCTACATTAATATGTTGTACATATATTCAATGATTGTGATTTAAATAAATTTGTACTTTTTGAAACATATTGTACCTTCACTGTCCTCTATTGGTCATATATATGCTGACAAGGGACAACTAAACACTGCGTTGGGACAATGAACTGGACGTGGTTGCTGACTGTTGTGTCTGTGCAACTGCAGGTTGTGGACTGGAGGCCTCAGCGCCTTCTTCACGGACAGCAGAGTGGGAAGTGGGAATGACATAGCACTGGGGAAGGGCTAGTGGTTTCACCTTCAAACACAGATTTTGTACCCAGGCGTTCCGCCCATCTGCTGGGGTGCTGCGTATATGAGCAGGATATGGCGTATTCAAAAAGAGGCATTATGTCAAATTTCCCTTTATAAAGGGATGTGTGAGTAAGATTTTTGAACTACCAGCATAAATATAGAGCATGTTTCATTGCACATATTATTATTCTGTGTAAGGCTAAAACATGAAGAATTGTGTGGAGCATATTAATTCATTTATGTTCCAAAATGTCCAAGTGCAGACCCAAAAAAACATAAGGCTACCAGATACACGCTTAAAGAGACCGCGAGAAGGGCAACACATAAAAAAAATTATAATAATAGAATATATAGAGAGTGAGAGTAAAAATTTGACTATTGCACAATGTACAAAAGTTTCCAAAAATTACCCCAAGGGAACTATATCATACACGCTGAAAGACACCGTGATGGGTACCTCACAAAACATTTTGCAGTTATTACTAGTGTTGAGCATTCCGATACCGCAAGTATCGGGTATCGGCCGACACTTAGCGGTATCGGAATTCCGATACCGAGATCCGATACTTTTGTTGTATCGGGAATCGGTATTGGGATCGATATAATGTGTAAAATAAAGAATTAAAATAAAAAATATTGCTATACTCACCTCTCCGACGCAGCCTACACCTTACCGAGGAAACCGGCAGCCTTGTTTTCTTAAAATGCGCACGTTTACTGCCTTCCGTGACGTCACGGCTTCTGATTGGTCGCGTGCCGCCCATGTGACTGCGACGCGACCAATCACAACAAGCCGTGACGTAATTTTCAGGTCCTGAATGCCTAATTATAGGCATTCAGGACCTGAAAATTACGTCACGGCTTGTGATTGGTCGCGTGCCGCCCATGTGACGCGACGCGACCAATCACAAGCCGTGACGTAATTTTCAGGTCCTGAATGCCTAATTCTAGGCATTCAGGACCTGAAAATTACGTCACGGCTTGTTGTGATTGGTCGCGTCGCGGTCACATGGGCGGCACGCGACCAATCACAAGCCGTGACGTTTTTATTTTAATTCTTTATTTTACACATTATATCGGATCCCAGGGCCTGAAGGAGAGTTTCCTCTCCTTCAGACCCTGGGAACCAACAGGGATACCGTCCGATACTTGAGTCCCATTGACTTGTATTGGTATCGGGTATCGGTATCGGATTAGATCCGATACTTTGCCGGTATCGGCCGATACTTTCCGATACCGATACTTTCAAGTTTCGGACGGTATCGCTCAACACTAGTTATTACAATAGGTAGAGCTAGACAGTACAAGTTTCACCATTTCAAAAAATTATGCAAGTGGTCTATATCATACACGCTGAAAGACGCCATCATGGGGACATCACAATACACTTAGCAGTTATTACAAGAGGTAGAGAGTACAAGTTTCACCACTGCACAAAGTGCAAAGGTTTCAAAAAGTACAAAACAATACCCATGTGGGGTATATGTAAGGAGAAGACCCTGATCAGGCGTGCCTACTCCGTGATGGATCCGGAACTGCCGGGGCTGTAACACAGGTTGCACGAGGGAAAGCACAAGGTCCCTGACCTACCTTTGCACTCAGGAGCAGGGGAGGTGGGTAAGATTAGAGAGCTGCAGAAATCAGTCAGTCTTGGCGGGTATGTGCAGTGTCAGGACTCCAACTGCAGAGCATTCAGACAAAGCAGGCCCGAGCCAGAAGGGTCTGAGAGTTGTGATCAGAGACTGCCAACAAAGAATCATCCGGTCCCCGCTGTTACCACTGACCATGAGTGACAAACCCCGCAGACAAGATATAGATGTGTGCATGCATCTACAGGGAAGCCGGGTCACCCGCCTTGAGTGGTTTCCCGTTCTAACTACTGAAAACCGTTTATTGTCTCTGGACTCTGACGAGGTAAAAGACTGTGCGCTTTACTTTTGTCATTTCTCAACTCACAGATCATTGACCGGACCACGAGGAAGCACTGCCGCCGTCAGGATCCAGGATGCCATCTTCTCCAGGACTACAGCGGACTTCTTTACACACCACGGCCTTGGCACTAACACTCACATCCCGAAAGCTGCATCCTGATATCGTCGGACTGATAAATTCGCTATACTTGAAAAAAACATTTAGCCTGCATTTATATATTGTTGCTGTCATCCGTAGGGCTTACAAATTCAGAAGAAATCCAGCACTTGTTCAATTTTAGAAGAGTCAGCCTGTCTGCATTTTCCATTGACAGGTGTGTGTGCCTATTTGTTATGATTGCATCTGCCAATCTAAAAACTCGCTCAGACAACACACATTTGCGGCAGGGCATGCCAGCACCTCCAAGGCGTACAAGGAGTTGTCGGGCCAATTATGCAGCTTGGACAACCAATAGATAAAAGGCCTTGAAAAATTAGGAAGGACAATGGTATAGTTACTTAAGTAGTCCGTTGCCATCTTGATAAACTTCTCCTTCATTGTCATACTTACACCATCAGATAGCCCAGCTGATGGGACGGTCTCATGAAAATGACCCAGCTGTTAGACATTCCTCCCCCGAGTTGCACCTGGTGTTTGTGGCCCTCCCCTGTAATCCTTGAGGTAGAAAAGAGCCAGTACCACAGCCATCAGCATTGTCTGATGGTAAACTTTTGAGCAAGTCTTCCACTATGGGCCTCTGGCATGTCACATGACAGCAAGTGGGCAAAGTGTCTCCTCGTGGTTACGTGATAACTGCTGGAATCATCAGAGCCTGATCATGTATATATTATATTACATTATCTGTCTGATATCTGTATCATCTTATATCTACTTTATTGTCTGCGGAACTGATGGAAATAGCCGAGTATAGTGCTCTGCAGCTCTATAGATAATGAATAGAGTAGAGGCCAAACATGCACAACTCTGCTCCATCCAGGATGAGACTGCAGACCACTGTTCTCAGAATCTCTGTGGGGCCCAGTGGTCAAATCCCTATTGATCACACATACACCGTACATACATATACTGAACATACATACACATATACCGTATATACATACATACACACACATAAACTGTACACACACAAACACATACCGCACATACACACACATACACATACTGTACATACATAAACATACACCGTACATACAAACAGATACACATATACTGTATATATACCGTACATACATACACATACATATATCATACATACACACACAGATACACATACATATACCATATATTCATACACACAGATACATATACACATACCGTGCAAACATACACACTGATACACATACATATACTGTACAAACATACACGCACTTATACCGTACATACACACATAAGGAAAAAAAAGTACCATACATATATACACATATATAAACAGATACAAACACATACACAGACACACACAGATAGACACACATACATATACTGTACATGCATACATACACATATATACAGAATTTATACATCTACATACACACATACTAATCTATGACATTAGGTGTTCAGATGAGCCCTGGAGGAGGTTGGCACATAGTTCAGAGATCAGCTGGAGAGGTCTGCAGAATCCACTGTGGGGAATGGGGACACAGCAGACAGGACTGATATCAGCCCCCTGCTGCGGCAGTGCTGTCCCGTGCAGTGAACCCTCCTCCCCCACCCTCTACTCTGTATGAGGAGATGATGTTGGGAATGGAACAGTGCAGGAGGCAGAAAACCACCATAAGTTCTGCTCTTCCTCCACTGTTGTCCTCTGTGTGCTGTGCAGCCCGGGCTCCCTGACTGCAGGTGAACACTCATCATTGGGACATGCCATGCAGTAGGACAGAGAAAGCAGCCAGAGAGTGCTCTCATCAGTCTGGTGGGGAAAGCGTTCATTGGCCTGCATGATACGCCCCCTTTTTGAATCTCTTGCACTCTGCGCACCACACTCTCCATGGCTCTGGGTATCCACTAGATTATAGGAGGGAGTGAGAGGGGCCCGATGCTGCATGACACCGTGCCCCTCTCACTCCCACCCATAATCTTGACTGAGTGACCCCATAGTGAATACATACTCTGCCGCTATGGGCAGTACGCTCCTGCCTGCAGAAGCCCCTCTCCACCTCATGGCCCTGGTGCAGTTTCATCGGATACAGCAGCGGTATGTCAACCCCTGGATCAGTGGGAGTCTCACCATTAGGTTTCCCACTGTTCCCAAGAGTAGGACAGTTTTATTCTCATTCACCATGGAAGAGCATTTTGCCCAATTGAAATTGATGTTGTCTACAAAGTATCATCAAAAGTATAGATTATGCACAAATATTCTAAAGTGATAAATGTTATATTTACAGAATAATTAGTTCAACTAAGATCCAAAAATGCAAGTAAAATTAATTTCATGTGTTAAAAATATGATTCAGAAGGACAGCATATTGTCAGTGCCGGCATCCCTGCACGATCCCTCTTCTATCTCTTGGCAGGGATGCCAACGTGCTCACCACCATGGCCGCACTGTTCCGGTCCCTGCTGCAGCCTCTTCCTTCCATGACCTGCGCATGGCTCTCAGATCTTCTAGTGAAGTGCCTCTGTTGCGCATATGCGCTCTCCACTTCTTAAAGGGTCAGTGCACAGTTTAGAAAATGTCCCCAGTCAATAGCTGGGAGACACCAAAAACTTAAGGCACACTCACCTGTAGGGAGTTGCATGAGCAATGTTAGTGTTTAGTGTGTACACTTCCTACTTAGTTGTAAGGTCCCTGTATCCATCCTACGTAAACCTGATCTTCTACGTCCTGTCCGAACCTGACCTTGAACCCCTCTTGCCTGTACCTCTAGCTTGATCCTCATCCACCTTGTCCCCATTTGTACTTCATTCTGGTCCTGTTTATTCTCAACTGATGTCTGAGATCCTGTACCTGAAGTCAGCCTTGTTCCTAAATCTGCCCTGCCTGTATCAGTTCCTGTATCTGTCCTGTCAACAAGCCATACCACATCCATCCATTCTGTGAACCAGGTCCTGGCCAGTCTGACTCTCTGAGTTCCTCCCTGCTTCTCCGCTTCTTTGGAATAAGTTTCTGTGGCTCTGGAGTCTGTCCTGGGATGGTATCTGGCGTCCGCCTGTGACTCAAGCCTAACCACACCATCAGGGACTCTAGCTAAGAACCAGGTGGTCACTTTATTATGCCCCTCCAGGCTCTCCTAGGTCCATGGCACAGTGGTTGCATAACCATCAACGTGACAGACAGGTTGTAGATTGTGAAAAACTACATCTTCATATTTGACCCTTTAGATGTCTCATTACATAATGTCAGAAAATGCTAACCACGTAGCAATGTAAACATAATGCCAACAATGACATGCAGGGAGATTTTTTCCACTGCTTCAAATCCTGATCAGCTGGATGAGGGCCTATTCGTGAGAGAGGTCTGAGGTCCTGACTTAAAAGCATTACTTACTTATTTACTATTAATAGCCAGAAGAGCAGTGGATATTTGACTTTCGGCAGCTGCGTAACTGAATTCATCTTAGTAAAGTTTGTATGCAGGAAGGTTAAATTGTGTTATCCAACAGCAATGAAAGGTTTAACGCAACTTGTCATGCAGAAAGCTGTCAGATTACAGTCACATGGTTCTTTCAGCTGGTTTTTGCCTCCACAAAATCCCATAAACATTCACAAGTCTGCACAGCAGAATTTTTCTTATCTGTAAGAGTCATAGTTTCTTGCCTTTTCAGCTTTTAAACTTTGATCTAGAAATTACTTTTTCATCCACTTTATTATGTTAAGTCAGGTCTGTCTTTAGAGTTCACAAAACTATCAAATACAATTGGAGTCCTGCTAGATCTAAATTCATAAAGTACTCCATATTTATACTTAGCATGGAAACTTTCAAAAAAGTATTATGTAGCCAATCTGAAATATATTTTTAAGTAAGTCTCATTAGGTCTAAAAGATCTATTTAAAGGGGATCTATACGTATGACTATCGTAACATGGTTCACGAAAAAAAAAATACTGTTTGTTTAAGTTTTACTCAGTCTTGAATGAAATCTTCAATGGTGAGTTAGTATACTACATTGATTACTGCAAGTATCCTTAGAGTTCTGTTAGTGAAAGAATGCCAGGTTCCATGGTGGTCTATAAAAGAGTAAAGGTTAATTCATACTTTTGGTTTAGGCATCACTCACTTCGCCAGGTCCTACTATGTCTCTCTTATCTATGGCAGAGAGCCCAAGAGAATGAGCAAGTCAGGTTCTAAAGCTGTCCTGCAATATTTTTAGGGGAAAATGCAAACATGGACAGAAATCTTTATGGAAACTTGAGCATGCGAGCCTTCATTAGGCCCTAAGCCGCCATTACAACCCATTGGGATCTGGCGATCACTATTGACCATTGCATCTAAGAGGAGAAACTGCTGGACACAGAGATATCTCTCAGACGTTGCAAGCAGATGTCAGTTGTACCACATAGGAGGCAACCACCATGTGTGGATGTCAAGAAAGGGTTAAGAGCTTTCAATGATAAAGACTTTGCATAAATAATATTTTTGCACTTTTTTTAGGAAAACTGTGTCAGCAAATAATTCAGTGAACCGTATAGATACTACGCTACACTTTTTGGGTAACCTCTTGTTAAAAATTGTATCCATCAATATAAAATAAAAAATAAATACTCGTTTCTCACTCCAGTGGTGTTTCAGTGATATGGTCGCTGGGTCTTCAAGTGCTTGTGTATCATTGTTATGCTATATGGGCACTGCAGCTAATCAGCAGTTGTTAATTGTATACGTCATTCCCACTTCATTCACACAAACTTCAGACATCTGAATGAAGCATCAAACTGTGTCTGATTGGTTACAGTGCTCGTATGGCATAATAATGACACGCATGCCTTGGGAGCTCAAGTGTTGACATTTCTGGAACAATATCGGTGTCGGTGTGGAAGGTTAGTATTTGTTATTTTTATTTTACATTGGGAATATAATATTTAAGAATTGGTTGTCTGAATAGTGGACAACCCCTATAGAGAGATAATTACAACATGTCACCAGAGACTATATACTTGAACATTAAGGTATGTAGCTTTCTCAGCATTACAATCTAAACCAACAGCAGAAGAATCCTCAGCACTGAAATATATCAAATAATGGCTCAAGGACCCTTAGAGGTCACTGATCCAGTGTCCTTTAATCTGAATACTTATACATCTCTGGCAAAAATTAAGCGACCACTGCAAAATGTCCAGTTTGTCTGATTTTTCTCTTTATAGGTATATTTTTGAGTAAAATGTAAATTGTTCTTTTATTCTATAAACTTCTGACAACATGTCTCCGAACTTCCAAGCAATAAATTTTGCATTTTTTTCTGACAAAGAAAAATGATCAAAATTAAAAAAAACAGTTCTTTCAGACCGCAAATAATGCAAAGAAAACAAGTTCATAATCATTTAGAAACAACAATATTAATGTTTTAACTCAGGAAGAGTTCAGAAATCAATATTTTGTGGAATAACCATGATTTTTAATCACAGCTTTCATGCATCTTGGCATGCTTTCCACCAGTCTTTCACACTGCTTTTGGGTGACCTTATGCCACTCCTGGTTCAAAACTGTAAGCAGTTCTTCTTTGTTTGATGGCTTGTGACTTTCCATCATCCTCTTGATTACATTCCAGAGGTTTTCAATGGGGTTCAAGTCTGGAGATTGGGCTGCCCATGACAGGGTTTTGATGTGGTGGTCTCTTAATTTTTGCCATAGCCGTATATCTTACCACTGGAAACTGATGAACATTTGTTCCCATGTCGAGGAACTATCAAGTTTTTAACCTCTGTGTGAGTAAAGACTTGCAAATTTCCTTCTGTACCATTCCTCTGTGTCCCATTTCCTAAAAGGCCATGCATAATTATCACAATTATTGGCATATGCAAGACTAAACCAGTAGTATACCAAAATACATAAAATGTCTAATAAAATCTGCAACGTGTAACCAGCAGCCATGCCAGGCTGGACCAATACAATATGAATCATCTACTTTTCTTGCTAGTAAAACATTTATGTGTAAGATAAAAAGTTACTTCATCATCCTCTGATGTATAAATCATAATAAAATAACTACACTGAGGAAGTTAAAGACTTTGTAAAGACCTTTTTAAGTGTGATCTCCATGACTTCAACAGATAGAAATTGAGTTAATATCTAGAGTAAATAGAAGTAGAAAGAAAAGTGAAAACAACTGCCATGTCAAAGTCTTTTGCTAGAACCTCATCCAGTTGATTGCAAGGAACTATAAGTGATAACGTATCAGTGCTTAGATCCTGGAGTGGTAGGACATAGACACACAGTGTGTGGCAGGCATCCTTTGAACTTTAATCTCAGCACTCAGCTGTTGGCAGCTGCAAAGAGATGTATCTGCCCGGAAACAAGCTTTTATCTTTTGATCATGAATTCTGTATGAAAACTAGCCAAATAACCAGTAGTAGATGTGTCTTTACTTCCTGCATACATGAGCTGACTTAAGGACATCATGCCCAGCATTTCCCTTACCACCCACATCAATCAACACCAATTGCACTAAGCAGCTCTTCACAATTGTTCAATCCTGACTACAAAAGCTGGAAACCATCTATTCGTGAACATTTATTTACTTATCATACAAAGGTTATGTCAAAAGTAATTCCTCTCATCCCTTATTTTAAACTGCCCTGTTACAAAGACGAATGAACTTAGCAAAGTTGTCTTAGATAACTCGCATGAAAGAAGAGTTTGGTTGCAATCAGGTATTAAGCTTAGGGGCAGTTTCTTTTCACTTTGGTCCCTGTCCCCAAAAGGACTTACAATTTTCCTTCATCTCAGAAACATCCTAGAACCAATATCATGAGAAACCAATTAATTTTACAACTAGTGTGTACTTGAGTTTGTGAGAAAATATAATTACCCAGAGGAACCCCTGCAACAATATGGAGAACATGTAAACTCCACACATATGATGCCTTTTGTCATATTGAAAAGAGGATCCCATTGTGGTGTTAATAGTGCAGCATATTAGATTTCTGAAAAAAAATATTAAAAATATGAAGAAACTTTTTTGATATGGTCACTGGGCAGTTAATCACGAATCCACCCTTTTTAGGTTAAAATTGTGTGAACAAGTTACGTTTAGTTACAATTAGTTTGTTAATTTCTGTCTTTAATATGTATGATCATTCTTTTTTAAATCTATTTATATTTCAATATTACATTTTAAAGGTAGGTAAGAAACCATATTCTTGCAGTGTATATAGAAAAATAGGCTGATGATAGATATAGGAGTGGGCTAATATAAGGTTCAACAGGTACAGGTTAAACATACTGTTGACCTACAATTGATAATACTGCATATTGCTTCTTCAGAGACTTAGGCTACTTTCACACTAGCGTCATATGACGCACGTCGCAATGCGTTATTTGGGATAAAAAAACGCATCCTGAAAAATTGCTTGCAGGATGCGTTTTTTCTCCATAGACTAATATTTGCGATGCATTGCGACGCATTGCCACATGTCGCAACCGTCGTGCGACGGTTGCGTCGTGTTGTGTCGGACTGTCGGCACAAAAAAAACGTTGCATGCAACGTTTTTTGGTGCGTCGTGTCCAGCCTTTCCGACCGCGCTTGCGCTGACGGAACTCCGCCCCCTCCTCCCCGGAGCTCACAATGGGGCAGCGGATGCGTTGAAAAACTGCATCCACTGCCCCCATTGAGCGGCGCTTTCACAGTATGCGTCGGTACGTCACCATGTTGCATGGCGACGTGAGTCGTACGACGCTAGTGTGAAAGTAGCCTTATAGGACAGGAAAGCTTGTGCCAACTACTGAAGGTAGCAATCCTAAAAGTAAATATTGACCCTTTAAAAGTCAATATTGAGCCCACTGCCACATAACTTAGGGTACCGTCACACAGTGGCATTTTTATCGCTACGACGGCATGATTCGTGACGTTGTAGCGATATCGTTACGATCTCGCAGTGTCTGACACGCTACTGCGATCAGGCACCCAGCTGAGAATCGTACGTCGTAGCACATCGTTTGAAACTTTCTTTCGTCGCTGGATCTCCCACTGTCATCGCTGGATCGTTGTGTGTGACAGCGATCCAGCGATGCGTTCGCTGGTAACCAGGGTAAACATCGGGTAACTAAGCGCAGGGTCGCGCTTAGTAACCCGATGTTTACCGTGGTTACCAGCGTAAAAGTAAAAAAAAAAAAACCGTACATACTCACCATCTGATGTCCGTCAGGTCCCTTTGCCGTCTGCTTCCTGCTCTGACTGAGATCCGGCCGTACAGTGAGAGCAGAGCGCAGCGGTGACGTCACCACTGTGATCTGCTCTCACTTTCCGGCCGGCAGACAGTCACAGCGGGAAGCGGATGGCAAGGGACCTGACGGACATCAGATGGTGAGTATGTACGGTTTGTTGTTTTTTACTTTTACGCTGGTAACCACGGTAAACATCGGGTTACTAAGCGCGGCCCTGCGCTTAGTAACCCGATGTTTACCCTGGTTACCCGGGGACTTCGGCATCGCTCCAGCGCCGTGATTGCAACGTGTGACCGCAGTCTACGACGCTGGAGCGATAATCATACGACGCTGCGACGTCACGAATCGTGCCATCGTAGCGATGTAAATGGTACTGTGTGACGGTACCCTTAGGAAGAAGAAGCCAAACCACAAACTCCATTTGCAAACACAGGTTTTGTGGTGTTTGCCTCTCACCAGTGCAAAGTAGGAGAGCTGATTTGGCTGGGTGAGAGGCCTCTGACAGGGTTCTGAGGGGTAAAGTTTCTCCTTGTGGAAAATGCCTAATCTACATAATGAATTTATAAGCCATGTAATGCTACTCTGGGAATTTAAATATGTATATAACCTCTTCAAGGAGGCAGAGGATTTGGGTATTAAATAGTGTAGCGCTTTAATCCCTGCATGCTGCCCTTCTCCCCCGGCAGGGATGCCGACTAACTCACCATTGTGGCCCATGTCTCGCTCATCATTGTCCTCCCTGTTCTGCTGATGGGAGGAGAATGCGAATAGTGGGCTGGTGGGCATATTGCTGGGAACTGTGCTTACGGCGCACCTGCATGTGCTCCCTCCTTCCGAAAGGGGCCGTGTGCACATCCTAAAGTGTCCCCAGCCTATTAGCCATGCCCGCCTGCCAGTATATAAACCGTGCCTGCCTCCCTGTATACCAGTCGTTCCTGCCAGTACCTGCCTGTCTGTGTGCCTGTTGTGCCAGTCACTACACCAGCCATGCCAGCCAGTACTTGCCAATTTCTACCATTCCTGGAAGTTCCTGCCTCCTACTCCATGGGGGTCAGATGCCACCCACTCGAGGTCAGTTCTGGTGGCGCACCTGGTCTCACCTTTCATATACCTCGTCAAATCATGGTATTGTCAGCTGCCATGCATCCGTGGTCGGACCTGGTGAGACACGTAGTCACGCCCCTACAGGCTCTCTTCTGATCACAGCACAGTGGTTCCACCACCCAGTCTGTTACAGGTAGCATTGTCCCCGGTCACCTCAGGTTGGTCAGGACATTTTGTCACCTTCATTCCAGCAAGGTCTCTCTTGTCTTCTCTTCTTCTCATGACCTCCATACACCAAACAGCATTATTTCCAAGCTCAGTCCAATTTGCTAGTTGTTGTCCACACCAATCTCTTAGCACGCAAATTACCAACTCCTTTCAACTGTTCGCAGTCTTTTTCACACCTGGCCTCTGCAATCATGGAAACATATTTTTTTGAAGTTTGCATTTACTTCTCTGTTATATTGCTGCCATATTGCACTACAGACTGAATTTACATTTAGGTGTTAAGGGTTCACCTGATAAGGTGGATTATTTAAGCTGAAGTACAGGGTGGACCACACAGATAGGCAATAACACAGTGGGCAGGACTTTAACATGTGTAACATGGAGGACAAGGACACCAGGCAGCAAGCAGGACAGAGAACACCAGAAGAGGCAAAGCCTTTCCTCAGAAGATTAGAGAGAAAATATATTTAGTCTAGAAGGAGAGATTATTGTTATATAATTGTGAGTTATGCAAATTGTCTCTTCAGAGAGGAAGAGGACTAGAAATCTAGTGCCACCTATTGGAAGGTAGCAATCCTACAAGTCAATGTCGACCCTTTACCGAGCCTTGTCACATAATTAAGGATAATAGCCAAACCAGAATCTTAATTTGCAGACACTGTGTTTCGGGGTACTGCCCCTCGTCAGTGCAAAGTGAAGATCTGGTTTGGCTGTGTAAGAGGCGTCCGACCGATATCAAAGAAGTATCATTTCTCTTTGCGGAGATTGACATGCTAAGCATCCCGAGATGAGGAGACTTAAAGCCGCATTGCTCCTCTGAGAAATATTTGTAATGTGGCTTTAAGTCTCCTCATCTCGGCATGCTTAGCATGTCAATCTATACAAGGAGAAGTAAAACTTCTTCAATATAATTGTGAGTGTAACAGACAGAATTTATTTCACTATCTCCCATTTGTGACAGTTAGTACATCCATTAGGGGAATTGCAAGTACATATTTATCAAAAATAAATCTTTTCAATCCCCCTATGTATTATGTCCATTTTATATAAAGGGAGAATATCTATTTTCATTAGTCTACCAGCATTTGGATAATCTCTTACAGTTCAGAGACCATCAGTGTAACTACTAGAATCCCTAATATCACTGCTGAGATCTGTCAAGATGAACAGTTTGTCTTATTTTCTGACTCAGCATTATTGAGCTATCTATTAATATTGCTGCATAAAAGCAGCAACTGAACCTGACAAATTAATTCCTCCTCTAAAGGTACCTTCACACTGAACAACTTAACAACGATATCGCTAGCGATCCATGGCGTTGCAGCGTCCTGAATAGCGATATCGTTGTGTTTGACATGCAGCAGCGATCAGGATCCTGCTGTGACATCGTTGGTCGGAGCTAGAAGGCCAGCACCTTATTTCGTCACTGGATCTCCCGCAGACATCGCTGAGTCGGCGTGTGTGACGCCGATTCAGCGATGCCTTCACTGGTAACCAGGGTAAACATCGGGTTACTAAGCGCAGGGCCGCACTTAGTAACTCGATATTTACCCTGGTTACCAGTGTAAATGTAAAAAAAAACAAACACTACTTACACCACCACCACTACTTAAACCAAATACTTACATTCCAGTGTCTGTCGGGTCCCCCGGCTTTCTTCTTCCCTGCACTGTGTCAGCACCGGCTGGCTGTAAAGCAGGGCACAGCGGTGACGTCACCGCTCTGCTTTATGGCCGGCGCTTACAGTGCAGGGAAGCAGAATGCCGGGAGACCCGACAGACACCGGAATGTAAGTATGTAGTGTTTTTTTTTTTTTACATTTACACTGGTAACCAGGGTAAACATCGGGTTACTAAGCGCGGCCTTGCACTTAGTAACCCGATGTTTACCCTTTTTACCCGGGGACTTCAGCATCGTTGGTCGCTGGAGAGCTGTCTATGTGACAGCTCTCCAGCGACCACACAACGACGAAACAGCGACGCTGCAGCGATCGACATCGTTGTCTATATCGCTGCAGCGTCGCTTAATGTGACGGTACCTTAAGTCTTATTCTGGTCCTAACTAAATGGATGCTAAAGTGTATTGCAAATATTTATAAACTATTTCTCATTATTTCTACACTTTATAAGTTGAGAAAGAATGTTAGTTGTTTCTCAGGCAAAGAATTTAGCTACAATCAAATGATCACAGGTTCAAATCCTGCAAGGTAACTAAAAGTATATATTTTTTTTAAATCAACTCTCCCTCCCTTTCCATTTTTAAAAATAAATAAAAAAAAATGAAAATAAAAAGTAAACATATTTGGTATTACCACTTTTGGAAAAGTCCAAGTTATCAAAATATGGATTGAATTAACTATGGTAAACACTGTAAAGTGAAAAAAAAAAATCAAAAAGCCAGAATTGCGCTATTTTGGTTACCTCACTACTATAAAAAATGTAAAATGTCAGTTCACAGCACACAAAAAACCTTTACTCAGCGCTACCAACAGAAAATTAAAAATGTGGTAGTTGAGAGACTCCCTTTAGTGATTTTCAGTTTTTGCATTTTCTTTTTTTGTTACCTTTCTTCCCAGAGCCATAACTTTTTTTATTTTTCCATCAATATGGCCATGTAGGGCTTTTTTTTTGTGGGACAAGTAGTACTTTTGAACAACAACATTGATTTTAACATATAGAGTGCTTGAAATTGGAAAAAAAATTCCAAGTGCTGTGAAATAGCCAAAAAAGTGCAATTTCACAATTTTTTTAACCAAAAAACTTTTAACTTTTAGTTGAAAGGCTGCAGCACAGCTAATCAACAATATTTTCTGGTGTGGGCACTTCTGGCCCCATCACAGCCATGCCAAGAAATGGCAGCATGTAAAAAAAGGCTAATAATAAAAAAATGACATGGGGTCTCCTCTATTTTTGATTTTACTATATATAGTACTGGAAATTGGGAAAAAACATCAAAGTGCTGTGAAATATCAAAAAATGAGTAATTTCACATTTTTTTTTTTACCAAAAAGCTTTTAACTTTTACCTGAAAGGCTGCAGCTCAGCCAATTAACAAGCCTACTCTATTTTTAAAAGCAAGCTCGAGTGAAGCAGACAGCTGAGGGATACAGCCGTTAGTTGTCTGCTTTATCTTGACTGCTTATCAAAAATAGAGAGGTCCCCATGCCATTTTTTTAAATTGTTTAAATAAATAATTGAAAAAAACATGTGGGGTTCCCTCATATTTGATAACCAGTCATGGTAAAGCAGACAGCTGGATGCTGGTATTGTCATGCCAGGAAGGTCCATGGATATTTAGCCGTCCCCAATCTAAAAATATCAGCATGCAACTGCCCCAGTAAAAGCGCATCCATTAGATGCGCAAATTCTGGCTCATTGTCTGACTCTTCCCATTTGCCCTTGTGTGTTTGCAAGCGGGGTAATATTTAGAGGTTGATGTCAGCTGTATCATCTGCTGACATCAAGCCCAGTGGTTATTAATGTGGTGACGTCTATCAGACACCCCCATTACTAACCCAGTAAAAGAAAAGTTAAGGATGCACAGACACACTTGTTTTTTGCTTGGCTTTTTTTTGCTAGGTTCGCTAAATGCTAAAACTGACCTGCCATTATGATTCTCCAGGTCATAACGAGCTCAAAAACACCAAAAATGTCTAGGTTCTTTTTTATATAAGTGGTGAAAAAAATTCCAAACTTTGCTGAAAAAAAAAATTGTGCAATTTTCCAGTACCCTTAGCGTCTCAATTTTTCATGATCTCGGATTGGGTGAGGGCTTATTTTTTATGTGCTGGGCTGACGTTTTTAATTATACCATTTAGGTGCAGATACAATCTTTTGATTGCCCGTTATTGCATTTTAATGCAATGTCGCGGCGATCAAAAAATTCTGGCATTTTGACTTTTTTATCGCTACGCCATTTAGCGATCAGGGTAATCCTTTTTTTATTGATAGATTGGGCAATTCTGAATGCAGTTTTACCAAATATGTGTATGTTTGATTTTTTATTATTTTATTTTGAATGGGGCAAAAGGGGGTGATTTGAACTTTTATATATTTTTTATATTTTTAAAAACTTTTTTTACTTTTGCCATGCTTCAATAGTCTGCATAGGAGACTAGAAGCTGGCACAACTCAATTGGCTCAGCTACATAGAGGCGATGTTCAGTTCGCCTCTATGTAGCTGAATTGCTTACTTGCTATGAGCACCGACAACTAAGTGGCACTCATAGCAATCCAGCACTGGCAACCATAGAAGTCTCAAGGAGACCTCTGGTTGTCATGCTGATGAACCGATGACCCAAGATCACGAGACGGGGTCACCGGTGCGTGTATTTTCGGCCTGATGGCCAGAAGCGCGATTTAAATGTCGCTGTCAGAGTTTGACAGCGGCATTTAACTAGTTAATAGCCACAGGTGGATCGCGATTCCAGCTGTGTCATGTCGGACGCTGTTCAGACCAGGTCGTTCGACAGACAGCGGTAGTTCCGCTTTTGACCACTAAGTGCTCATTGGCGTCGGCTAGATTATCTAGCTGGTCCGGGGTTAATTTACCTTATGCTCCGATTGGAAGCTGGGCCATGCCCATTGCCTTTAAATAGTTCTCCTGAACATTGGGCGTCGCCGATTATAGCTTCTGTCTTGTGCGTTTGTTATCTCGGTCTGGAGTGGTGAGCAAGTAGTTGGAGTATCGTTGCTGGTGGTGTATTTCCCTTTGTCTTATTTACTCCTTCCTATATTTGTATTTATTTTGCCCTGCGCATTTATAGTGTATTCCTGAGTGACTGCTGCGTGGTGTATATTTTCCGTTATCCTTGTCTGTTCTAACTGTGGGTATTGGTGTATTATCTTTTCACTGGGTGGTGGGCAGTGTTTTCAGCCTAGGGTTGAAACAGGAGACAGGGCGAGGGTCGAGGCCTGGACATGCACACCATCAGTGTAAACTCCAGGTAGAGGGTCAGTCAGGATTTCCCTAGTCTGAGGGAAATTGCAGGGGCCCGGGTTATTAGCTCTTTAATCGGCCTTTAAAACAACAAAAAAAGGGGTTTCCTTTTTTGTTTTGTCATGGATCCCATGACTTCCATAACCTGCCAGTTGGAGGCGCTGTCCCTACAGGTCACTGAGTTGAGGGGGGCAGTGCAACAACAGGGACTAGCAGTATCTAATGTGCAAGCTGGAGCGACAGGTAGAGTTACTGAGCCTAAGTTTCCTTTGCCTGAAAAATTTGCTGGGGAACGCAGTAAAATTGTTTCTTTTCGTGAAGCTTGCAAACTATATTTCCGTATGCGCCCGATCTCCTCGGGTAATGAGGCTCAGCGTGTGGGCCTTGTGTTGTCATTGTTAAGCGGGGATCCCCAAGCATGGGCGTTTTCTTTGCCGTCTGATTCTGCTGCATTTGACTCTGTGGAGAGTTTTTTTTCCTTTCTTGGAAATATTTACGACGAGCCAGACAGAATGGCTCTAGCAGAATCTATGATACGCGCTATTCGCCAGGGGGAGCGAGTTGCAGAGGATTACTGTTCTGAATTTCGTCGATGGGCGATCGATACACAGTGGAATGATCCAGCGTTGCGGAGTCAGCTTATTCATGGGGTTTCTGGAAGGGTTAAAATGTACAAGATGTACAAGACTCCTACTTCTCTAGATTCTGCTATGAGTCTGGTTTACCGCATTGATCGCCGTTTGCGTCAGGGGGAGCATGAGACACCACCTATGGTAGAGGGTTTAGATTCACGTGTGGTTGCTGCAGGTGAGCCCACGGAGCCTATGCAAATTGCAGGGGTGTCTCATGTGAAGCGTCGAGCCCCTGAGCTCAGGAAGCAGGGAGCCTGTTTTTACAGCGGTAAGACTGGTCATTTTATTAACATCTGTCCTCTACTGTCTAAGAAAAATGCAACGGCAGAAAACTTCTAAGCTCAGAGGGTGTGGAGGAGACCAATCTGAGCTTATGTATATCCTCCATGGTGGTTTCTCAATGCATGCTTCCTGCTAAGGTTATAATCACTGGCAGTGAGCTGCCAATTACTGTGTTTGTGGATAGTGGTTCAGCCACAAATCTCATTGATGAGGAGTTTGCGCGCACAGCAGGTTTTAGGATTGAAAAACTGCCTCATCCTATCCGCATGGTCACCATCAATGCTGCTCCTCTATCACAGGGGGAGATTACTGAGTTTGTGGCTGAGGTGAAACTCCATATTGGGGTTCTACATTCCGAGCAGGTTACATGTAAGGTGCTCAGGAATCTTCCTGCTCAGGTGGTTTTGGGTTTTCCATGGTTGTCTATGCACAACCCGGTAATTGACTGGAAAACTCAGGACATAATTCAGTGGAGCGAATTCTGCCAGGAGAATTGCCTGGCCACATGTGTGTCTGCTGTGACTTCAAGCGTTCCGGAGTCACTACTGGATTTTGTGGATGAGTACTCTGAGAAGGGTTGTTCAGAGTTGCCGCCACATCGCCCCTATGACTGTACTATCAGATTTAAACCAGGGGCCAAATTGCCTAAAGCAAGGATGTTTAACATCTCCGGCCTGGAGAGACAAGTATTAAAGGATTACATTGCTAAAGGTTTGAGCAAAGGGCACATCAGGCCTTCATCCTCGCCTGTGGCAGCAGGGTTCTTCTTTGTGAAGAAGAAAGATGGCGGATTACGCCCGTGTTTGGATTTCAGGGAATTGAACCAGATTACGGTTCGTGATCCATACCCTATGCCACTGATACCAGATTTGTTCAATCAGGTGGCAGGTGCTAAATGGTTTACCAAGCTTGACCTCAGGGGGGCGTACAACCTCATAAGAGTCTGTCAAGATGATGAGTGGAAGACGGCTTTTAATACCCCTGAGGGTCATTTTGAAAATTTGGTGATGCCATTTGGGTTGACTAACGCACCTGCAGTGTTCCAACATTTCATTAATGATGTGTTTTCGCATGTTTTGGGGAAATTCATTATCGTGTACCTACATGACATTCTCATATATTCTTGCGACCGTGATACTCATTTAGATGATGTCAGGCAGGTGTTACAGCTTCTCAGAGAGAATAAGCTGTATGCTAAACTTGAGAAATGTGTATGTTCTGTTCAACAGTTGCCTTTCTTGGGTTATATTGTGTCTGCTTCTGGTTTTAAAATGGACGCCGCTAAGGTGCAAGCGGTGCTGCATTGGGAATGGCCTGATAACCTGAAAGCACTTCAGCGGTTCCTTGGGTTTTCTAACTACTATAGGAAATTTATCAAGGATTTTTCCATCATTGCTAAACCGCTAACTGACATGACTAAAAAGGGTACCAATTTCTCCGTTTGGCCTGAGGCTGCTGTGCGCGCATTTGAATTTCTTAAGAACAGTTTTGTTTCAGCCCCCATTCTTGTGCAGCCAGACATATCAAAACCTTTTGTTGTGGAAGTCGATGCGTCTGAGGTTGGTGTGGGGGCGGTGCTGTCACAAGGCTCATCTTTGAGTGATTTGCGTCCATGCGCCTATTTCTCCAAGAAACTGTCATCCGCCGAACGTAACTACGATATCGGCAACAGGGAGTTGTTGGCAATCAAGTTGGCCTTTGAGGAATGGCGACACTTCTTGGAGGGGTCGGTACATCAGGTTGCTGTTATTACCGATCATATGAATCTGCTGTATTTGGAGTCAGCCAAGCGTCTGTCCCCCAGGCAGGCTCGCTGGGCATTGTTTTTCACGCGGTTCAATTTTGTTGTCACTTACAGACCGGGGTCTAAAAACACTAAGGGGGATGCTCTGTCCAGGTGTTTTCCGGGGGGAGAACCTCGGGAGGATCCAGTATCGATCCTCCAAAAGGATGGAGGTACCATCTGAGCTTCCCATCAACAAATCTTTTGTACCGCTTCATCTCCACTTAAAGGTTTTGGCGGAGCATCATGATGCTGTCCTGGCTGGCCACCCAGGGGTTAGAGGTACCTTGGAGTTGGTGTCACGTTGGTTTTGGTGGCCCAAGATCCGACAGGACGTAGTATCATACGTGTCAGCTTGTACCACGTGCGCTAGGGCTAAGACGCCCCGCTCCCATCCTGTTGGCACACTACTTCCTCTTGAGGTACCTAGTAAGCCATGAACGGAAATCTCCATGGATTTCATCACTGATTTGCCCTCCTCAGCTGGGAACACGGTCATTTTGGTGATTGTTGATCGGTTTTCAAAAATGTCGCACTTTGTGTCTTTGCCTTCGTTGCCTAATGCTAAGACTCTGGCTCAGGCATTTGTGCAGGAGGTGGTCAGACTTCATGGGGTTCCGTCTGACATCGTGTCTGATAGGGGTTCTCAGTTTGTGGCAAAATTTTGGAAAGCATTTTGCTCACGGCTGGGGATCAAGTTGTCTCATTCTTCGGCGTTTCATCCTCAGTCAAACGGTCAGACTGTGCGTATGAACCAAAATTTGGAACAGTACTTTCGCTGCTTTGTCTCTGATAACCAGGAGGAGTGGTCGAAGTTCCTTCCTTTGGCTGAGTTTGCCATCAATAATCACCGTCAGGAGTCGTCTGGGGAGTCTCCGTTTTTTTGTGCTACATCCTCAATTTTGTACTTTGAGTCAGAGGGGCTCTTCCGGCATTCCGAAGGAGGACCAGTTAGGAGCACAATTGTCTTCAGTCTGGAGGAGAGTTAAACAGCGCCTGTTGAGTGTGGGTGCTAGGTACAAACGTGTGGCTGACAGTAGGCGTGTGCCAGGTCCGGACCTGAGTGTGGATGACTGGGTGTGGTTATCCACAAAAAACATACGACTCAAAATACCATCCCTTAAATTGGGTCCATGGTTTATTGGTCCATTTAGGGTCACCGCCGTCATTAACCCTGTAGCGTACCGATTGGAGCTTCCTACGGTGTATAAGCTACACAACGTGTTCCACAGGTCTCTATTAAAGAAGGTGGTGGGTTCTGTGGACGCGGCGCCTATGCCACCTCCAGTCTTGGTGGATGGTAATTTGGAATTTGAAGTCTCCACGGTGGTTGACTCTCGTGTAGTGCGCCGCACTTTATAGTACTTGGTACACTGGCGTGGTTATGGGCCTGAGGAGAGGTCCTGGGTACCAGCCTCGGACATTCATGCGAATCGGCTGGTCAGGTTTTTTCACCGTCGCCAACCAGACAAGCCGGGTCCTATAGGCCGTGAGGGCCCTGAGGTCCCTCGTAGAAGGCAGGGTACTGTCATGTCGGACGCTGTTCAGACCAGGTCGTTCGACAGACAGCGGTAGTTCCGCTTTTGACCACTATGTTGTCATTGGCGTCGGCTAGATTATCTAGCTGGTCCGGGGTTAATTTACCTTATGCTCGGATTGGAAGCTGGGCCATGCCCATTGCCTTTAAATAGTTCTCCTGAACATTGGGCGTCGCCGATTATAGCTTCTGTCTTGTGCGTTTGTTATCTCGGTCTGGAGTGGTGAGCAAGTAGTTGGAGTATCGTTGCTGGTGGTGTATTTCCCTTTGTCTTATTTACTCCTTCCTATATTTGTATTTATTTTGCCCTGCGCATTTATAGTGTATTCCTGAGTGACTGCTGCGTGGTGTATATTTTCCGTTATCCTTGTCTGTTCTAACTGTGGGTATTGGTGTATTATCTTTTCACTGGGTGGTGGGCGATGTTTTCAGCCTAGGGTTGAAACAGGAGACAGGGCAAGGGTCGAGGCCTGGACATGCACACCATCAGTGTAAACTCCAGGTAGAGGGTCAGTCAGGATTTCCCTAGTCTGAGGGAAATTGCAGGGGCACGGGTTATTAGCTCTTGCCCATCTAGTCTCCCCGTGACATTCTGCAGCTATTGCGGGCACATGTCAGCTGTTCAAAACAGCTGACATGTCCTGGAAAAGATGTGGACTCACCGCTGGAGCCCACATCAAAGCGGGGGATACCAACATCGACGTACTATTATGCCCGATGTCGGTAAGGGGTTAGCATTGATGAATTCGAGACTATCAATAAGCAGAGAGCAGTTTGCCATCTACTCTGAACTCTCTTATTGCAGGATGTCAGAATATCTCAGCACGCCCACTAAACTATTCATACCAGTCAGTAACATAAATAGTTGGTACTTGAATGTTTTCATTATTTGTGCAAGGAATGGAGGGATTGTTACAGTTGAAAGAATTAAATAAATAAATAATAATAATATGAAAACCTACTTAATAGGGATGAGCAAACTTGAAAACCTAGTGTCCATTACTGAACCATGAACACAAATTTTTACTGTATGTCCGGTTTCCTGTTCGGGATTGCCAGGCTAATCATGGTTATTGAAAGGTTGCAGCGCAGTCAGTCAATATGCTTTTAGATTGTGGGCACTACCTGAGCCATCACAAACAAGATACGGTGGTGGATGTGGTGGTGGTGGCGGGCAAAGCCAAAAATTCAAATGGGCATGTTTGATCTGGCATGGTAAAGTAGTGGTGTATGTGTATTCCACTATCTAGCTAACAATTTTGAATGAGGGAAAGACCACCTAAATGTAGGTGTGAGAGTCCTCACAAATGTAAAAGGAAGAACTAAAGCCAAAAAGCTATGTGTGAACATATGCTAAATGGAAGGTATCATTTTTTTATTTTTTTTTATTTTGCATTATATACAAGTAATTATGAGGGAAAAAATGTTTCTTAGCATCTTCCCTTTAAAAAAAAATAGGTTTAGTTTGGTAGGTCTTCTTATAAATCCATAAAACTGGCGCAATAGTCTGACACTATTATTCCCAGATACCATATGTGAGTCAGAAAGACATGCAGGCATATTCTTCATGCTGTTCCCGTTTAGTTTTAGCTCTTTCCCATCCATTTCAGCCTTTTTCTCATGCCCTCAGACCTGTTTGTTGCGTCCAGCAGAAAAATATTCGGCTTTCCCATTGACTCGCATTGGATTCATTATTTTGTAAAAATACAAGGAAATTAGAAATTATTCATACCGATTTTCCCAAATCTGAATATTTCACTGTTCGATCATCACTGGCTAATAACGCTCCCATATACTTATTTTCAAACTGAACAAGTAGTTGGGCATCAGTGCACTCAATCTCTTGTACTTGTGGGGCAGCGCCAGGTGGATGGCCCATGAAACCACAGTCAGCAGTGTCATCAAAAAACAGAAGTGACTGCTACCTGACTTGGGCCTTAGGTGCAAAATCTGCGCTTTCAGTGGGTAATCAGGTGGAAAACAAAACGAAGGAACTGTAGGCACTCTCATCCATCCAATCCAAAACCACCTCTAATTGTTCTGGCCTCACCATTCATCCAAGAGTACTCGGGCCTACACAATTATACAGAACGTCCTGTCAAATGCATGCACCACAGGAAGATGTTTAAGTTGGACACGTAGCAGGCACGGATTGACCATGTCCTCTCTCTCCCACCAGCAGCAACACGACCACATCCCCTGTTTGATGCTCTCCTCATTCACCTCAAAAGAGTGCAGAGTATACAGAGAAAAAGTGGCCAGCAGATTGCTACACTGCCCGTGTTGAGTGCCCCCCCCAATAAAAACCACAAAATCAGTGTTGGCTACCTCCTCCTACGCCTCTTCCACCTAAAGCTCAACCTCCTCTTCCACCTCAACATCCTACTCCACTTTGACCTCCACCTCGTGGTTCTAGATTATTTTTTTTTCCAATTGTATGTTCGTTTAAGTAGTTCACTATCACTAACAAAAACAACCCCCCCACAAAAACAATGTTGGATACCTTCTGCCCTGCCTCTTCCACCTGCTCTGCCACATCCACCTCATCCACTTCCTCCTCCTGGTTCAAGATTATGATTTTCTTTCTTTTTTTATACTGTGTTATTTTAAGTAAGTTGCCTATCCACATTTGTTTGCATGTAAATTGTCCTGCTCTTACCCCCATTTATCTTCTATTTGCAGCCCCCTAGGCCTTACTATGACCATTTTACATCCATATTAAAGCACCAAAGTTAGGACCTCCATTGACTTCTATTTAATTTGGGACCAGAGTCAAGTTCGAGGTCAGGTTTGGACCCAAATCGAACTTTTTTACTGTATGTTCATCAAACACTGTGAACCCGAACATCCACGAATGCGCTCATCACTACTCCTTAACAAAAAAAACAGGGACTATGATATATGTTAAATGCAATGAAATTGGTTCCAAAGAAAATAAAATATTTTTTTCCACATTGTACAGCCGGTATGAGACACCTCTGCCTGACAGTGAGCCAAGCTAAAATCTCATATTTCAATGACATATAGTTTCTTATGCATAGTTCTATATTTTTTGTTTGGTATATAAAAGCATCCCATGACCCTAATAATAAAAATTGAGAGGCAAGCATGTCATACCTTACTTTACCCCTTTACATGATTTGCTAATTGTACTTTACTATACAACTTTGCTTTATACATATTGTTTTTTTCACAGCAAAAGAGAAGTTATACTTCTCAGTAGTGATAGTTTTTGCTTGTAGAGGAAATAGCTCTTGGAAGAAAAGAAATCCTTCTGATTTCTCCATTTCCTCTTGCTCACAGTGAAAGGTACATTGTATAACATGTGAGAGAAATCTCAGTAAATTAGCAGGTGCTTTAAATGCTTTTACAGGTGCCCTTTTCATTCATTGTGATGCAATCTACTGACCTAGCTTGGCATGGAGCCTCAAGACTGCACAAGTACTATTACATTGTTCTGCAAGCTACTTTTGTGACTTGGACAGATCTAAAATGCTTGAAAGTTATTTTAGTTTTTGTAACTGTGTGTACAAATAAAAGAAGCTTTTTAAATAATGTGCTGAATGCTAAAAGGAGCTGGAAATGTACTTTTGCATTAACTCTTTTGTGCAAATTTTAGGCTTAAATGGGTTTTCCACTACTCAGACAATCACTTCTGAATCCATAAGTTTGCCACATTAATACTTATATTCATTTCCAGTGTCTGATCATTCTGGCGGCATCGGCACTGGCTCTCTCGGCAATTGTGTGACAGTGGTAAGTCACGCGATCACTGTGGCCAATCTGAGGCCACTCTCCCCGCCTTTGAACGTGTCGCTTACATCCTTAGCAAGTGAAAAAGCACCTCTTATTTATTCTGACTGTATGTGATTTCTGTATGCCATGACCGAAAAAAATAGATTTGTCGTGTCTTAAGAAATAAGCCAAGCTTACTTGATTACTTATCATTAGTGATGAGCGAATGTGTTTGAATAAGGTGTTAAGCCCCCGTCTCACTAAGCGAGATCGCTAGCGAGATCGCTGCTGAGTCACAAGTTTTGTGACGCAACAGCGACCTCAGTAGCGATCTCGCTATGTGTGACACATAGCAGCGACCAGGCCCCTGCTGTGAGATCGCTGGTCGTGTCAGAATGGTCTGGACCTTTTTTTGATCGTTGAGGTCCCGCTGGGTAGCACACATCGCTGTGTTTGACACCTTACCAACGACCTCGTTGACGACTCAGACACTGAATCGTCATAATAGTTCCCATGTGACATCGTTGTACAGGTCGCTACAGGTCGCTGGTGAGATGTCAAACAGTGAGATCGCAGCAGCGATCGTTGGGAAGATCTCACTGTTTGACATCTCACCAGCGACCACATAGCGACGCAGCAACGATCCCTGACAATTCGTATCGTTGTCGGGATCGCTTTAGCGTCGCTAAGTGAGACGGGGCCTTTATCCGAGCATTGTCAGTTGCCAGCCCATTGTCTGTTTGTTAGGCAATCTCTGCATGTGTTGCAGCTGTCAAACAGGCTTGAGACATGAAGGTGCAGGGAAGAAGCCACAGATTCTGGGAGTGATACCCATGGGGTCTGCTTCTCCTTAAGTCTCTTGTTGGCTCACAAGGCTTCAGCTATAAATCTGTTACTTTGATACCAGCAGGTTTGAATTCTGACCATTTCCTACAAATGCAATTTATTATCACAAGCGTCTTCCTGCTATCAGCACTCTTCATTGTGCATCTGATATCTTCTTATAGGGTCATTTGACTCTGCAATTTTATTCATTTTATACCAGCTGCACTTATGCACTTTATAGTTGCCTGGCAGGTCCCAAATCACATTTCTTCTACCTACCAAGGTGTTAGTTTATAGCATGGTGCTGTGAATAAGATCTCTTATTTCCGCAGGTTGGCTGCAAAGTTGTCATAAACATTTTGTCCATTCTTTGCACATTAATGGGTTTACTGACACATTAATTCAATAGAGTTGCATTTATATGTTTCTAACTGGTATCTTGTTTAAATTCTTTGATGTTCTAATCATTTTTTGGCAGCCATGTATTATAAAATTTGTAACTGAAACCAGTGGAAGTTTGTTATTGCCACATCATGAGCGTAACTTGGTGCCTAACCATGTTTTGTTTTTTAAATGTTTTTATTAGTCTGTCCAATTGCATGTGCTGTTAATAAAAATCATATATTTATTTGCTAAATTTTGGGTGTTACCTGTCTTTGAGTATGCACCAATCTCAAATTCGGCCCAAACTTTGCACATTTAGATTCATGTTTGGATTTGCGAGCTTTTTACCTAAAAATCGGAAAAAGTTGACCAAAGTTCGGTAAATGATCGAGTTCATTAAGGGCTCTTTCAGATGTCAGTTTTTCTGGTAGCAACACATGCCTCAAAACGTCCTGCACATGTGCACACTGATGACACATGGATGACATCCATTGTGCCATCAGTGTGATATGTACAGCCGCCTGTTAGCGCTGTTCCCCGGTGTCAGGTGCTGAAGTGAAGACAGCTCATATTACTGTCTCCTGCTCATGCTGCGATCTGCACTAGCAGGGGACAATGTTGAGAGTTGTATTCAACTGTTAACAGCAAGAGCAGGCAGTGGATGGTGGGAGTATTTTTCAGCCTTTGTTAGTGCTATAAATAAACAAAAAAAAATTATGTGGAGTTCCCCTGTATTTTTGATCACCAGCTGACAGCTGTGAGATGCAACCCTCAGCTGTCAGCTTCAAAGGCTGGCTATAAAGAATAAATGAATCCTCCAAGCTGTATATGTTTAATTATTTAAATAAATTATTTAAAAAATGGCATGAGATCCTTCCCATTTTTGACTACCAGCCATGCTAAAGCAGACAGCTGGAAGTTGGTATTCTCAGGCTGGTAAGGGGCCATGGATATTGCCCCCCAGTCTAAAAATAGCAGCCCACAGCCACCCAAGAAAAGGATCATCTATTAGATGCTTCAATTCTGGCACTTTGCTTGGCTCCTCCCTCTTACCTTGTGGTGGTGGCAACTCGAGTTCATATTTGTGGGGTTCATATCACCTTTGTGTTGTCCGGGTCCTGCGCCTCTCATCTTCATACGATGTCATCCTCTTCCTTGCTGCTGTCGCAGCTCCTGCGCAGGCATACTGATTAGCTCTGTAGACTCATTGCCAGACAAATGGATTATTATCTTCTCTTTGGACAGTTAAGGATTATTGTTCTTGACTATTATTAATTATGTTACAGGAGACCATGGCTTCTGTGGACTTGGCGATGATGTGAGTATGGCTTAATTTAGATTCATTAGATTCTGTCAGTCTTTCAATTAAATTATTTTATTCTGGGTGTGTGTTTATATACAATACAACTAGTGGATTAGTTATGGAAATGCACCTTATTGATGCCTCTCCATTATTAACCCATGGGCCTGATGTCGCCGGACAATACAAAGGTGCCATCAACCCCACAAATATGAACCCCAGTTGCCACCACCACAGGAAAAGTGGGAAGAGCTGGGCAAAGTGCCAGAATTGGAGCATCTAACTAATAGATGAGCCAACTTTGGGTGGCTGTGGGCTGCTATTTTTAGGCTGGGAAACCAATACATGAGCATGAGAATACCAGCCCCCAGCCGTCAGCTTTAGCTTGGCTGGTTGTCAAAAAAGGTGGGACCCCATGCCATTTTTTAAATTATTTAATTAAATAATTAAAAAAACAGCATGAGGACCCCTCTATTCTTGAAAACCAGCCTTGCTAATGCTGACAGCTAATGGTTGCAGCATGCAGCTGTCTGTTTTGCAAGGCTGGTTATCAAAAATACAGTGAAGCCACGATAATTTAAAAAAATATATATATATTTATACAGCAGTTGATGGGTCAATTTATGCCATTTTCCCTGGATTCTACCCCTAATTTGCACTGTTTTGGCAGTTTTTTGACCCCTTTGGAAGCCACGATAAGGCATTTCTCCTTTCCAGGACCTAGCAATGCCTTTCTTCACTTAGAATAAAGTCTTCATCTGTATGGGAACATAAATCCTCTGTTAGACTAAAATCTATATCTCTGTGGAGGGGTAGTGGCCCTGCTGGGATTAAAAACACCCAGCAGGACCACTACTCTCCACAGAGATATAAGTGAGGAAAGGCATTGCTAGGTCCTGGAAATGAGAAATGCCTTATAGTGGCTTCCAGGTACACATGAATTGGCCAATTTATGTGCTAAACTTTCTAAATTTTTCATATTTTATTTTTGATATTTTTTATACTTTTCATATTTTTCATATTTTTCATATTTCTAATGCAGTTATGAAATTCAATTTTCAGATTTCATATTTAAATGCTATGGCGCTACAGTGTGCTGCCTTTTTGTTTGAGAATATATGAGTTGGTGACTCTAGGTTCACCACCTGTTCACACTTAGTCTATGTTTGGATGTGACGGTCAGTTTTTTGAAGTTTATAATTAGGTGTTGCCAGCATAGAGATAATACTGGAACCTAAATCTACTGATTGCTTGTTCAATAGGGGCTGTGTATAGAGTGAAAAGATGGGGTCTAGGTCTTAGCCCTGGGAACACCAATAGTAAGGGGACGAGGAGAGGAGTAAAAGCCGGCAAAAGATATGGGGAAGAAGCAATCAGAGAGATAGTATGAGAACCAGGAGATCACAGTTTCCTTGAGGCCGATAGAGTGGAGCATAGTGAGGAGGAGCTGGTGATCCACAGTGTCAAAAGCAGCAGAGAGATCCAGGGGAATCAGCAGGGAACAGTGACCATTAGATTTAGCTGTTAATTGTTCGTTAGAGACTTTAGAAAGGGCAGTTTCAGTAGAGTGTGAAGAGCGAAATCCAGATTGTAGAGGGTCAAGAAGTGAGTGATCTGAGATATAGCAGATTAGACTGGAGTGGACCAAGAGTTCCAGGAGTTTAGATAAGATGGTTAATTAGAGATAGGTATATAGTTAGCAGCACAGTTTTTTTCAGGGGATTTTTTTTAGGTAAAGAGGTTATGATGGTTAAATGAGGTGGAAAGATACCAGAAGAAAGAGAGAGGTTAAATATATTAGTTAGGTGAGTGGTGATAACTGTGAGAGAGACTGTAGGAGATGTGAGGGAATAGGGTCACTGTTGCAGATTGTAGTCCAAGAAGAAGCGAGGAGCCGGGTAACTTCTTCTGTAACGTGCTCAAAGACGACAAGTGAGCTTGAAGTGTGACAGGGACAGTGATCCAGACTGAGGAGATTGGGCAAAAATGTCATGATGGATGTGGTTGATGTTTTTCTAGGAAATGAGTGGCCAAGTCCTCACCACTAAGGTTCATGATAGGGGCCTGTGCTTTAGGACTCAGGAGGGAGTGTAGGGTTTCAAAAAGTCATTTTGGATTGTTAGCTAGTGAAGAGATGAAGGTGTTGAAGTAAGATTGTCATCTTTAACATATTTGGCAAAACTTTGCATTTTTTAGTCATTGACTGGTTAGAATTCCCCTGTTGGGCCCATGTGCAGGCTTGGGCTCCTTTGCTGGACTGTGCACAAAAAATTAAAATAAAACAATAAAAATCATGACATGCATAATTACAGTTTTATTCACCATCATTCTCATTTCTATAAAAACTTTATGGGCACTGAGTGGTGCAAGACTAAAACTAAAAATAAATAAATGAATGAAAAATATGGCTTTCATGACTATTTTTTTCTTTGCCATCATTCTCATTTTTATTTCCATGAAAGAAAGACTGACCAACAGGAAGTAACTTCTTGTCTCAGAAGCTGAAGCCCAGACAACTTTGAAACACAAATTGGTGTTTAATTTACTTTCAAGAAATTACAAATTGTAAAAGAAAAAACAATTAAGTATTTTATTTTGAGATTTCTACCAAACACATATAACTAATAATGGAAGGGGTGACACTTGATGTAACAATGAAGAGAGTAGGCTGAAATCACCACGATAACGATTTTTATGCAGCACTAAGATTACTCTGTTCTGGAAAAGATGTCATTAATAACATGATAGAGCTATTCTGGGGACTGAATGATGTGTGAACTGTGAGTACTTAAATATCTTGTACTTAGAATCTTTGAGGAAAACAGATTATTTATATCTCTCATTCGAAGAGATGTCTGATTTTATGCATTTCTATTAATGTGAACTTTATATACTACTCCCTATATAAAAGAAAGATGCAATTTTCCTCAACAGAAAGGATGTTTTCTTAACCCAGACTTGACTGAAATTTGTAAAGATGAAAACTCAGATCTGTTTTGCTCATTATGTTTTTTCTCATTCTGGTTAGCCAATAAAGGTATCACTCCCACAATACTTTTGTCGTCATTGGGCAGAAAAGTGCTCATTACTAACAAATCTAGGAGGTTTTCAATGGGAAACAGTGCATGTGGCAGACGAGACATTGAAGAAAAAATTTGAAATATCTGTGTTCTACAAGAAGATTAAGATTTTAGAAGATTTACAAGAAAAGAATAGCAGTCTTGATGGTTTTATAATTGTTCTTAAAACAAAAATGAGAGTATTGGCCCACTTTTAGCTCTAGCATTTATTTTGCTCATTTTCTTTGGTGACTCACATTACATGAACATATTATTACAATATACAATTGTGTGAAAAGTGTTTGCCTCCATCCTGATTTCCTATTCTTTTGCGTGTTTGTCACACTTAAATCTTTCAGATCTTCTAACAAATTTAAATATTAGACAAAGATGACACAAGTAAACACAAAATGCAGTTTTTAAATGAAGGTCTTTATTGTTAGGGGAAAAAGAAATTCAAACCTTCAGGGCCCTGTGTGAAAAAGTGATTTCCCCACCTTCCTTAAAACATACATTAACTGTAGTTTATCACATCATTGGAAAGCTGAGATCAAATTCCCTAGCCAAGGCGCAGGCCTAATTACTGCCCCACCTGTTCTCAATCAAGAAATTAATTAAATAGGACCTGCTTAACAAAGTGAAGCAGACCAAAAGATCCGCATAAGGTAGACATCATGCCACGATCAAGAAAAATTCTGGAACAATGTGAAACAAAGTAATTGAGATCTATCAGTCTGGAAAAGGTTTTAAAACAATTTCTAAAGCTTTGGGACTCCAGTGGACCATAGTGAGAGCCATTACCCACAAATTGCGAAAACATGGAACAGTGGTGAATCTTCCCAGGAGTGGCCGGCCAACCAATATTACCCCTAGAGCTCAGCATTGACTCATCCAAGAGGTCACAAAATACCCCAAAACAAAATTCAAGAAAATGCAGGCCTCACTTGCCTCAGTTAAAGTTAGTGTTCATTACACCACCACAAGAAAGAGACGGGGCAAAAATGGCCTGCATGGTAGAGTTCCAAAACAAAAACCACTGCTGAACAATAAGAACATAAAGGCTTTCCTCAGTTTTGCCAGAAAACATCTTGATGGATTCCAAGACTTTTGGCAGAATACTTTGTGTACTGAAGAGACAAGAGTTCAACTTTTGGGAAGTTGTATGTCCCATTACATCTGGTGTAGAAGTAACACAGCATTTCAGAAAAGGAACATCATACCAACAGTAAAATGGTGGTAGTGTTATGGTCTGGGGCTTTTTTGCTGCTTCAGGACCTGGAAGATTTGCTGTGCAAAATGGAACCAAGAATTCTGCTGTCTACTAGAGAATGTCCATCCATCTATTCATGACCTCAAGCTGAAGCACACTTGGGTTATGCAGCAGGACAATGATCCAAAACACAACAGCAAGTCCATATTTGAATGGCTTAAGAAAACCAAAATTATTTCTTTAGTGTTAAAGTCCTGACCATAATCCAATTGAGATGCTGTGGCATGACCTTAAAAAGGTGGTTCATGCTCGGAAACCCTCTTTTGTGGCTGAATTACAACAATACTTCAAAAATGATTGGGCCAAAATTTCTCCAGAGTATTATAAAAGACTAAATTCCAGTTATCACAAATGCTTGATTTCAGTTTTTGCTGCTAAGGGTGGCCCAACCAGTTATTAGGTTTAGGAGCAATCACTTTTTCACATATACTAAAGACTTTTATTTAAAAACTGCATTTTGAGTTTACTTGTGTTATTTTAGTCTAATATTTAAATTTGTTTGGTGATCTGAAACATTTAAGAGTTACAAACATGCAAAAAATAGGTACTCGGAAAGGAGAAAACACTTTCACACAACTGTATATATGGTAGATGATTTTCTGTAATCTTATGAAAGATATAGAAAGTATTGTAGTCATTGTTGCTGGAATGTCTGGCAGACAGTCACATTAGTATGATCACTTTTCCGT
Source organism: Ranitomeya variabilis (assembly GCF_051348905.1). NCBI lineage: Eukaryota > Metazoa > Chordata > Amphibia > Anura > Dendrobatidae > Ranitomeya > Ranitomeya variabilis. The sequence goes on along the minus strand of NC_135235.1, from coordinate 131,712,358 downwards.
CTACAACAACGGTCTATGGTATATAGTCCCTATCTTCACTAATGACTAAAATAATGTGCATTACTGTAAAAACTGATGTAGCCTAGTAACAAATTGCCACACTTGCCTACTGATGTGGCTACTACTGCTGACTTCCTGGCCAGCAACTAACTCTTCTTTCCCATGTGCACCTTTGTTTGCAGACAGAGTCCTCCGCTCACTGCTTTTCTCTTGATTGGAATTCCTGTACTTCCACTAGTTCACGCACTGGCTATTAAAGGGTCTTCATCTCTAGACAATGTCCAGCTATTCTAAGTTGCTGACATATCATTAGAAAGAATTTCAACATTACCTTTCCTTAGAAGAAAGAAAGGATTATGTTTGGCAGATCCATCCAGGTGATACAAAAAATAAATTTTATTATGAGAACATTTTTGACACAAAAACCTGATGAGTTCTGGCTGACTCAGTCATAGGATGTGATAAATGATGTCCTTCTGACTGTTACCCATAATGCTAGAAATTTGCCTGACTGACTGTGAATTCTGACTTCTGTTTTGGAAATTAAACTGGTGACATCTTTCAGCCCTCTTGTCTGTCCGTCCTCTTATCAACCTGAACACTCACCATCGATATGTCAAAATTGTCCTTATGGAGGTTAATGGTGATAAATAAGCAGCCTATACTCCCTAGCTTAGCTAAATCTATAGCCATGTTGTCTAAACAAAATTTTATGAGAGAACCTTTTGTGTCTAAAAGTTTCTGAAATATAAAAGTTGGTACTATCTAAATCTACAGCAAACCATTAACTATAAAGAATTATTAGTTATCAAAGCACATAACTGGTAAATAAAAATTGTGATAAACATCGAGACATTTCAGGCTCCATTTGCATTTTTTGTGTATAACATTCAATAGCTCATAGGATTTATTAATTATTGATTGATTGTTTTTTAGATATTTTGTGTTATTTGGTGAATTTTTATTTTCTGTTATCAATATCTATGAATGAATATTGTTTATGTTATTTTACATTAAATATATTACTTTACACATTTGAATATTTTTCTAGAGAGACAATTTCACAATAATTCTCAAGTTTTTTTGTGAATGGCATTATTTTTTGCACTCTAATGCTTATACTTTATTTCAATTCATTGGTAAGCTGTACTTTCCACCATACAGCGTCAAGGTACAGTACAGTGATATAATATTGTAACAATGTCACTTTTCAAACACTGTAGAAAGGGGTTCAATTTTCAAATTTGAACCAAAAGTTTGGCCCTTCTGTAAGGGGTTACATGTAAATGTGATCTCAATCTGCTATGTATATAGTGTTTTCCTACTGGTTGCTGCTATATGAATGTTTTATAATACTGTGCATAGTTCCTCCGTAGTTGTATAGGGACAGTGTAGTAGTTGATTATAGGAGGAGATTACTGGGGTAAGGCAGTAACAGTTTCCTGGTAAGAGTCAGAGGGGGCTAGGAAGCCCGAACAGCTTGGGCGGGCCTTAGAGCCCGAGCTACCCAGTAGCTCCCTAACATTAAAAGCAAGAAGCCCAGCCATCCAGGGCCCAGTGGGCCAGAAGTACAACTTGAGCTTAAGTGTGACAGCAGTGGTGGAGCAGAGGCTACAGTGGAGATTACAACAGTACGGGGATGCAGGTGGCTCTATAATGTGGTAGCTTATTGCATGGGAAGATGCCCTCAGATCCAGGCCACAGGTAGGACGCTGTGTTATCGCAAGAGATGGTAGGGTTCGGGCACGTACTGAAGACCATAGGAAAAGGAGCAGGGAAAGTTGAGAATGAGGACTGTATGGAACTCTATGATGTTGTTGTATCTAAAAAGGATGCGCTGTAAAGAGAAGCAAGTAAAGTTTTGCATTTTAAGCTACAATTGGACTGTGTCTCTGTTTGTGTGCAAAAGAAAGGAGAAGGCCTTCAGCAACTTGGAGGAGATCCTGAGGAGGTGGAGAACAGAGAGGCAAGTACACGGACCAGAGTACGGTCTATTTGTGTGAAGGGAGACCAGAGTGCACAAAATCTGATATGCTTAGCCACAACTACACCTGTGGCGCTCCCTCACACTTTTACCATCAGTATGATGACACAGCACAAGCAGTGTCAAAATACAGCATATCCATAACAGTTATATTCGCTTTTAAAATTAGAAAATAGTAATACTTTTTGTCAATATTCTGTGAATATTAGTCTTTTTATACTTTAGCTTTAATTTTCGTGTTTTTTCATAGAAACATTGCTGTCTCACATGCAGTCATCTCTCCTAGACAGACATATGTGGAATGGTGTTGCAAATTATTTTTGTTGCCATGTATACAATGAAAACAGCATATGGCTCCATTTGACAGATCCATTTTATGCTGTTTTTTCAGTTTTACATTTTGTTATGTTATTGACTTTTATATTTTCATATTTTGGGTTTGGGATTTTAGATTCTGCAAACCTGTAAATTAAAATGACTATTTTACTGCCTTTTTATGTTATGTCTGTACATTTTCCAAGTGTAATGATTGTCACTGCTATGATTTATTTAGTTAGATGTTTTCAGACCTGCTTTTAGATGCCTGTCTGTTCAGAATACCTGCTTCCCACTGCATCTGTTCAGTATTCAGTTTAGACTGCATCACTAATCATGTGGTTCCCCTTGGGTCTTGATTTGTAGTACTGCTAATAAATCATTGGCTCTTGACTGTCTTTTACAGATTTGGAAACTTACGTGCTAAGCGAGTGCCCTTGCAATATACAATATTCAATGTGTGTATAATCCGCTAGAGTGGTATTTGCTTGTTTTAGTTTTATTAGTTAAAGGCAGAAAATAATATATATAGTTTTATAATCAATAATAGCTTTTGAGAATTTAATAATTTTTACCTTGGCTGTTTACTTAATGCATTAAGTAATTAGAATAAAATATAATTTATTTATAAAAATGGTTTATAAAAAATATATAAGCCTGTTTTCTTCTATATAATTGGGTTAAATTCAATTTAGAAAGGTTATTACTAAAGTTTTAGCCCCCTGACTCAAAAGACTTTTTTTATCTCTTCCTACAAAACACATATATTTACTATTATAGCATGGTACCTTTGACCAATAGACTACCAGTTACAGCAATGTCTGGCATATATTAGTTTTAAAAATCTTGGTATCTTCAAAGTACGTGGACCTGACAGTCAAAAATTGTCTTGACCAGAAGGTTAGCTTTATGAGGTGGATTCACTATGTTGTAGGTCAAATTTTGTAGCACAGAGCTGGACTAGCTGAATGGCACATGGAATGACGAAGTTCAATAAAGTTAGACATTTAGAATTCAGAAGAATTTTGGAATAAAACTGCTCTCAGACCAAAGTCAGAGGTATCTACTTCAAGAAAAAATGGCCAGTCAAAATATGGGTGACATAGAACCTAAGTAAGGAAAAACAAGATTTAAGGAGCTTCAAGGCTTGAATTGCAGAACCTGGCCAGTTCTCAGAATTATAATTTTTAAGAGTGGGTGCTACCACTCTAACTACCATAAGACAATATTTCTTAATGGATTGCTGGTAAATCCAAATAACCTTTGATGGTCCTTCAGGATCACAGACCATGTTCAATCGAAATAGCAGACAGATTTTCTATCAGACCAATTTTGGCCATCTGTTTCTATAAGACTTCTGTGAATCCCTGATATGAAATTGGTAGATTGCAGTAAGGGAAGAAGATTAGTGATGAGCGAACGTGCTCGCCACTACTCGCCCGAGTATCACTATGCTCGGTGTACCGAGCATTTCCGGGATTATTCGGCGGTAACTGGTGTCTCCACCCAGCATTTTTGGTGGACTTTAGAGACCCAATCACGCTGCAGGGATTGTCTGTCGGGCCATGAAACACTGCAGCCATCTTTGTTGTGGTCATGCAGTGATTGGCTTGAAAGCACAGCATCATCCTGAGTATAAGAGACCTGGCGCCGCCCTGCTAGCCGCATTCTGCTCCAGATTCAGCCAGAGTAGGGAGAGCTGCTGCCGAGATAGGGTCAGAATCATGGTTTTTATAGTAAGTGTAGGTCTGCAACTGTTAAATCCACAACTCCTGAGAAACCAACAGTCCTTTTTAGGGCTAACTCGTGTGTCCCGATATTGCAGCACTAGGTAGGCAGGGCACAGCATATCCACATCAGTGCAAGGCCTGCAGGCACTGTATGTGCATACATTGCTCCCACTGCATCCCTCCCAAAGTTCCATAACTGTCTGCTGCTGCTTCTGCAGCTTCTTTACTATATACCTAGTTGCATTTTTTTTCACAAAAACTCACCCCCCCAAAAAAAAAATATACAGTCTGTTGTGTCAGACTGAGGCCTGTTTAGAATCATAGTTTATCAGGCATACGTAGCATAGCTGTGTGTGCTAGCCTTGTGCCACTGTTTTTTTTGTGTGTGTTTTACATTCACCAAAAAAGGCCTCATATATCTGAGTGCTCCAAGTTTGGGCATTTTAGGCCATTTTAACACTGTTTTGCTGTCTGTTACTCAAATTATATACAGCACTATTTTGTATTATTAAAAATCAGGCCACATATTTAGCAGTATGGTATTTCCGTGACAGGCCTCATATATCTGCGTGCTCCAAGTTTGGGCATTGTAGGCCGGTTAACCACTTTTTTTCCAGTCTGCTACTCTAATTATATACAGCACTATTTTGCATTTTTTTAAAAAACAAACCACATATTTGTCAGTGTGAGATTTCCGTAACAGGCCTCATATATCTGCGTGCCCAAAGTTTGGGCATTGTAGGCCATTTTGCCACTGTTTTTGCTGTCTGTTACTCTACTTATATACAGCACTATTTTGCATTTTAACAAAAACAGGCCACATATTTGGCAATGTGGTATTTCCGTGGCAGGCCTCATATATCTGCATGCCCCTAGTTTGGGCATTGTAGGCCGGTTTACCACTTTTTTCCTGTCTGTTACTCTAATTACATGCAGCACTATTTAAAAAAAAAACAGGCCACATATTTGGCAGGGTGATATTTCCGTGACAGGCCTCATATATCTGCGTGCTCCAAGTTTGGAGCCATTGTAGGCCGGCCATTGTAGGCCGGTTTCCCCCTTTTTTTCCTGTCTGTTACTCAACTGTTATACAGCACTTTTTTCCATTAAAATAAAAATACAGGCCACATATTTGGCAGTGTGATATTTCCTTGAGAGGCCTCCTATATCTGCGTGCTCAAAGTTTGGGCATTGTAAGCCGGTTTCCCACTTTTGTTCTGCCTGTTACTCAACTGATATACAGCAGTATTTTGCATTAACATAAAAATACAGGCCACATATTTTGCAGTGTGATATTTTCATGACAGGCCTCCTTTATCTGCGTGCTCAAAGTTTGGGAATTGTAGGCCAGTTTCCCACTTTTTTTCCTGTCTGTTACTCTAATTTTACACAGCACTATTTTGCATTTAAAAAAAAACAGGCCACACATTTGGCAGTGTGGTATTTCCGTGACAGGCCTCATATATCTGCGTGCTCCAAGTTTGGGCATTGTAGGCCTGTTTCCCACTGTTTTTGCTGTTTCTTACTCTACTATGCTTAATAATACAGCATTATTTTGCATTTAAAAAAATGCAGGCCACATAATTGGTAGTATTTTATCGCTGTCAGATGTCTGATGTATTTGTGGCCTACAAATTATGGAAATTCGGGCCTACATTCAGCTTTATTTGCTGTCTGCTGCCCTAGATCGGTACACTAATTAAGTTTAAAAAATAAATAAATACAGGCCACATATCGAACAGTGTGTTATCTCATAAAAAATACTTCTCTTTCAAGTTGCTATGGCTGCTTCACGACTGTGTTAAATGCTCCAACTACTACTACCACCATCATCATCTTCTGCCTAGAGGCAGTCACTTCACGCATAGAAAGTCTGAGGAGCAGAGTGTGAACGCTTGGGCGGTGTTGTACTCTGTCTCTGTATTACGAAGGCGTTTGCTCCCGCCAATAACAGCGGTACTGCCAGAAAGCGAGGAGCCATGTTCACAGTGAACAACAGAGAGCGAGGCACCGTGCACTCCATGACCGTGAGACAGAGGAATGACAGAGGATGTTGGTATGATCAGCAAGGTACTCCCTCAGCATTTTCCCAAACAATTTAGCATAAAAAAAATTGAAAGGCCACAGATTTGCCAGTGTGGTATTTCCGTTACAGCCATCATATATCTCTGTGCTCTAAGTTTGGGCATTGGAGGCCAGTGTACTTATATTGTGGCTGTGTGATACTCAAATTCTATACAGCGCTATTTTGCATAAATTAACTTTAAAAAAAAAAATGTAATACAGTCTGTTAGGTCAGGCTGAGGCCTGCTTGGTGTTTGGGTCTGAAAAATCGTAGATTTGCAGGCATACTGATCACATATTATTTCGCTACTAATAAAGGCATTTGTATTGGGCATTTGAAATAGTGCAGTAGTCCATTTAAAATGGTTAAGGCAAGGGACAAGGGACAGGGAAGTGGACATGATGCTGATGGTGCATCCAGAGGAAGAGGTCGTGGGCAAGGTGAAAGTGGGCAACTACAAAGACCCACATCTTCTCACTCGACCTTCCTGTCCCTGTTTCTGGGGGACCACAGCACACCACTATTGAAACCAGAGCAGCATGAAATGGTTGTTGGTTGGATAGCGGATAATGCTTCAAGTCACTTAGCCACCACCACCACCTTGTCTTCCACATGGTCAAGTCTGAGTAGCCATGAGTGTGGCCAGGATATTCTTCACCCTGATCCTCCTTCCTCCCACCATGCTGAGTGCCCTGAGACAACTGATCCCACACTTGGAAACTCTGAAGAGCTGTTCAGTTTTCCATTTCTAGATTCAGAAATCTCTGCCGGTCAACTTGAAGTTGGGAAAGATGAGATCTCATGTAGAGCTGCCCAAAGGTTTGACCAGCCCCTGTCACACAAAGGCAATGGTGGGAAAGTGTCACAAGAGGTGGACGATGATGAGACACAATTGCCAGAAAGTCAAGAGGAGGAGCAGGATGCGGATGTGGAAGATGACTGGTGGATGACATAGTGACTGACCCAACCTGGCAGGAGGACATGCATAGCGAGGAGACAGCAGCACAAATCGGGAAGGAGGCATATCCCCCCAAAAGGCAGGAAGAAGCAGTGTGGTGGCCACAGACAGAAGGCGTGCATCCATTCCCCGTAACACCAACATGAGTGAAGTTGCCATTCCACCTGTGAGATCTTCCCAAGTTTGGCTATTTTTTAAAGACTCTGCTGATAACCCCAAACAGGCCATTTGCAGCACCTGCCATGCCCGCATCAGCATTGGTAGCAAAACAACCAGACTGACCACCACCATCATGATCAGGCACATGCAAGCAAAGCACCCGACTTTGTGGGCTGAACCCTAGGCTCTAGACCAGGATCACTGCCTGCTGGTCACACCACTGATTATTCCACTGTTTTGCGTAGAAGCCAATCCCCAGTACACCATGCATGTGAAGACGCCTCAAGCCCTGCACCTGTTGTGGCCCACAGTCAAGCAGCACCATCAGCAAGCGCATACACATCCTTGTCCCAGCACATCGTGCAGTTGTCTATAACCCAGTCTTTGGAACGCAAGCGGAAATACCCAGCCAACGCCCCACAGGCCACTGTCCTCAATTCTAATATTTCTCTTCTGCTTGCGCTAGAAAAGCTGCATTTTAGGCTTGTTGAGATGGAAGCTTTTCGCAACCTGATGGTGGCCGTAGTCCCAAGGTATTCGGTCCCCAGTCACCACTATTTCTCCCGGTGTGCCATACCAGCATTACACCAGCATGTGTCCCTCACCATTACCCATGCCCCCAACAATGCTGTTACCGGAAAAGTCCACCTAACCATGGACACGTGGACAAATGCTTGTGGGTAGGGACGGTACATCTCAATGACGGCACACTGGGTTAACATATTGGAAGCGGGACCCAGTCAGACCTTTGGATGGAACACATCCTTCCCAGGACGAAAATTGCTGGCCCTACGTCAATCAGGGTTGCCCTCACAGTCTACAGCTCCTGCACCTCCTCCTCCTCTTCTTCATCCTCCATGTCTGAAATCAACACATCAGTCAGAAGCTGGAAGCACTGCAGCACTGCCTCAGCCAAGCGGCAACAGACTGTGCTGAAGCTAATCTGCATAGGTGACAAACTGCACAATGCAGAAGAGTTGTGGACAGCACTGAAAGAGCAGTCAGATGTTTGGATGACACCACTGAACCTACAGCCAGACTTGATCGTGTGTGACAATGGCCGTAACCTGGTGGCGGCTCTGAGGCAAGGTGAGCTCACATTCCTTGCTTGGCCCATGTGCTGAACCTCATGGTTCAATGTTTTCTGAAAAGCTACCCTGAGCTGCCGGATCTGCAAGTGAAAGTACGCCATCTGTCTGCCCATTTTAGAAAGTCAGCTACAGCTTCAGCTGCCCTTGCCGTGCTTCAGCAGCGGTTTCAGCTTCCAGCTCACTGACTGTTGTGTGATGTCCCCATGCATTGGAATTCTATGTTGCATATGTTGGAAAGGATTTGTGAGCAGAAGAGGGCCGTTGTTGACTACCAACATCAAGGCCGTCGAATTTCAGGTCAGGCTCCACACATAAGACCTCAGGAGTGGACATGGATGTCAGACATATGTAACATCCTCCAAAACTTTGAGGACTGCACCAAGATGGTGAGCAGCGATGATGTCATAATTAGCATCACCATCCCGCTTCTCAGCATTCTGAAAAACTCTCTGCTCACAATCAAAGAGGATGCATTGCAGGCGGAGCATGAGGACATAGAGCAAGGAAACATACAGGGGGATTACACTCCGCCCAGCCTCATGTCTTCTCAATGTGGATTGGTAGGCAATGAGGAGGAGGAGGAAGAGCAAGAGCTACTTTCATGCGCTATAGACAGTACAGCAAACATATCTGTTTTAGCTTCTGTTCAGCGGGGATGGCCTGAGGACAGGGAGGAGGATGAGGATGAGGAGAAGGAGGATAGCATGGTCAGTCATCCTGTTGGTGAGGACACGGAAGTCTTGACTGTCAGCAGTCTGGCACGCATGGCTGACTTTATGTTGCGCTGCATTTCACGTGGCCCTCGGATTATCAAAATTTTGGGTGACACTCATTACTGGTTGGTGACATTTCTAGACCCATGCTACAAGGAGAACTTTCAATCTCTTCTGCCTGAGGCAGAGAGGTGTACTAAAGTATTAGTTAGAAAATTCCCACGTAAGAATACTGGCAGAAGACGTCAGAGTTTGTTGTACAACCAAGCACTCCAAGCGAGAAAGACAGAAGTACAATCCAGCTCAGGCAGGGGAACAATGGCCAAATTCTGGGACAGTTTTGTCAGACCCTCCCATCATGGCGGCACAGGGGCAAGGGGTGCTGTCACAAGAAGTGCAATGTTTGGGAAGATGGTGAGGGAGTACCTTGCAGATCGTACAAACGTCCGCTGTGATTACTCTGTGCCTTTTAATTATTGGGTATCCAAGCTGGACACGTGGCATGAACTGGCTCTCTACGCCTTGGAGGTCCTGGCCTGCCCTGCTGCTAGTGTTCTGTCAGTGAGGATTTTAGTGCCACTGGTGGAATTATAACAGATAAGCGCATCCACCTGTCAACTGAAAATGCTGACAGGCTGACTCTTATAAAAATGAACAAGGTCTGGATTGGGAAAGACTTCTGTACACCACCAAGTGAAAACAGCAAAACATAACCTAAAATACATTCTCTCTTTTGGGGATGTGTATTCTCATTCACCTCTTCACAACCACACATGGGTATACGCTTCCAGATTTGGTCTGTTTGTTTTTATCCTCCTTCTTATCCTCATCCCCCTCATCCAGAACCACTATATCACTAGGGTGAACCTGGTCTGTACGGTGCATTTTGGCCAAGGGTGCTGTGATGGCACTCTTTTATTTTTTTTTTAAAAAAGGACAACACTTTGGGGATTTGGGCATGACATTACATTGGGCCTACCTCTTAACTCTGTCTCCTGCAATCTGTCCTGTACCTGCCAGTAGATCACCAGGGTGAACGTGCACTGTACGGTGCATGTTGGCCAAGGGGGCTGTGATGACACTCTTATTTTTTTAAAAATGGACCCCACATTGGGGAATTGGGCATGACATTCCATTGGGCTGACTCCTTAACTAGGTCTCCTGCAATCTAAAATGTACCTGCTACTAGATCACCAGGGTGAACGTGCTCTGCACGGTGCATTTTGGCCAAGGGGGCTGTGATGGCACTCTTTTATTTTTTTTAAAAAGGACAACACATTGGGGAATTGGGCATGACATTACATTGCGCCAACTTCTTAACTCGGTCTCCTACAATATAAGATGTACCTTCTACTAGATAACCAGGGTGAACGTGCTCAGTACTGTTATTGGCCGTTGAAGTTTGGGCTAGTGGCATGCGATGGCACTAGTGTATTTTTAAAAATGGTACCCAATGAATTGTTTGGCAGATCATGCACTGCATTACAAGTCTCAGAGACCCACAGCACTACATTGGCCCTAATACTTAACTCTGTCTCCTGCAATGTCTCTTCCTTTTCTCAGACGACATGACCAGGGTGCACACGCTCAGTACCGTTATAGGCCAGTGATTTTTGGGCATGGGGGCTGTGAAGGCACTATTTTATTTTGTAAAAACAGGACCACGCATTGGGGAATTGGGCATTACATTACATTGGGCCTACTTCTTAAGTCTGTCTCCTGCAATCTGTCCTGTACCTGCCAGTAGATCACCAGGGTGAGCGTGCTCTGTACAGTGGATTTTGGGCAAGGGCGCTGTGATGGCACTCTTATTTTTAAAAAAATGGATTTTACATTGGGGAATTGGGCATGACATTCCATTGCACCGACTTCTTAACTCGGTCTCCTACAATCTAAGATGTACCTTCTACTAGATAACACGGGTGAATGTGCTCAGTACTGTTATAGGCCGTTGAAGTTTGGGCTAGGGGCATGCGATGGCACTAGTGTATTTTTAAAAAAGGTACCCAATTGGGGAATTCTTTGGCAGATCATGCACTGCATTACAAGTCTCAGAGACCCACAACACTACATTTGCCCTAATACTTAACTCTGTCTCCTGCAATGTCTCTTCCTTTTCTCCGACGACATGACCAGGGTGCACACGCTCAGTACCGTTATAGGCCGGTGATTTTTGGGCATGGGGGCTGTGAAGGCACTATTTCATTTTGTAAAAACAGGACCACACATTGGGAAATTGGGCATTACATTACATTGGGCCTACTTCTCAAGTTTGTCTCCTGCAATGTGTCCTTTAACTGTCACTAGATGACCAGGGTGCATGTGCTCAGTACTGTTATAGGCCGGTGAATTTTGGGCAAGTGAGATGTGATGGCACTATATTTTTAAGTCCAAAAAGGACACTACTTTGGGGAATTGGGCATGGCATTCCATTGGGCCTCTTTCTTAACTCGGTCTCCTGCAATCTGTCCTGCACCTGCCACTAGATCACCAGGGTCAACGTGCTCTGTATGGTGCATTTTGGCAAAGGGGGCTGTCATGCCACTGTTTTATTTTAAAAAAATAAAGGATTTTACATTGGGGAATTGGGCATGACATTACTTTGGGCCTACTTCTTAACTCGGTCTCCTGCAATCTGTCCAGTTCCTGCCAGTAGATCACCAGGGTGAACAGGGTCTGTGTTAGGGTTTGCGGAACGCACCGAATATATTTATTGATGGGATTGGTGCGTTTGCAACCCGGGATCCACCGTGCAGGAAAGATCCTGCTGCTAAGTGAATGGCGGCACAATATGGCAGTATGAACCAGCTCTGTTAACTTCACAGAGCGGCTGAGAAAGCAAAGCTCTGTGCCCTGTTAGACTCTCACAGAGGCACAGGCTAACTACCCAGATGAGAGCAGTCAGTGGTCATGCATGCACACAACACTCCTCGCCGGAGGTGCCAGCATTCTAGGGGCTTATTTCAGCCAGGTCCCTGAATACACACATACACAATCTCCTCACCGGAGGTGCCAGCATTCTAGGGGCTTATTTCAGCCGGGTCCCTGAACACATTCAAGCACATGACCACAGTGGCGCAAAGCACGTAACTTTGGAAGATACTAGCGCATGGTCATGCGGCCATGTGAGCCTTAAATAGCTGCAGCACGTACGGGACCTTCCTAGAAGGACCAGTAGTTTTGGCTGCAGTACCTGAGCATGTGACCCTTGATCTCCACTGAGAGATCTTACCCTGGGCATGCTCAGTGTGAGCAAAGCAGGATTTAGTCCCAGAAAAGCCTGCTCACCGCAGATCAGTGCAGGGTACAATAGCAGAGCCTGGAGAGGCAGCAGTAACCCTTTGCACAGAATCAGGCTCAGTGAGACGCTGGGACCGACGTCTCCACTGAGCAGGCTCCACTGCGGCCGATGGAGAATGGGAGACCGCAGCAGACACGGATCGAGATTCCCCCTGTGCAGCAGAGGAAACTCAACTCCTAACATTACCCCCCCTCCTAGGGCCCCCCCTCCTTGAGCCTCGCTATGCTCAAAAGCTGCAATGAGCAGGCTCCCAGGTTCTATCCTCTGGACCGTGACCCTTCCAATCCACCAGATAAAATTTCTTGCCACGTACCACCTTGCACCCCATGATAGCATTCACCTCAAACTCATCCGTGGATGAACCCGATGTCCCGGCAGATGACTCAGAAAACCGGGACAAATGAACGGGCTTTAAGAGGGAAACGTGAAAGGTATCAGTGATACCAAGGCATGGAGGAATAGCCAAACGGTAGACCACAGGGTTGACCTGTTCCAGAACCTTGAACGGGCCAATGTAGCGAGGTGCAAACTTAGTGGACTCAACTCGCAGCCTGATGTTACGGGCGGAGAGCCACACTAAGTCGCCAGGAGCAAAGGTCGGAGCTGGGCGCTGGTGTGTATCGGCTGAAACCCTCATTCTCTCCTTGGAGGCCCGGATGGCATCCTGTGTGCGATCCCAGATGTCACGTGCCTCCACCGCCCAGTCTTCCACCCTAGAATCGGTGGATGACACGGGCATGGGCACAGGGACACGCGGATGCTGGCCGTAATTGAGGAGAAAAGAAGTCTAACCAGTGGAATCGGCTATGGCATTGTTCAAGGCAAATTCCGACCAAGGTAGCAAAGATGCCCAGTCATCCTGCCTAGCAGAGACAAAATGTCGCAAGTATGTCACCAGAGTCTGGTTGATTCTCTCTACCAACCCATTTGTCTCTGGATGATATGCAGAGGAGAGATTCAGCTCTATGCTGAGTAAACGGCAGAGCTCTCTCCAAAACCGAGACGCAAACTGGGGACCCCGGTCGCTGACAATTTTATCAGGCATTCCATGTAGGCGGAAAATATGTTTAATGAACAACGCCACCAAGGCCCGTGCAGAAGGTAACCGTGGAAGCGGCACCAAATGCACCATCTTGGAAAAATGATCTGTCACTACCCAGATAACGGTGCAGCTACGAGACTTGGGTAAGCCCACCACAAAGTCCATCCCGACCATTTCCCAGGGCCTGTCTGTCACCGGCATGGGGTAAAGTAACCCAGCAGGCCGTTGCCGAGGAGACCGATTCTAGGCGCAGGAGACACACGCCCGAATATACCGTATTTTTCCGACTATAAGACGCACTTTTTTTCCTCCAAATTTGGGAGGAAAGTGTGGGTGCGTCTTATAGTACGGATATAGCATGTGGGGAGGGGGGCAGCAGTGAGTGGGATCGCACTGTTATCCCACTTCAGGATGTCCCCACTGCCCGGAAACAGCTGCTGTGGAAACCACATGGCCCGGCTGATTAAGTGCAGTGAATATTTATTAGCTGCTCCCCGCCCACCGATCAGCTGAGCGGTGAGCCGGGAGCAGCAAATGAATACTGCACTTAAGCAGCGACACACAGTTTCCCCAGATGGACGCTGAGCTGTCTGTGGTGCACAGGGAGGACCTGTGTGATGTCAGAAGTGGGCGGGCTGGAGCATCACATGGCAGCTCAGAGCCCTCCCTCTTCTGACATCATCATAGGTCCTTCAGACTCCCACCTAGAATCTGCAGCTTCCTCTTATGTCCTGCGCTGTGGAAAGGCAACAACAACAGGGAGGGCTCTGTGTGTGTGCAGCCATGGGATGCTCCAGCTTTTACTTCACCACAGTGTGGCTGGCTGCCACAATTAAGAGGTCAGTCTTTACAAAACACAATAAAGCACTCTGCCACTCCTTTGGTGAACTATAACTCCCAGCATGTCATAGGATCCGCAGGACATGCTGGGAGTTATAGTTCTCCCATGGGATTTTAAAGCAGCACTCCAGTGTTATTTTGCAGTGCTGGAGTGGTGCTTTCACTATAAGCCCTGTGCACCCATTCTTAGGGCTCATTTCCACATGCGAGGCACACGTCCGTATCTCGCATGTGGAAACCAAGCTGTGGAGCCGGCACTCCAGAGCGGAGCATGCGGCCGCATAGGAACACATGGAGCTGCACAGCTCCGCTCCAAAGTGCCAGCGCCAGAGCTTGGTTTCCACATGCGAGATACGGACGTGTGCCTCACATGTGGAAATGAGCCCTTATACTCACCCTCCAGCGTCTTCATATCGTACTTCACAGACACCACACTGGTCCCGCAGCTTCCAACATAATAACATACTATTATATATAATAACACCACATATAATAGTATGTTATTTATGTTATTAAATATTTTACCACATTTTTTTTGATTCAAATATTTATTTCCCTATTTTCCACCTCTAAAACCTGGGTGCGCCTTATAGTCTGGTGCATCCTATAGTCCGAAAAATATGGTAGTCCCTGACATCACGAGCCATATGCAGCCACCAGTACGTCCTCGCCAAAAGCTCAGATGTCCTCTTGGCCCCAAAATGTCCACCGACTCTGGACGAGTGAGCCCAAGAGAGAACCTCCGGTAGCAAATTCGCTGGTACGAAAGTCTTGCCCCGGGGCACGGACTCAAGCGAAACCGGAGGCACAGTTCTCAGGCTCTCAGAAGGGACAATAAGCCGAAGCTCCTCCTCCTCCTCAGATGACACTACGGAGCAGGAGAGAGCATCGGCACGAGTGTTCTTCTCCCCGGAGAGAAAATGGAGAGTAAAATGGAACCGGAAGAAGAACAGGGACCATCTAGCTTGGCGAGAATTCAGCTGCTGGGCCGTCTGTATATACACCAAGTTCTTGTGGTCAGTGAACACTTGGAAGGGAAAGCGAGCTCCCTCCAAGAGGTGTCTCCACTCTGAAAAAGCCAACTTCATGGCTAGCAACTCCCTGTCCCCGATGGAATAATTCCTCTCCGCTGGTGTGAAGGTCTTGGAGAAAAAGAAGCAAAGATGCTTCCGACCTTGAGCATCCTTTTGGAAAAGGACTGCTCCAGCACCAACGGATGAGGCATCCACCTCCATGATAAATGGCTTATCTACATCGGGGCGATGTAGGATGGGAGTGCTAGCGAAGTGTGACTTAATCGAGAGAAAGGCCTTGGAGAACTCCTCTCACCACAACTTGGTATTTGCTCCCTTCTTGGCGAGGGCAACCAAGGGAGCTACCAAAGTTGAGAAGTGTGGAATGAACTGGCGATAGTAATTAATGAACCACATAAAGCCCTGCACCGCTTTAAGAGAATGGGGTTCCTGCCAGTCCATCACAGCCTGTAGCTTGGCAGGATCCATAGCCAAACCCTGGGCAGAGATGATATAACCAAGGAAAGGCAAGGACTCCTGCTCAAACACACACTTCTCCAACTTGGCGTAGAGGGAGTTTGCCCATAAGAGGTCGAAGACTTTGCGAACATCTCTCCGATGGGAGTCAATATCTGGAGAGAAGATGAGAATATCATCCAGATAGACTACGACCGAGGTGGTGAGCATATCCCAGAAAATGTAGTTCACAAAGTCTTGGAAAATGGCTGGCGCATTACAGAGCCCGAAGGGCATCACCAGGTATTCGTAATGCCCATCCCTGGTGTTAAAAGCCGTCTTCCATTCATCCCCCTCACGGATGCGAATCAGGTTATAGGCACCCCGCAGATCTAATTTTGTAAATACCTTTGCTCCCCGTAGCCTATCAAAAAGCTCAGAAATCAGGGGTAATGGGTACTTATTCTTAACGGTGATAGCGTTAAGACCCCTGTAATCTATGCATGGACGTAAGTCTCTTGTCTTCTTCTGTACGAAGAAGAACCCTGCCCCTGCAGGTGACACTGACTTCCTAATGAATCCTCTTGCCAGATTCTCTTGGCTATACTGAGACATTGCCTCTGTCTCCGGGAGAGATAATGGATAAACTCGACCCCGGGGAGGCTCTGCACCAGGCAAGAGGTCAATAGGACAGTCATAGGGGCGGTGAGGCGGAAGGGTCTCCGCAGCCCTTTTGGAGAACACGTCTGCATAGGGCCAATAGTGTTTGGGGAGAGAGGAAAGATCTGCGGGTACCTGAGTTGTAGCAACCTGAACGCACTCCCTCTGACATCTACCCTCGCAGGATTTACTCCATCCCAAAATTCTCCCTGAGGACCACTCTATATAAGGAGAATGGTAGCGTAGCCATGGTATCCCCAACAGGACCTCATCAATTCCCTCAGATATGACTAAAAGGGAGATAATCTCCTGATGTGATGGAGACACAGAAAGCGTGATAGGAATGGTTTGGTGGGTAATCTGAGAGGGTAGTGTCGACCCTTTTACCACTCGAACGGTTACTGGTTTGGTGAGCATAACCAGGGGTATTGTGTGATGCTGGGCGAAAGCGGATGACATAAAATTACCCTCCGCCCCTGAGTCCACGCATAGCTCTACCATAAGAGTGGATGGGCCAAAGGTAATTGTCCCTTTGAAGGTCAACTTTCAGGCAAACGTCGCCGTGTCTAGTGTACCTCCTCCTACTGCCACTAGACACTGACGTTTCCCCGACCGCTGAGGACACTTGGAGGCAAGATGTCCTGAATGCCGGCAAACATGACAGACCTTATGTGCACGAGCGGACTGGGACTTGGGTCCCGCTCGTGTCACCTCTATGGCCTCATGTGACTCGGACGCCTGGACTGGAGATTCCAGAGGTCTGGCGAAGGTGGGAGCCAGCCAAAACCTCTGCCTACACTGGGCTCGCTCCAACCCTCGCTCGTGAAAACGAAGGTCTATGCGAGTTGATACAACTATGAGCTCCTCCAGTGTGGCGTGAATCTTCCTAGTAGCCAAAGCATCCTTCACATGGTCAGCCAGCCCCCTCCAAAATACGGGAATGAGGGTTTTATCCAGCCATTCCAACTCAGACGCTAACGTCCGGAAGGTAACCGCAAAATGGCTGACCATGTCTGAACCCTGAGTCAAAGCCAGCAGCTGGAGCGCTGTATCTTGGGTGACTTGAGGTCCTACAAAGACCTGTTTCAGAGTTTCCATAAACCGAGGAACACTCCACACCACATGATCATTGCCCACTCCAACGTCCTGTCCGACAAGAGAGAGATTATGAATCCCACCTTAGCCCGCTCTGTGGGAAAACGTGCAGCCAGGAGCTCAAGGTGTATACCACACTGGCTCACGAAACCCCTACAGGACTTACTGTCCCCAGAGTATCTCTCAGGCAATGGGAGGTGAGATATGGTCAGAACAGAGGTGGCAGTGGGTAAAGCTGCTGCAGCCACGCTAGCAGCCTGAACAGCTATTGCGGTAACATCCACCGCCGAGGTTGCACGCTCAAGAGACGTCAACCGACCCTCCAGCAGCTGGATGTACCCCTGCAGCCACTGTTCATCCGCCATTACTTAGCCAGATCCTGGCGCTAGTATACTGTTAGGGTTTGCGGAACACACCGAATAATTTATTGATGGGATTGGTGCATTCGCAACCCGGGATGTCATGATTCCCCAATGGCATGGGAACATCAGAAACACAAAATAACAGACTAGCCCTCGGGTGATGGAAACTCAAGCTGACCGTGACCTAAATCTACCACACAACTAACAGTAGCCAGGAAGCATTCCTACGGCTGCCTAGATGCCATGCGCCAGCCGGAGAACTAACTACTCCTGGAAGAGGAAGGAACAGACCTGGCTTACCTCTAGTGAAATTCCCCAAAGATGATAGTAGCCCCCACATATATCAACGGTGAGTTCAGAGGGAAAGACATACACAGCATGAAGGTAGATTTAGCAAAGCGAGGTCCACCTACTAGATAGAGGAAGGATACAAAAGAGGACTTCACGGTCAGCTGAAAAATCCTTTCAAAAACCCATCCTGAAATTACTTTAAGACTCCTGTGTCAACTCATGACACAGGAGTGGCAATTTCAGTCCACAAGAGCTTCCAGTAACAGGAAATGACAAACTGTAAACTGGACAAAAAATACAAAACAAAAAGGACAAGAGTCCACTTAGCTGATCAGCAGACTGGTAGCAGGAACATGCAACTGAAAGACTCAGGTTACAATGATGACTGGCAAGGAAGTGACTGGAGAGCAAGGCTAAATAGGGAACTCCCAAAACTGATGGAAGCAGGTGAGCTGAGGCAGAAAAGAACACACAAGTCTCCAGTACCACCAGCCACCACTAGGGGAGCCCAAAAAGCGGATCACAACAGTACCCCCCCCTTAAGGAGGGGGCACCGAACCCTCACAAGAACCGCCAGGGCGACCTGGATGAGCCCTATGAAAGGCACGAACTAAATCCGAGGCATGAACATCAGAGGCAGTTACCCAAGAATTATCTTCCTGACCATAGCCCTTCCATTTAACCAGATACTGGAGTCTCCGCCTGGAAATACGGGAGTCCAAGATCTTCTCTATAACGTACTCCAATTCACCCTCAACCAGCACAGGAGCAGGAGGCTCAGCAGAAGGAACCACCGGCACCTCGTATCTCCGCAACAACGACCGATGGAACACATTATGGATAGTGAAAGATGCCGGGAGGTCCAAACGAAAGGAAACAGGGTTAATAATCTCCAAAATCCTATAGGGACCGATGAACCGAGGCTTAAATTTAGGAGAAGAAACCCTCATTGGGACAAAACGGGAAGACAACCACACCAAGTCCCCAACACGAAGGCGAGGACCAACCCGACGCTGGCGGTTAGCAAACCGCTGAGTCCTCTCCTGGGACAAATTCAAATTGTCCACCACTTGTTCCCAAATCCGATACAACCGATCCACCACAGCATCTACTCCAGGACAATCCGAAGACTCCGCCTGACCAGAAGAAAAACGGGGATGAAACCCCGAATTGCAAAAGAAAGGGGAAACCAAAGTGGCCGAACTAGCCCGATTATTAAGAGCAAACTCCGCCAACGGCAAAAAGGCAACCCAATCATCCTGATCCGCAGACACAAAACACCTCAAATACGTCTCCAAAGTCTGATTAGTTCGCTCCGTCTGGCCATTAGTCTGAGGATGGAAGGCAGACGAAAAAGACAAATCAATGCCCAACCTGGCACAGAATGCCCGCCAAAATCTAGAAACGAACTGGGTACCCCTATCAGAAACGATATTTTCAGGAATACCATGCAAGCGAACCACATTTTGAAAAAACAAAGGAACCAACTCAGACGAGGAAGGCAACTTCGGCAATGGCACCAAATGAACCATCTTAGAAAAACGGTCACACACCACCCAGATAACAGACATCCTCTGAGAGACAGGAAGATCAGAAATAAAGTCCATCGAGATATGCGTCCAAGGCCTCTTCGGAATAGGCAAGGGCAACAACAACCCGCTAGCCCTAGAACAACAAGGCTTGGCCCGAGCACACACATCACAAGACTGCACAAAAACACGCACATCTCGAGACAGAGATGGCCACCAGAAGGATCTAGCCACCAAATCCCTGGTACCAAAAATTCCAGGATGACCCACCAGCGTAGAAGAATGAACCTCCGAGATGACTCTACTGGTCCAATCATCAGGAACAAACAGTCTACCAGGTGGACAGCGATCAGGTCTATCCGCCTGAAACTCTTGCAAAGCACGTCGCAGATCTGGGGAAATAGCGGATAATATCACCCCATCCTTAAGGATACCTGTAGGTTCCGAATCACCAGGGGAATCATGCTCAAAACTCCTAGAAAGGGCATCTGCCTTCACATTCTTAGAACCTGGTAGATATGAGACCACAAAATTAAACCGAGAGAAAAACAACGACCAGCGCGCCTGTCTAGGATTCAGGCGCCTGGCGGACTCAAGATAAATCAGATTCTTGTGATCAGTCAAAACCACCACCTGATGTCTAGCACCCTCAAGCCAATGACGCCACTCCTCAAATGCCCACTTCATGGCCAAAAGCTCCCGATTACCGACATCATAATTTCTTTCGGCGGCAGAAAATTTTCGAGAAAAGAACGCACAAGGTCTCATCACTGAGCAATCGGAACTTTTCTGCGACAAAACCGCCCCCGCTCCGATCTCGGAAGCATCGACCTCAACCTGAAAGGGGAGAGAGACATCAGGCTGGCGCAACACAGGGGCAGACGAAAAGCGGCGCTTAAGTTCCCGAAAGGCCTCCACAGCGGCAGAGGACCAATTGGCAACATCAGCACCCTTCTTAGTCAAATCCGTAAGAGGCTTAGCAACACCAGAAAAACCAGTTATAAATCGACGATAAAAATTAGCAAAGCCCAAGAACTTCTGAAGACCCTTTAGAGAAGTAGGCTGCGTCCAGTCACAAATAGCCCGAACCTTGACAGGGTCCATCTCAACAGAAGAAGGGGAAAAAATGTACCCCAAAAAGGAAATCTTTTGAACCCCAAAAACACACTTAGAACCCTTTACACACAGAGAATTCTCCCGCAAGACCTGAAAAACCCTCCTGACCTGCTGAACATGAGACTCCCAGTCCTCAGAAAAAAATCAAAATATCGTCCAAATACACAATCATAAATTTATCCAGATATTCACGGAAAATATCATGCATAAAGGACTGAAAAACTGAAGGTGCATTAGAAAGGCCGAAAGGCATTACTAAATACTCAAAGTGGCCCTCAGGCGTATTAAATGCGGTTTTCCACTCATCCCCTTGCTTAATTCGCACCAAATTATACGCCCCACGGAGATCAATCTTGGAGAACCACTTAGCCCCCCTTATGTGAGCAAACAAATCAGTAAGCAGCGGCAACGGATACTGATATTTGACAGTAATTTTATTCAGGAGTCGATAATCAATACAAGGCCTCAGCGAGCCATCCTTTTTAGAGACAAAGAAAAACCCAGCTCCTAAAGGTGATGAAGAAGGACGAATATGTCCCTTTTCCAGGGACTCCTTAACATACTCTCACATGGCAGCATGCTCAGGTACAGATAGGTTAAACAAACGACCCTTTGGAAATTTACTGCCTGGAATCAGATCTATGGCGCAATCACACTCTCTGTGGGGAGGGAGAGAACCAATTTTAGGCTCTTCAAAAATATCCCCAAAATCCGACAAAAATGACGGAACCTCAGAGGGAATAGATGACGAGATAGAAACCAAAGGTATGTCCCCATGAGCCCCCCGACATCCCCAGCTTAACACAGACATAGTTTTCCAGTCCAGTACTGGGTTATGAGATTGCAACCATGGTAATCCAAGCACTAACACATCATGTAAATTATGCAACACGAGGAAGCGAATCATCTCCTGATGGTCTGGAGTCATACGCATAGTCACTTGCGTCCAGAACTGTGGTCTATTACAAGCCAGAGGTGTAGAATCAATACCCTTCAGAGGTATAGGAACTTCCAGAGGCTCCAAATCAAACCCACAGCGCCTGGCGAAGGACCAATCCATGAGACTCAGAGCGGCGCCAGAGTCCACATAGGCATCCACGGTAATAACTGATAATGAACAAATCAGAGTTACAGACAGAAGAAATTTAGACTGTAAAGTGCCAATAGAAACAGACTTGTCAACCTTCCTAGTACGTTTAGAGCATGCTGATATAACATGCGCGGAATCACCACAGTAGAATTTCTAGCACAAGCCATTTTTGCGCCTATAATTCTGCCGCTCGCTTCTTGACAGAATTCTGTCACATTGCATTTTCTCTGGCGTCCCTTCAGAAGATACCGCCAAATGGTGCACGGGTTTGCGCTCCCGCAAACGCCGATCAATCTGAATCGCCATTGTGATGGACTCATTCAGACCTGTGGGCGTAGGAAACCCCACCATGACATCCTTAACGGCATCAGAAAGGCCTTCTCTGAAAATTGCCGCTAGGGCACACTCATTCCACTGAGTAAGCACAGACCATTTACGAAATTTTTGGCAGTATATCTCAGCTTCATCTTGCCCTTGAGACAGGGCTATTAAAGCTTTTTCAGCTTGAATCTCCAAATTAGGTTCCTCATACAGCAACCCTAAAGCCAGAAAAAACGCATCCACATTGAGCAACGCAGGATCCCCTGGTGTCAATGAAAATGCCCAATTTTGAGGGTCACCTCACAGCAAAGAAATCACAATCTTAACCTGCTGAACAGGATCTCCAGAGGAGTGAGGTCTGAGAGAAAGGAATAATTTACAATTACATTTGAAATTCTGAAACCGAGATCTATCTCCGGAAAATACCTCTGGTGTAGGAATCTTAGGTTCAGAAATAGGAGTACGTATAACATAATCTTGTAAATTCTGAACCTTCGTAGCAAGATTATTTAAACCTGCAGCCAAACTCTGAGAGTCCATCCTTAAACCGGAGAGATCAGAGCCATTCAAGGATTAGAAGGAGAGAAAGGCAAGGCTGTAAATAGAGCAGAAATACAACTGAGCCAACTAAGTAGCAAACATGTGAGGAAAAAAAAAAAAAAATCTACAGACTTCTTTTACTCTCCTTTCTTCAGCCAATTACTTTAACAGCGGCCGGTCATACTGTCATGATTCCCCAATGGCATGGGAACATCAGAAACACAAAATAACAGACTAGCCCTCGGGTGATGGAAACTCAAGCTGACCGTGACCTAAATCTACCACACAACTAACAGTAGCCAGGAAGCATTCCTACGGCTGCCTAGATGCCATGCGCCAGCCGGAGAACTAACTACTCCTGGAAGAGGAAGGAACAGACCTGGCTTACCTCTAGTGAAATTCCCCAAAGATGATAGTAGCCCCCACATATATCAACGGTGAGTTCAGAGGGAAAGACATACACAGCATGAAGGTAGATTTAGCAAAGCGAGGTCCACCTACTAGATAGAGGAAGGATACAAAAGAGGACTTCACGGTCAGCTGAAAAATCCTTTCAAAAACCCATCCTGAAATTACTTTAAGACTCCTGTGTCAACTCATGACACAGGAGTGGCAATTTCAGTCCACAAGAGCTTCCAGTAACAGGAAATGACAAACTGTAAACTGGACAAAAAATACAAAACAAAAAGGACAAGAGTCCACTTAGCTGATCAGCAGACTGGTAGCAGGAACATGCAACTGAAAGACTCAGGTTACAATGATGACCGGCAAGGAAGTGACTGGAGAGCAAGGCTAAATAGGGAACTCCCAAAACTGATGGAAGCAGGTGAGCTGAGGCAGAAAAGAACACACAAGTCTCCAGTACCACCAGCCACCACTAGGGGAGCCCAAAAAGCGGATCACAACACCGGGATCCACCGTGCAGGAAAGATCCTGCTGCTAAGTGAATGGCGGCACAATATGGCGGTATGAACCAGCTCTGTTAACTTCACAGAGGGGCCGAGAAAGCAAAGCTCTGTGCCCTGTTAGACTCTCACAGAGGCACAGGCTAACTACCCAGATGATAGCAGTCAGTGGTCATGCATGCACACAACACTCCTCGCCGGAGGTGCCAGCCAGCATTCTAGGGGCTTATTTCAGCCAGGTCCCTGAATACACTCATACACAATCTCCTCGCCGGAGGTGCCAGCATTCTAGGGGCTTATTTCAGCCGGGTCCCTGAACACATTCAAGCACATGACCACAGTGGCGCAAAGCACGTAACTTTGGAAGATACTAGCGCATGGTCATGCGGCCATGCGAGCCTTAAATAGCTGCAGCACGTACAGGACCTTCCTAAAAAGGACCAATGAGAGACTGCTACAGAGCCTGCATACCTACAGGACCTTCCTAGAATGACCAATAGATTTGGCTGCAGTACCTGAGCATGTGACCCTTGATCTCCACTGAGAGATCTTACCCTGGGCATGCTCAGTGTGAGCAAAGCAGGATTTAGTCCCAGAAAAGCCTGCTTGCTGCAGATCAGTGCAGGGTACAATAGCAGAGCCTGGAGAGACAGCAGTAACCCTTTGCACAGAACCAGGCTCAGTGAGAAGCTGGGACCGACGTCTCCGCTGAGCAGGCTCCACTGCGGCTGATGGAGAATGGGAGACCGCAGCAGACACGGATCGAGATTCCCCCTGTGCAGCAGAGGAAACTCAACTTCTAACAGTCTGTACGGGGCATTTAGGGCTAGGGGGCGGTGATGGCACTTTTTTAATCAGTCCAAAAAGGACCACACATTGGGGAATTGGGCATGGCATTCCATTGGGCCTACTTCTTAACTCTGTCTCCTTCAATATAGAAATAGCAAAAAGGTTGAAAGCCAACCAGACTTAAAGCAAAAGGGGTTACCCAAAATACGTTTCAATAAATAGCAAAAAGGGAACCTAAAACATAGCATTTATTATATCTATTAAAATGACAAGACACAACATAGAAACAAAACATGTGTATTAACCAAACGTTAATCAGAAAATGAACTGTTTATCAATAAAGAGATCAAAACAACAATGCTCAGGACAGATTGGTTTCTTGTACTGCTAAGTCAGTTATAAGCCCAACCCAGGCTCAGCATAGAAACCGGCCACATAAATCAATGCTCCTGTTCATACCAGCATTCTCATGCTCAAATACGTGAAAAAAATCAGTTCCACTGATGATCACCCTTAGTATGCTTGCAAAAATGAATAGGGGTATATAATACAAAAGTGGAACAATCTCACCAAATGATGAAGACACCACACCATAGATGCACCCTCCTATTTA
The DNA here is from genome assembly GCF_051348905.1 of Ranitomeya variabilis. Taxonomy (NCBI): domain Eukaryota; kingdom Metazoa; phylum Chordata; class Amphibia; order Anura; family Dendrobatidae; genus Ranitomeya; species Ranitomeya variabilis. The sequence goes on along the minus strand of NC_135235.1, from coordinate 131,687,380 downwards.
ATCAGTAAGAAATCCAATGGACCAATCTGTCCTGAGCATTGTTGTTTTGATCTCTTTATTGATAAACAGTTCATTTTCTGATTAACGATTGGATAATACACGTTTTGTTTCTATGTTGTGTCTTGGCATTTTAATTGATATAATAAATGCTATGTTTTAGGTTCTCTTTTTGCTATTTATTGAACTGTCTCCTGCAATGTCTCTTGTTTAACAGCCACAAGATTACCAGTGTGAACGTGCTGTTTACTGTTATATGCTGGTGAAGTTTGGTCAAGGGGGCTGTGATGGCACTAGTTTATTTTTACAAAAGGTACCCCCATTGGTGAAACCACATCCTTGTTGGCAAACACTTCATAACATTTGTGAACCTTAAAAAAGAAAAGCTCCTTTTTGTGTTTCCTGGTTGCTAACATTGGACACAATACACTTCATATAAATTTGATAAAGCAATGCTGTTACTTTGCCTCAGTAGTTCATTATTGCTTTGTCCACTATATTAGTTTCTCTCCTTGCGAGCCTTAACTTTGTCTTTCTCAAATGTACAAATGGAGAATATACAAATAGTGTTTTGTAAACAAGATTGAAATACTGTATACCGAATGCATTCAGATAATCACATAGCTGCATTTCTTGTAAAACATTTAGAGATGTGACAGACAATGCTCAAAGTGACACAATGTTGATAAATGTTTGTTTATTCACTTCACAAACAGTTCTAAGCCTCTATATGTTTGCTGTTTGTCATTGAAAAACATTAAGGTTTACTGAAACTCTGCCGGTGGTGGTTTGATCTAAATCCTTGTGGCTTTTATTTTCTATGGGTTTATGGCCCCTCGTCTGATGACTACATGATATCTCAGTTTCATCCAACCTTAAAAAGTGGCCACTTGAAGGTGTGGGTGAAACTTGGGTTACTACATATTGTTATTCACTATATAAACCAGAGAAACATGACTAAGACAGATGCCAAAACTGGGGTACCTATACATGTACAATGTGCTGATACCTGCATAATTGGGGACGCCCATTCAGTGTAGGCAATCTCCCAGGGGTTGTCTGTCTTGGTGTTGCTTCTCTGATATTCCAGATGGATGGTGTTTCAAAGCCTCTTGGTGATGATCTATCTATACTGTATGTAGTTAATCTTCATATATATATATATATATATATATATATATATATATATATATATATATACGTAATCACTATATTTATTTAATCCTTATATGTACTTATTAACTTTTGTATGTTAACACATACAAAGTGTACGCACTTACACTATTCAATCATACTATTACTTGAATTTTGTAGTTTGCAATAAAATTGCCTTGTATTGCAAGTATTAGCCTTTTTAAAAGCCGTATCTGAACATTAGTGTTAAAAACATGTCAAATAAAATTGCCAAATTCTCCTGTAAATAATTGTGCAAAGAGGGAACCATCATACCATTAAAAAATACGAGTGAATATTCCTGGGCCCATCCAGTATGTGGGTTCCAAGGCCTAATGGGGTGCATATGACTATGCAGCAGGGCTCGCCTTCTTGCCAATGTATAAAACAAAGGAGTATGGAGCACAAAATGCATATTGTGAAGTGGATTTTCCTGGGCCCATCCAGTATGTGGGTTCCAAGGCGTAATGGGGTGCATATGACTGACTATGCAGCATGGCTCGCCTTCCTGCCATTGTATAAAACAAAGGAGTATGGAGCACACAATGCATATTGTGAAGTGGATTTTCATGGACACATCCAGTACGTGGGTTCCAAGGCCTAATGGGACTCATATGACTATGCAGCAGGGTTTGCCTTCCTGCCAATGTATAAAACAAAGGAGTATTGAGCACAAAATGCATATTGTAAAGTGGATTTTCCTGGGCCCATCCAGTATGTGGGTTCCAAAGCCTAATGGGGTGCATATGACTATGCAGCAGGGCTCACCTTCCTGCTAATGTATAAAACAAAGGAGTATGGAGCACAAAATGCATATTGTGAAGTGGATTTTCCTGGGCCCATCCAGTATGTGGGTTCCAAGGCTTGTTGGGGTGCATATGAATTGGTTGCAGGGCAGGCCTTGAATTCAATGCAAAACTTTGTCAGGAGTCCCCCCTGGACATGTTATGACAGGGGTATTGTGGTGCATCGTAATTCTTGGCAGCCCATCCACTCCCAGCATAGGCTACAACAGCTTAGGAGACCCACTGTTTCATAATGGCCCTTTAAGAAGATTAATGCCGCCTGATGCACCAGTAAAAGTAGGCTCTGTGACTGTAAGAGTCCCTCCTTCCTAAATGAAACAAGATGGGTATGCTTGTGTGTCACACACTACATGGCCAGCTAGGGGTGTTAAATGTTACAATGACATTTTCCAGTGAATGCATTTATAGTGGTTGAATGCAATGTTAAAGTTGAAAAACGCTTCAAAAACACTGCGTCTGAACTAAGCCTAAGTGGGAGAGGAAATTTTCGGTTTGGGGTTTAATATTTGGCCTTCCAGGCAAGTCATTAACCTGCAAAGTATGTACCTTGACATATTTCCAAGCAAAACCCGTTTTGGTTTCGTTTTCATGTGTTTTTTGTGGCACCGGGAAAAATGTAATGAATCTCGGAAAAAGTTATTAACCCCTTCCTGACATCAGACGTACTATCCCGTCGAGGTGGGGTGGGCCCGTATGACCGCCGACGGGATAGTACGTCATCATCGATCAGCGGCGCTCACGGGGGGAGCGCGGCCGATCGCGGCCGGGTGTCAGCTGCATATCGCAGCTGACATCCGGCACTATGTGCCAGGAGCGGTCACGGACCGCCCCCGGCACATTAACCCCCGGCACACCGCGATCAAACATGATCGCAGTGTACCGGCGGTATAGGGAAGCATCGCGCAGGGAGGGGGCTCCCTGCGGGCTTCCCTGAGACCCCCGGAGCAACGCGATGTGATCGCGTTGCTCTGAGGGTCTCCTACCTCCCTCCTTGCCGCAGGTCCCGGATCCAAGATGGCCGCGGCATCCGGGTCCTGCAGGGAGGGAGGTGGCTTACCGAGTGTCTGCTCAGAGCAGACACTTGGAAAGCCTGCAGCCCTGCACAGCAGATCGTCGATCTGGCAGAGTGCTGTGCACACTGCCAGATCAATGATCTGTGATGTCCCCCCCTGGGACAAAGTAAAAAAGTAAAAAAAAAATTTTTCCACATGTGTAAAAAAAAAAAAAAAAAAAATTCCTAAATAAATAATAATAAAAAAAATATATTATTCCCATAAATACATTTCTTTATCTAAATAAAAAAAACAAAACAATAAAAGTACACATATTTAGTATCGCCGCGTCCGTAACGACCCAACCTATAAAACTGCCCCACTAGTTAACCCCTTCAGTAAACACCGTAAGGAAAAAAAAAAAAAAACGAGGCAAAAAACAACGCTTTATTACCATACCGCCGAACAAAAAGTGGAATAACACGCGATCAAAAAGACTGATATAAATAACCATGGTACCGCTGAAAACGTCATCTTGTCCCGCAAAAAACAAGCCACCATACAGCATCATCAGCAAAAAAATAAAAAAGTTATAGTCCTGAGAATAAAGCGATACCAAAATAATTATTTTTTCTATATTTTAGTTTTTATCGTATAAAAGCGCCAAAACATAAAAAAATGATATAAATGAGATATCGCTGTAATCGTACTGACCCGACGAATAAAACTGCTTTATCAATTTTACCAAACGCGGAACGGTATAAACGCCTCTCCCAAAAGAAATTCATGAATAGCAGGTTGTTGGTCATTCTGCCTCACAAAAATCGGAATAAAAAGCGATCAAAAATGGTCACGTGTCCTAAAATGTTACCAATAAAAACGTCAACTCGTCCCGCAAAAAACTAGACCTCACGTGACTCTGTGGAGCAAAATGTGGAAAAATTATAGGTCTCAAAATGTGGAGACGCAAAAACTTTTTTGCTATAAAAAGCGTCGCTGGTTTCACACTTGCGTTTTTGTCTGCAGCGTTTTTTGCACAAAAAAACGCATGCGTTTTTTCCCTATATTTGACATTGAAAACGCATGCATTTTTTTGTACGCGTTTGGTCGCGTTTTCAAACGCATGCGGTTTTTTTCTCCATGCGTTCATTTTCAGAAATACAACCTGCAGTATTTTCTTGCGTTTTTAAGCACATGCGTTTGTTTGCGTTAAAAACGCATGCATTTTTATCGAAAAAAAACAGAAAACACACTGAAAAGCCACCCACCACCATCAAGGTGATAAAGGGATCCAAACCCTAACCCTACCCCTAAACTCATCCCTAACCGTTTAATGAACATTTTCTGACAGTCATAGTGCCACGTATTTCAGTGCCACGTATTTAAGTGCCACGTATCACATATTTCAGTGCCACGTATTTAAGTGCCACGTATTTCAGTGCCACGTATTTCAGTGCCACGTATTTCAGTCACGTTTAGGGTTAGGGTTAGGGGTAGGGTTAGGGCTAGGGTTGGAGGTAAAGTTAGGGTTAGGGTTTGGATTACATTTACGTTTGGATTAGGGTTGGGATTAGAATTATGGGTGTGTCAGGGCTAGGGGTGTGGTTAGGGTTACCGTTGGGATTAGGGTTAGGGGTGTGTTTGGGTTAGGGTTTCAGGTAGAATTGGGGAGTTTCCACTGTCCAGGCACATCAGGGGCTCTCCAAGCGCGACATGGCGTCCAATCTCAATTCCAGCCAATTCTGCGTTGAAAAAGTAAAACAGTGCTCCTTCCCTTCCGAGCTCTCCCGTGCGCCCAAAAAGGGGTTTACCCCAACATATGTGTTATCAGTGTACTCGGGACAAATTGAACAACAACTTCTGGGGTCCAAGTTCTCTTGTTATCCTTAGGAAAATAAAAATTTGGGGGGCTAAAAATCATTTTTGTGGGAAAAAAAAGATGTTTTATTTTCACGGCTCTGCGTTATAAACTGTAGTGAAACACTTGGGGGTTCAAAGTTCTCACAACACATCTAGATAAGTTCCTTGGGAGGTCTAGTTTCCAATATGGGGTCACTTGTGGGGGGTTTGTACTGTTTGGGTACATCAGGGGCTCTGCAAATGCAACGTGATGCCTGCAGACCAATCCATTTAAGGCTGCATTCCAAATGGCGCTCCTTCCCTTCCGAGCTCTGTCATGCACCCAAACAGTGGTTCCCCCCCACATATGGGGTATCAGCGTACTCAGGACAAATTGGACAACAACTTTTGGGGTCTAATTTATCCTGTTACCCTTGTAAAAATACAAAACTGGGGGCTAAAAAATCATTTTTGTGAAAAAAAAAAAAGAATTTTTATTTTCACGGCTTTGCGCTATAAACTTTAGTGAAACACTTGGGGGTTCAAAGTTCTCAAAACACATCTAGATAAGTTCCTTGGGAGGTCTAGTTTCCAATATGGGGTCACTTGTGGGGGGGTTTGTACTGTTTGGGTACATCAGGGGCTCTGCAAATGCAACGTGACGCCTGCAGACCAATCCATTTAAGGCTGCATTCCAAATGGCGCTCCTTCCCTTCCGAGCTCTGTCATGCGCCCAAACAGTGGTTCCCCCCCACATATGGGGTATCAGCGTACTCAGGACAAATTGGAAAACAAATTTTGGGGTCCAATTTATTCTGTTACCCTTGTAAAAATACAAAGCTGGGTGCTAAAAAATCATTTTTGAGAAAAAAAATAAAAATTATTTTCACGGCTCTGCGTTATAATCTGTAGTGAAACACTTGGGGGTTCAAAGCTCTCAAAACACATCTAGATAAGATCCTTAGGGGGTCTACTTTCCAAAATGGTGTCACTTGTAGGGAGTTTCAATGTTTAGGCACATCAGGGGCTCTCCAAACGCAACATGGCGTCCCATCTCAATTCCAGTCAATTTTGCATTGAAAAGTCAAATGGCGCTCCTTCCCTTCCAAGCTCTGCCATGCGCCCAAACAATGGTTTACACCCACATATGGGGTATCATCGTACTCAGGACAAATTGCACAACATTTTTTGGGGTCCAATTTCTTCTCTTACCCTTGGGAAAATAAAAAATTGGGGGCAAAAAGATCATTTTTGTGAAAAAATATGATTTTTTATTTTTACGGCTCTGCATTATAAACTTCTGTGAAGCACTTGGTGGGTCAAAGTGCTCACCACACATCAAGATAAGTTCCTTAGGGGGTCTACTTTCCAAAATGGTGTCACTTGTAGGGGGTTTCAGTGTTTAGGCACATCAGGGGCTCTCCAAACGCAACATGGCGTCCCATCTCAATTCCAGTCAATTTTGCATTGAAAAGTCAAATGGCGCTCCTTCCCTTCCAAGCTCTGCCATGCGCCCAAACAATGGTTTACACCCACATATGGGGTATCATCGTACTCAGGACAAATTGCACAACATTTTTTGGGGTCCAATTTCTTCTCTTACCCTTGGGAAAATAAAAAATTGGGGGCGAAAAGATCATTTTTGTGAAAAAATATGATTTTTTATTTTTACGGCTCTGCATTATAAACTTCTGTGAAGCACTTGGTGGGTCAAAGTGCTCACCACACATCAAGATAAGTTCCTTAGGGGGTCTACTTTCCAAAATGGTGTCACTTGTAGGGGGTTTCAGTGTTTAGGCACATCAGGGGCTCTCCAAACGCAACATGGCGTCCCATCTCAATTCCAGTCAATTTTGCATTGAAAAGTCAAATGGCGCTCCTTTCCTTCCGAGCTCTGCCATACGCCCAAACAGTGGTTTACCCCCACATATGGGGTATCAGCGTACTCAGGACAAATTGTACAACAACTTTGGTGGTCCATTTTCTCCTGTTACCCTTGGTAAAATAAAACAAATTGGAGCTGAAATAAATTTTGTGTGAAAAAAAGTTAAATGTTCATTTTTATTTAAACATTCCAAAAATTCCTGTGAAACACCTGAAGGGTTAATAAACTTCTTGAATGTGGTTTTGAGCACCTTGAGGGGTGCAGTTTTTAGAATGGTGTCACACTTGAGTATTTTCTATCATATAGACCCCTCAAAATGACTTCAAATGAGATGTGGTCCCTAAAAAAAAATGGTGTTGTAAAAATGAGAAATTGCTCGTCAACTTTTAACCCTTATAACTCCGTCACAAAAAAAAATTTTGGTTCCAAAATTGTACTGATGTAAAGTAGACATGTGGGAAATGTTACTTATTAAGTATTTTGCGTGACATATGTCTGTGATTTAAGGGCATAAAAATTCAAAGTTGGAAAATTGCAAAATTTTCAAAATTTTCGCCAAATTTCCATTTTTTTCACAAATAAACGCAAGTTATATCGAAGAAATTTTACCACTAACATGAAGTACAATATGTCACGAGAAAACAATGTCAGAATCGCCAAGATCCGTCAAAGCGTTCCAGAGTTATAGCCTCATAAAGGGACAGTGGTCAGAATTGTAAAAATTGGCCCGGTCATTAACGTGCAAACCACCCTTGGGGGTGAAGGGGTTAAAGCTGTGAACTAGGAGTCTGGAATGCTTTCAGGGGCGATCCCCATGAGGTTTCTGTGTCATTTGAGCAGTGTGTCCATCATTTTCAGACGTTTTTAGACCATAAAAGGACCCCCTGGGGTGATCGCGGTAAAAACACTCGGGTCTCCCATAGACTTACATTGGGCTCGTTGTTCTGGCCGAGTACCCAAGTATTCCAATTTGCTCGACCCGAGCAATGAGCACCCGAGCATTTTAGTGCACGCCCATCACTGATAGCCACCGCTGTTATTAATCATGTACGTTCCCATTCCTGTCATCACCATGCCCCTTTTCCTGATCACTTCATCCAATGATTTGTCTGCCATTTTATTAAACAAAAAAATGCGCCTTCCCAGCAATAACTGTGTAGGAAACCACTGTACAGTTTTGCAAGGTGTTTATGATGCCCGTAAATATTTTTTTTTTAAATTAACCCCCCATGGGGAAATGTTTGACAGCCCATGCACTTAGTGTATGGGCATTACAAGTCAAGGAGACCCGCTCATTGACATTGGGCCTTCTTTTTAATGAGGCCTTCCTCCACCTCTCATCATTTTCCACCACTAGATGAACAGGGTTCATGTGTTCCGTGCTGCTACAGACAGTCAATTTTTTGGCAAGGGTGTCTAGGATGGCCATACTATGTTTTTAATAAATGTATCCCCCTTGGGGAAATGTTTGTCAGCCTATACACTTAATGTATGGGAATTACAAGTGTAAAAGACACAATCCTTTACACTGGGCCTAGGTTTTAATGAGGCCTTCATCAATGTCTCCTCATTCTCCACCACTAGATCACCAGAGTTCACGTGTTCTGTGCTGCTACAGATAGTCAATTTTTTGGAAAGGGTGTCTATGATCAACATGAAATATTTAAAAAAAATTTACCCCCCATGAGCAAATGCTTGTCAGGTCAGGCAGGTCTCAGAGACCCACACCCCTACATTGGGCCTACTTCTTAACTCTGTCTCCTGCAATATCTCTTATTTACCTGCCACTAGATGACCAGGGTGAACGTGCTCTGTACGGTGAATTTTGGGCAAAGGGGCTGTGATGGCACTATTTTATTTAGTAAAAAAGTACCCTACATTGGGGAATTGGGCATTACATTACATTGGGCCTAATTGTTAACTCTGTCTCCTGCAATGTCTGCTTTAACTGCCAGTAGATCACCAGGGTTAACGTGCTCTGTACTCTCATAGGCCACTGAATTTTGGGCAAGGGGGTTGTGATGGCACTAGTTTATTTATTAAAAAAGGATCCAAAATTTGGGAATTGTTTGTCAGCTCCCCACTTCTTAACACTGTCTCCTGCAATGTGTCCTTTAACTGCCACTAGATAACCAGGGTGAACGTGCTCCGTACGGTGAATTTTGGGCAAGGGGGCTGTGATGGCACTATTTTATTTAGTAAAAAAAAGGACCCCACATTGGGGAATTGGGCATTACATTACATTGGGCCTACTTCTTAACTCTGTCTCCTGCAATATGTCCTTTAACTGCCACTAGATGACCAGGGTGAACGTGCTCTGTATGGTGAATTTTGGACAAAGGGGCTGTGAGGGCACTATTTTATTTAATAAAAAAGGACCCCACATTGGGGAATAGGGCATTACATTACATTGGGCCTACTTGTTAACTCTTTCTTCTGCAATGTCTCCTTTAACTGCCACCAGATCACCAGGGTTAATGTGCTCTATACTGTTATAGGCCACTGAATTTTGGGCAAGGGGGTTGTGATGGCACTAATTTATTTAGTAAAAAAGGTCCCAACATTGGGGAATTGTTTGTCAGCTCATGCCCTCCATTACAAGTTTCAAAGACTTGTTAAAAAATATATACACTGGCGCTATAACCACAATTGTACGCTGCACAAGTGCTGCCAATATCACAACCGGATTTTGTGCCCAATCCGATAATAGGAGAAACCAGTATAAAACAAACAAAGATATGGCGCTACGAGAGGCTGCAAACTGACCGTATTAGCGGTACGGTTAAAAGTATGTATAAAAATATATGCACACAACTCCCTTACAGGCGTGTTACACCTAGTGCTGGCTGCGTCAGCCCAGCCTCAGTAAACTAGCACAGTGATAAACAATAGCTGATGCTAATGACAAAAGATCGCCTGCTGTGTGTATAACCTTACCGGCTAGACTACTTGCTTAGAGACTTAGGTGTCCGGTACTCATGCATAGATGTGCGCTCCGGTTCAGAGCAGTTCCCATCCACACGGGAGGTAGGTGTATAGATGTCAGCGTTAGCCCAGGTCAGTGGCTATGGGTGCTGGCGGTGAAGATCGCAAGTGCTACGTGTAGTGCCAGAGACGTCCCGGCCGGTGGCGTCCCTGGATACACGTGGAAAAAAGGCCGGCACTGCAGAACAGTGAGTGACGTCACTGGCCTATGGGGGCCTGTATGGGCCAATTCTAACCTACGCGTTTCAAAGTGACACGCACTTCTTCATCAGGGTTACCGATCGCTGTCTTCACCCGCATATATAGGCACCTTGCACCCCGCTGTATGTTTCCACTCACGTGAGACTAAATGCCTCTGACTGTTACCTGTCATCCATATAGACATAGCGATCATGGGTTACCCCTCAGCATATGGACACCCAATTTTTCGCTATGTGTCAGGTATTCCCAGGCAATTATTCGCTGCAATATTGGATTAGCCTATTCCTGTGTACATATTATGTATCACCAGTTGCAGTTCTATATAGAGAATATTACTAAAAGGGGGCTTATCCTACCAAGTTTAAAACATAACTTTTATTAAGACCGTAAACATATAAAAACATAAAAATATACGAAAAAAATCCATAAAAAATTGTATTGTAGTTAAAAACCGATAAAAATATAAATATGTGCTTATACCATTATAGTGCCTTACACTTTAGGTTAATAATATACAGGGAAAAAAAATTTCTGTCACCAGAGGGAAGGCTATAAAACTGTACGCATACTGCAGGCTACCCCTGTCACTAAAGTGCGGCAATACGGCAATAAAATCAGGTGGACTAAAAATGTGTGGTAATTATCCCTACATATCCAATATACTTGGGGATTACATAACGTCTAAAGGGCCATAAAACTCCCACTGTGGGTCGATTCCTGTTCCCAAAGTGTGGCAATAGGCTCGGATGGGCTATAAAACTAATAATTATCCCAGAATATCCAATACACTTTAGGATTAAAAGGCAAATATTTCCAATTCAGAATTTAAGCCCTTCGGTCTTAGACTGTCCAGTGTGTAAATCCACTGGGATTCTATTCTGGACATGGTTTTGATAAAATCGCCCCCTCTTTTATTTGGGCGTACAACCTGGATGCCATAAAATATAATGCCTTTCAAGGATTGCCCATGTTTCTCCTTAAAATGTCGTAATAGGGGATGCCCTAGGAAACCTTTCTTAATATTTTTAAAATGTTCCTGTATACGTATCTTTAATTGCCTTTTAGTACGCCCCACATACATCTTGTTGCAAGGGCATTGAATTACATAAATCACCCCAGTAGTATGGCAGGACATGTTGTCTTTAATGGAGAATTCTTTCATACCATCCATATCTTTAAATGTTAATTTTTTAACCTTCCTAAAGGTAGTCTGTGTGCATCCATAACACCCACCACATGGTGCAAAACCCCCCTGGGGGGTATTCCCGGTGGGGTTCCCACTCGTCCCCCCTGTAAGTGTCATTTTTGTTGTAGGGGCTATTAGGTGCCCCAAAGATTGGGCTTTTTTATACACGAATCTGGGATTCTTTGGAAGTAATTCCCCTATCACCTTGTCATTTTGCAGGACTGGCCAGTGTTTGTGTATAATATTAACGAATTTTTGATGCCCTGTATGGAATTGTGTAATAAAGGGTAAATTCCGAATTTGTTCGGCTACGGGATCTTCTCTTGGATTTGAAAATTTAATCTTATTTTGTAATAGAGAGTCTCTTGATACTCTCATTATCTCGTTTCGGGCTTTCATCAATAGTGGTTCAGGATATCCTTTTTCCAGGAATTGCTCCGTCAGGTACTCAGCTTCCTCATTAAAATCAGCCAGATTGGAACAGTTGCGGCGTATTCTAGTGTACTGGCTTTTCGGGATATTTGTTAACCAGACTGGTAGATGGCAACTGGTTATGTTAATAAAACTATTTGAGTCAACCTCTTTATGGTAGCATTTAGTATATAGTTGATCCTGCTCTACAAAAATATTCAAATCTAAAAAATTTACATTACTAATGCTGGTATTGGCGGTGAATTCCAGGCCATAGCAATTATTATTCAACCCTGAGATAAACGTATTCAAATTTTCATGTGATCCCTCCCACACAAAGAAGATGTCGTCTATAAAGCGCCGCCAGACAACTAGGCCTGGATGCAATAGCCCATCTCTATAGATGTTTAGGTTTTCCCATCTCCCAACATATGTATTTGCGTAACTGGGCGCAAACCGCGTGCCCATCGCAGTGCCCCACGTTTGGATGTAATATTGTTCCTCATATAGGAAGTAGTTATGGTACAGAATGAATTGAATACATTCTAGAATGAACTGGATCTGCGTATCCATATATGTCCCCAGGCTTTGGAGAAAATACTCCGCTGCTTGACACCCCTTTTCATGATTGATGACCGTGTGCAACGACTTGATGTCCAATGTGCCCATTATATAGTTATGTTTCCACTTAATTTCTCCCAGACTGTTGTGAATTTGGATTCTGGGCTCCCCCGGTGGCCGCTTGTGGAATTGGACTTGTCATCCTCTTTCCTGTTTCACCTGTTTCCATCAGTAGTGGGTGTCGCTATTTAAGCTCATTTCTCTGGTGGTTTCTTGCCGGTCAACAATGTTATCTGATGCCTCTCAGTGCTTGTTCCTGCTTCTGACAACTACTAGATAAGTTGGACTTTTGTCCATGTTTCGTTTTGCCTATTTGTTCCAGTTCACAGCTGAAGTTTTGTTACTGTGTCTGGAAAGCTCTCGTTGATCAGGGATTGCTACTCTGGTGTTATGAGTTAATGCCAGAGTTTAAGGTAATCTCTGGATGGTGTTTTGTTAGTGTTTTTCTGCTGACCATGAAAGTATACTATCTGTCTTCTGCTATCTAGTAAGCGGACCTCAAATTTGCTAAGACTATTTTCCTGCTGCGTTTGTTGTTTCATCTGAACTCACCGTCATTATATGTGGGGGGCTACTGTCTTCTTTGGAATATTTCTCTAGAGGTGAGCCAGATCTTATATTTCCCTCTGCTAGCTATTTAGGTCTTAGGCCAGAGCTGGGCATCTAGCAATAAATAGGAAATGCTACCTGGCTATTTCTAGTTGCGCGGCAGGCTTAGTTCTTGGTCAGTATAGTTCCATCTTCCGAGAGCTTGTCCCTCTATAGGCTTGCTATGATCTCTGCCTGCAGAGATCATGACAGTTTGCTCGTATAGAGGGTGCTAAGTGGTTCTCTAAAATTGATCTTCGTGGGGCGTATAATTTGGTGCGGATCAGGCAGGGGGATGAGTGGAAGACCGCATTTAATACGCCCGAGGGCCACTTTGAGTATTTGGTCATGCCTTTTGGTCTTTCTAATGCCCCTTCAGTTTTCCAGTCTTTTATGCATGATATTTTCCGCGATTTTCTGGATAAATTTATGATAATATATCTGGATGATATTCTGATTTTTTCTGATGACTGGGACTCTCATGTCCAGCAGGTCAGGAGAGTTTTTCAGGTTCTGCGGTCTAATTCTTTATGTGTGAAGGGGTCTAAGTGCGTTTTTGGGGTCCAGAAAATTTCCTTTTTGGGGTATATTTTTTCTCCCTCTTCCATTGAGATGGATCCCGTCAAGGTGCAAGCTATTTGTGACTGGACTCAGCCCTCCTCTCTTAAGGGTCTTCAGAGATTTTTGGGCTTTGCCAACTTTTACCGCCGATTTATTGCTGGTTTTTCGGATGTCGTTAAACCACTGACTGATTTGACCAGACATGGCGCTGATGTTGCTAATTGGTCCCCTCATGCTGTAGAGGCCTTTCAGGAGCTTAAGCACCGTTTTGCCTCTGCCCCTGTGTTACGTCAGCCTGATGTGAATCTGCCTTTTCAGGTTGAGGTTGACGCTTCGGAGATCGGAGCTGGGGCAGTGTTGTCGCAGAAAGGTTCCGACTGCTCCGTCATTAGGCCTTGTGCCTTCTTTTCTCGCAAATTTTCGCCCGCAGAGCGGAATTATGATGTTGGGAATAGGGAGCTTTTGGCCATGAAGTGGGCGTTTGAGGAGTGGCGCCATTGGCTAGAGGGGGCTAAGCATCAGGTGGTGGTATTGACTGACCACAAAAATTTGATTTATCTTGAGACTGCCAGGCGCCTGAATCCTAGACAGGCGCGCTGGTCTTTATTTTTTTCTCGCTTTAATTTTGTGGTGTCATACCTACCGGGTTCTAAGAATGTTAAGGCAGATGCCCTTTCTAGGAGTTTTGACCCGGACTCTCCTGGTAATACTGAACCCACAGGTATCCTTAGGGAGGGAGTAATTTTGTCGGCCGTTTCTCCTGATCTGCGGCGGTCCTTGCAAGAGTTTCAGGCGGATAGACCGGATCGTTGTCCGCCTGATAGACTGTTTGTTCCGGATGATTGGACCAGTAGAGTCATCTCTGAGGTACATTCTTCTGCATTGGCAGGTCATCCCGGAATTTTTGGTACCAGGGATTTGGTGGCAAGATCCTTCTGGTGGCCTTCCCTGTCGCGAGATGTGCGAGTCTTTGTGCAGTCATGTGACATTTGTGCTCGGGCCAAGTCTTGTAGTTCTCGGGCTAGCGGACTGCTGTTGCCCTTGCCTGTTCCTAAGAGGCCTTGGACACACATCTCGATGGATTTTATTTCGGATCTGCCTGTTTCCCAGAAGATGTCTGTCATCTGGGTGGTCTGTGACCGTTTCTCTAAAATGGTCCATTTGGTTCCTCTGCCCAAGTTGCCTTCTTCTTCTGAGTTGGTTCCTCTGTTTTTTCAGAATGTTGTCCGATTGCACGGTATTCCTGAGAATATTGTTTCTGACAGAGGTACCCAATTTGTGTCTAGATTTTGGCGGGCATTCTGTGCTAGGATGGGCATAGATTTGTCTTTTTCATCTGCTTTTCACCCTCAGACTAATGGCCAGACCGAGCGGACTAATCAGACCCTGGAGACATATCTGAGGTGTTTTGTCTCTGCTGACCAGGATGATTGGGTTGCTTTTTTGCCATTGGCAGAGTTCGCCCTCAATAATCGGGCCAGCTCTTCCACCTTGGTGTCCCCGTTTTTCTGTAATTCGGGGTTTCACCCTCGATTTTCCTCCGGTCAGGTGGAATCCTCGGATTGTCCTGGAGTGGATGCGGTGGTGGAGAGATTGCATCACATCTGGGGGCAGGTTATGGACAATTTGAAGTTGTCCCAGGAGAAGACTCAGCGTTTTGCCAACCGTCATCGTCGTGTTGGTTCTCGGCTTTGTGTTGGAGATTTGGTCTGGTTGTCTTCTCGTTTTGTCCCTATGAGGGTCTCTTCTCCTAAGTTTAAACCTCGGTTCATCGGCCCTTATAGAATATTGGAGATTCTTAATCCTGTTTCTTTCCGTTTGGACCTCCCTGCGTCCTTTTCCATTCATAACGTTTTTCATCGGTCGTTATTGCGCAGGTATGAGGTACCTGTTGTACCTTCAGTTGAGCCTCCTGCTCCGGTGTTGGTTGAGGGTGAGTTGGAGTACGTTGTGGAGAAAATTTTGGACTCTCGTGTTTCCAGACGGAGACTCCAGTATCTGGTCAAGTGGAAGGGTTACGGCCAGGAGGATAATTCTTGGGTCAATGCATCTGATGTTCATGCTTCTGATCTTGTTCGTGCCTTCCATAGGGCTCATCCTGGTCGCCCTGGTGGATCTGGTGAGGGTTCGGTGCCCCCTCCTTGAGGGGGGGGTACTGTTGTGAATTTGGATTCTGGGCTCCCCCGGTGGCCGCTTGTGGAATTGGACTTGTCATCCTCTTTCCTGTTTCACCTGTTTCCATCAGTAGTGGGTGTCGCTATTTAAGCTCATTTCTCTGGTGGTTTCTTGCCGGTCAACAATGTTATCTGATGCCTCTCAGTGCTTGTTCCTGCTTCTGACAACTACTAGATAAGTTGGACTTTTGTCCATGTTTCGTTTTGCCTATTTGTTCCAGTTCACAGCTGAAGTTTTGTTACTGTGTCTGGAAAGCTCTCGTTGATCAGGGATTGCTACTCTGGTGTTATGAGTTAATGCCAGAGTTTAAGGTAATCTCTGGATGGTGTTTTGTTAGTGTTTTTCTGCTGACCATGAAAGTATACTATCTGTCTTCTGCTATCTAGTAAGCGGACCTCAAATTTGCTAAGACTATTTTCCTGCTGCGTTTGTTGTTTCATCTGAACTCACCGTCATTATATGTGGGGGGCTACTGTCTTCTTTGGAATATTTCTCTAGAGGTGAGCCAGATCTTATATTTCCCTCTGCTAGCTATTTAGGTCTTAGGCCAGAGCTGGGCATCTAGCAATAAATAGGAAATGCTACCTGGCTATTTCTAGTTGCGCGGCAGGCTTAGTTCTTGGTCAGTATAGTTCCATCTTCCGAGAGCTTGTCCCTCTATAGGCTTGCTATGATCTCTGCCTGCAGAGATCATGACACCAGACATTCCAAGGTGTGCCCCGTATCTTTCAGGTATGCTGGTATTAATTTCATGCATTTCTGCAGGTGCACATCAACATATCTGGATAAGTTGGCTGTTAGGCTGTTGATTCCAGATATGATCGGTCGACCTGGGGGATTGGTTAGATCCTTGTGGAGTTTCGGTATATGATAAAAAATTGCTCTACTTGGGTTTTTATTTACAATATATGCGTACTCTTTTTTATCCAGAATTCCTTTAAATTTACCCTTTTGGGCCCCCATAGGCCAGTGACGTCACTCACTGTTATGCAGTGCCGGCCTTTTTTCCACGTGTATCCAGGGATGCCACCGGCCGGGACGTCTCTGGCACTACACGTAGCACTTGCGATCTTCACCGCCAGCACCCGTAGCCACTGACCTGGGCTAACGCTGACATCTATACACCTACCTCCCGTGTGGACGGGAACTGCTCTGAACCGGGGCGCACATCTATGCGTGAGTACCGGACACCTGAGTCTCTAAGCAAGTAGTCTAGCCGGTAAGGTTATACACACAGCAGGCGATCTTTTGTCATTAGCATCAGCTATTGTTTATCACTGTGCTAGTTTACTGAGGCTGGGCTGACGCAGCCAGCACTAGGTGTCACACGCCTGTAAGGGAGTTGTGTGCATATATTTTTATACATACTTTTAACCGTACCGCTAATACGGTCAGTTTGCAGCCACTCGTAGCGCCATATCTTTGTTTGTTTTATACAAGTTTCAAAGACTCACACTCCTACATTGGGCCTACTTCTTAACTCTGTTTCCTGCAATGTCTCTTCCTTATCTCCGACGACATGACCTGGGTGAATGGGTTCTGTACTTTTATAGGCCCCAGAATTTTGAGCAAGGGGGCTGTGATTGCAATAGAATATTTTTTAAAAAGGTACCCCCCATTGGTGAAACCACATCCTTGTTGGCAACCACATCCTTGTTGGCAAAGACCTCTATATGTTTGCTGTTTGTCACTGCATTGTAAAACATTAAGGTTTACTGAAACTCTGCCGGTGGTGGTTTGATCTAAATCATTGTAGCTTTTATTTTCTAGCGGTTTATGGCCCCTCGTCTGATGACTCCATGATATCTCAGTTTAATACAACCTTGAAAGCTGGCCACTTAATGGGCTGGGTGAAACTAGAGTTACTACATAGTGTAAATCACTATATAAGACCAGAGAAACATGACTAAGACTGATGCCAAAACTGGGGTACATGTGCATGTACAGTGTGCTGAAACCTGCATAATTGGGGACGCCCATGCAGTGTAGGTAATCTCCCAGGGGTTCTCTGTCTTGGTGTTGCTTCTCTGATATTCCAGACGGATGATATTTAAAAGCCTCTTGTAGATGATGTAAGTATACTGTATGTAGTTAATCTTTATATATACGTAGTCACTAGTGTTGAGCATTCCGATACCGCAAGTATTGGGTATCGGCCGATACTTGCGGGTATCGGAATTCCGATACCAAGATCCGATACTTTTGTGGTATCGGGTATCGGTATCGAAACAACATTAATGTAATAATGTGTAAAAGAAAGAATTAAAATAAAAAATATTGCTATACTCACCTCTCCGACGCAGCCTGGACCTCAGCGAGGGAACCGGCAGCGTTGTTTGCTTAAAATTCGCGCGTTTATTTCCTTACTTGAAGTCCCGGCTTGTGATTGGTCGCGTGCCGCCCATGTGGCCGCGACGCGACCAATCACAGCAAGCCGTGACGTAATTTTAGGTCCTTCAGTATTTTAAAATTACGTTCCGGCTTTGTGATTGGTCGCGTCGCGGTCACATGGGCGACGCGACCAATCACAAGCCGTGACATCACGGGAGGCTGGACACGCGCGCATTTTAAAATGCGCGCTTGTCCTGCCTCCCGTGACGTCCCGGCTTCTGATTGGTCGCGTCGCCCATGTGGCCGCGACGCGACCAATCACAGCAAGCCGTGACGTAATTTTAGGTCCTTCAGGATTTTAAAATTACGTTCTGGCTTGTGATTGGTCGCGACGCGATGCGACCAATCACAAGCCGTGACGTCACGGGAGGCAGGACAAGCGCGCATTTTAAAATGCGCGCATGTCCAGCCTCCCGTGACGTCACGGCTTGTGATTGGTCGCGTCGCCCATGTGACCGCGACGCGACCAATCACAAGCCAGAACGTAATTTTAAAATCCTGAAGGACCTAAAATTACGTCACGGCTTGCTGTGATTGGTCGCGTCGCGGCCACATGGGCGGCACGCGACCAATCACAAGCCGGGACTTCAAGTAAGGAAATAAACGCGCGAATTTTAAGCAAACAACGCTGCCGGTTTCCTCGCTGAGGTCCAGGCTGCGTCGGAGAGGTGAGTATAGCAATATTTTTTATTTTAATTCTTTATTTTACACATTAATATGGTTCCCAGGGCCTGAAGGAGAGTTTCCTCTCCTTCAGACCCTGGGAACCATCAGGAATACCGTCCGATACATGAGTCCCATTGACTTGTATTGGTATCGGGTATCGGTATCGGATTAGATCCGATACTTTGCCGGTATCGGCCGATACTTTCCGATACCGATACTTTCAAGTATCGGACGGTATCGCTCAACACTAGTAGTCACTATATGTGTTTAATCCTTATATGTACTTATTAATCTTTGTAAGTTAACATATACAAAAGTGTACGCACTCACACTATTCAATCATACTATTCCTTGAATTTTGTAGTTTGCAATAAAATTGCATTGCATTGCAAGTATTAGCCTTATTTAAAGCCGTATCTGAACCTTAGTGTTAAAAACATGGCAAATAAAATTGCCAAATTCTCCTGTAAATAATTGTGCAAAGAGGGAATCATCATACCATTAAAAAATACGAGTGAATTTTCCTGGGCCCATCCAGTATGTGGGTTCCAAGGCCTAATGGGGTGCATATGACTATACAGCAGGGTTGGCCTTGCTGCCAATGTGTAAAACAAAGGAGTACGGGAGTACAAAATGAATATTGTGACTTGAATTTTCATGGGCCCATCCATTATGTGGGTTCCAAGGCGTAATGGGGTGTAAATGACTGACTATGCAGCAGGGCTGACTTTGCTGTTAATGTGTAAAACAAAGGAGTACAGTAGTATAAAATGTATATTGTGAAGTTGATTTTCCTGGGCCCATCTAGTATGTGTGTTCCAAGGCGTAATGGGGTGCATATGACTGACTGTGCAGGAGGGCTGGCCTTGCTGGCAATGTGTAAAACAAAGGAGTACGGAACTACAAAATGAATATTGTGAAGTGAATTTTCATGGGCCCATCCAGTATGTGTGTTCCAAGGTGTAATGGGGTGCATATGACTGACTGTGCAGGAGGGCTGGCTTTGCTGCCAATGTGTAAAACAAAGGAGTACAGAATACAAAATGCATATTGTGAAGTGGATTTTCATGGGCCCATCAAGTATGTGGGTTCAAAGGCTTATTGGGGTACATATGAATTGGTAGCAGGGCAGGCCTTGCATTCAATGCAACATTTTTTCAGGAGGCCCTCCTGGACATCTTATGAAAGGGGTATTGTGGTGTGTCATAATTCTTGGCAGCCCATCCACTCACAGCATAGGCTACAACAGTTTAGGAAACACACTGTTTAATAATGGCCCTTTAAGAAGATTAATGCCGCCTGATGCACCAGTAAAAATAGGCTCTGTGACTGTAAGAGTCCCTCCTTATAAATTAAACAAGATGTGTCTGCTTATGTGTCACACACCACATTGCCAGCTAGGGTTGTTAAATGTTACAATGACATTTCCCAGTGAATGCATTTGTAGTGGTTGAAAGCAATGTTAAAGTTGAAAAACGCTTCAAAAACGCTGCGTCTGAACTAAGCCTAAGTGGGGGAGGAAATTTTCGGTCTGGGGTGAATTATTTGGCCTTACAGGCAAGTCATTAACCTGGAAAGGATGTACCTTGACATATTTCCAAGCAAAATCAATTTTGGTTTTGTTTTAGTGTGTTTTTGTTGCACTGTGAAAAATGGTATCAATCTCGTAAAAAAATGTTTACAGCTGTGAACTAGGAGTCAGTAATGCTTCCAGGGGTGATCCCCATGATGTCCCTGTGTCATTTGAGCAGTGTTTCCATCATTTTCAGACGTTTGTAGACCTTAAAAGGACCCCCGGGGGGATTGCGATAAAAATACTCAGGTCTCTCATAGACTTACATCGGGCTCGTTGTTCTGGCCGAGTACCCGAGTATACCAATCTGCTCGACCCGAGCAACGAGCACATGAGCATTTTAGTGCCCGCTGATCACTACACATCACGTCAAGAACACTATCCCCAAGGTGAAACCTGGTGGTGGTAGCATCATGCTCTGGGGATGTTTTTTGGAGGAGTCGCAAGAAAAATGGTCTGAGTTGAGGGGAAGATGGATGGTGCAAAATGCAGGGAAATTCTTTATCAAAACCTGTTTCTTGTCACTGATTTGAGACTGGTACGAAGGTTCATCTTCTAAAAAGCCAATTACCCAAATCTTGCTGCTAAAGCAATAATCGAGTGGCTTAGGGGAAGCATGCAAATGTTTTGAAGGGGCCAAGTCAAAGCCCAAACCATAATCCAACTGAGAATCTGTGGTCAGAAAATTGCTGTTCACCAGAGGAAACCATCTTCAAGGAGACGGAGCAGTTTTGCCTATAGGAATGGGCAAAAATCCCAGTGGCAAGATGTAGAAAACTCAGACTTATCCAAAGTGACTTGCAGCTATAATTGCTGCAAAAGGTGACTCTACAAAGTACTGAATTTAGGGGGATGAACGTTTATGCACACTTAAGTTTTAAGCTATTTTGTACCATTTGCTTATTGCTTCACAATTAAAAAGAACAAATGTTTGCAATTGTAGGTATGTTTTTTTACATGAACTGATGCATACATTAAAGAAAATGTGAAATTCCAGGCTGTGAGGTAGCAAAATATATAAAATGTCTAGAGGGTGAATATGTTCACTAGTCAATGTAGATGTATAGATTTTTGGGGTTAGAGTGGCACAAATTCAACTTTTGTTTTAGACAGAAGAAGGACTAGAATCAGCCCTGCTTGTCAGATGGTATAGTATACATTTAGTCCCTTGAGTGCATTTTCAGAATGCAAATGGTCCAAATCTTTTTGCAACTTTGTGGCCTGCCTTTTGAAAAATATAAAGTAAGACCTTTAAATGAACCACACTGATGTTAACTCTGGTCACAGGTTATTGCTGTAATAACAAGTATCCTTGTAGGTTACACTTACCACCCACATGTAATCTTATTTTATAGTCAAGAGGCAATTTATCATTTTGCTTTAAGTGGGTTCCCAGTAGTAATGATGGCGACATATTATGGATTGCACAATTAGAACCACGATTAAAATTAATCGGTGAAACCATAAATTATTTCCTATGTAGGGCTAGAGTCATTTTTTGTTTGTGTGATGTCAGTTGCTGACAATAATGATAAAGCTATTTTCATTATGCTAAATCTCTTTTGGAGTCCAAGCATGACCTGGATATTAAAATTCAAGTCCATTCTCTAAGGGATAACTTATAGCAAAGAACTTTTCTGTTTAATTAACAGTCATCTTTAGAGTACAAATGATTCTTCAAGAAAATCTTTTAGCTATAGTTTAATGCCAATGTATAAAAATCTGTATGACAATATTTGACTATTGAATCTAATATTTTATATATGACACTAGCATACAAGCAAAAAGGATTCAGAAACAAATCATTTCCATGGCTCCAGAGAGATGATTCAATTACTTTCTTCATCCAAAATGCATCATAAAAGCAACGTTGAGGCCTTTTTCAAGCATAAACAAAATGGCAGATAAAGCAAACAGGATGTTTGATACAAATTTGAATTATTCTTTACTTTGACTTGCATGCATGAACTGATGGAAGATACTGGAATTCTATTTTCATCCTACACTATACATAATTGTAATATATAAATATACACCAGTGGGCACTAATTCATAGACTAAAATTAGAGCACCCAAAAAACAAGACAAATTCGGAATACTTTTCTACTTCTGCTCTACTCGGCCATAGGAATGTGAGTTATCTTCGTCAGTTAACCCCATATTTTAAATTTAAATATATATATATATATAGTACAGATCAAAAGTTTGGACACACCTTCACATTTAAAGATTTTTCTGTGTTTTCATGACTATGAAAATGGTTGTAAATTCACACTGAAGGCATCAAAACTATTAATTAACACATGTGGAATTACATACTTAACAAAAAAGTGTGAAACAACTGAAAATATGTCTTATATTCTAGGTTCTTCAAAGTAGCCACCTTTTGCTTTGATGACTGCTTTGCACACTCTTGGCATTCTCTTGATGAGCTTCAAGAGGTAGTCACCGGAAATGGTCTTCCAACAATCTTGAAGGAGTTCCCAGAGATGCTTAGCACTTACTGCCAATTTTGCATTCACTCTGCGGTCCAGCTCACCACAAACCATCTCGATTGGGTTCAGGTCTGGTGACTGTGGAGGCCAGGTCATTTGGCGTAGCACCCCATCACTCTCCTTCTTGGTCAAATAGCCCTTACACAGCCTGGAGGTGTGTTTGGGGTCATTGTCCTGTTGAAAAATAAATGATGGTCCAACTAAACGCCAACCGGATGGAATAGCATGCCACTGCAAGATTCTGTGGTAGCCATGCTGTTTCAGTATGCCTTCAATTTTGAATAAATCCCCAACAGTGTCACCAGCAAAGCACCCCCACACCATCACACTTCCTCCTCCATGCTTCACGGTGGGAACCAGGCATGTAGAGTCCGTCCGTTCACCTTTTCTGCGTCGCACAGAGACACAGTGGTTGGAACCAAAGATCTCAAATTTGGACTCATCAGACCAAAGCACAGATTTCAACTGGTTTAATGTCCATTCCTTGTGTTCTTTAGCCCAAACATGTCTCTTCTGCTTGTTGCCTGTCCTTAGCAGTGGTTTCCTAGCAGCTATTTTACCATGAAGGCCTGCTGCACATAGTCTCCTCTTAACAGTTGTTGTAGAGATGTGTCTGGTGCTAGAAGTCTGTGTGGCATTGACCTGGTCTCTAATCTGAGCTGCTGTTAACCTGCGATTTCTGAGGCTGGTGAATCGGATAAACTTATCCTCAGAAGCAGAGGTGACTCTTGGTCTTCCTTTCCTGGGGCGGTCCTCATGTGTGCCCATTTTTTTGTAGCTCTTGATGGTTTTTGCCACTGCACTTGGGGACACTTTCAAAGTATGCCCAATTTTTTGGACTGACTGACCTTCATTTGTTAAAGTAATGATGGCCACTCATTTTTCTTTACTTAGCTGCTTTTTTCTTGCCATAATAGAAATTCTAACAGTATATTCAGTAGGACTATCAGGTGTGCATCCACCAGACTTCTGCACAACACAACTGATGGTCCCAGCCCCATGTATAAGGCAATAAATTCCACTTATTAAACCTGACAGGGCACACCTGTGAAGTGAAAACCATTTCAGGTGACTACCTCTTTAAGCTTATCAAGAGAATGCTAGTGTTGAGCATTCCGATACCGCAAGTATCGGGTATCGGCCGATACTTTCGGTATCGGAATTCCGATACCGGGATTCCGATACTTGCCGCGTATCGGATACCGGAATCGGAAGTTCAAAGATTCAAAATGCAGAAATTCAGCCAATGAGAATGATTCCAAGTGTGGGCACATCCTGTTTAGCATGGAGGGCATGAAACTACTGGCAAGGCTGTGATTGGCTGCTGAAATGATGTCATGCTGCAGTTTAAAAGTCGCTGGCGCCATTTTGCGATCACTCTGCTGTGAATTCAGTTAGTGACAGGACGCTGTTTGCTGACTGAGGGACAGTTTAGAGATAGCGATTTGCTTCTTTGTGCTTTCCAAAGGCTAATTTAGCAACCGCTGTGTTCACCTACTATTCACCTTGCTTTTGCCTTGTAGCGCTGTTTTCACAGCGATCTGCAAGGTCTGTGTGTGTGTGTGTGTGTGTGTGAGTGCAGCCCACTCTCTAGTCTGAGTGCAGCCACATAGGCCATCCATAGCTGGTTGTATTCAGTTCAGGGAGGGTGGTTCATTGCCTCATACTGTTCTTTTTTTTTTTTTTTTCAAGTAGTGTAGTCTGCTGCTAATTTATTCAAAAAAATCCTATTAGTGTCTTTCCACCCATCTCCAGCTAATTTGTGGAAAAACACTACATAGGATAAAGTAGAGGAGGGTTTTTGGGCCTTGCAGCGCCGTTTATGGCTGTCTGCACGGTCTCCGTGTGACTGCAGCTCGCCCTGTAGTCTGTGAGCAGCCATAGCCTGGTTGTCTCCAGCTCAGGGTTGTTCACTGCGTCATACCGCCAAATCAATTTAAATTTTTTTTCAAGTAGTGTAGTCTGCTGCTAATTTATTTAAAAAAATCCTATTAGTGTCTTTCCACCCGTCTCCAGCTAATTTGTGGAAAAACACTACATAGGATAAAGTAGAGGAGGGTTTTTGGGCCTTGCAGCGCCGTTTACGGCTGTCTGCACGGTCTCCGTGTGATTGCAGCTCGCCCTGTAGTCTGTGAGCAGCCATAGCCTGGTTGTCTCCAGCTCAGGGTTGTTCACTGCGTCATACCGCCAAATCAATTTTAATTTTTTTTCAAGTAGTGTAGTCTGCTGCTAATTTATTTAAAAAAATCCTATTAGTGTCTTTCCACCCGTCTCCAGCTAATTTGTGGAAAAACACTACATAGGATAAAGTAGAGGAGGGTTTTTGGGCCTTGCAGCACCGTTTACGGCTGTCTGCACGGTCTCCGTGTGATTGCAGCTCGCCCTGTAGTCTGTGAGCAGCCATAGCCTGGTTGTCTCCAGCTCAGGGTTGTTCACTGCGTCAAACCGCCAAATCAATTTTCTTTTTTTTTCAAGTAGTGTAGGTTGCTGCTAATTTATTTAAAAAAATCCTATTAGTGTCTTTCCACCCGTCTCCAGCTAACTTGTGGAAAAACACTACATAGGATAAAGTAGAGGAGGGTTTTTGGGCCTTGCAGCGCCGTTTACGTCTGTCTGCACGGTCTCCGTGTGACTGCAGCTCTATCTGTTGTCAGTTCAGCCCCCAAAAAAGAAATAAATAATAAAGTTCACCAAACACACCAGTTACACCACTTTACATTTGTGTAGGCCACATTAGCTCATATTAAAGTCTAGTCCACACTTTAGAAAATTAGTGTTTCTTATACCTGTTAGGAGGAGTTGCTCAGGAATAAGCACACAAATCCGTTAGTACTTTTCTGCTTATCTTTATCAGTCAACCAAGATGAAGAAGGCAGTGAGTAAGGCACGTGGGCGTGGGCGTGGGCGCGGAGCAGGGAGGGGACGTGGGGATTCTGTGCCTGCTGCGGGCACCGGTGACTCATCAGCACCCACTTTCACCAGGCAACAGTCGTTCATGCGCAGCTTTGTGTCAGAGCGCCGTACACCGCTGCTGCGTCAAGAACAAATTGAAGCTGTTGTCGGATGGATGGCAGCTAATGCATCAACTTCCATTAGTGCCACATCCTCTCAGACACAGAGCACTGGAGAGCAGCCATCTGTCTCTTCACCACCTGCCAAATTGCCCAGGCAGACAGAGAGCCCAGGACAGGAGCCGTCTCTACTTCTGTTCTCTGAATCTCTTGGCTTGGAAACAGGGGGCCAGCCAAGCAGCATTGGAGAAATGGAAGAAGAGGCAGGGTGCAGTGATGCCCAACAGCTTTTTCTGTCTTCCTCTGAAGAGGTGGGTGGGCCAGTGGCTCCGGTCACCACATCGCAGGCCGCATCAGCTGATGATGACACTCAGGTGCCACTTACTGGTGCGTGCTCTGCTGCTGAGACTACCCAGGAGGAGCAGTTGGGGGCAGAGGGTAGTGTAGATGATGAGGTCCTCGACCCATCTTGGCGTGAGGGACAGGAAGGTGGTGGGAGCAGCTCTGAGGAAGAGATTCCCCGTACGGCCCAAAGAGGGAGAGGGAGGGGGAAGACTGCGGATCCTGCAGCCTCCGCTTTGGCACCCGTTAGGAGCATGTCTCTTCCAAAAGCCAAAAAGGGCGCTCCCAAGACTTGCAGTGCCTGGTCCTTTTTTGACACAGTTGCAGATGACATTTGCTATGTCAGATGCAACGTGTGTCATCAAAAAGTCAAAAGAGGGAAAAATGTCAGCAACCTCAATACCTCCAACATGTGGAAACATGTGCGCAACAGGCACCCGGCGGAGTTAGAAAAACACACTGAAGAGGTAGGCCAACCAACAGCGGCAGCTACCACCTCTTCAGCTCGTGTTGCCTCTTCCTCTAGCTCACACGCAGCTGGTTCGGCTTCCTCCCAGGATCGCCGTGGAAGAACCTCTGGCCCTGTTGTCCAGAGACCCACTGTAATTCCACCCGCAGCACCACTTTCCCAGTCATCCACACACTCCCAGCCCAGTCTACAGCCATCGGTAGTACAGGCATGGGAGAAAAGGCGGCCTTTCTCGTCAAACCACCCACGAGCACAGGCTCTGACTGCAGGCATTGCCAAACTTCTGTCACTGGAAATTCTGTCATTCAGGCTGGTGGAGACTGACAGCTTCCGTGACTTGATGTCATTGGCAGTCCCACAGTACAATGTGCCCAGCCGCTTTTACTTCAGCAGGCAAGCCGTCCCTGCCCTGCACAAGCATGTGGAGGGACACATAAAACACGCGCTACTGAACGCCGTCAGTAGCAAGGTCCACCTCACCACCGATGCGTGGACCAGTCAACATGGACAGGGGCGATACCTTTCCCTCACTGCCCATTGGGTTAATGTCGTTGAGCCGGGTACAGACCGTGCGAGTGGCGCAGGACGTGTCCTGCCCACTCCAAGGATTGCAGGAATCCATTCTGTACGCATTGACTCCTCCTCTTACACCAGTTCCTCAGAATCATCGCTGCAGGAGCCGTCACAGTCCACCTCCACATGGACCCGTGATGAACGTGTACCTGTTACGACCGACATGAGCACAGCCGTGGCCAAACGTCAACAGGCCGTGTTGAAATTAATTTTTTGGGGGAATCGTAGCCACACAGCGCAGGAGCTCTGGAATGCCATCAAGCAGGAGAGCGATGTGTGGTTTGTGCCAGCGAATCTCCAGCCAGGCATGGTAGTGTGTGATAATGGCCGAAATCTGGTGGCAGCTCTGGGCCTCGGCAACCTCACTCACATCCCATGTCTGGCACATGTGCTCAATTTGGTCGTGCAGAGCTTTTTGAGGGACTATCCGGATCTTGATGCACTGCTGCACAAGGTCCGCCTAGAGTGTGCTCACTTGCGGCGTTCCAGCATGGCAAAAGCGCGCATTGCGGCTCTGCAGCGCCGACACCGCCTGCCGGAACATCGCATCATATGTGACCTACCTACCAGGTGGAATTCCACGTTACATATGTTGGAGCGGTTGTGTGAGCAGCAGCAAGCTGTAATGGAGTACCAGCTGCTTCAGGCGCAAAAAAGTCGCAGTCAGCGCCGTACAGACTTCACAACCACAGAGTGGGCCACTATGAATGACGTCTGCCAGGTTTTGCGTCCCTTTGATTATTCCACGCGGATGGCGAGTGCAGATGATGCACTAGTCAGCAGCATGACTGTCCCCCTTATCTGCCTGCTTGAAAAATCACTGCAAGCGCTAAGGGATGATGTTGTGGAAGAGGTGGAGGATGAGTATTCACCATTTCCATCATCTTCTGGACAGTCAGCGCCACGTGGTTCCTCACAAACGCGTAGGCAGGGGACAGTTTGTGAGGAGGATGAGGAGGAGTCAATGGAGGAGGAAGACGTCCGTCCAGAGGAGGGAGTTACCGAATTGTCCAGTACTCAGTGTGTACAGCGAGGGTGGGGTGATGACGAGCGGGCAGAGATCACGCCTCCAGCAGGGGACAGCGTTTCTTGGGCAGTTGGCAGTCTGCAGCACATGGTGGATTACATGCTGCAGTGCCTGAGAAACGACCACCGCATCGCCCACATTCTCAACATGTCTGATTATTGGGTGTTCACCCTCCTCGATCCTCGCTACCGGGACAACGTAGAAAGCCTCATCACACCGTTGAACCGGGAGCGAAAAATGCGGGAGTACCAAGACACACTGGTCAATTCCATCATCTTCTCCATTCCAACTGAGAGAAGTGCTGCTAGTGCATTCCAAAGCAGCTCAGTGCGTCCAGGCAGTGGTGGAGGCTCTGCACAAAGAGGGAGCAGAAGCAGTGCCTCTGCCCAAGGCAAGACCAGTATGGCCCAACTGTGGCACAGTTTTCTGTGCCCCCCACAAAAGTCTACACCATCACAGACAGCTCCAGTCAGCAGGAGGCAACGGTTCCGTCAGATGGTGACAGACTACATGTCTTGCCCTCTTGCTGTACTCCTAGACGGCTCTTCCCCTTTCAAGTTTTGGGTCTCAAAGCTGGATACATGGCCAGAGCTAAGCCAGTATGCATTGGAGGTGCTGTCTTGCCCTGCGGCCAGTGTATTATCGGAACGTGTCTTTAGTGCTGCAGGTGGTGTACTAACTGACCGTCGCATGCGACTATCCTCCGATAACGTTGACCGGCTTACTTTCCTGAAAATGAACAAGGCCTGGATCTCGCAGGAATTTGCCACTCCTCCTCCTGATTAAATAATTAGGTCACTGTATACGTTATCCAGGTCTCCTGTTGTGTTCATCTTTCTACCACCTGAACTTAAATTCCTGGGCTCCAACACCGCCAGTTGAGGCTCAGAAGTGCCGTCTGCACAGTCAAAACATACGACCCAGTGTTATTGGGTTTCAGTAACGTCAGCTGATCCCCAGCTGTGTAGCCGGCAATGTGTCATGCGACCGCCACGCTGACACAACAACTGAAATGTAAGGGAATCTGTCCCCCCCCCCCAAGGCGTTTGTTACTGAAAGAGCCTCCTTGTGCAGCAGTAATGCTGCACAAGGAAAAGGTAGCTATTTTTGTTTAGCACCTTGCACACGCAGAACTTAACACTTATAAAATGTGTCCACTGATACCGTAACACCGTCCCGGAGGTGGGACTTTCCTTCGTAATGTGACGCAGCACAGCCGTCATTCCTACCCCCCCGGCGCCGCGCACCCGCTCCTCAGCGTTGTTTGATTCCGTCCCGGAGCCTGCGCTGTTATGTTATCCCGTGGCCAGGCACACTTAGCGCTGCCCGTCTTCTGGCATCATTTGGTGTCAGGATGGCTGCGCCTGTGCGGCCGCGCTGGCAGAGAGCCCGCCTCGCAGTGTCTTCTGATTTAATCCCACTGGGGGCCTGGGATCCATGGACATGCGCAGTGCATATCTGAACCTCCACCTCTCACTTATCTCCCTATGGCTTCTTCAGACTGTTCGGTGTCAGCTGGTCCCTAATAGCATGCCACGGCCGTGACACCGCACAGTCTTAAGAAGCCGTAGGGAGGGGAGTGAGAGGCGAGGATATGCACTGCGCATGTCCATGGATCCCAGGCCCGTGGTGGGATTAAATCAGAAGACACTGCGAGGCGGGCTCTCTGCCAGCGCGGCTGCACAGGCGCAGCCATCCTGACACCAAATGATGCCAGAAGACGGGAAGCGCTAAGTGTGCCTGGCCACGGGATAACATAACAGCGCAGGCTCCGGGACAGAATCAAACATCGCTGAGGAGCCAGTGCGCGTCGCCGGGGGGGTAGGAATGACGGCTGTGCTGCGTCACATTACGAAGGAAAGTCCCACCTCCAGGACGGTTTTACGGTTGCAGGGGACACATTTTATAAGTGTTTAGTTCTGTGTTTGCAAGGAGCATGATGAAAAGAGCCACCTTTTCCTTTTGCATCTTTTGTGCTGCACAAGCTGGCTCTTTCAGCTACAAACGCCTTGGGGGGGGGTTAAAGGTTCCCTTTCGACTTTCTCAGGCTTCGGCCTACATTGTGTTCCTCTGCTTTTCCACCTGTCCCTGGGCTCCAACACCGCCAGTTGCCGTCCAGAAGTGCTGTACGCACAGTCAACAGTCCCTCCTCTGTTATTGGGGTTCAGTAACGTCAGCTGTTCCCCTGCTGTGTGTGTGGCAATCCCTCCTCCAACCTCCTCCAACCTCCTCCTCCTCCACCTGTCCCTGGGCTCCAACACCGCCAGTTGCCGTCCAGAAGTGCTGTACGCACAGTCAACAGTCCCTCCTCTGTTATTGGGGTTCAGTAACGTCAGCTGTTCCCCTGCTGTGTGTGTGGCAATCCCTCCTACCTCCTCCAACCTCCTCCAACCTCCTCCTCCTCCACCTGTCCCTGGGCTCCAACACCGCCAGTTGCCGTCCAGAAGTGCTGTACGCACAGTCAACAGTCCCTCCTCTGTTATTGGGGTTCAGTAACGTCAGCTGTTCCCCTGCTGTGTGTGTGGCAATCCCTCCTACCTCCTCCAACCTCCTCCAACCTCCTCCTCCTCCACCTGTCCCTGGGCTCCAACACCGCCAGTTGCCGTCCAGAAGTGCTGTACGCACAGTCAACAGTCCCTCCTCTGTTATTGGGGTTCAGTAACGTCAGCTGTTCCCCTGCTGTGTGTGTGGCAATCCCTCCTACCTCCTCCAACCTCCTCCAACCTCCTCCTCCTCCACCTGTCCCTGGGCTCCAACACCGCCAGTTGCCGTCCAGAAGTGCTGTACGCACAGTCAACAGTCCCTCCTCTGTTATTGGGGTTCAGTAACGTCAGCTGTTCCCCTGCTGTGTGTGTGGCAATCCCTCCTCCAACCTCCTCCAACCTCCTCCTCCTCCACCTGTCCCTGGGCTCCAACACCGCCAGTTGCCGTCCAGAAGTGCTGTACGCACAGTCAACAGTCCCTCCTCTGTTATTGGGGTTCAGTAACGTCAGCTGTTCCCCTGCTGTGTGTGTGGCAATCCCTCCTACCTCCTCCAACCTCCTCCAACCTCCTCCTCCTCCACCTGTCCCTGGGCTCCAACACCGCCAGTTGCCGTCCAGAAGTGCTGTACGCACAGTCAACAGTCCCTCCTCTGTTATTGGGGTTCAGTAATGTCAGCTGTTCCCCTGCTGTGTGTGTGGCAATCCCTCCTCCAACCTCCTCCAACCTCCTCCTCCTCCACCTGTCCCTGGGCTCCAACACCGCCAGTTGCCGTCCAGAAGTGCTGTACGCACAGTCAACAGTCCCTCCTCTGTTATTGGGGTTCAGTAACGTCAGCTGTTCCCCTGCTGTGTGTGTGGCAATCCCTCCTACCTCCTCCAACCTCCTCCAACCTCCTCCTCCTCCACCTGTCCCTGGGCTCCAACACCGCCAGTTGCCGTCCAGAAGTGCTGTACGCACAGTCAACAGTCCCTCCTTTGTTATTGGGGTTCAGTAACGTCAGCTGTTCCCCTGCTGTGTGTGTGGCAATCCCTCCTACCTCCTCCAACCTCCTCCAACCTCCTCCTCCTCCACCTGTCCCTGGGCTCCAACACCGCCAGTTGCCGTCCAGAAGTGCTGTACGCACAGTCAACAGTCCCTCCTCTGTTATTGGGGTTCAGTAACGTCAGCTGTTCCCCTGCTGTGTGTGTGGCAATCCCTCCTCCAACCTCCTCCAACCTCCTCCTCCTCCACCTGTCCCTGGGCTCCAACACCGCCAGTTGCCGTCCAGAAGTGCTGTACGCACAGTCAACAGTCCCTCCTCTGTTATTGGGGTTCAGTAACGTCAGCTGTTCCCCTGCTGTGTGTGTGGCAATCCCTCCTACCTCCTCCAACCTCCTCCAACCTCCTCCTCCTCCACCTGTCCCTGGGCTCCAACACCGCCAGTTGCCGTCCAGAAGTGCTGTACGCACAGTCAACAGTCCCTCCTCTGTTATTGGGGTTCAGTAACGTCAGCTGTTCCCCTGCTGTGTGTGTGGCAATCCCTCCTACCTCCTCCAACCTCCTCCAACCTCCTCCAACCTCCTCCTCCTCCACCTGTCCCTGGGCTCCAACACCGCCAGTTGCCGTCCAGAAGTGCTGTACGCACAGTCAACAGTCCCTCCTCTGTTATTGGGGTTCAGTAACGTCAGCTGTTCCCCTGCTGTGTGTGTGGCAATCCCTCCTCCAACCTCCTCCAACCTCCTCCTCCTCCACCTGTCCCTGGGCTCCAACACCGCCAGTTGCCGTCCAGAAGTGCTGTACGCACAGAGCCAAACACCTCGCAAATGTGTTAGTGGGGTTCAGCACCGCCAGCTGTTCCCCTGCTGTGTATACGGCAACGTGTACTGCGACCGCCACGCAGGCACAACAAGTTAAATTTAAGGGAACCTGTCCCCCCCCCCCCCAGGCGTTTGTTACTGAAGGAGCCACCTTGTGCAGCAGTAATGATGCAAAGGGAAAAAGTGCCTCTTTTCGTGGTGCTCCTTGCAGATGCTGAACCTAACACTTATGAAATGTGTCCCCTCACAGCGTTCAACCGTCCGGTAGGTGGAGCTTTCCTTTGTCATGTGACGCAGCACAGCCGTCATTTTTACCCCCTTGGCGCCGTGCGCCGTCTCCTCAGCGTTGTTTGAATCTGTCCCGGAGCCTGCGCTGTTAGGTTACCCCTTGGCCATGCACACATTTTGCGCTGCCTGTCTTCTGACATCATTTGCTGTCAGGCTGGCTGCGCCTGTGTGTGTGCGCTGTCCGAGATTCAGCCTCGCAGTGTCGTGTAATGTAATCCCACCGCGGGCCTGGGATCCGTGGCCATGCGCAGTGCATATCCTCGCCTCTCACTCCCCTCCCTACGGCTTCTAAAGACTGTTCGGTGTCAGCTGATCCCTAATAGCATGCCACGGCCGTGACACCGCACAGTCTGAAGAAGCTGTAGGGAGGGGAGTGAGAGGTGAGGATATGCACTGCGCATGGCCACGGATCCCAGGCCCGCGGTGGGATTACATTACACGACACCGCGAGGCTGAATCTCGGACAGCGCACCCACACAGGCGCAGCCAGCCTGACAGCAAATGATGTCAGAAGACGGGCAGCGCGAAATGTGTGCATGGCCAAGGGGTAACCTAACAGCGCAGGCTCCGGGACAGATTCAAACAACGCTGAAGAGGCGGCGCACGGCGCCAAGGGGGTAAAAATGACGGCTGTGCTGCGTCACATGACAAAGGAAAGATCCACCTACCGGACGGTTGAACGCTGTGAGGGGACACATTTCATAAGTGTTAGGTTCAGCATCTGCAAGGACCATAATTAAAAGAGCTAAGTTTACCTTTTCCAGCATTAGTGGTGTACACGATGGCTCTTCCAGCTACAAACGCCTGGGGGGGGGGGTTAAAGGTTTCCTTTCAACTTGCTCCAGTGCAGGCTTCGGCCTACACTCCGCTCCCCCTGCTCCTCCTGCTGACCCTGGGCTCTAACACCGCCAGTTGGGGCCCAGATGTGCTAGCTGCACAGAGAAAAACACCAGCCAATGTGTCAGTGGGGTTCAGCACCGCCAGCTGTTCCCCTGCTGTGCAGCCGGCAACGTGTCCTGCAACTGCCACGCAGGCACAACAGACCCAAAAGCTGCCGCCAGTGCAGGCTTCGGCCTACACTCTGCTCCATCTCCTCCTCCTGCTGACCCCGGGCTCCAACACCGCCAGTTGGGGCCCGGTACTGCTAGCTGCACAGAGAAAAACACCAGCCAATGTGTCAGTGGGGTTCAGCACCGCCAGCTGTTCCCCTGCTGTGCAGCCGGCATCGTGTCCTGCAAAAGCCACGCAGACACAAGAACTGAAATTGAAGGGAACCTGTCCCCCCTCCCCCAGGCGTTTGTACATTTTAAAGGCCACCTTGTACAGCGGTAATGCTGCATGTGTGCAAGGTGGCTCATAAACGTATTCTCCTCGCACAGGTGGAACTGAAAACACGTCTAAAATGTGTCCTCTGTGTGACCATTTAACCGTCCCGGTGGTGTGACTTTCCTTTGTAATGACACGCTGCAACCCCCTTGGTAGCGCTGCCCGTCTTCTGGCATCATTGTTTGGCTGCCTGCGCCTCTGCGGCCGCCCTGACCCACACAACGCCCCTCGTTGTCTTATTTATTGGGACTGCGAGGGTGTGATTGACAGGCATGATCAGTGCATCAGTTCGCCTGTCCCTCATCTCCTTCCGCCTTCTGCGGACTGTGCGGCTTCATGGCCGTGGCATGCGATAAGGGATCAGATGACGCCGCACAGTCTGAAGCGGGTGTAAGGACCCGAGTGTCAGAGGCGAACATATGTGCTGCGCCAGGCCCTGAATCCCAGCCCCGCAGTGTTTTAACAATGTTAAGACACTGCGGGGCTGGGATTCATGGTCATCGCGAACCGCACCGGCCGACATTAAATGATGCCAGAACATGGGCAGCGCTAACAGCGCTAGGCCAGGGGATCACACGACAGCGCAGACTCCTGTACAGCAAATAACAACGCTCAGGAGGCTGCACCCAGCACCAAGGTGGGATTCTTGACATCTGTGCTGCGTCTCATTACAAAGGGAACTCGCGCCTCCAACACAGTTTGACTGTTTAAAGGGCTAAATGTTATACGTGTTTCATTCAGCGTGTGCAAGGAGCGAAATTAAAAGAGCAACCTTTGACTTGTGCAGCACTACTGCTGCATAAGCTGTGGCTCTTCTACTTTGTAACCCCTGAGGGGGGGTTAAAGGTTACCTTTGAAATTGGTTCAATTAGGCTTCGGCCTACACTCTGCTCCCCCTGCAGAGCCCTGGGCTCCAACACCGCCAGTTGGGGCCCGGTACTGCTAGCTGCACAGAGAAAAACACCAGCCAATGTGTCAGTGGGGTTCAGCACCGCCAGCTGTTCCCCTGCTGTGCAGCCGGCAACGTGTCCTGCAACTGCCACGCAGGCACAACAGACCCAAAAGCTGCCGCCAGTGCAGGCTTCGGCCTACACTCTGCTCCATCTCCTCCTCCTGCTGACCCCGGGCTCCAACACCACCAGTTGGGGCCCGGTACTGCTAGCTGCACAGAGAAAAACACCAGCCAATGTGTCAGTGGGGTTCAGCACCGCCAGCTGTTCCCCTGCTGTGCAGCCGGCATCGTGTCCTGCAAAAGCCACGCAGACACAAGAACTGAAATTGAAGGGAACCTGTCCCCCCTCCCCCAGGCGTTTGTACGTTTTAAAGGCCACCTTGTACAGCGGTAATGCTGCATGTGTGCAAGGTGGCTCATAAACGTATTCTCCTCGCACAGGTGGAACTGAAAACACGTCTAAAATGTGTCCTCTGTGTGACCATTTAACCGTCCCGGTGGTGTGACTTTCCTTTGTAATGACACGCTGCAACCCCCTTGGTAGCGCTGCCCGTCTTCTGGCATCATTGTTTGGCTGCCTGCGCCTCTGCGGCCGCCCTGACCCACACAACGCCCCTCGTTGTCTTATTTATTGGGACTGCGAGGGTGTGATTGACGGGCATGATCAGTGCATCAGTTCGCCTGTCCCTCATCTCCTTCCGCCTTCTGCGGACTGTGCGGCTTCATGGCCGTGGCATGCGATAAGGGATCAGATGACGCCGCACAGTCTGAAGCGGGTGTAAGGACCCGAGTGTCAGAGGCGAACATATGTGCTGCGCCAGGCCCTGAATCCCAGCCCCGCAGTGTTTTAACAATGTTAAGACACTGCGGGGCTGGGATTCATGGTCATCGCGAACCGCACCGGCCGACATTAAATGATGCCAGAACATGGGCAGCGCTAACAGCGCTAGGCCAGGGGATCACACGACAGCGCAGACTCCTGTACAGCAAATAACAACGCTCAGGAGGCTGCACCCAGCACCAAGGTGGGATTCTTGACATCTGTGCTGCGTCTCATTACAAAGGGAACTCGCGCCTCCAACACAGTTTGACTGTTTAAAGGGCTAAATGTTATACGTGTTTCATTCAGCGTGTGCAAGGAGCGAAATTAAAAGAGCAACCTTTGACTTGTGCAGCACTACTGCTGCATAAGCTGTGGCTCTTCTACTTTGTAACCCCTGAGGGGGGGTTAAAGGTTACCTTTGAAATTGGTTCAATTAGGCTTCGGCCTACACTCTGCTCCCCCTGCAGAGCCCTGGGCTCCAACACCGCCAGTTGGGGCCCAGTACTGCTAGCTGCACAGAGAAAAACACCAGCCAATGTGTCAGTGGGGTTCAGCACCGCCAGCTGTTCCCCTGCTGTGCAGCCGGCAACGTGTCCTGCAACTGCCACGCAGGCACAACAGACCCAAAAGCTGCCGCCAGTGCAGGCTTCGGCCTACACTCTGCTCCATCTCCTCCTCCTGCTGACCCCGGGCTCCAACACCGCCAGTTGGGGCCCGGTACTGCTAGCTGCACAGAGAAAAACACCAGCCAATGTGTCAGTGGGGTTCAGCACCGCCAGCTGTTCCCCTGCTGTGCAGCCGGCATCGTGTCCTGCAAAAGCCACGCAGACACTTGCTCTTGTACCTTCTGCTCCCCATCCTGGTTCCAGTACCGTCAGCTGGTTCCGGGCAGAGCCTTTGGCTTAGGTGCCTCCCTCTGGGTATCCGAGTTCCACCAACGTCAGGTGGTCCTTGGTAGTGCTTTCAGGCACGGGTACCTCCTGCTTAGTAACCGGGTTCCAGTAACGTCAGCTGGTCCTCGGTAGTTCCATTGGCTCTTGGACCTTCGGCTACCCATCCGGGTTCCAGCACCGTCAGCTGGTTCTCGGCAGTGTCTTTTGCTCTTGTACCTTCTGCTCCCCATCCTGGTTCCAGTACCGTCAGCTGGTTCCGGGCAGAGCCTTTGGCTTAGGTGCCTCCCTCTGGGTATCCGAGTTCCACCAACGTCAGGTGGTCCTTGGTAGTGCTTTCAGGCACGGGTACCTCCTGCTTAGTAACCGGGTTCCAGTAACGTCAGCTGGTCCTCGGTAGTTCCATTGGCTCTTGGACCTTCGGGTAGCCATCCGAGTTCCAGTTCCATCAGCTGGTTCTCGGCATTTTCTCAGCCTTCTTGTACCTTCTGCTACATTTCCAAGTTCAAGAGACTAAACACGATGACCCGGAAGACCACCCCTAAGATGACGACGACACCAGAGACGACAACCACTGTGATGACGACGACCCTGGAGACGATGACCCTGAAGACCACCCCGATGACGACGACCCCGGAGACGACGACCCTGAAGACCACCCCGATGACGACGACCCCGGAGACGACGACCCTGGAGACGACGACGACCTGGAAGACCGAGAAGCAGAAGAACAAGAGGCTGCAGAACAAAGAGCAGAAGAACATTAAGCATAACACTAAATATCAGAGCAAAAAATATTATCTAAATTATAAGCAGAAGAAGACTAAGCAGTGTATGGGGGTGAGTCCGTTCCTCCTCGTGGTGCCCCTGGATAAAGCCTGATGCTGCAGGCCAAACTGAACGCGGACAAATGTAACTGTTTTGTGACAGGCAGAACGGAAGGTGTAATCTTCAAACTTTTATAGATAACAACTACGGGAATGCCTGTCACAAATAAGAATATGATGAAGAAGTAGAATATGATGAAGATAATAGTAAAATAAAAAGAATATGAACAATGTAACCAAAAAAATAATAGGTAGAAGATGAAGAAGATGAATAAGGTGAAGAAGTTGATGTCAAAGAAGCTGATGATGAGGATAATGAAGAAGAAAGTGTGGGAGAAGTAAAAAAGAAGGTGAAGGGCGTGGAAGTAGTGAAACATCAATATCTGACAAAATAAAAAAAAAAATTAACATAGTCAAAATCTTTCTACCGCCGAACGTCATAAAAAAAACCCAAAATCCTGCTATTCTATTACATTGGGCTAAACCTCTGTGCCTTTAATGTCTCCGCCACGTCCCCCAATACATCCTACATTATTCTTAGTTGTTTTCCTTCATGTAGAATGAACCTACAAGTTTATAAAGGGTTTATTTTAATTCCGATATTTTCGTCCCATTGACTTGCATTGGGATCGGGTATCGGTATCGGATTGGATCCGATATTTTGACGGTATCGGCCGATACTTTCCGATACCGATACTTTCCGATATCGGAAAGTATCGCTCAACACTAGAGAATGCCAAGAGTGTGCAAAGCAGTCATCAAAGCAAAAGGTGGCTACTTTGAAGAACCTAGAATGTAAGACATATTTTCCGCTGTTTCACACTTTTTTGTTAAGTATATAATTCCACATGTGTTAATTCATAGTTTTAGATGCCTTCAGTGTGAATGTACAATTTTCATAGTCATGAAAATACAGAAAAATCTTTAAATGAGAAGGTGTGTCCAAACTTTTGCTCTGTACTGTATATATATATATATATATATATATATATATATATATATACATACATTGTGAGGCAGTGACTGGTGTTACATATGACGTTACTGTATGTTCCCCCCCAGGATGTGCGTAAGCCGTATTGAGGACATTAAAGTGCATTGCAGTCACAGGCATAGTTGTAGTTGCAATGCAGACTAATTTGAGTATAGGTCTCGGCTCGGACATCCTGGTTGTCCAAGGCAGATTTAGGGAAAACCTGCTATGGGCTTTTATGTTGAAACAGACTACTGGATGGTAGTGGTTCAGTACGTTTCATTCCAGCCCAGGTTTTCCATATGGTTGAAGGCCGCAGATTCAAGTTAAAAACCCTGCAGTGTAGGGTTTGAGTGTGTGAGTTTCAGTGTCAGTGTCAGTCAGGTGTTTGGAGGAGTACAGAACAGAAGGCTCTGCAGAGCTACATCTGTGTGAGGTGAAACAGGCAAGCAGAGCCAAGCAGCCAAGGCGGCTGGAAGGCCTAGCACCCACAGCGTACACAGCAGTGCATTCACTTAAGGCAACCGGTCTCAGGAGGATGACTGCCATGTTTAGTGACTGTAAATTGGAG
This sequence comes from Ranitomeya variabilis, assembly GCF_051348905.1. Classification (NCBI taxonomy): domain Eukaryota; kingdom Metazoa; phylum Chordata; class Amphibia; order Anura; family Dendrobatidae; genus Ranitomeya; species Ranitomeya variabilis. The sequence goes on along the minus strand of NC_135235.1, from coordinate 131,648,483 downwards.
GGTATGGTTCACCGCTGCGACCCGGAGGATATCATGTACTGTGTATTGCTGTGAGTAAAGAGACATTAACATGACGGTGCAGTCACCCATGGCAACTGGTCATAGGTGGGCTGGCGTGTTTAGTGACTGTAATCCAAAGGATATAGTTCCCGGCTGCGATCTGGAGGATATCGTGTGCTGTGTTTTTCTGAGTTGAACATTAACCCCTTCACCACCAAGGGTGGTTTGCACGTTAATGACCGGGCCAATTTTTACAATTCTGACCACTGTCCCTTTATGAGGTTATAACTCTGGAACGCTTCAACGGATCTTGGCGATTCTGACATTGTTTTCTCGTGACATATTTTACTTCATGATAGTGGTAAAATTTCTTCGATATAACTTGCGTTTATTTGTGAAAAAAACGAATATTTGGCGAAAATTTTGAAAATTTCGCAATTTTCCAACTTTGAATTTTTATGCCCTTAAATCACAGACATATGTCACACAAAATACTTAATAAATAACATTTCCCACATGTCTACTTTACATCAGCACAATTTTGGAACCAAAATTTTTTTTTGTGACGGAGTTATAAGGGTTAAAAGTTGACCAGCAATTTCTCATTTTTACAACACCATTTTTTTTTAGGGACCACATCTCATTTGAAGTCATTTTGACGGGTCTATATGATAGAAAATACCCAAGTGTGACACCATTCTAAAAACTGCACCCCTCAAGGTACTCAAAACCACTTTCAAGAAGTTTATTAACCCTTCAGGTGTTTCACAGGAATTTTTGGAATGTTTAAATAAAAATGAACATTTAACTTTTTTTCACACAAAATTTATTTCAGCTCCAATTTGTTTTATTTTACCAAGGGTAACAGGAGAAAATAGACCCCAAAAGTTGTTGTACAATTTGTCCTGAGTACGCTGATACCCCATATGTGGGGGTAAACCACAGTTTGGGCGCATGGCAGAGCTTGGAAGCAAAGGAGCGCCATTTGACTTTTCAATGCAAAATTGACTGGAATTGAGATGGGACGCCATGTTGCATTTGGAGAGCCCCTGATGTGCCTAAACATTGAAACCCCTAACAAGTGACACCATTTTGGAAAGTAGACCCCCTACGGAACTTATCTAGATGTGTGGCGAGCACTTTGACCCAACAAGTGCTTTACAGAAGTTTATAATGCAGAGCCGTAAAAATAAAAAATCATATTTTTTCACAAAAATGATCTTTTCACCCCCAATTTTTTATTTTCCCAAGGGTGAGAGAAGAAATTGGACCCCAAAAATTGTTGTTCAATTTGTCCTGAGTACGCTGATACCCCATATGTGGGTGTAAACCATTGTTTGGGCGCAGGGCAGAGCTCGGAAGGGAAGGAGCGCCATTTGACTTTTCAATGCAAAATTGACTGGAATTGAGATGGGACGCCATGTTGCATTTAGAGAGCCCTTGATGTGCCTAAACATTGAAACCCCTAACAAGTGACACCATTTTGGAAAGTAGACCCCCTAAGGAACTTATCTAGATGTGTGGTGAGCACTTTGACCCACCAAGTGCTTTACAGAAGTTTATAATGCAGAGCCGTAAAAATAAAAAATCATATTTTTTCACAAAAATGATCTTTTCACCCCCAATTTTTTATTTTCCCAAGGGTAAGAGAAGAAATTGGACCCCAAAAATTGTTGTGCAATTTGTCCTGAGTACACTGATACCCCATATGTGGGTGTAAACCATTGTTTGGGCGCAGGGCAGAGCTCAGAAGGGAAGGAGCGCCATTTGACTTTTCAATGCAAAATTGACTGGAATTGAGATGGGACGCCATGTTGCGTTTGGAGAGCCCCTAATGTGCCTAAACATTGAAACCCCCCACGTGTGACACCATTTTGGAAAGTAGACCCCTTAAGGAACTTATCTAGATGTGTGTTGAGCACTTTGACCCAACAAGTGCTTCACAGAAGTTTATAATGCAGAGCCGTAAAAATAAAAAATCATATTTTTTCACAAAAATGATCTTTTCACCCCCATTTTTTTATTTCCCCAAGGGTAAGAGAAGAAATTAGACCACAAAAGTTGTTGTGCAATTTGTCCTGAGTACGACGATACCCCATATGTGGGTGTAAACCATTGTTTGGGCGCATAGCAGAGCTCAGAAGGGAAGAAGCGCTATTTTACTTTTCAATGCAAAATTGACTGGAATTAAGATGGGATGCCATGTTGCGTTTGGAGAGCCCCTGATGTGCCTAAACATTAAACCCCCCCACAAGTGACACCATTTTGGAAAGTAGACCCCCTAAGGAACTTATCTAGATGTGTTTTGAGAGCTTTGAACCCCCAAGTGTTTCACTACAGTTTATAACGCAGAGCCGTGAAAACAAAAATTATTTTTTTTTTCACAAAAATTATTTTTTAGCCCCCAGTTTTGTATTTTCACAAGGGTATCAGGATAAATTGGACCCCAAAAGTTGTTGTCCAATTTGTCTGGAGTACGCTGATACCCCATTTGTGGGGGGGGACCACTGTTTGGGCGCATGACAGAGCTCGGAAGGGAAGGAGCGCCATTTGGAATGCAGACTTAAATGGATTGGTCTGCAGGCGTCACGTTGCATTTGCAGAGCCCCTGATGTACCCAAACAGTACAAACCCCCCACAATTGACCCCATATTGGAAACTAGACCCCCCAAGGAACTTATCTAGATGTGTTGTGAGAACTTTGAACCCCCAAGTGTTTCACTACAGTTTATAACGCAGAGCCGTGAAAATAATTTTTTTTTTTTTTTCACAAAAATGAAATTTAGCCCCCAGTTTTGTATTTTCACAAGGGTATCAGGATAAATTGGACCCTAAAAGTTGTTGTCCAATTTGTCCTGAGTACGCTGATACCCCCTATGTGGGGGGGAACCACTGTTTGGGCGCATGACAGAGCTCGGAAGGGAAGGAGCGCCATTTGGAATGCAGACTTGAATGGATTGGTCTGCAGGCGTCACGTTGCATTTGCAGAGCCCCTGATGTACCCAAACAGTACAAACCCCCCACAAGTGACCCCATATTGGAAACTAGACCCCCCAAGGAACTTATCTAGATGTGAGAACTTTGAACCCCCAAGTGTTTCACTACAGTTTATAACGCAGAGCCGTGAAAATAAAAATTATTTTTTTTTTCACAAAAATGATTTTTTAGCCCCCAGTTTTGTATTTTCACAAGGGTATCAGGATAAATTGGACCCTAAAAGTTGTTGTCCAATTTGTCCTGAGTATGCTGATACCCCCTATGTGGGGGGGAACCACTGTTTGGGCGCATGACAGAGCTCGGAAGGGAAGGAGCGCCATTTGGAATGCAGACTTAAATGGATTGGTCTGCAGGCGTCACGTTGCATTTGCAGAGCCCCTGATGCACCCAAATAGTACAAACCCCCCACAAGTGACCCCATATTGGAAACTAGACCTCCCAAGGAACTTATCTAGATGTGTTGTGAGAACTTTGAACCCCCAAGTGTTTCACTACAGTTTACAACGCAGAGCCGTGAAAATAAAACATCTTTTTTTTCCCACAAAAATGATTTTTAGCCCCCCAAATTTTTATTTTCCCAAGGATAACAAGAGAACTTGGACCCCAGAAGTTGTTGTTCAATTTGTCCCTAGTACGCTGATACCCCATATGTTGGGGTAAACCCCTTTTTGGACGCACGGGAGAGCTCGGAAGGGAAGGAGCACTGTTTTACTTTTTCAACGCAGAATTGGCTGGAATTGAGATTGGACGCCATGTCGCGTTTGGAGAGCCCCTGATGTGCCTGAACAGTGGAAACTCCCCAATTCTACCTGAAACCCTACCCCTAACCTCACCCCTAACCGTTTACTGAACATTTTCTGACAGTCATAAGTGCCACGTATATAAGTGTCACGTATATAAGTGCCACGTATTTAAGAGCCACGTATTTAAGAGCCACGTATTTAAGTGCCACGTATTTAAGTGCCACGTATTTAAGTGCCAAGTATTTAAGTGCCACGATATTTCAGTGCCACGTATTTCAGTGCCACGTATTTCAGTGCCACGTATTTCAGGCACTGAAAAATACGTGGCACGTAAATACGTGGCACGTAAATACGTGACACGTAAATACGTGGCACTTAAATACGTGACACTTAAATACGTGGCACTTAAATACGTGGCACTTATATACGTGGCACTTATATACGTGGCCACTGAAATATCGTGGCACTTATATACGTATATACGTATATAAACGTATATTTCAGTGCCACGTATTTCAGTGCCACGTATTTCAGGTTAGGGGTAGGGTTAGGGGTAGGGTTAGGGTTTTTTGTTTTTTTCTTGTTTTCTTGTGTTTTTCTATAAAAACGCATGCGTTTTACCGCGTTTACATGCATTTTTTCACACGTGGTTTTTTTAAAAAACGCATGCAGATAAAAACGCAAGTGTGAAACCAGACTAAAAGACGCTTTTTATAGCAAAAAAGTTTTTGCGTCTCCACATTTTGAGACCTATAATTTTTCCACATTTTGGTCCACAGAGTCATGTGAGGTCTTGTTTTTTGCGGGACGAGTTGACGTTTTTATTGGTAACATTTTCGGACACGTGACCATTTTTTATCACTTTTTATTCCGATTTTTGTGAGGCAGAATAACCAAAAACCAGCTATTCATGAATTTCTTTTGGGAGAGGCGTTTATACCGTTCTGCGCTTGGTAAAATTGATAAAGCAGTTTTATTCATCGGGTCAGTACGATTACAGCGATACCTCATTTATATCATTTTTTTATGTTTTGACGCTTTTATACGATAAAAACTATTTTATAGAAAAAATAATTATTTTGGCATCGCTTTATTCTGAGGACTATAACTTTTTTATTTTTTTGCTGATGATGCTGTATGGCGGCTCGTTTTTTGCGGGACAAGATGACGTTTTCAGCGGTAACATGGTTATTTATATCCGTCTTTTTGATCGCGTGTTATTCCACTTTTTGTTCGGCGGTATGGTAATAAAGCGTTGTTTTTTGCCTCGGTTTTTTTTTTTTTTTTCTTACGGTGTTTACTGAAGGGGTTAACTAGTGGGCCAGTTTTATAGGTTGGGTCGTTACGGACGCGGCGATACTAAATATGTGTACTTTTATTGTTTTTGTTTGTTTTTTTTAGATAAAGAAATGTATTTATGGGAATAATATTTTTTTTTTTATTATTATTTATTTAGGAATTTTTTTATTTTTTTTTTACACATGTGGAAAATTTTTTTTTTACTTTTTTACTTTGTCCCAGGGGGGGACATCACAGATCGCAGATCTGATAGTGTGCACAGCACTCTATCAGATCGGCGATCATACTTTCATCGGAGCAGGCTGCAGCTTTCATCTGCAGCCTGAACCGACCCAGAAGTGCTCCCTGCAGGACCCGGATACAGCCCCTCGGCCATTTTGGATCCGGGGCCTGCAGGGAGAAAACGTTCGGTACGAGGTGAGTACATCACCTTGTACCGATCGTCTCAGGGAAGCCCGCAGGGAGCCCCCTCCCTGCGCGATGCTTCCCTGTACCGCCGGAACACTGTGATCATGTTTGATCGCGGTGTGCCGGGGGTTAATGTGCCGGGGGCGGTCCGTGACCGCTCCTGGCACATAGTGCCGGATGTCAGCTGCGATATGCAGCCGACACCCGGCCGCGATCGGCCGCGCTCCCCCGTGAGCGCGGCCGATCGCGTATGACGTACTATCCCGTCGGCGGTCATGGGGGCCCACCCCACCTCGACGGGATAGTACGTCAAATGTCGGGAAGGGGTTAAAGAGATGTTTTTGCTTTGAACTTTGCCAGGTCATTGCCTCATCACTGCACCTGGTGCTACCACTGCACAACAATATATGTGTATATATATATATATATATATATATATATATATATATATATATATATATAATATACTGTATATATGTTTATATGTATATATGTACTAGTGACGTGCAAGCACTAAAATTCTTGGATATTCGTTACTCGAGTCAAGCAAATTGTTCTGCTTGGGTGATCGACCTGAGAAACGAGTATAATGGAAATTCAATGGGAAAACTTGAGCATTTTTCCAGCCGGCTCCCCCTCGGAGATCTGGATGGGGTCTAAAAATTGCTGAAAATGATGGAAACAGCGCTAAAATGGCATGACAACAGCAAAGGGAAGAACCCTGGAAGCATCTCTGAATCCTAGGTTGCTAGGAACAATGTCAGAATATTACTGACCATAAAACATACAAAACCACAGTTAAAATGGATTTGACAGCAAAAAAAGTTAAGAAACATTCTTTCCAGGATAATGACTTGTATATAATCCAAAATTAATGAAAGAAAAAAATGATCTTACATACCTTGGGCTGTGCATAGTGTTTTTGCTATGTTTTTGTAAGTTTGCATTGCTTTCAATGGTGAAAAAAACACTCTACAGGTAATGCAATTTTATCATTTTAATACCTTATCTGTCCATGTGGTGTGTGAGACATGATCAGACACATCCTGTTTAATTTATGAAGGAGGGACTATGAAAGTCACATTTTTTTTCCAGGGCCATTAGGCGGCCATCACAATTTGTAGAGGGCCATCAGGCGGCCCTTACTATTGTTACACTATGGCTGGTCCGAACAACGAAAGCAATTGTTACCATCTACCTCTCATGTCTCCCTTTTTCATATAGATTGTAAGCTTGCGAGCAGGGCCCTCATTCCTATTGGTATCTATTTTGAACTGTGATTTTTGTTATGCTGTAATGTCTATTGTCTATACAAATCCCCTCTATAATTTGTAAAGCGCTGCGGAATATGTTGGCGATATATAAAAATAAAATTATTATTATTATTGCTAGAAAGCCGGTAGATGGCCCTCAATATTGTCAGAGGGCAAGCAGCCAGCCCTCACTAAGCAGACGACTATATTTTGCATAGGTGTATATTGCAACTGCAATATCATTTATCCATCTGAGGTGGACAAATTGTAGTTTTCGTATTAATACTGTAATGTTTGAAACTTGGAGAGGCAGCAGGCAGCCCTCACAATTTATAGAGAGACAGCAGGCGGCCCCCACTATTTTTAGACTTAGGCAGTGTAGGGAGAGTTGCTGCAGAGATAGGGACAGATTTGGTGGTGTATAAGTTAGCCCTCCTAAACAACTCTTCTAAGGGGTATTGGGGTGCGTCCACATTTGGGGCAGGCCTTGCATTCAGTACATAGGCAAAGAGTATGGGAGACCCACTTCCTAATAATGGGAACTGTAGGGGTTGGTCAGCTTCAACAATAAAATTCTTCACTGCCTGTCTTCAGCCTCAACACTGATATTCTTCAATGCAGGTTCTTCAGGCTCAACATTGCAAAGCTCCACTGCCGATTGTTCAACCTCAACACTGCAATGCTCCACTGCTGTGTCTTAACAGTCTTCAGCTTCAACACTGCAATTGTCCACTGCAGGTTCTTCAGGCTCACCACTGCAATTCACCAATGCAGGTTCTTCAGCCTCAACACTGCAATTCTCCACTGCAGTTTCTTCAGCCTCAACACTGAAATTCTCTGCTGCAGGTTTTTCAGCATCAACACTGACATTCTCCAATGCCGGGTCTTCATCCTTAACACTACAGTTCTCCAATGCAGGTTCTTCAGGTTGAACACTGAAATGCTCCACTACAGTTTCTTCAGCATCAGCACTGCAATGCTCCAAATCAGGTTCTTGATTCTCAACACTGCAATTCACTGCATAAGCAAACAGTGTGGGAGTACCAAATGACGTCTGTTCAAAGGTTTATTGGGGTGCGTGTAACTTTGGGGCAGGGCAGGCTTTGCATTCAATGCATAGGCAAACAGTATGGGAGTTCCAAATGAGTAATAATGGGAACTTTGGTTTCATGTGGCCATCCAGGACATCTGTTCAAAGGGTTATTGGGGTTTGTGTAACTTTGGGACAGGGCAGGCCTTGCATTCAATGCATAGGAAAACAGTATGGGAGTACCAAATGAGTAATAATGGGAACTTTGGTTTCAGGTGGCCATCCAGGATGTCTGTTCAATGGGTTATTTTGGTGCGTCCAAATTTGGAGCAGGCCTTGCATTTACTTCATGGACAAACAGTGTGGGAGTACCAAATGAATAAAAATGGGAACTTTGGTTTCATGAAGGCATCCAGGATGTCTGATCAAAGGGTTATTGGGGTGCGTGTAACTTTGGGGAAAGGCAGGCCTTGTATTCAGTGCATAGGCAAACAGTATGGGAGTGCCAAATGAGTAATAATGGGAACTTTGGCTTCAGGTGGCCATCCAGGACGTCTGTTCAATGGGCTATTGGGGTGCGTGTAACTTTGGGGCAGGGCAGACTTTGCATTCAATGCATAGGCAAACAGTATGGGAGTTCCAAATGAGTAATAATGGGAACTTTGGTTTCATGTGGCCATCCAGGACATCTGTTCAAAGGGTTATTGGGGTTTGTGTAACTTTGGGACAGGGCAGGCCTTGCATTCAATGCATAGGAAAACAGTATAGGAGTACCAAATGAGTAATAATGGGAACTTTGGTTTCAGGTGGCCATCCAGGATGTCTGTTCAATGGGTTATTTTGGTGCGTCCAAATTTGGAGCAGGCCTTGCATTTACTTCATGGACAAACAGTGTGGGAGTACCAAATGAATAAAAATGGGAACTTTGGTTTCATGAAGGCATCCAGGATGTCTGATCAAAGGGTTATTGGGGTGCGTGTAACTTTGGGGAAAGGCAGGCCTTGCATTCAATGCATAGGCAAACAGTATGGGAGTGCCAAATGAGTAATAATGGGAACTTTGGTTTCATGTGGCCATCCAGGACATCTGTTCAAAGTTTTATTGGGATGCGTGTAGCTTTGTGGCAGGGCAGGCCTTGCATTCAATGCATAGGAAAACAGTATGGGAGTACCAAATGAGTAATAATGGGAACTTTGGTTTCAGGTGGCCATTTGGCCATCCAGGATGTCTGTTCAATGGTTTATTGAGGTGTGTCCAAACTTAGAGCAAGCCTTGCATTCACTTCATGGGCAAACAGTATGGGAGTACCAAATGAATAATGTTGGGATCTTTGGTTTCACGTGGCCATCCAAGACCTCTGTTCAAAGGGCTATTGGTGCGTGTGTAACTTTGCGTCAGAGCAGGCCTTGCATTCAATGCATAGGCAAACAGTATGAGAGTGTCAAATTAGTAATAATGGGAACTTTGGTTTCATGTGGTCATCCAGGACGCCTGTTCAAAGGGTTACTGGGGTTCATCCAAATTTGGGGCAGGCCTTGCATTCAATGCATAGGCAATAACAGTATAGGAGACCCACTGTTTAATAATGGGAACAACAAAGCATAGCAGGCGGATGGCTCTTTAAGAATAGTGAGAACCAACTGCTGGACCTTTAAGAATAGTAAAGGCCGCCTGATGGCCCTATAAAAATAGGCTTTGTGACTTTAAGAGTCCCTCCTTCAGAAATGAAATAGGATGTATCAGATGATGTGTCACACACCACACGGCCAGATAAGGTTGTAAAATGTTAAAATTACATTTCCCAGTGAATGCATTGGTCTTGGCTGAAAGCAATGCTAAAGTTTAAAAATACAACAAAATGCTACTTTTGAACGTAGCCCAGGTGGTGGAGGAGCATTTTTGTTTTGAGATATTTATTTTGCCTTATATACAAATCATTATCCTGAAAAAGATGTTCCTTAACATATTTCCCAGGAAAATGCATTGTGGTTTCATTTTTGTATGTTTTATTGTGTGCCTGTAAAAGTGGCATAAGATTCTGACAACATTGTTTACAGAAGTGACCTGGGAGTCAGAAATGCTTCCAGAGGTCTTACCCGTAATGTTCCCATGTCATTTGAGCACTGGTCCCATCGATTTCTGCCGTTTTTAGACCCTAAAAAGACCCCCGGGGGGACCCCGGCAAAGATGCTCAAGTTTCCCATAGACTTACATTGGGGTCGTTGCTTGGGTCGCGCACCCGAGCATTTCCATATGCTCGACCCGAGCAATGAGCACCAGAGAATTTTAGTGCTCGTCCATCACTAAACACAGTAGTTACAGTCAAATATTGGGGAGGATCAAAGATATATCTACTATATAATTGTCTAAGGGTCACTTCTGTCTTTCTGTCTGTCTGTCTGTAACGGAAATCCCAAGTCGCTGATTGGTCGTGGCAAAACAGCCATGACCAATCAGCAACGGGCACAGTCCGGTGGCAAAATGGCCGCTCCTTACTCCCAACAGTCAGTGCCCGCTCCATACTCCCCTCCAGTCAGCGCTCACACAGGGTTAATGGCAGCATTAACGGACCGCGTTATGCCGTGGTGTAATGCACTCAGTTAACGCTGCTATTAAGCCTGTGTGACCAACTTTTTACTATTGACGCTGCCTATGCAGCATCAATAGTAAAAAGATCTAATGCTAAAAATAATAATAATAAAAAATAGTTATATACTCACCGTCCATCGGCCCCTCGGATCCAGAACAGGCCTTTCCCGCTCCTCACGACGCTTCGGTGACCGGTCCATGCATTGCGGTCTCGCGAGATGATGATGTAGCGGTCTCGCAAGACCGCTACATCATCATCTCACGAGACCGCAATGCACTCTTGGGACCGGAGCGCGCGAGGAGCATCGGTAAACGATTCGCCTGGATCCGGGGGCCAACGGAAGGTGAGTATATAACTATTTTTTTTTTATTCTTTTTTTAACAGGGATATGATGCCCACATTGCTATATACTGCGTGGGCTGTGCTATATACTACGTGGGCTGTGCTATATACTACGAGGCCTGGGCAATATACTACGTGGGCTGTGCAATATACTACATTGCCTGTGCAATATACTACGTGGCTGTGCAATATACTTCGTGGGCTGCGCTATATACTACGTGGCTGTTTTATACACTACATGGGCTCTTATATACTACATGGGCTGCGCTATATACTACGTGTGCTGTGCTGTATACTACGTGGGCTGTGTTATACACTACGTGGGCTGTTATATACTACGTGGGCTGTGTTGTACACTACGTGGGCTGTGTTATACACTACATGGGCTGTGTTATACACTATGTGGGCTGTGTTATATACTGTGTGCGTGGGCTGTTATATACTACATGAGCTGTGTTACATGCTACGTGGGCTGTTATACACTCTGTGGGCTGTGCTATATACCCCATGGGCTGTGTTATATACTACGTGGCTGTGCTATATACTCCGTGGGCTGTGCTATATACTCCGTGGGCTGTGCTATATACTAGGTGGCTGTGCAATATACTACGTGGCTGTGCTATGTACTACGTGGGATGTTATATTCTACGTGGCTGTGCTATATACTACGTGGCAGGCCACAAACAAGCAGCAAACTACATACATATTCTAGAATACCCGATGCGTTAGAATCGGGCTACCATCTAGTATATATATATATTTTTGCTGCCTCTGGTCCTGGGTGCCTTGACTGTGTGCAAGGCATCATGAAATGTGAAGATCCCCAAAATAATTTTGCAGTACCTTGGGACTGAAAACTGGGTTTGCATCATAGGTCAAAAGTCTTTCAGCAGCTCAATGACTGTAAAACATACTTAAGCACCCAGAAATAGATGGAATCAAAGCTATTGAGAGTTCAGGAGTGATAATTTCAGGTCCAGTAGCGTAAAGTCTCGTCACACCGCTACCTATTACAAAAAAATGCTAGAGAGCTGTGAATGGACAAAATAAATCAGTTAATTTTGCCTGCTTTAATCAATTTTTGAGTACAGAAAACCGTAAAAAGAAAAAAATCAGTCAATTAATCCATAGAAAAAGCAGCAAGGCTTAGCATTTATAAGGCGATAATTAGTGATGATCGAATATACTCGTTACTTGAGATTTCTCGAGCATGCTCGGGGGTCCTCCGAGTTTGTTTTAGTGCTCAGAGATTTAGTTTTTCTTGTCGCAGCTGAATGATTTACATCTGTTAGCCAGTATAAGTACATGTGGGGATTCCCTAGCAACCAGGCAACCCTGGGTGAACATTGTGGGTGCTGGGGCCAGGTCTCACCCTGGCACAGAATATGTTCTACCGACACCAAGGATTTCTTCCACCTCCTAAACCAGTTCCAGCAGCCCCCACCTGGTCCTCTGCATCCTCCATCTCCAATTTGTTGCCTTAGAGCACGTCATCCATATGAGTCAGAAGCTGGAAGCTCTGCAGCACTTCCTCAGCGAAGCGGCAACAGGCTCTGCTGAAGCTGATTTATCTAGGAGACAAGCCACACACAGTGACAAAGTAATTGAAAGAAATAACAGACCAGATAGATCTGTAGCTCTCGCTGCTAAACCTACAACCAGACATGGTCATGTGTTATAATTGCCATAAACTGGTTGCGGCTCTGAAGCTTGACAAGCTCAGACACATACCATGCATGGCCCATATACTAATCTTAGTGATTCTGCAGTTTCTGAAAACCTACCTATTTCTGCAAGTCATCTATAGCTGCCAGCACTCTGGCAGTACTGCAGCAGTGTATCCAAGTGCCATCTCACCAACTGTTGTGTGTGGTCACTCGAGATGGAATTCCACACTGCATATGCTGGCAAGGCTTTCTGAACAGCAGAGGCCAGTTGTGAAATACCAGTTCCAACCCACCCCTTAGTATTCTGGGCAGCCTACTCATATAACAACTGAAGACTGGGCTTGGATATATGACATTTTTGCAGTTCTCAAAGACTTTGCAGACTCCACAAAGATGGTGAGCAGCAATGATGCCATAATCAGTACAACAATCCCACTTTTGTGCCTTTTTAACAGTCATTGCTAATTATTAAAGCTGAAACTTTGCATGCGGACCTGGTGGAGATGAAGGAAGGCATGAGAAAGGGAGATACTACCCAGCCTCATATCATCTGCTTAGTGTGGATTAGGTAACAATGAGAAGGTGAAGGCTGAGGAGGAGGAACAGAAGATGGTTGCTAGCGCAACAGAGGCGAGTCCTTACACAAGCTTTGTTCCATCCCTCCTACATGGAAGGGCTGAGAAGCAGAATGAGGTGGGAGAGATGTAGGAGGAGGAGATGGAGAGTAGTTATCATGGTGGAGACAGGGAAGTGTTTGCTATAGGGAGCTTGGCACATATGGCTGATGTTATGTACCGCTGCCTCTCCCGTGACCCTTGCATTACATTCATCTAGGCCGAATAAGAGTACTGGTTGTTCACCCTGCTAGACCCATGCTACAAGGAGAACCTTGAATCTCTACTTTCTGAGGTGAGAGGTCTACAAAAATGGTGCTATACCATAAGGACATTGTGGAAAATATGTTTAAAAAATTCCCAGCTGACGATGCTAGTGGTAGAGGGCAAGCTACCATGCCAAACCAAGAAGGAGAGACATGGGAGACACACTCCAAGTACAGCAGAGTCAGACGTTCACTATCAAAAGCCTGGGCCAATTTCATAACATCCTCCTAGTGTCCATTCCATGATGACCGAATATTTTGACATGGAGGGAAAAGTTTATTAAGATGGTCAAGCATTACCTGCCCAACCAACCAGAGCACTACTTAATTCCTCTGTGACCTTCAACTGTTGTGTCTCAAAGATGGACACCTGGCATGAGATGTCCTTTTATGCCTTGGAGATGTTGTGCTGCCCTGCCGCTAGCGTCTTGTCTGAGCGGATTTTTAGTGCCACCGTGGGGGTCATAGCAGAAAGGCACTTTCGCTTGTCAGCAGAAAATGGTAACAGACTCACTCTGATAAAAATGAACAAAGTCTGGATTAGCCCGACATTTCCACACCACCAGATGACAGAAGTACATAAAATGTTTTTAAAGTTCAATATTTGAAGATTATTTTTCCTTTATGAGTGTAGGATTACAGCAACTAGACTTTCAAAATATTTTAATTAGATCCACTAGTTGTTGCCTTCAAGGGTCTATGGATGACCCTACTTATATTTTTTTATGATTCAAAAAATACCTTTAATGCTTTATGTTCACCAGTCTGATCCTTGATGCAAAATACTCTATAGGACCATCATAGTGTGTAGGATTATCATACTGTGTGAGAAGCTGTGAGGACATCACATTGTCATTTGGGCAATGTGGAAGTCATTATCATGTGCTGATGGCTGTGGAGCCATCATACTGTGTCAGGGCTGTAGTGGCCATCATAGTGTAAAAGGGCTAATGGTGCAATCATATTGTGTAGGGGACATAAAAATGGTTGTGAGGCATCATACTGTAGGGACATCATAATGTGTAAGAGCCTGTGGAGGCCATTATACTATGTGGAGGAATTGTTGGGGCCAACATACACTTTGGGGGGTGCTTTGAGGGACATTATACTTTGTGGGGACCTTTATACTCTTTGTGGAGTGATTGTGGGAGTCTGTGGAAACCATCATACTGTGTATCATACTGTTTGGGGGGGCTGTGGGTACATTATATTGTGGGCAAGCACTGTGGGACATTATACAGTGGAGGCATCATACTGTGTCGGGGGCTATGAGGACATCATACTTTGTGTTGAGCTGTGGAGACAGCACACTGTCGGAGAGGGTATTGTAAAGGCATCATCTATATATATAATTGTCTAAGAGTCACTTCCGTCTTTCTGTCTGTCTGTCTTTCTGTCTGTCACGGATATTCATTGGTCGCGGCCTCTGTCTGTCATGGAATCCAAGTCGCTGATTGGTCGTGGCAAAACGCCCACGACCATTGCCACGACCAATCAGCGACGCGCACAGTCTGGAAGAAAATGGCCGCTCCTTACTCCCCGCACTCAGTGCCCGGCGCCCGCATACACCCCTCCGGTCACCGCTCACACAGGGTAATGCCGGCGGTAATGGACCGCGTTATGCCATGGGTAATGCTCTCCGTTACCACCGCTATTAACCCTGTGTGACCAAGTTTTCACTATTGACGCAGCCTATGCAGCGTCAATAGTAAAAACATCTAATGTTAAAAATAATTAAAAAAAATAAAAAATCATTATATACTCACCTTCTGCCGCCTTTCCCGCTCCACGCGATGCTCCGGCCGGTCTATGCAAGCGGCACGTTCCGGTGGCAAGGATGGTCTGGGAGAAGGACCTGCCATGACGTCACAGTCATGTGACAGCAACGTAATCACAAGTCCTGCTCGCCTGCATGAGAAGGACCTGCCATGACATCACGGTTATGTGACGGCGACGTCATCACAGGTCCTGCATGCCTGTGCGAGAAGGACCTGCCATGACGTCATGGTCATGTGACCGCGACGTCATCACACCCTGGGACCGGAAGCTGCCGCCTGCACCCCACACAGGCGACAGAACTACAACGCGCCTGCGGAAGGTGAGTATATGTTTATTTTTTACTTTTTTAACCTGTGACATACGTGGCTGGGCAATATACTACGTGACTGACCAATATACTATGTGGCTGGGCAATATACTATGTCACTGGGCAATATACTACATCGCTGGGCAATATACTACATCGCTGGGCAATATACTACATCGCTGGGCAATATACTAAGTTGCTGGGCAATATACTACTTGGCTGGGCAATATACTACGTTGCTCGGCAATATACTATGTGGCTGGGCAATATACTACGTCACTAGGCAATATACTATGTTGCTGGGCAATATACTACGTGGCTGGGCAATATACTACATGGCTGGGCAATATACTACGTCACTGGGCAATATACTATGTGGCTGGGCAATATACTACGTGGACATACATATTCTAGAATACCCGATACGTTAGAATTGGGCCACCATCTAGTACTGTTATATGGCCTGTAAGCCCATCTTTCAGAGTGGGAGAACTGTGGGAGCATCATACTATGTGGGTATTTACTTTTAAACTCCTAATGAGTGTGGGGACTGTTGTAGAATAATACGGTGGGGGTAACTGAAAGGGCATTATAATGTGCGTACAGAAACAGATACTATGTTGGAGAGCACTGTGGAGGTGTCATCATACTTTATGGGGGTCATGATAGGGTATCATAGTAAAGTGAGAACACCAAGGAGCTTAATTTAATGTAAAATTTTTGTGTGCCGCCATACATGTTCCTTTCCTTGTCTTTCAAAGTTGGGATGGAAGGATGTTCCATGAATGCACCTATGTGCTGTGAACCTGTCTAAAAAGCATGACCAACTATGATAAATCTGGCACATTTTAGGACTTTCAAATCTAAGCGTATACTGTGTAGTGTGTAAAAAATAGACAATATTGGTAAATATGCTCCAGTGTGACTAAGGGGGGAAAAAGTCAATGTGAGCCAAGCTGAGCTAGTATTTATACCTTTTGGAGGTACTAATCAAAAATAACTCGATAAGTTGATAAACTATAATTTTTTAATAATGATGTATTCTTATGTGGAAGAGGGGCATTTGTGTCCTCTCATATATGAGGACACAGATGTCACTGCTACCTTTGTTCAAAGCACGCATATACTTTACAAATAAAACATCAGTAAACTTCCATAAAAGTAGATATATAATGTGCATAATGGGTATATAATGTAATTATCCCATGTTAATAGATGTAGTTTATGCTTTCACATTTATCACTTTGGAAATTTTGAAATAGATTGAAAACAGCGTAAATAGTATTTCAAAATATCATTTTACCGACAGAGATTCCAGAAGTGTAGCAACAGTGCCACCTGGTTAGTAGATTAGGCTCTTAATAAAAATTAGAAATTGTGGGAATAGTACCCAACCTCCGGAGTATGAAGATTTTCCAACACCACTATAAGGCAGGGGGAAGCTACTGAATTTACTTGTCTCATTAGGAGGATCTTGACCTTTCCATCAAAGAAGGATGTCCTTGAAAGAAATCACCTTTTTATATGGGGATTTGGATGTTTTTTCCAGCTGTTGCTGCAGACCTGTTTATTTGTCTAACACATGTTTTAAAAAAAGGGAGACCTGTCCTACAATGTCATTGTAATTGAGACAGAAAGACATGCTTTAAATTGCTGATATCCAGGAAACCTTCTGTTGAAGAGACACTGAAGGATTTATATATATTTTCTACCAAAAGACTTTCCCATATGGATATTTGTCTTCCCTTTTTCCCTGCAGGGATATAGTGTAAGTTAAACAGAGGCCTAAAAGCAACACCTCTTTGTCATGAGTAAAAGGAATACAATCTTGAAGTGTGTTATCTTGGACTACTCAACTATATTATTAAAAAAGGTGGTGCCTTATTATGAAATATGATGCACTATATACAAAATGTCCTTATGTATTATAGATCTCACAATAATTATTTTTAATGTAGGTCTATATTAACCCATAGCGGGGCCCCTAGACTTTTAGGTATTTCAGACCCCCTACAGCACTTCAATCCTTCATCCCACTACAATTTTCAGCAGTGCAGTCATCTTTTTTGACTTGGTTGTACATTTTAGCTCTCATTTGTTCCTTAAGAAAAGTTTAAATACTGTATTTTTCGGACTATAAGATGCACCTGACCATAAGGTGCACCTAGTTTTAGAGGAGGAAATTAGGAAAAAAGAAATTGAAGCAAAAAATGAACAATTCTGTACTGTAATATCCCCTATCCTGGTATGGATGGCTCCCTCATCCCTATCCCGGTGTGCATGGCCCGATCCTTATCCTGGTATGATTGCCACCATCTTGGTCCTTGTATGATTGACCCCATCACGGTCCTGGTTTGATTGGTCCCATCCCTATTCTGGTATAATTGTCCCCATCCCGGTCCTGGTATGATTGGCTCCATCCTTTTTCTTTATAATTGGCCCCATCCCCTTCCTGGTATCCATGGCCCCATCAGGAAAGATAAAAAAAAAAACATTACACTTACCTACACGGCTCTTCCTCACAGCGTCCTGCTCCGATGCCAGTGGAGCGCCCCCACGTCAGGGCAATGGGGTACTCGGTACCGGGTCCTTCAGTTCAGAGGATGTCACGGTGGCCTGACCCGGTCCGTGGCCCTTTGAGGGGGTGTCCAATAAATAGAAAGTTCAGTTTGTATAAGGTTCATGACGCCACCTGTGGTATTCGGTCAGGGTGACTGACGCTGCTTAGGGGTCCGCTGGGGTGATGTTATGGCAGCAAGATGGTATACCTTCCCACAGGTGAAGTGTATCCCCAAGACTTCCCAAAAGTGTAGATGGTGATGGTGAAAGTTGTAGGGCGCAGGAAGTAACGAAGACACAGGGTTGCAGTCTCTTTACCTTTTACTGAAGGCTTCAGTATCCACAGTCCCAGGCACTGGATCACGGGGTAGGCAGAGTCCGGCCGGTCTGAAGGCAAATCCAGAGTCTCCTTATTCAGGTGGAATGCAATAGCCTTCCTATGCGCACAGTAACTCAGTAGGTCCTCACTTGCTTAAGCTCTAATGAAGTCCTCACTGCTGTTACTCTTCTCTCTGTTCCCCGTGGTCAGATAGAACAAAACCCGTATGACTGATGGCCTGAGGCTTGTTTATAGGGACCCTAGAGACGCCCCGACCCCCACAAGTTGCCACCGTGTCTTCTTAGGTATTTTAGGTCGGGCAGCCAACTTGGAATTGACTGTTCTGCCAGTCTCTGAAGTAATGGCGTAGAGCACTTTACTCCCTCGGTGTTCTGGCTACCTGAACGCACACCAGAAGGATGCAGCTCCTCATGTCTACTATCCTCTCTGGTATCCACTTGTTGCTATGCCTTAGTTTCTCACTCACTAAAACACACTTCCTTTCAATGTCTCTTTCTTTGGATGCTGCCGCACATAGGGCAGGCGCAGCCCTGTGGACCCTTGTCCTCCTCAGACCGTAGTCTGGATCTGACTGGAAATCATTCCAGCCAGTTCGGCCTGGAGACCTTTCTCTCTCAGTCTCCAGCCAGGAACACCATCTGATGCTCACTGGATCGAATCCAGCTCGCTTCTCCCTACTTTCTAACCAACCCACCAGTTTTACCTAACTGTGAGGAGTGGCCTAATAGATAGAACCCTTTGCTCCCCCTAGTGGACTAGAGTGTGAAGTGTGTGGTGTGGCTGTGATACCTGAACAGGAGATCTCCTTTATTGCCATCAGACGTAATATCACTCCCCCTGGTGGAAGAATGACATTACTGCAACGACCAGGACTCTGGGGTGCTGCACCAGCAGCTGCTTAATACTGGTAAGCAGCACATGGCAGGGTCATCATGCACTGCTCACAAGCAGAGTGAGCACAGCAGCCAGAATACTTACAGAGACCATTCATCAGAGATCACGGTGAGCATCCATTCCTTTTCAGTAGCGCGCACTGTCAGCCACCTGCTTCCTTCTGCGGCTGGCGGTCACGTGTGCTGATATTTAAGAGAAATGAATATTCTGAATATTAATTTCTCTTAAGTATCGGCACACTTGACTGCCAGCCTCGGCAGGAAGCAGGCAGCTGACAGTGCCACCACTGAATAGGAATGGATATTCACCAAGATCTCCGATGAACGGTCCTGGTGAGTATTCTGGCAGCTGTGGTCAACTTGTGAGCAGCGCATGATGTCTCTGCCATGCGCTGCTTACAAGCAATAAGCAACTGCTGGCACCAGAGTAGGACGCTGAGAGGGAGCGACGTGTAGGTGAGTGTAATGTTTTGTTTAGTTTGAATCTTTCCTGATAGGGCCATGGATACCAGGAACAGGATGGAGCCAATTATAAAAGAAAAAGTATGGGACCAACATTCCAGGAACAGGATGATGCCATTTATACCAGGAATGCCAGAAAAATGAATATGCATTGCCCTCCATGTCCATGGGTATGGAATGCAGTGCATATTCATTTCTCTTTAGCAGCGGGCACAGGAGTTAGCCGGAGCCGCCGGCTCCAGCCTCCTGTGACCTGATGCTCCACAGAAACCGCTCCCCCATCTCCCCACCACAGCCAGAGCCCATACATCTGGACGATAAGACTGACCCCCATTTTCCTCCACATTTTGGGAGGAAAAATGTGTGTCTTATTCTAGTCCTTAAAAATACGATATTTTGGCTGGTTCCTATGGCACGTGTTCAAGGCCTTCAAGGTACAGCAGTGCACAATGCTGAAAATACAGAAATTGGCCAGATCTACTATACCTTTAATATTAACCCCTTCATGACCTTGGGATTTTCCGTTTTTCCGTGTTCATTTTTTGCTCCCCTCCTTCCCAGAGCCATAACTTTTTTATTTCTCCATCCATATGGCCATGTGAGGGCTTATTTTTTGCGAGACAAGTTGTACTTTTGAATTACATCATTGGTTTTACCATGTCGTGTACTTGAAAATGGGAAAAAAAATCCCAGTGCGGTGAAATTACAAAAAAAGTGCAATCCCATACTTGTTTTTTGTTTGGCTTTTTTGCTAGGTTCACTAAATGCTAAAACTGACCTGCCATTATGATTCTCCAGGTCATTATGAGTTCATAGACACCTAACATGACTAGGTTCTATTTTATCTAAGTGGTGAAAAAAAATTCCAAACTTTGCTAAAAAAAAAAAAACTGCGCCATTTTCCGATATCCGTAGCGTTTCCATTTTTCATGATCTGGGGTCACTTGAGGGCTTATTTTTTGCGTGCCGAGCTGGTGTTTTTAATTATACCATTTTGGTGCAGATACGTTCATTTGATCGCCCGTTATTGCATTTTAATGCAATGTTGCGGCGACCAAAAAAACTTAATTCTGGCTTTCAAATTTTTTTCTCGCTACACTATTTAGGATCAGGTTAATGTTTTTTTTTTATAGATCGGGCGATTCTGAATGCAGCGATACCAAATGTGTGTAGATTTGATTTTTTTTTTAATGATGTATTTTGAATGGGGCGAAAGGGGGGTGATTTAAACTTTTATCTTTTTTTATCTTTTTCACATTTTTTTAACTTTTTTTTTACTTTTGCCATGCTTCTATAACCTCCATAGGAGGCTAGAAGCTGGCACAACTTGATCGCCTCTGCTACATAGCAGCGATCTTATGTTCGCTGCTATGTGGCAGAAAATCAGTTGTGCTGTGAGCGCCGACCACAGGGTGGCGCTCACAGCTACCGTGGATCAGTAACCATAGAGGTCTCAAGGACCTCTATGGCTACAATGGAGAAGCGTCGCCGACCTCCGATCATGTGACGGGGTCGGCAATGCGCTCATTTTCGGCAGCCCGGCCGGAAGCGGCAGTTAAATGCCGCTGTCTGCGTTTGACAGCGGCATTTAACTAGTTAATAGGCATGGGCAGATCGCGATTCTGCCCGCGCCTATTACAGGCACATGTTAGCTGTTCAAAACAGCTGACATGTCCCGGCTTTGATGCGCCGGAGCCCGCATTAAAGCGGGGCTTCTGACCTCAGACTGGATAGTACGTCCGAGGTCAGAAAGGGGTTAAATAAAAAATTAAAAAAACTTTGGCACTCAAAACAATCATTTATTTGTTTAACATTATATAGAAGATGTCACAGGGTCCTTCTTCGATACCACACAATCAACAGAGCAAGGGAAGTGTGAACAATCCCAAGACCTTTATTATAGTTACATAGTTACATAGTTATTAAGGTTGAAGGAAGACTTTAAGTCCATCTAGTTCAACCCATAGCCTAACATGCCGTAACATGTTGATCCAGGGGAAGGCAAAAAAACCCCATGTGGTAAGAGTAAGCTCCACCATGGGGAAAAAAATTCCTTCCCGACCCCACATATGGCAATCAGACTAGTTCCCTGGATCAACGCCCTATCAAAGAATCTAATATATATACCCTGTAACATTATACTTTTCCAGAAAGGTATCCAGTCCCCTCTTAAATTTAAGTAATGACTCACTCATTACAACATCATATGGCAGAGAGTTCCATAGTCTCACTGCTCTTACAGTAAAGAATCCTCGTCTATTATTATGCTTAAACCTTTTTTCCTCCAGACGCAGAGGATGCCCCCTTGTCCCTGTCACCGGTCTATGATTAAAAAGATCATCAGAAAGGTCTTTGTACTGTCCCCTCATATATTTATACATTAACATAAGATCACCCCTTAGCCTTCGTTTTTCAAAGCTAAACAGCCCCAAGTGTAATAACCTATCTTGGTATTGCAGACCCCCCAGTCCTCTAATAACCTTGGTCGCTCTTCTCTGCACCCGCTCCAGTTCAGCTACGTGTTTCTTATACACCGGAGACCAGAACTGTGCACAGTATTCTAAGTGTGGTCGAACTAGTAACTTGTATAGAGGTAAAATTATGTTCTCCTCATGAGCATCTATTCCTCTTTTAATGCATCCCATTATTTTATTTGCCTTTGTAGCAGCTGCCTGACACTGGCCACTGAATATGAGTTTGTCATCCACCCATACACCCAGGTCTTTTTCATTGACGGTTTAGCCCAGAGTTTTAGAATTAAGCACATAGCTATACATCTTATTACTTCTACCCAAGTGCATGACCTTACATTTATCCCCATTAAAGCTCATTTGCCATTTATCAGCCCAAGCTTCTAGTTTACATAAATAATCCTGTAATATAAAATTGTCCTCCTCTGTATTGATTACCCTGCAGAGTTTAGTGTCATCTGCAAATATTGAAATTCTACTCTGAATGCCCCCTACAAGGTCATTAATAATAATGTTAAAAAGAAGAGGGCCCAATACTGACCCCTGTGGTACCCCACTGCTAACCGCGACCCAGTCCGAGTGTGCTCCATTAATAACCACCCTTTGTTTCCTATCCCTGAGCCAGCTCTCAATCCACTTACACATATTTTCCCCTATCCCCATTATTCTCATTTTATGTAACAACCTTTTGTGTGGCACCGTATCAAAAGCTTTTGAAAAGTCCATATACACTACATCCACTGGGCTCCCTTGGTCCAGTCCGGAACTTACCTCTTCATAGAAGCTGATCAAATTAGTCTGACATGAACGGTCCCTAGTAAACCCTTGCTGATACTGGGTCATGAGGTTATTCCTCTTCAGATACTCCAGTATAGCATCCCTTAGAATGCCCTCCAGGATTTTACCCACAGTAGAGGTTAAGCTTACTGGCCTATAATTTCCGAGTTCAGTTTTTGTCCCCTTTTTGAATATTGGCACCACATTTGCTATACGCCAGTCCTGTGGTACAGACCCTGTTATTATGGACTCTTTAAAGATTAAAAATAATGGTCTATCAATGACTGTACTTAATTCCTGCAGTACTCGGGGGTGTATCCCATCCGGGCCCGGAGATTTGTCAATTTTAGTGATTTTTAGACGCCGCCGTACTTCCTGCTGGGTTAAGCAGGTAACCTTTAATTGGGAATTTTTATCACTAGTCATATTGGCTGCCATGGGATTTTCTTTTGTAAATACTGATGAAAAAAAGTCATTTAGCATATTGGCCTTTTCCTCATCCTCATCCACCATTTCACCCAGACTATTTTTAAGGAGGCCAACACTATCATTTTTTAGTTTCTTACTATTTATGTAGTTAAAGAATATTTTGGGATTATTTTTGCTCTCTCTGGCAATGAGTCTCTCTGTCTCAATCTTTGCTACCTTGATTTGCTTTTTACAGAATTTATTTAATTTTTTTGTATTTATTTAATGCCTCCTCACTACCTACTTCCTTTAATTCTCTAAATGCTTTCTTTTTGTCACTTATTGCGCCCCTTACAGCTCTATTTAGCCATATTGGTTTCCTCCTATTTCTAGTATGTTTATTCCCATACGGTATATACTGTGCACAGGTCCTATCCAGGATGCTAATAAACGTCTCACATTTTCTTTGTGTACTTTTATGTCTCAGGATATCGTCCCAGTTAATTGCACCAAGATCCTCTCTCATCCGTTGGAAATTTGCCCTCCTGAAGTTTAGTGTCCTTGTCACCCCTCTACTACACATCTTATTAAAGGAGACATGAAAACTTATTATTTTGTGTTCACTATTCCCCAAGTGACCCCCAACCCTTATATTTGATATGCGGTCTGGCCTGTTGGTTAATATTAGGTCTAGCAGTGCCCCCCTCCTTGTTGGGTCCTGAACCAGTTGTGAAAGGTAATTGTCTCTCATAGTTGTCAAAAACCGATTACCTTTACTGGAACTGCAGGTTTCTGTTCCCCAATCTATCAGGGTAGTTGAAGTCCCCCATAATAATGACTTCTCCTTGAGTCGCAGCTTCATCTATTTGCTTTACGAGGATATTCTCCATTGCTTCCATTATTTTTGGAGATTTATAACAAACCCCTATCAGTAATTTATTTTTTTTTCCCCCTCCCCTTATCTCTACCCACAGGGACTCTACATTTTCATTAGATTCACCTATATTATCACGCAGGATGGGTTTTAAGGTCGATTTTACATACAGACACACCCCACCCCCTCGCTTATCTGTATGGTCATTTCTGAACAGGCTATAGCCCTGCAAGTTAACAGCCCAGTCATGGCTCTCATCCAGCCATGTTTCAGATATCCCCACCATGTCATAATTATGCTCCAACAACATTAATTCTAATTCGTCCATTTTGTTGGCGAGGCTTCTGGCATTAGTATACATGCACTTGATGTTCCTCTCTGTACCTCTATTCTTTCTTAAATTACTAACTGTTCTAACCCCACCCCCCATGCCACCGCCACCCTCAACTTCCTTATTTTTGCCCAGGTTTCTATCTGCACTATCTTCCCCTCCTATAAAATGAATACCCTCCCCCCCAATCCCTAGTTTAAACACTAAACTAAAACTAAAAGGTCCATAAACAATCCACCACACTGAGGATACAATAGTCCAGAACACGAATGCAGTTCAGTAACAGGAAAAAATGTCCACGGAGATGAGAGTTCAATAATCCAGCAGACAGAGGATAAAAAATCCATATGCTTACCTTTCTCTCTGATGTGCTGTGTTCACACCATCCTCACCACATGGGACAGACTTCCAGCTCCTGTCCTCACCACCCCCTCCTTATGTCCAGGGGTAGTCAGACAGGTTGGGGTGGTTTTCAGGCCTCCCAGACCTGACAAATGTGCCTTGGGGATTAAGGCACTACAGGGGGTTCATCAAGAGGCATAGATACAGTCAGGCTACAGAGAGTAATTGTCAGCCTGAGGAAGCACAGCACGCGAAACGTGCGTCGGGGCTATCTGCTGGTCACCGACTGCACGGGAGTACACACATGGGTAAGCCTAACAAGCGGCATGCCACTTAGGCGTTTTTAAGGTCACTTGCACTTTATGGGCACTGTTGCAATATGGATGGGTTAAAAATGGATAGGAAAGAGTAATGTCTAAAAGTTATTGGCCATTGTGCCTCAGACTATTATGCCTCCCCTCCTTTAGTGCTTAAGATAATGCCCTGTCTTTTGTCTTGAGACAGTTACTATATTAGCTGCTGATTGACGGTACCCCTACTCTTTGTGTGTGTGTTCCCATGTGGCTGGTTTCCAGTTTAGTCTTTCACCTTGTCCTCATCATTTGGTACTGTACTATTATTATTATTATTTTTTCTGATGTTGTATTTACTCGAATAAAGCCTATATTTTCAGACTGAATTCATTGTCATGAACTTTTATGGGGCATTATGCTCCTGGTTATTGATAGGATCCTACAGAGAGTAAGTGAGCTAATCCAATTATCAGCCTTTTGGAAGGTAAGTGAGACTCTAGGCAATATGGGGAATACATGGAATGATACAGGGCAACAAGAGGACACTATGAAAATCAGTAAATATACACAAAATGATAACCACATGACATATCACACCATCACAACCTCTCCCCCCTCATAATAAATGAGCACACCATGAGGTCTACACAGACCTCTGGCCTGCTCACTTTAGTCCACATTGCTCCACTGTTTACAGTTCCTTGTACAGTGGCAGGGGTTGCAATAATTATGAGCACTTGTTGTCCTTCCATAAATTCCCGGGTCCTGGCGTACGGTCATACCAGGTTTTTTGACTGGACTGGGTTATTCGCTGATGTTCATTAGCCAAGGTAGCTAGCTGGGCGAGACGGTCTCTGAACTCTTGAACGTAGGGAATGATGGGTGTTCCGATGTCTGTAATATCTCGCTCCAATTGTTCTTTCAGAAGAGTAAGAGGCCCACGGACCTTCCGGCCAAACAGATTGCTCCCCGGTGAGGTCTGGATGTCATGGTGATTGAAGGGCCTGTAGTCAGGTGACTGCTCCCACAAAATGACACTGCAAATCCCCAATGTCATTTCCAAGGAGGATATCTGCAGGAAGTCCTCCCATAACTCCAATCCAACACAGTTTTTCTCCAAAACCATAATCCAAACGTACCAATGCTCTCTGCATATATTTGTTGGCACCCCCCACCAAGACATTGGGAATTCCCAGGCCCTGGTGAATTGCCTCGGGTCGCACCACACGGGGGTCAGTGACAGTCAGGAATGCCCCCGTATCTCTAAATCCTGACACTTTGAATCCATCAATTAAGACATCCTGCAGGTGGCGTTGCTGTTGCTCTGGGTAGCTAAAGGACAAAGGCCAGAGTTCATACACTCCAGTAGGGGTATCTATGGTGCTGTGGTCAGTGGTCCACTCTGGTGGGGGTGGTTGTAGCTCTTCCTCAGGCAGGATGGAGTGCACAAGATGCACTGTATGAAGTGAGGCTGCGTGGGGCTCCCTCCAAATCCTTGAGGGACAGCCAGACTGCAAATGTCCAGGTTGCTCACACCCATAACATGTCCTCTCTGTGATACCCCCAGGTCATGGTTGGAACTGTTGGGGCCCAGAATGGTGAGGCATGATTGTCATTGGCTTGCGACTAGGTGGAAGGGCAGATGTAATCGGAGGGGTAGGGGGCGCGGGAGCAGGCAGTGGTTTATTGTTCAGAAGCCTCCTCCATTGCGGTCAGATAGTAAGGGCTTCATCGGCCAGGGCTGCAGCTTTATCCACGGTACACGGCGTGCGCTCCCAGACCCATTCCTGTACCTCTGCGGGGCACATGGCAAGAAATTGTTCTATAAGGAAAGCCTGTATAACATCTTCCACAGTAAAGGCGTTTTCTGCTTCTAGCCATCTCCGACATGCCTGGGACATCTTATGTGCATACATCCTAAACGATCCCCCCATGGTGCAGGGGAGGTCTCGGAACTTGGCCATATGTGAGTCTGGGGTGATAGCATGGTAATCCAGGATGGTCCGCTTTACAATGTTATAATCCCGATTCCACTGTGAGTCAATGGTTCAGTAAGCCATCACCAGGCTTCCATTCAGGAGTCCCACTAACAAACGCATCCAGCTAGAGTGGGGCACCTCCAACACAGCACACTGCTGCTCAAAGTCCTTGAAGAACCCCTCCACATCTCCGGAAGCCTCATCAAATGGCTTAAACTCTGTCCATGTGATCCGTACAGGCTCCCGGATCATTGGGTTTACACTCCACATTGCATTACTCCATATTTCAAGCTCCATTGCTTCATTTCTCCGCTGTGCCCAGCGGCCAGCCTCCTCCTTATATTCCTGAGTATAGGAATAGATTAACCAAAGAGATAAAATATAAAAGAAAACTGAGGAAAAGGGGCAAAAAATAACCCTATATCATATAAAGTATAAGTACCTTAACCTTGAAACCACGCTGACACCCACTGGTGCTAGTACTACTGCCATGAGGGACACTATATATGCGCTCTCTAGATGGGACAGCTTCCCATGTCAGGATAGCTGAGCATATCCGGGTCAAAAATGAACACCAGGGCGCCTCCGGAACAAGCCGACAGTGACGAGCTTAGCCGAACTAAAAGTGAACAGCAGGGTGCGTGCGCATCTCCCAGGGAGAGGCCATGACTCACTGAAGCTACACATAAGGTTCTGTACCTCCGGAATCTTAATGGCTGATAGCTAAAATCTGTACTGCGCATGTATTAACCCTTATGGGGCCAAACCAGCACTATGCATTAAGAAAGGAAACCCTCCATATAAAGGGATGTGTGCATGGTTAATAACTATAGTGTAAGTGAATAATACTAATCTCTGAAGCATCGCATAAGGCTCCCTGCTTCTTGGAGTCATAATGGCTGATGGCTTAGATATATGCTGTGCCTACATTAACCGTTATGAGGCCAAATCAGCGCAATGTATTATGACTCGAGAAAAACCTCTAAAATTAGCATGCATGATAAAAGAAAATGTATTTATAAGCAGATAGAGGATATTAGTACACATATAGAAACTTATTCCCTAAGTTTAGTTAACATATATATTAATATCAAACTGGATACCTGAAGAAGAATCTACTGGAATATTTATGGGAGAAGAGAAAAAAAGGAAAAATTTCATTAGAGAAATGTTATAAGTCTTCAATGATAAATTTTCCAAAATACGCAAGGAAAATTCTAGATTATTGTACATTTATTTAAATCACTCAATATACCGGATAGCTCGCTTATATTGAACCTCATATTCCCTGTTTAACCTTAATGGTGTAAGGGTTTGTAATTTAAGGATCCAAAAGGCTTCATGAGTTTTTGAAGCTTTAATTCTATTTTCTCCCCACCTTTGTAGTAGAATTTGATCAATAATTTGATATTTCAATTGTGCTATAGAATGACCTCTTGATATAAAATGGAATGGAATGGGTAATAGGGTACGTTCACAACAAATGGTGGATTTATGTTGTGATATCCGGTCTCGGATATGTTGGGTAGTTTCCCCAACATAGTCGAGACCACAAGGGCATTTAATTAAATATACCAAGTAAGAGGACTAACATGTATAGTTGCCTTTCATGGGAAAACATTGCCCTGAATGTGGATGAGTGAACGTTTCTCCCTTTTGAATGTTGGAGCACAGTTGGCATCCTAAGCAGGGAAAAGTGCCATTGTGTGGAGTCGTAAAAGACATTTATGCTGAGACTGACCTAGAAGAGCCTACATTGGCTCGAACAAGAACATTTCTAATGTTGTCTGGTCTTTTATAACCCATAATCGGTAATCTACAAAATTCTGGAATGTTAGGGATGGAATCTTGGAGAATGGACAAATGTTTTATATATACTTTTGTTTATTTGTTTACTAAAGGGGTGAAAAGTACTAATAAAGAACAACCTTTTGTCCTTTTGCCAAGGAGGTGTCATCAACCTGGTAGATTGTAAAATCCTGTCTGGATATCCCAATCCCAATTTTGAGTCCATCTCCTTGTGTCTAATAGCACGGGTACCCTCATTGGAAACTATACGTCGGATCCGATAATATTGTGCATTGGGTAAATCCTCCTTAACATGTTGAGGATGACAGCTGGAATAATTAAGCACACTATTTTTATCTGTCGGTTTTAAATATAGATCCATTTCTAGTCCCCTATTGGGAATAATGAAAACCATAGTGTCAAGGAAATGGATGGATGTGTGTCATGATGGATAGAAAAAGAAAGGCCCAAAATGGCCATATTAATATATTAAAAAAACAGAGAGGCTGTCATCACTGCCAGTCCAAATTAGAAAAATATCATCCATGAACCGTTTCCTGTTCAAAATGTGTTCCCGGAATGAACTGTGATTATAAACAAATATAGTTTCAAAATGGTCCATGAATATATTTGCCTTTTGGAGGCACAACATTCGACCCCATAGCGGTGCCTTTCTTTTGTAGGAAGAACTGATCTTCAGATAGAAAGAAGTTTTCAAATAAAATAAGATTTAATAAATCAATGCAAAAACAAGTTTGCACTCAAAAAAGTGGTGTTTTTACACAAGAAATTTTCTACAGCTTTTATACCGACTTGATGGTTGATGCTGGTATGGAGACTATTGACATCTAGTGTCAAGAGTTTACTCCCAACTGAAATGTAATTAATAGTCTTCAATAGTGTTGAGCATTCCGATACTGCAAATATCGGGTATCGGACGATATTCGCTGTATCGGAATTCCGATACCGAGTTCCGATATTTTTGTGATATCGGAAATCGGAATCGGAAGTTCCCAGTGTATGGTTCCCAGGGTCTGGAGGAGAGGAGACTCTCCTTCAGGCCCTGTGATCCATATTCATGTAAAAAATAAAGAGTAAAAATAAAAAATATGGATATACTCACCCCTCTGGCGGACCCTGAACCTTAGCGGTGTAACCGGCAGCCTCCGTTCCTAAGAATGCAGTGAGTGTACAGGACCTGCGATGACGTCGCGGTCTTATGATTGGTCGCGTGACCGCTCATGTGACCGCGACGTCATCGAAGGTCCTTCACTCACTGCATTCTTAGGAACGGAGGCTGCCGGTTACACCGCTAAGGTCCAGGGTCCGCCGGAGGGGTGAGTATATCCATATTTTTTTATTTTTATTCTTTATTTTTTACATGAATATGGATCTGTAATAAAGTCAGATCAGCTGTTTAGAGGCACTGGGAGGAGATATTGTAAACAATGTTCTCTAAGGTCACACCTGAGATCACTGGACTGCTGTGATTGACCTTCATCTCCCCCTCTGCGTCTTCCTCTGTGGGGTCTGGACTGGCATTGTTCTAAAAAATGGGACTGAATTCTCGACGGGATCGACGAAAATTCCTATAAGAGTCTAATGAGCGCCATTTGTAGACCTGGTTCTGTGGGTAATCTTCCGTGTCACATAGAAATTTCTTCATCTTTCTAATTTAAATATTATTATGGAATTCTGAGATAGACTGGATCAATTTGGATTTCAATGTTTTAAATTCTTTAGCCGGTGTAGTGTTGGTCAAGTAGTTGCAATCCGTGTACCGAGTTCAGAGATTTCCTTTTGCAAATAATCAATTGTAAGAATAATGATGTCAATGAAACACTTATTCAAAATAGCCTCAAACTTAGCACAATACTCAGCACTATCCTGAAAAAGGGTTGGTCTGAGGGGAACTCTTAAACCCCTGAGTATGCGTTGTACCTTAAGGCCCCGTCTCACTAAGCGATTTACCAACGATCACGACCAGCGATACGACCTGGCCGTGATCGTTGGTAAGTCGCTGTATGGTCGCTGGGGAGCTGTCACACAGACCGCTCTCTCCAGTGACCAACGATCAGGGGAACGACTTCGGCATCGTTGAAACTGTCTTCAACGATGCCGAAGTCCCCCTGCAGCACCCGGGTAACCAGGGTAAACATCGGGTTACTAAGCGCAGGGCCGCGCTTAGTAACCCGATGTTTACCCTGGTTACCAAAAAAAACAAACAGTACATACTCGCCTTTCGGTGTCCAGGTCCCTTGCCGTCTGCTTCCTGCTCTGACTGAGCCGCCGTACAGTGAGAGCAGAGCGCAGCGGTGACGTCACCGCTGTGCTCTCAGTGTACGGCCGGCAGTCAGAGCAGGAAGCAGACGGCAAGGGACCTGGACACCGAAAGGCGAGTATGTACTGTTTGTTTTTTTTGGTAACCAGGGTAAACATCGGGTTACTAAGCGCGGCCCTGCGCTCAGTAACCCGATGTTTACCCTGGTTACCAGTGAAGCCATCGCTGGATCGGTGTCACACACACCGATTCAGCGATGTCAGCGGGGCCTCAACGACCAAAAAAAGGTCCAGGCCCAGAGGCGTAGCTAGGGGTTCAGCTCAGGGGGGGCGAAAAATCTGAGTGGGCCCCTAACCAATAGCCCTGATTGCAACTGAGGTGGCGCACTCTATTTGTGGGTATAGGAGAACCTCAGCACATTACAGTGCTGTAACTGAAAAAAATCTCTACACAAAAAACAATACTGATTATACCGTCATATGATGATCTCATAATTGTAGATACCAGTGTTGCAGAATATACAAGAGTTTACAATACAGACAATAACTTACAGGTGATGTTCTTTTTGATAATCGTTCACTTTTACACCTTACTCAGACCGACATGCCAACTTCTTCCAGCCAGGACTCCTCTGCAGAGATTACAACAAAGACACATTTGACTTCTCACACATTTCCAGCCCAGTACCCATCTATCTCCAACCTGCACAAAGTACTCAACCCAATACTGAGCCACTTCTGTCACATGTGTCCCTACTATTGCACCTGCTGTGTGATACAAAAGCAATGCTCCTCATACTGCCTCACATAATAATGCCACCATTGGGACCTTTACATAGTAGAATGTCTCTTTTGTCCCCCCACAGTAGCTCCCACACTGTATGTAAACCACCCCAGTTTATGACAGACCCTACAGTAACACCCACACTGTATATAGGCCCCCATACCGCATGATGGCCCCCACAGTAGCCTTTAAACTGTACTGTATAATGGCTTCCGCATTAGCTCCCATGCTGTATAATGGCCTCCGAATTAGCTCTAACACTGTATGATGGCTCCCAAAAATAGCTATCATGCTGTATACTGGCCCCACATTAGCTCCCATACTGTATATTGACCCCTGCATTAGCTCTCACACTGTATACTGGCTCCCGCATTAGCTCATCCGCTGTATAATGACCCCCAAATTAGCTCTAACACTGTATAATGGCCCCCGCTGTAGCTCCCATGCCTTTGATTCTGGTCTCTGTCGGTCCCTGTTTGTGGACTACATCTTGCACAGTGCTGATATATATAACAAAGGGCTAAATAGAAGAAAACAGAAACAGCCAGTGGGTGTATATAGAGGCCAGCGTATGTGAATAGCTCCCTTAATGTACCCAGGTAACCCTAAAAGAAATACTATTGTCTGGGCAAGACCCCAAAGAGGGGACCAGAAAGAAAGAGGGAATTAGAAGAGAGGGAGGTAAAATATTACTCATGTAAAGAAGAAAGTGCACACCCTGGTAGGTCTTCTCTTTTATTTCCTTTTCTGCATTTGGGGGGTCTAGTTGGCCAGACTGAGTATATGTTCAGGGGTCTTGTTATCATCTATACGCACCTACTGGCTGTTTGTATTTTCTTCTATTTGGCTCTTATACCATACCAAGTTATACCATATATTTGGGTTTTCATGCTTGCCACCCTGGATTTACAATATGATATGATAGGACCCTCTCCCCGGCTACAGGACCAAGTCACAGAGTGTGTATCTGGAGAGAGAGAGAGAGAGAGAGGGAGATTTGAAAGCAGCACTAGCAAACAGTGTGTAATATCAGCTGCCAAACCCAAACATTGCAGGCATTTACCGATCTTCAATGCAGCAGCAAAAAAAATGAAAAAACAGAATTTTGGTTCTCCTGGATAAAGGTTCTCAGTAGAACCGACATGTGGCTGAGCCCCAATGGGCTACTAAACACTATTTTTTAATTTTGTCAATGGTGCGCTGCCTTATTTTTTTGCTACTATAACTTTTTACATATGTATGTATGTATATATATATATATATATATATATATATATATATATATATATATGCACATACAGTGTATATATACAGGGAAAGACACATTCTTGTTTGTGCTGTCCTGCAGCTGGGGTGACTTCTATCGGGGCAGTGCATGATAGTTACTACTTATGTCAGTGGCTCTATCTGAGGCATAATGAGATTTATGGCAGCTGATTTGCATTGGCAGAGTCACCTGATATGTTTAAAAGTTCAAGTAGACTAGCGCCATAAATCTACTGTGCCTCAGATACAAGACCACAAATACAAGAAAATAAACAATCCAGGACTTGTAGGGCAGCAGCGTCCTTCCCCCTCCTCACTGCACAGACACAACCCCCTGCACGAAGCAGCCCAAGTTCTAAATACTCACAGCACCACCTTGTCTTTGCTCCTCTCCGGCGGGAAGAAGAAGCCTCAAGGCAGCAACTGCTGCGTGGTGACGTCCGTGCGGTCTCTCCTGCAGACACACAGGGTGCAATGGGGGCGTGTGCTATAGAACGGACAGTGATAGTGCAGGGAGATTATGTCTCCCCACACACTACAGTGGAGAGAACTACATCGGCGTGCTGCGTACACCTGCATAGTTAACAGTGGCAGTAACTCTGAGTGGGCCCCCTCAGAGCAAGGGGCCCGGGGCGACCGCACCCTCTGCCCCCCTGGTAGCTACGCTACTGTCCAGGCCATTCCGACACGACCAGCGATCTCGCAGCAGGGGCCTGATCGCTGGTACGTGTCACACATAGCGAGATCGCTATGGAGGTCGCTGTTGCGTCACAAAACTTGTGACTCAGCAGCGATCTCGCTAGCGATCTCGCTATGTGAGACGGGGCCTTTATGGTACTCAGCTAATGTCACACAATGTAAATCCAGAGCTGATAATCTCCTCAAGTCTTTCTCATAGTCTCTGGTTCGTAACTCCTCTCCTGGAGTGTGTAAAAACAGACCTTAGGGTGGTAACAATGAAAATGATAGTAGAACCCTCTTCTTAGTTAAATAAGAAAGTGGAGAATGACATTGGCAAGGCAGGAGCAACAACCCTAAAAAAAACCCTGAATACAGAGAACAAAGGGGTGCTTACTGTGAACGAATGTTAGTGCTCAGAAGAAAATCTTATAGAAAATACAAAAAACTTCGGCACTCAAAACAAGCATTTATTTGTTTAACATTATATATTCTCTATATTTAATATTAAATAAATTAAGGTATGTGCACCCTATCCACTAATTGTTTCAAATTTGAAGTATATTTGTATCCGATTATAATAATAATAATAATAATTTGATTTCTATAGCACCAACATATTCCGCAGCACTTTACATTTTAGAGGACTTGTACATACAATAGACATTACAGCATAACAATAAACACATAGATCAAAACAGATACCAAGAGGAATGAGGGCCCTGCTCTCAAGCTCACAATCTATGAGGAAATGGGAGACACAAAAGGTGGATGGTAACAATTGCTTTTGTTGTTCGGACCAGCCATAGTGTAAGAATCGGGTGTTCATGTAATGCTGCATGAACCGGCTATCAGACTAAGTATGTAACAGTGCAGACACAGAGGGCTATTAAATGCATAAAGCATGTGAGAACATGATGCGATGAACCTGGTTATGGTAAAAATTTTGAATGGGCAACACAGGGACAATTAGGTTAATGTGTTGAGATGGTAAGGCAATCTGAACAAGTGCGTTTTTAGGGCACGCTTAAAACTGTGAGGATTGGGGATTAATCGTATGCACCTGGGTAGTGCATTCCAAAGAACTGGCACAGCATGTGAAAAGTCTTGGAGACAGGAGTTGGAGGTTCTAATTATTGAGGATGCTACCCTCAGGTCATTGGCAGAACGGAGGTCACGGGTAGGGTGGTAGACTGAGACGAGAGAGAAGATGTAGGGTGGTGCTGAGCCATGGAGTGCTTTGTGAGTAAGGGTAATAAGTTTGTACTGGATTCTGGAGTGGATGGGTAACCAGTGTAATGACTGGCACAAGGTAGAGGCATCAGTGTAGCGATTTGTGAGGGATATGCCAGATTGGAGAGGGGAGAGTTTGGTAAGAGGGAGACCGATTAGACGGGAGTTACAGTAGTCCAGACGAGAATGAATAAGAGAAACTGAGAGTTTTTACAGAGTCAAAAGTAAGAAAGGGTCGAATTCTAGAAATGTTTTTGAGGTGCAGATAACAAGAGCGAGCTATTGATTGGATGTGGGGGGTGAATGAAAGCTTGGAATCAAGTATGACCCCAAGACAGAGGGCATGTTGCTGGGGAGTAATGGTGGAACCACATGGAAATGGCAATGTCGGGCATAGTTACATTAGTAGAGGAAGGAAACATAAGGAGTTCAGTTTTTGACAAGTTCAGTTTCAGATAGAGGGTTATGAGCAAATTTATGAGATGTGAGTTCTGTTATTAGTATGCTCTTGGCCCAGCATATGCACGCTGATAGTGCAGAATTTTAAGTCTTATTTCCATTTTAAATTGATTAATATCTGGAATATACCATTATAAATAGACCGACCAAAAAACAAGCCTACAGTGACCCTGCAATAAACCTTACTGAGAAACCTGCCTGACTGTGGAGGATGGCACCCTAATAACGAGTTTGGCGCCCCCACTCACTGAGGACTATCCCTCACCCCCAAAACACCCTATCAATACAGGTGGGAAAACAATATCAGTATAGGACAGTGATGAAAAAAAAGCAGGAGACCATACCATATAGTTACATAGTTACATAGTTATTAAGATTGAAGGAAGTCTTTAAGTCCATCTAGTTCAACCCATAGCCTAACCTAACATGCCCTAACATGTGGGATGATGATAAAGTATACACGGCTTGCAAGTATGCAGTAGACCAGGAAAAGATATAAGTATAAATAACAATATTAAATCATCATCCCACACACTGATCAGTGTTCCAATATTATCCCTAATGGCATATTAATAGTTCCTGCCCAATCCAATGCTGTTTATGCATTATTAAAAAAAAACAAAATGCCAAAATGGAATCACTTATCGTGTGTAGAATGCATCCCGACGCATTTCCCCGCTGTAATGGTTCATCAGGAGGTAAGAATAACAATATCAGATGCCGGATGCCATGATGGAAAAGCATTTCTGATATTGTTATTCTTACCTCCTGATGAACCGTTACAGCTGGGAAACGCGCCGGGATGCATTCTACACATGATAAGTGATTCCATTTTGGCATTTTGTTTTTTTTGATAATGCATAAACTGCATCTGACTTATGGATTGGGCAGGAACTATTAATATGCCATTAGTGATAATATTGGAACACTGATCAGTGTGTGGGATGATAATTTAATATTGTTATTTACACTTATATCTTTTCTTGGCCTACTGCATACTTGCAAGCCGTATATACTTTATCATATTGTATGGTTTCCTGCTTTTTTTCATCACTGTCCTATACTAATATTGTTTTCCCACCTGTATTGGTAGGGTGTATTAGGGGAGTGAGGGATAGTCCTCGGTGAGTGGGGGCGCCAAACTCGTTATTAGGGTGCCAACCTCCACAGTCAGGCAGGTTTCTCAGTAAGGCTTATTGCAGGGTCACTGTAGGCTTGTTTTTTGATCGGTCTATTTATAATGGTATATTTCAGATATTTCACTGGGTAGGTGTTTTTTAATATTGGATCATTAAAATAGTATTTTTTAAGGAAATATATGTTCACTTTTTGATGTTGATTCCTTGGTTTATTTATGATTTTGGTACGAATAAATTGATTAATAAAAGTTATTTTTTAAGGTCCATAGTTAGGGATTTCTTTGCCTTTGGCAATCTGTGAATTATTATATTACCCTACGCTGACCTGTATAGACAGCATATGGTTGTTGGTTTGAAATATTAGTCTGTACCAGAAAGCAATGTGTTCACTGAAGGGCTGGAGAGTGGCACAATAATATGTGTCTGCAGGTAACAATTTTGATATGATGTAGAATCTTCCAATTTTGTGACTGCATTATGGCAAATAGAGTTGGGGATTTGGTCAGGATTAATGGTGTCTTCAATGCTGAGAGATGCATACATCAGGTAGGCATTTAATTGGCTAGAAATTTATTCTGCAGAATGACAACAACCACAAAAATACAGCAAATATCATTAAGAACTATCCTGGAAGTGATGATATAGCCCCCACAGAGCCTTAATCTTAACCTCATCCAGTCTGTCTGGGATTACATAAAGAAAAAGATGGATTTTTGCAAGTCTATATCCACAAACAATCGGTGGTTAGTTATCCAAAATGTTTGGATCAACCTACTTGCTGAGTTCCTCCAAAGACTGTGTATAAAGTGTATCTAGAGGAATTGATCCTGTTTTGAAGGCAAATGAAGATCACACCAAATACTGATTTGCTTTCAGTTTCTATTTTGTTATTTCCCTTGGTGAACACTCTGTGAATGTTTTCTGAATACCAAGGTGTCTGAATAGTAGGCAACAGAAGTATCTCCCAGAAAATGTGTTTCATTGGTACAATCAATCTTTCCAGGGAAGGGTGAATTCAAAAGAGAATTCTAATTCACATAGAAAAAACCTCGCAAAATAAAAGATTAAAATAAGAATTTGAGTTCTCCTCCTTGCAACAGCAGCTCACGTGTCCATTTATATTCAGTAAGAGGCTATTGGCATAGTTCCTTAAAAGCTATGTGCTCTGGAAAATAAAAAGTAAAAACAGCATTGTAATGAGGTCAACAAGCATATGACAGCTCTACCTTTGCAAATTTTATCAATATCAATTCCAGAGCACAGAGCTTTGAGAGAGTGTAACTTCTAGTCTTCTAGTTGTGAGTGGTTCAGTCAGCTCCAGTGCCTAGCTGTTAATGGAACATTAAACTTCTGGTCCCTTGTGGGTAGACCAGTACTTTGAATACAGCAGCTGAAGGTAAATGAAGCATTCACCACTTGACGCTGGGGGTCAATGGTATAGTCAGTGTTTCAGAAACAAGCTGTCACAATTTTTTCCTCTCTGTAACATATGAAGCACAGGAGAAAGTGGAAAGTAAGGCTACTTTCACATTAGCGTCGTGCACTGCCCCGACGCATAATGTGGAAGTGCCGCAC
Source organism: Ranitomeya variabilis (assembly GCF_051348905.1). Taxonomy (NCBI): domain Eukaryota; kingdom Metazoa; phylum Chordata; class Amphibia; order Anura; family Dendrobatidae; genus Ranitomeya; species Ranitomeya variabilis. Next base: position 131,610,257 of record NC_135235.1, on the reverse strand, counting down.
AACGGGGGCAGCGGATGCTGTTTTTCAATGCATCCGCTGCCCCATTGTGAGGGCCAAAAAACGTTACATGCAATGTTTTTTGGTGGCGACGGTCCGACGCAACACGACGCAACCGTCGCATGACGGTTGCGACGTGTGGCAATGCGTCGCACTGCGTCGCTAATGCAAGTCAATGGAGAAAAAACGCATCTTGCAAGCACTTTTGCAGGATGCGTTTTTTCTACAAAACGACGCATAGCGACGTGCAGTGTATGACGCTAGTCTGAAAGTAGCCTTATATGGAAGAGTTTCAGTGTCTTTTTTCTTCTGTGACCTGCCCCCAGAAATGTAAAGCTCTGAGGATAATAGTGTGCCAAAACCTGCTGTCTGTTATACTCTGCTCCAGCTTATACACCTTGCCAGACTATGACTGCTACTCCTGAGTAACAACCATTGCTGTCTTCAGCCTCCAGCTTTTTCATCAGTAATAGAATATTGAGTAATCTAATCAGCTTCAATATTAACTCTTGGGAAGTAAGTAAAGTATGTGCACGTATTACTAGGAGTCTTTCCTCTATCATTGTCCTCTAGATCTTCATAATTCTGGAGATATCTGATAAAAGAATAACATGACCACATATCAACTGTTCCTCAGTTGGTGCTGTACTGTGCAGTGATAACACTAAGGTTACTTTCACACTAGCGTCGTTTGCAATATGTCGCAATGTGTCGTTTAGGAGAAAAAACGCATCATGCAAAGTTGTCTGCAGGATGCGTTTTTTCCCCATAGACTTACATTACCGACGCATGGCGACGTATCGTCACACATTGCAACCGTCGTGCGTTACATGTAACGCTTTTTTGGGCGTCGTGTCCGCCATTTTCGACCGCGCATGCGTGGCCAAAACTCCGCCCCCTCCTCCCCGGACCTTACAATGGGGCAGCGGAAGCGTCGTAAGACTGCTTCCGCTGCCCACGTCGGGCATCACTTTCACAACGCGCGTCGGCATGTCGGGCCGACACATAGCAACGGCCCCGTGCCGACGCTAGTGTGAAAGCAGCCTAACAATCAATTTTATGTTTATGGTTCAGGTAAAAAATAATTAAGAAAAAAAGGTTTGATAAGGTCACATGTTCTAATAGCTAAGTAATCTCTGCTGCCTGTGTTACAATTAAAAAAGGCCACATTCACACTTTCAGTATCTTACATCAGTGTTTGTAAATACAGCTGAAAAAGGGGCAGCACCACTTACCTGCCCTGGTCTCTGAACAAATGCACTACAGGATGCAGCCAGCCCATGTCTTGGATCTTGTATATGTAAGGGGTCACAGAAATTGTTTAACGCCCCAAACACGTCCCGGTTCTACATGTCCTATTTTGTAAATAATGTCATGTACTTTTTGCTACTATATGTGTATTATAGTTCAGGGAAAGTGTAGTAATTTAGTAGTCCACTAGATGGGGACACATTAGAGTAAATAGGGTAGAGTAGGGTAGAGTAAATAGTTAACATAGGAGGGGCCAACCGTGGGTAAGCCAGCAAGTTCCCAGCGTTTTAGTGAGCAGGGCCAGGGAGCTCAGGCAGTCCAGTAGAGCCAGGGAGCCTAGACAGTGCAATAGGGCCTTAGAGCCTGGGCAAAGCAGTGGACCCCGTAAAGTTTCAAGCTAGGATCCCAGTCATCCAGGGCTTGGGAACTGAAGGACACAACAGCAGTGGAATGCAGGGCAGCACCATGATGTGACAGCTGACTACTTGGGCAGATGTGCTTATATCTGGGGCAAAGCAGACAGGGGATTCCTGAAGGAAGTCAAGCTGGACAGAAGGAATGCTGCAGTGCCAGATGAGTTGGTATGACCCGAGAGCATTCTAGAAGAAGTGGGGAAAAGCACAGGAATAGACAAGGATGTGTACTGTATACAGATACCACTGATGCATATCAAAATAGAACCTCACACAGGGATACACCCTAAGGATGGACATAAGTTACAGGGACAAAACTCCACTATTCAATATATCCTACAACAAACTGGAGTAGAAACACCCATCAGCATAAAATAGGTAATACATTTTATTATAAATACAACAATACAAATAGGTACACAATATAAGGACAAGGTATACACAGAGCTAATGTACATAGGACGTGCACCACTGAAAGTCACACCATGGGTATGTGAGGCTGGCGGAAAAGCCTATCAGGTCCAGACACATGTCAGAAGTGGTTTGCTGTATCATACAAAGTGCATAGTGCTTAATGGAGCAGTGCTCGTATATAATATAACTGCTCAGCTAGCCACAACTGAGCTGGAAAACACCCTCTACCCATGCCTGTCTTACCCATGCATTGGTGCCAGTGTCAGTCCAACAGCCCCGACGGGCGTTTCGCGTTCGGCTTCCTCGGGGGGCGTGTTTGTGTGTATTAGCTGGGCACTATTTAAAGGACACAGGCAGCTGTAACCATGCATCAGCGTAATTACTGGCGCATGTGCGCCGCCACAGTGGGGATGCACTGAACATACCCGCCGGTCCTCCCAGTGCTCAGAGCGGGCGGAGAAAAACCTCCTCTAGACGTCACTTCCCGCTCTGTCACTTCCGGGAGCCAGAAGGAACGGTCCGCAAAATCCCACTGTGGCGCGCATGTGCGCACGCCGGAATCGCCATCTAGCAGAAGGGAATAACTGTGGGCAGTGAGTATACAGCGTGAAACAAAGGAAGGGGATATATGTAATGGAAAACAGGTGGAAGTCATTGCTACAAAGCAATGATACAAGTGTGGCATATAAAATATCGTGAAAAGCTGCATAAGGACAAGCAGATATAATAAATAAAGTGACGATCACAATAAAGATCGGGTATTTGTAAATAAACCGATAAAGTGATACCAATATAAAACTAACACATCCCATTCTAGGGACCGCTAGATAGTAACTATGTGAGGAAAATGCGGTGACACCTACCAAGGAGTGAGTGACTAAAAATGTATACTATTGAACACATATTGACATCTACAACTATATAATATATACCACATATATAAAGGCATACACATTATGTACGCCATATAACAGGATGTATCTACCAAACAAAACAACATAAATAGAAATAATCATAGTGATGTTAAAACATATACAAACAGCCCACTATATACTATATTTCCCATACAATATAGGCATATTATCTCTTCTATCGTACAGTACGTCGGATATCATATTCCGGAACTGATGATCACTATGGTTCCCTTTCAGAGTTTTTCTCCATCCGACAGTCAGCTGCTATGATGTCCAGATGACCCGTAGATGCCCAGGATAACAGACAACGATGAAGATAGGTACGTACAATACAAATTCTAAAATAATAATACAAAAAACACACAAATTAAAATCCAGAAAACAAACTACGACAGACCTGACGAAATAAATCTATAAAAAGGATGCAAAACTAAGTTGTTCATTTAGTCCCAGTGGGGACATTGTTCCCAATACCGTTATCCACCGACATTCTAGTTGCGCGAGTTTTTTCCTAAGATCACCACCTCTTATAACACTCCTTACATGGTCTATACCACAGACCTTCAGATCCTTCGGATTACATGCGTGGTATTGTCTAAAATGACGAGGTAGCGTTTTTAGAGATGCAAAATCATCTACATCTTTAGCCGCCATAATGTCCCTAATGTGTTCCCGAGTCCTGATCCTCAACTCACGTGAGGTCAGTCCAACATAGGGCAGACCACATGTGCAGCTGGCCATATAAATCACATGTGTGGTGCTACATGATATGTAGTCTGTGATTTTAAATTCCTTTTTACCATCAGCGGAGACAAAGGATAATGCCCTAACGTGATTTCTGCAGGCCAAACAGTCTCCACACGGGAAGAAACCCCATCTCCTTTTACCAGCACCAAATATGGTTGGAGTCTTAGCTACATAATAACTTTTGACCAAAATATCTCTCAGGTTTTTGGATCTTCTTGCTGTCATGAGAGGTTCATCTGAGAGATATTTGGCCAAAATAGGATCTGTTTTCAAAATCGGCCAGTGTCTCCTCAAAATATTTCTCATAGTCCCCCACTGATGACTGAAGGTAGAAATATACCTAATTTTGTCTCCTTCCCTTTTTTTGCCTTTAGATGGATGTGATAAAAGGTCACATCTCTTTTGTTTCCTGGCCTGGGTATAGCCACGTTTAATGCTTCTATTGCTATACCCGCATGAACGAAATCTCTCCCCCAGGTCCACTGACTGTCTTTTAAAAGCCTCCTCCGTGGAACAGATCCTCCTCATCCTTAAAAACTGCCCTATGGGGATAGCTCTAATTGTAGAGCTATTATGGGATGAGGAGGCATGGAGGAGTGCATTGACTGATGTTTCCTTCCTAAAGACATCGGTACATATGGAGCCATCACCCTGGATCTGCAGCATGATATCAAGAAAAGAAACACTCTCATGACTGTAATTGTATGTAAGCTTGATGTTGAGGCTGTTACGGTTCAAATCCTGCATAAATAAGTGTAATTGTTCAGCAGACCCCTGCCATATAAACAAGATATCATCTATGTACCGATACCACCCCAGCACTTGGGGGGCGGAGTGTGCGCCTTCCTGGAAAAGAGTCCTCTCCAAGTAACCCAGAAATAAATTAGCGTACGAAGGCGCACACGCCGCCCCCATCGCAGTACCGCGACTCTTGAGATAGTATCGGTCTCTGAAAGTAAAACAATTATGTATAAGGATGAACCGCAAAAGCCTCAACACCAAGCTCACTGTATCTGAATCAATGCTGCTAGAACTCAGGAAGAAAGACGCCGCCTCCATACCATCATCATGGTGAATGGAGGTGTAGAGTGTTTCAATATCTGCTATAACCAGCAACATATCCGGCTCCAAAATCAAACCATCCAATCTCCTCAGGACGTCCGTAGTGTCCCTGACATAAGAGGGAAGAGTCTCCACTTGCGACCGTAAATAATGATCTATGTATTTACATACTGGATCGCATAACCCTCCTATGCCAGAGACAATCGGAAGTCCTGGGGGGTTCACAGAGTCCTTGTGGACCTTGGGGAGAAGATAAAATGTGGGGACTATAGGACATTCCACCATTAAACCATCAAATGTTTTTTTGCTTATAATTCCCTGATAAAGGGATTCCTCCAAAATCTCTGTTAATTCAGCAGTAAATTTTGGTAGGGGATTATGAGGAAGTAGGGTATAAGTTTCTTTATTCCGTAGTTGTTTGAATGCCTCCCTCTCATACTTCTCTATAGGCCATACAACCACATTTCCCCCCTTATCTGATGGTTTTATCACTACATCCTGTAATGCACGAATTTCCTGTAGTGCTTTCTTCTGACACCATGTAAGGTTATCCCTCTTTTTTCTATTGCTGATGGTTTTTAAATCAGCCGCCACTAAATTAGTGAAAATTTCCACTTGAGGGCATAGTGATAATGGGGGGAACGTGGTTGACTTGGCAAAAATGGCTGGGGGAGGCATACCTTTGGAAGGATTTGCGGACTCATTTTCCAATTCCTCCAAAATGGAGATAGCCTCCTGTTCAGTAATAGCAGCTTCCTCCGATGCAGGACGGGAATGAAGTTTTTTCAAGACAAGTTTACGTGAGAAGAGGTTCAGGTCCTTTAATGCTGTAAAGTAATCAAAGTTATTGCATGGGGAGAATGAAAGACCGAGACCCAGAACCTCACATTGAGTCTCAGTGAGAGTATGATGTGATAAATTTAGTACCTCTAATGTGGCATTCTTGGGTCTCTTGTCTTTCTGAGGGGATGTGGGAGTTTTCCTTTTTTTGTTACCAAATCTGGTTACCTTCTGCCATCGGTCTTTATATGCGTCGGGTCTCTCTGGTCCCAGATTACCCTTGTCTGTCATACTCAATTTCTCTTCAGCAGATGACATTGATGAGAAAGACACGGATCTTCCCCTTGATATAGATCTCCTATTCATCTGATTATTCCTCCACCTATATACTCTATTATTTTGAGTGTCTGAGACATCCCGCTGGTATTTTTTAGTTTTCAGGGCTACAATTTCTTTTTCCCATTTTTGGATGTCCAGATCCAGTTCATTTTTTAAAGAAATGTTGGTTTCAGGAGTCAGAATTTTATTAATTTCTTCCTGAATACCTTCCAGGTCTTTATCAAGTTCATTAATAGTGTTTTCATTGTTTTTAATCAAGAGAGCCATGAATCCTTTCGAGCATGTTGCTGAAACCTCCTCCCACTCATTTTTAAAAGAGTCATCATCAATATTAAATGAAGGGAACACTTGGATGCGTAACCCTCTTAGGATCAAACCACACGCAATATATCGATCCAAAAAGGACTTATTCCACCAAAGGCGGGTTTTTTTCTGTAATAGGTCCTTAAATCTATTCGTCAGATCTGCCAGATCCTTTGATCTGGAATCTAAAACCGTACAAGAGCTACTGCTAAACACCTTGTCAAGTTGTACCAGCCACGTCTTTTCGCGTGCTTTAAAGTCCATTTCACCAGCGACACAAACTGTGAATACACAGAAAAGTCCTAAATACAGATACCACTGATGCATATCAAAATAGAACTTCACACAGGGATACACCCTAATGATGGACATAAGTTACAGGGACAAAACTCCACTATTCAATATATCCTACAACAAACTGGAGTAGAAACACCCATCAGCATAAAATAGGTAATAAATTTTATTATAAATACAACAATACAAATAGGTACACAATATAAGGACAAGGTATACACAGAGCTAATGTACATAGGACGTGCACCACTGAAAGTCACACCATGGGTATGTGAGGCTGGCGGAAAAGCCTATCAGCTCCAGACACATGTCAGAAGTGGTTTGGTGTATCATACAAAGTGCATAGTGCTTAATGGAGCAGTGCTCATATATAATATAACTGCTCAGCTAGCCACAACTGAGCTGGAAAACACCCTCTACCCATGCCTGTCTTACCCATGCATTGGTGCCAGTGTCAGTCCAACAGCCCCGACGCGCGTTTCGCGTTCGGCTTCCTCGGGGGGCGTGTTTGTGTGTATTAGCTGGGCACTATTTAAAGGACACAGGCAGCTGTAACCATGCATCAGCGTAATTACTGGCGCATGCGCGCCGCCATAGTGGGGATGCACTGAACATACCCGCTGGTCCTCCCAGGGCTCAGAGCGGGCGGAGAAAAACCTCCTCTAGACGTCACTTCCCGCTCTGTCACTTCCGGGAGCCAGAAGGAACGGTCCGCAAAATCCCACTGTGGCGCGCATGCGCGCACGCCGGAATCGCCATCTTGCAGAAGGGAATAACTGTGGGCAGTGAGTATACAACGTGAAACAAAGGAAGGGGATATATGTAATGGAAAAAAGGTGGAAGTCATTGCTACAAAGCAATGATACAAGTGTGGCATATAAAATATCGTGAAAAGCTGCATAAGGACAAGCAGATATAATAAATATAGTGACGATCACAATAAAGATCGGGTATTTGTAAATAAACCGATAAAGTGATACCAATATAAAACTAACACATCCCATTCTAGGGACCGCTAGATAGTAACTATGTGAGGAAAATGCGGTGACACCTACCAAGGAGTGAGTGACTAAAAATGTATACTATTGAACACATATTGACATCTACAACTATATAATATATACCACATATATAAAGGCATACACATTATGTACGCCATATAACAGGATGTATCTACCAAACAAAACAACATAAATAGAAATAATCATAGTGATGTTAAAACATATACAAACAGCCCACTATATACTATATTTCCCATACAATATAGGCATATTATCTCTTCTATCGTACAGTACGTCGGATATCATATTCCGGAACTGATGATCACTATGGTTCCCTTTCAGAGTTTTTCTCCATCCGACAGTCAGCTGCTATGATGTCCAGATGACCCGTAGATGCCCAGGATAACAGACAACGATGAAGATAGGTACGTACAATACAAATTCTAAAATAATAATACAAAAAACACACAAATTAAAATCCAGAAAACAAACTACGACAGACCTGACGAAATAAATCTATAAAAAGGATGCAAAACTAAGTTGTTCATTTAGTCCCAGTGGGGACATTGTTCCCAATACCGTTATCCACCGACATTCTAGTTGCGCGAGTTTTTTCCTAAGATCGCCACCTCTTATACCACTCCTTACATGGTCTATACCACAGACCTTCAGATCCTTCGGATTACATGCGTGGTATTGTCTAAAATGACGAGGTAGCGTTTTTAGAGATGCAAAATCATCTACATCTTTAGCCGCCATAATGTCCCTAATGTGTTCCCGAGTCCTGATTCTCAACTCACGTGAGGTCAGTCCAACATAGGACAGACCACATGTGCAGCTGGCCATATAAATCACATGTGTGGTGCTACATGATATGTAGTCTGTGATTTTAAATTCCTTTTTACCATCAGCGGAGACAAAGGATAATGCCCTAACGTGATTTCTGCAGGCCAAACAGTCTCCACACGGGAAGAAACCCCATCTCCTTTTACCAGCACCAAATATGGTTGGAGTCTTAGCTACATAATGACTTTTGACCAAAATATCTCTCAGGTTTTTGGATCTTCTTGCTGTCATGAGAGGTTCATCTGAGAGATATTTGGCCAAAATAGGATCTGTTTTCAAAATCGGCCAGTGTCTCCTCAAAATATTCCTCATAGTCCCCCACTGATGATTGAAGGTAGAAATATACCTAATTTTGTCTCCTTCCCTTTTTTTGCCTTTAGATGGATGTGATAAAAGGTCACATCTCTTTTGTTTCCTGGCCTGGGTATAGCCACGTTTAATACTTCTATTGCTATACCCGCGTGAACGAAATCTCTCCCCCAGGTCCACTGACTGTCTTTCAAAAGCCTCCTCCGTGGAACAGATCCTCCTCATCCTTAAAAACTGCCCTATGGGTATAGCTCTAATTGTAGAGCTATTATGGGATGAGGAGGCATGGAGGAGTGCATTGACTGACGTTTCCTTCCTAAAGACATCGGTACTTATGGAGCCATCACCCTGGATCTGCAGCATGATATCAAGAAAAGAAACACTCTCATGACTGTAATTGTATGTAAGCTTGATGTTGAGGCTGTTACGGTTCAAATCCTGCATAAATAAGTGTAATTTTTCAGCAGACCCCTGCCATATAAACAAGATATCATCTATGTACCGATACCACCCCAGCACTTGGGGGGCGGAGTGTGCGCCATCCTGGAAAAGAGTCCTCTCCAAGTAACCCAGAAAATAAATTAGCGTACGAAGGCGCACACGCCGCCCCCATCGCAGGTGTGGTATAGACCATGTAAGGAGTGGTATAAGAGGTGGCGATCTTAGGAAAAAACTCGCGCAACTAGAATGTCGGTGGATAACGGTATTGGGAACAATGTCCCCACTGGGACTAAATGAACAACTTAGTTTTGTGTCCTTTTTATAGATTTATTTCGTCAGGTCTGTCGTAGTTTGTTTTCTGGATTTTAATTTGTGTGTTTTTTGTATTATTATTTTAGAATTTGTATTGTACGTACCTATCTTCATCGTTGTCTGTTATCCTGGGCATCTACGGGTCATCTGGACATCATAGCAGCTGACTGTCGGATGGAGAAAAACTCTGAAAGGGAACCATAGTGATCATCAGTTCCGGAATATGATATCCGACGTACTGTACGATAGAAGAGATAATATGCCTATATTGTATGGGAAATATAGTATATAGTGGGCTGTTTGTATATGTTTTAACATCACTATGATTATTTCTATTTATGTTGTTTTGTTTGGTAGATATATCCTGTTATATGGCGTACATAATGTGTATGCCTTTATATATGTGGTATATATTATATAGTTGTAGATGTCAATATGTGTTCAATAGTATACATTTTTATTCACTCACTCCTTGGTAGGTGTCACCGCATTTTCCTCACATAGTTACTATCTAGCGGTCCCTAGAATGGGATGTGTTAGTTTTATATTGGTATCACTTTATCGGTTTATTTACAAATACCCGATCTTTATTGTGATCGTCACTTTATTTATTATATCTGCTTGTCCTTATGCAGCTTTTCACGATATTTTATATGCCACACTTGTATCATTGCTTTGTAGCAATGACTTCCACCTTTTTTCCATTACATATATCCCCTTCCTTTGTTTCACGTTGTATACTCACTGCCCACAGTTATTCCCTTCTGCAAGATGGCGATTCCGGCGTGCGCACATGCGCGCCACAGTGGGATTTTGCGGACCGTTCCTTCTGGCTCCCGGAAGTGACAGAGCGGGAAGTGACGTCTAGAGGAGGTTTTTCTCCGCCCGCTCTGAGCACTGGGAGGACCGGTGGGTATGTTCAGTGCATCCCCACTATGGCGGCGCGCATGCGCCAGTAATTACGCTGATGCATGGTTACAGCTGCCTGTGTCCTTTAAATAGTGCCCAGCTAATACACACAAACACGCCCCCCGAGGAAGCCGAACGCGAAACGCGCGTCGGGGCTGTTGGACTGACACTGGCACCAATGCATGGGTAAGACAGGCATGGGTAGAGGGTGTTTTCCAGCTCAGTTGTGGCTAGCTGAGCAGTTATATTATATACGAGCACTGCTCCATTAAGCACTATGCACTTTGTATGATACAGCAAACCACTTCTGACATGTGTCTGGAGCTGATAGGCTTTTCCGCCAGCCTCACATACCCATGGTGTGACTTTCAGTGTTGCACGTCCTATGTACATTAGCTCTGTGTATACCTTGTCCTTATATTGTGTACCTATTTGTATTGTTGTATTTATAATAAAATTTATTACCTATTTTATGCTGATGGGTGTTTCTACTCCAGTTTGTTGTAGGATATATAAAGATGTGTACTGTGATGTTTCCTGTGATGTTGCTGTAACTGAGCTAGACCTACAGCGAATGGATGCAAGTAAAGTTGTTTGTTACTAGTTGAAACTGGACTCTGTCTCTCTTTGTGTGAAACCAACAGGAGTGAACCCACAGCAGATTAGAGGGGACTCTAATGGTACCAAAGATGTTAAAGAAGGTACGCTGCATAGGGGACATTGTATGGATGTGGCGGGAGACCAGGGCGTGATTGAGCAATATATGTCAGCCACAACTACGGCCCTGGTTCCCCTCACATATACAGGGATGTTCACATGGGATGCATTGAGAGAGTGATGGCCAGACCGCCTCATCAAATAGTATGGGTGTGACTAATAGGCTGTGAACCAGACACTATGCATTACCTGCATGTAAACAGAGCCCTATACAGGCTTCTATTGTGCAAACATATACTAAGCAGTCACCCCCTCCATTAATTGGTAGGCTGTGAGTGGCTGTCTATTTAGTATTTTTGCACCTGTGTTGCCAACATCTTTGCTACATGGGCTGGCTGCATCCTGTAGTGCATTTGTTCAGAGACTTGGGCAGGTAAGCGGTGCTGCCCCTTTTTCAGCTGTATTTTTGAATTTTTGGAGGATTTTTGGTCCTCTTTTGTGGCTTTGCTACTAGATCAGTATTTGTAAGTCAAAATCAGGAGTGGAAAAATCAGAGGAAAAGTATAAGGTCGGGACCAGAACATGCGGCTGCATAGATATACATGCAGCCGCATGCTCCAGTTCAAGGTCGGGACCGAAACATGCGGCTGCATAGAAATACATGCAGCCGCTGCTGCATGCTCCAGTTCAAGTGCCGGTGGCAGTGCCGGTATTGATGTGAGAGACTCGCGTGAGTTTCTAGTATCACACTCGCAAGTGTGACCCCGGTCTAATAGAAACACATCACCACTTCTGTATTTTTCACCCACTCCTGGTTTTGTCTTACAAATACTGATCAAATACAGAACATGTAAACGTGGCCTTAGGGTACTCTCACACTTGAGTATTAATCGGAGGAGTGAAATCCGATTTAAAAAAACCATATTGCTCTCTGACCAGTGTTATTCAATGAGGCTGTGCAGATCTGCATATTTTTCTCAGCTGTATTCGGCATGAGGAAAAAATTGCAGTGTGCTGCCATTTCCCTCCGAAAAAGAATGCATGACATACAAACCATCAAGATGGCATCTGATTTTTATGGATGCATTACAATTCTGTAGTATGGGATACTGTAAATGGTCCTGTAAATGATTAATAACTGTGGAGTAAAAAAACGGATTGCATAGGAACAGCACTCCTGGATGAGAATGGGACCCATTACACTGGTCAACACAATTTTTCTGGCAAAAGGTTTTAAAATATATTTTAAGTCAATTTTTGCTGCTGATTACGAATATGAACTCCGTTTTTGGCTACCACATCAGGATTTCGAGATATTTTCAATTTTTGATGAAAATTGCTCCTAATGTTTTATGATAAAAACACATGATTTTCGGTACTACATTTTGTATATTTTTAATCAAGGAATAACAAAGATTACAAAGTCTATGTACAGCAAATTAAATATAATTGCAGAATTAAACTACAAAATATAAAAACACATATATATGGCACACAGATGAATGGTAAATGGCAGTTATTTGAAATTTCTTTTCTTGGCTGATTTATGATGTACAGTTTCTGGGTTGTCTCTCATCAAGCTCCAGCAATAGTCAGCCATCATATGTGAGTCCCACCGGCCTTGATACCATTCTTCCATTGTTTTAATGTCCTGATGAAAATGCTCCCCTTGTTCCTCACTCACATCCCCAAGGTTCTCTGGAGAAAAGTCCAAATGGCTGTGTAAATAGTGAATCTTGATACTCATTCTACATCCAAGATTTCGCAGACTCATTAGTAGCTCTTCCACAATCTCTTCATAGTTTTCTGCTTTCTTATTCCCTAGAAAATTCTGTACCACATTACAAAATGCATTCCAAGCTCTTCCTTCTGTCTCATTCATTGATGTGATAAAATTTGGGTCTCTCATAAGTGTTCTTATTTGAGGTCCATCAAATATTCCAGCCTTTTTCTTCTCTTCACTAAGACCAGGAAAAGTTGAACATATATAGTTAAAGCATTCTCCACTGTGATTGAGAGCTCTGACGAACTGTTTCATCAATCCAAGTTTTATGTGTAAGGGAGGAAAGACAATATTCTTCCTATCCACTAGAGGATCATGGATGACATTCTTATCGCCAGATGCCAAACTGTCGCTGAGGCCATTCAGTTTTCACCCAATGCTCTGCTGTAGCTCTACTGTCCCAGTAGCACAGAAAACAAGGGTGTTTTGTGTACCCTCCTTCCAGACCCAAAAGAAAGTTAACCATTTTCAAATCAACACAAATTAACCACCCAAATTAAACTAAATTTACCTTAGTGAACAGTATAAACCGGCACTTTTCATACGCTACTTATATTTATCATGGAATTCATGAAAATGGGCTATATACCTATAGCGCAAAAACATGATGTGATAGAGAAATTATAAGATCAGATTTGAATTCAGCACCCTCAAATTAGTCTAAAACTGTTCTTAAAGTCCATACCAGAAATTTTTTTTTTGTAGACCAGAGTAATTCATAACCATGGAAAAGATGTTTCTTAACTAGTGTTGAGCGATACCTTCCGATATGCAAAGGTATCGGTATCGGATTGGATCGGCCGATACCGTCAAAATATCGGATCTCGCCGATACCGATACCCGATACCAATGCATATCAATGGGACACAAAATATCGGAATGGTTCCCAGGGTCTGAAGGAGAGGAAACTCTCCTTCAGGCCCTGGGATCCATATTCATGTATAAAATAAAGAATACAAATAAAAAATATTGATATACTCACCCCTCCGGCGGCCCCTGCTCTTAGCGGTGCCTCCGTTCTTAAGAATGCAGAGTTAAGGACCTTCGATGACGTCGCGGCTTGTGATTGGTCGCGTAACCGCTCATGTGACCGCTCACGCGACCAATCACAAGCCGCGATGTCATTGCAGGTCCTAAACTCACTGCATTCTTAGGAATGGAGGCTGCCGGTTACATCGCTAAGGTCCAGGGTCCGCCAGAGGGGTGAGTATATCCATATTTTTTATTTTAATTCTTTATTTTTTACATGAATATGGATCCCAGGGCCTGAAGGAGAGTCTCCTCTCCTCCAGACCCTGGGAACCATACACTGGGAACTTCCGATTCCGATTTCCGATATCACAAAAATATCGGAACTCGGTATTGGAATTCCGATACAGCAAATATCAGCCGATAACCGATACTTGCGGTATCGGAAGGCTCAACACTATTCTTAACATGTTTCACAGCAAAATCCATTTTGCTTTAGTTTTTGTATTTTTTTGTTGCACCTGTAAAAATGGCATGAAACTCTGACAACATTGTTTACAGCTGTGACCTAGGAGTCAGAAATGCTTCCAGGGGCAATCCCCATGATGTTCCCGTCTCATTTGAGCAGTGTTTCCATTGTTTTCAGAAGTTTTTACACCTTAAAAGGACCCCTGGGGGGATTGCGGTAAAAATGCTCGCATTTCCCACAGACTTACATATGGCTCGGGTCGAGTAACCAAGTATTCAAATTTGCTCGACCAAAGCAACGAGCACCCAAGCATTTTAGTCAGTAGCGTAGCTACTGGGTGGGGGGCAGAGGGGGGCACAGCCCCAGGCCCTGTCACATGCAGGGGCCCACCGAGAATCAGTGACACTTTTTCATGAAGCAGAACACCGCACAGGAGGCGAGCAGGGAAATGCCGGCTCCTGCCTGAGGGACATGCTGCAGCTGCCAGCACAGTGGAACCTCCCCACTGCCAGTATTACTGACCTGAGGAGATTCTTCAGCTGGCAGCACAGTGGAGTCTCCCCCTGCACTGAATTACTGATGTCTGTCATCTGAGGAGCTTCTTCTGGGTTGCAGTTTGGTGCATGCTCAGATTGGCTCAGGCACGCTAGGTCCTAGTGCCCACCCTGCATTTCTGTGAGACACTTCCTGTCCTGCCTCACTGACTGCAGACTTTGTAAGTGGCATGTCTTGGTCACAGGAGGGTGAATGTGTGAGGATGTGGGTATCGTGAGCGCTGAGGTGGAGGTGGGGCGTGACAGGGCACTGAGGGCTGAATGTGAGAGGATGGGGGTATTGAAAGGCTGAGGTGGGGGAGGGGCGACAGGACACTGGGAGGTGAATGTGAGAGGATGGGGGTATTGTGAGGACTGAGGTGGGTGAGGGGCGACACGGCAATGAGGGCTGAATATGAGAGGATGGGGGTATTGTGAAGGCTGAGGTGGGGGATGACAGGGCACTGGGGGGTGAAGGTGAGAGGATGGGGTATTGTGAGGGCTGAGGTAGGAGGGCAACAGGGCACTGGGGGGTGAATATGAGAGGATGGGGGTATTGTGAAGGCTGAGGTGCGGGGGTGACAGGGCACTGGGGGGTAAAGGTGAGAGGATGGGGTATTGTGAGGGCTGAGGTAGGAGGGCAACAGGGCACTGGGGGTGAATGTGAGAGGATGAGGGCATAGTGAAGGCTGAGGTGGGGGTGACAGGGCACTGGGTGCTGAATGTGAGAGGATGGGGTATTGTGAGGGCTAAAGTGGGGGAGGGGGACAGGGCACTGGAGGTTGAATGTGAGTGGATGGGGATATTGTGGGGGTACTGTGCACAGTCATCACCATGTACACATGGTTCCTAGAGATAACTGTGCAGGGAGGAAGTGGGGAGAGCATATTATCGGCGTGCACATCAGAGGTCACAGTGACTAGCCGGCGCAGAAGATCCCTGAATGCAGCATCCATAGAAAGGAAGATGTTTAGATTGTGGTGACTCGCATGGCGCAGGATTCCGGGGCCATAGCTGGCACACATGGGAGGGGGATAGTATTATAATGAGGACAGGAGGCAGGTGTTTCTTGCAAGCACTGCACGCCCCGGAACCTGGAGCAAAATCATGAGCATAAAGACAGAATACAACATTTCTCAGCAACAAGACCATTAATATGAGGCAGACAGCGCCTGCTGCATGAGCCCCCTATATCACTTGTGTTACCAGGCAGTCATGGACACCATGATTGTTATGTGCATGTGTTCACTAGAAAGGTTTGGTTTCGCTTAATAGAAGAGAATTGAAAGAAACCGAAAGAGTCATCACATGACCGCCTGCGAACATCAGCGATGCTTGGGCCATTATTACTGTATATGGGGGGACTCAGGGGACATTATTAAATGCTAAGTGGGCACTTAAGCATTATTGTTATGGGGCACTCAGAGTATTGTCACCATCAAAGTTGCATACAGGGTATTATTACTTTTTAGGGACAAAATGTGGAGGGCACTAGCACAGGGCATTAATATTTACTAAGGGGGAATTTTACTATCTAGAGAGCACAAAGGTGGTATTATTACTATGTAAGGGGCACAGTGGTGGCACTATTAGGCCGGTTTCACACGTCAGTGGCTCCGGTACGTGTGGAGTCAGTTTCCCCACGTACTGGAGACACTGACTCACGTAGACACATTACAATCAATGTGTCTCTGCACATGTCAGCGTGTTTTCACGGACCGTGTGTTGAAAAACACGGAGACATGCCAGTGTTCGTGGGAGCGCATGGATCACACGGACCCATTAACCCCTCTCTGACCTTAGACGAATTATCCCGTCGAGGTGACCTGGGCCTATCTGACCCTCGAAGGGATAGTACGTAATAACGATCAGCCGTGCTCACGGGGGGAGCGCGGCCGATCGCGGCCGGGTGTCAGCTGACTATCGCAGCTGACATCCGGCACTATGTGCCAGGAGCGGTCACGGACCGCCCCCGGCACATTAACCCCCTGCACACTGCGATCAAACATGATCGCAGTGTTCCGGCGGTATAGGGAAGCATCACTCAGGGAGGGGGCTCCCTGCGGGCTTCCCTGAGACCCCCGGAACAACGCGATGTGATCGCGTTGCTCCGAGGGTCTCTTACCTCCTCCTCCCTGCAGCAGGCCCGGATTCAAGATGGCCACGGCATCCGGGTCCTGCAGGGAGGTGGCGGGTGATGCCCCCCCCGGGGCAATGTTATAGTGTAAAAAAAAAATTCACATGTGTAAAAAAGATTAAAAAAATTCCCCCAAAAAATGCAAAAAAAAATTATATTGTTCCTATAAATACATTTCTTTATAAAAAAAGAAACAATAAAAGTACACATATTTGGTATCGTCGCATCCGTAGCGACCGACCTATAAAACTGTCCCACTAGTTAACCCCTCCCCTAAAAAGTTATAGTCCTCAGAATAAAGCGATGCAAAAATAATTATTTTTTCTATAAAATAGTTTTTATCGTATAAAAGCGCCAAAACATAAAAAAATATAAAGGAGGTATCGCTGTAATCGTACTGACCTGAAGAATAAAACTGCTTTATCCATTTTACCAAATGCGGAACGGTATAAACGCCTTTCCCAAAAGAAATTCATGAATAGCTGGTTTGGGGTCATTCTGCCTCACAAAAATCGGAATAAAAAGCGATCAAAAAATGTCACGTGCTTGAAAATGTTACCAACAAAAACGTCAACTCGCCCCACAAAAAACAAGACCTCACATGACTCTGTGGACCAAAATATGGAAAAATTATAGCTCTCAAAATGTGGTAATGCAAAAAATATTTTTTGCAATAAAAAGCGTCTTTCAGTGTGTGACGGCTGCCAATCATAAAAATCTGCTAAAAAAAATGCTATAAAAGTAAATCAAACCCCCCTTCATCACCCAGTTAGCGAAAAATAAAAAAATTAAAAAAATGTATTTATTTCCATTTTCCCTTTAGGGTTAGGGCTAGGGTTAGGGCTAGGGTTAGGGCTAGGGTTAGGGCTAAGGTTAGGGTTAGAGCTAGGGTTAGGGCTAGGGTTAGGGCTAGGGTTAGAGCTAAGGTTAGGGCAAGGGTTAGGGTTGTGGCTAGGGTTAAGGCTACAGTTAGGGTTGGGGCTAAAGTTAGGGTTAGGGTTGGGGCTAAAGTTAGGGTTAGGGTTTGGATTACATTTACAGTTGGGAATAGGGTTGGGATTAGGGTTAGGGGTGTGTCAGGGTTAGGGGTGTGGCTAGGGTTACCATTGGGATTAGGGTTAGAGATGTGTTTGGATTAGGGTTTCAGTTATAATTGGGGGGTTTCCACTGTTTAGGCACATCAAGGGCTCTCCAAACGCGACATGGCGTCCAATCTCAATTCCAGCCAATTCTGCGTTGAAAAATTAAAACAGTGCTCCTTCCCTTCCGAGCTCTCCCGTGCTCACAAACAGGGGTTTACCCCAACATATGGGGTATCAGCGTACTCAGGACACATTGGACAACAATTTTTGGGGTCCAATTTCTCCTGTTACCCTTGGGAAAATATAAAACTGAGGGCTAAAAAATAATTTTTGTGGGAAAAAAGGATTTTTTATTTTCACAGCTCTGCATTATAAACTGTAGTGAAACACTTGGGGGTTCAAAGTTCTCACAACACATCTAGATAAGTTCCTTGGGGGTCTAGTTTCCAATATGGGGTCACTAGTGGGGGGTTTCTACTGTTTAAGTACATTAGGGGCTCTGCAAACGCAATGTGACGCCTGCAGACCAATCCATCTAAGTCTGCATTCCAAGTGATGCTCCTTCCCTTCCGAGCTCTGCCATGCACTCAAACGGTGGTTCCCCCCCACATATGGGGTATCAGCGTACTCAGGACAATTTGGACAACAACTTATGGGGTCTAATTTCAACTGTTACCCTTGGAAAAATACAAAACTGGGGGCTAAAAAAAATTTTTTGTGTAAAAAAAGGAATTTTTATTTTCACGGCTCTGCGTTATAAACTGTAGTGAAACACTTGGGGGTTCAAAGTTCTCACAACACATCTAGATAAGTTCCTTGGGGGGTCTAGTTTCCAATATAGGGTCACTTGTGGGGGGTTTCTACTGTTTAGGTACATTAGGGGCTCTGCAAACACAATGTGACGCCTGCAGACCAATCCATCTATGTCTGCATTCCAAATGACGCTCCTTCCCTTCCGAGCTATGCCATGCACTCAAATGGTGGTTTCCCCCCACATATGGGGTATCAGCGTACTCAGAACAAATAGGACAACAAATTTTGGGGTCTAATTTCAACTGTTACCCTTGGAAAAATACAAAACTGGGGGCTAAAAAATAATTTTTGTGGAAAAAAAATGAATTTTTATTTTCACAGCTCTGCGTTATGAACTGTAGTGAAACACTTTGAGGGTTCAAAGCTCTCACAACACATCTAGATGAGTTCCCTAGGGGGTCTACTTTCCAAAATGGTGTCACTTGTGGGGGGTTTCAATGTTTAGGCACATCAGTGGCTCTCCAAACGCAACATGGCGTCCCATCTCAATTCCTGTCAATTTTGCATTGAAAAGTCAAACGGCGCTCCTTCCCTTTCGAGCTCTCCCATGCACCAAAACAGTGGTTTACCCCTACATATGGGGTATCAGCATACTCAGGACAAATTGTACAACAACTTTTGGGGTCCAATTTCTTCTCTTACCCTTGGGAAAATAAAAAGTTGGGGGCGAAAAGATCATTTTTGTGAAAAAATATGATTTTTTATTTTTACGGCTCTGCATTATAAACTTCTGTGAATCACTTAATGGGTCAAAGTGCTCACCACACATCTAGATAAGTTCCTTAGGGGGTCTACTTTCCAAAATGGTGTCACATGTGGGAGGTTTCAATGTTTAGGCACATCAGAGGCTCTCCAAATGCAACATGGCGTCCCATCTCAATTCCAGTCAATTTTGCATTGAAAAGTCAAATGGCGCTCCTTCACTTCCAAGCTCTGCCATGCACTCAAACAGTGGTTCACCCCCACATATGGGGTATCGGCGTACTCAGGACAAATTGTACAAAAACTTTTATGGTCCATTTTCTCCTGTTACCCCTGGTAAAATAAAACAAATTGGAGCTGAAGTAAATTTTTTGTGAAAAAAAGTTAAATGTTCATTTTTATTTAAACATTCCAAAAATTCCTGTGAAACACCTGAAGGGTTAATATACTTCTTGAATGTGGTTTTGAGCACCTTGAGGGGTGCAGTTTTTAGAATGGTGTCACAATTGGTTATTTTCTATCATATAGACCCCTCAAAATGACTTCAAATGAGATGTGGTCCCTAAAAAAAATGGTGTTGTAAAAATGAGAAATTGCTGGTCAACTTTTAACTCCCTTACAAAAAAAAAAATTTGGTTCTAAAATTGTGCTGATATAAAGTAGACATGTGGGAAATGTTACTTATTAAGTATTTTGTGTGACATATCTCTGTGATTTAATTGCATAAAAATTCAAAGTTGGAAAATTGCAAAATTTTCTAAATTTTCGTCAAATTTCCATTTTTTTCACAAATAAACGCAGGTAATATCAATGAAATTTTATCACTATCATGAAGTACAATATGTCATGAGAAAACAATGTCTGAATCACCGGGATCCGTTGAAGCGTTTCAGAGTTATAACCTCATAAAGGGACAGTGGTCAGAATTGTAAAAATTGGCCCGGTCATGAACGTGCAAACCACCCTTGGGGGTAAAGGGGTTAAAGTCAATGGGTCTGTGTAAAACACCTCCCATAGGGGTGGAGCCGCATATTCATCACTGTAATGAGTGGTACCACGTGACCGCTCATACAGGACAAGCTGTGGCGCTGAGAGGAAGCGTCGAGGGAGCAAGGTGAGTATTTTAATAACAGCAGCCGGGGGCACAGGGGGTGGGAGGGGGGAGGTTGCCGGGAAGTATATTTTTTTAACCACAAAAAAAAACAATGATTTTTCATTCCTTCTCCCCAGCGAACGCTGCTGGAGAGAAGGGATGAATTACGGCTTCAGCACCAGATGCAGGGGACAGCGCTTATCTCTAGCGCTGTCTCCTGCACGGTCCATGTGGTCCTCAGTGGGCACACGGGCGGCACACGGCTGCCGCACGTGTGCCATACTGATGTGCCACATGAGCACACGGACACACAGACACAGATAACTCTTGTACCAATTTTTCCGGTACCGGAATTATCTGGACGTGTGGGACAGGCCTTATGTGGGGCCATTATTGTACCACACAGCAGGTGCTGTAGGACACATATGGCAGCAGTGGCTCAGTATTGGGGTATCAGGTGCTGTAGGACACATACGGCAGCAGCGGCTCAGAATTGGGGTATCGGGTGCTGTAGGACACATATGGCAGTAGCGGCTCAGTATTGGGGTATCAGGTGCTGTAGGACACAAACAGCAGCAGCGGCTCAGGATTGGGGTATCGGGTGCTGTAGGACAGTATGTGTCCTACAGCACCCGATACCCCAATCCTGAGCAGCAGCGGCTCAGTATTGGGGCATCAGGTGCTGTTGGACACATATGGCAGCAGCGGCTCAGTATTGGGGCATCAGGTGCTGTTGGACACATATGGCAGCAGCGGCTCAGTATTGGGGTATCAGCAGGATGAGTAGTTTGCACAGGTTGGGCATAGATATGGACAGTGCAGGAAATGTGAGAAGTCAAATGTATCTTTGTTGTAATCTCTGCAGAAAAGTCCTGGCTGGAGAAGTCGTCATGTCCGTCTGGACCAAAAGGAAAAGATGGGAACATCAACTGTAAGTCACCATCTATAACTGTGCTGTGATCTCTTATATGGTCTTCAGCACTGTTGTCTACCAATATATGGTCCTTATATAGTAGTATCAGTGTTGGTTTTTGTATATAATAATAATAATAATAATTTTTATTTATATAGCGCCAACATACTCCGCAGCGCTTTATAACTTATAGAGGGGACTTGTACAGACAATAGACATTACAGCATAACAGAAATCACAGTTCAAAACAGATACCAGGAGGAATGAGGGCCCTGCTCGCAAGCTTACAAACTATGAGGAAAAGGGGAGACACGAGAGGTGGATGGTAACAATTGCATTAGTTATTTGGACCAGCCATAGTGTTAGGCTCAGGTGTTCATGTAAAGCTGCATGAACCAGTTAACTGCCGAAGTATGTAGCAATACAGACACAGAGTGCTATTAACTGCATGAAGTGTATGAGAACATGATGCGAGGAACCTGATTTTTTTTTTTTAATTAGGCCACACAGGGATAGTTAGGTTAATGCATTGAGGCGGTAGGCCAGTCTGAGCAAATTAGTTTTTAGGGCACGCTTAAAACTGTGGGGATTGGGGATTAATCGTATTACCCTAGGTAGTGCATTCCAAAGAATCGGCGCAGCACGTGTAAAGTCTTGGAGACGGGAGTTCTGATTATTGAGGATGCTAACCTGAGGTCATTAGCGGAGCGGAGGGCACGGGTAGGGTGGTAGACTGAGACCAGAGAGGAGATGTAGGGTGGTGCTGAGCCATGGAGTGCTTTGTGGATGAGGGTAGTAGTTTTGTACTGGATTCTGGAGTGGATGGGTAGCCAGTGTAATGACTGGCACAAGGTAGAGGCATCGGTGTAACGGTTGGTGTGGAATATGATCCTGGCAGCAGCATTCAGGACAGATTGGAGCGGGGAGAGTTTGGTAAGGGGGAGGCCGATTAGTAGAGAGTTACAATAGTCCAGACGAGAATGAATAAGCGAGACAGTAAGAGTTTTTGCAGAGTCGAAAGTAAGAAAAGGGCGAATTCTAGAAATGTTTTAGAGATGCAGATAAGAAGAGTGAGCCAGTGATCGGATGTGGGGGGGTGAATGAAAGCTCGGAATCAAGGATGACCCCAAGGCAGCGGGCATGTTGCTTTGGAGTAATGGTGGAACCGCACACGGAGATGACAATGTCAGGCAAAGGTAGGTTAGTAGAGGGAGAGAACACGAGGAGTTCAGTTTTTGACAGGTTCAGTTTCAGATAGAGTGCAGTATATATACAGATAGTATATACAGTAGATATATTTTCAGTCACAGTGCGTCATCTGCTGATCTTCCCTTATGCTTACAATTAGGGTGCACCACGTAGCTGTAGTCAGGATTATCTGGTTAGGGACCCACTCAGATTTTACGACCCCCCCTAAGCTGAAACCCTAGTACGCCTCTGATTTTAGTGCTCGCCCATCACTACTGATTACCATTGACATCAAAACGATCAGTTTGCCAAAAGTTTCCCAAGTAATATACAGTATATAGAAAATTTCCACTATTAAGAATATTGTGAGGCTGTGGCCTCTGATACAGCTAGGGGGCGCTGTTTGTTCTCCCCAGAATATGCATGCAGACGGATGAAGTCCATAGGTGTGCATGAGAGTCCTGGATTTCCGGTCCGGGTTTTCCATGTGGCTGAAGGCCACAGGTTTGTGTGTGTTTAAAAACTCTGCAGTAAGGGGTATGGGTGTGTCAGGTCAGGTGTGCGAGGTGCACGTCAGTGGCAGTCTGGTGTGTGCTGGTCTGCAGAGTGCATGGAGGCACAGGCCAGCAGAGCCAGCACCCAGGGCAGCTGAATAGCCTGGCACCCGCAGCGTACACAGAGATGCAAGTCGTCCATGGTACTGGTCTCGGATGTGGACAGTCCTGTGCCTGTAGGTGGATGTCCTGTGCCTGAAGGAGTCGGATGTGGACAGTCCTGTGCCCGGAGGTGGATGTCCTGTGCCCGAAAGAGGACTAGCATGTGCAACGATTGCAAATAGGTGGATATGGTGCCCGGCTGCTATCTGGAGGATATCCTAAACTGTGTATGACTGTGGGAGTAAAGAGTCTGTAAAGAGACTGTGATACAGCGATGCAGGACACCCACGAGAACTAGTCAGAGGAGGGCTGGCGTGTGTAATGTCTGCAACATATGAGGCTGTGTGTATGGAGACGTATAGAGACTGTGAGATGGCGTGCGGTCGCCCAGGGAAACTGGACAAGGGAAGTCTGGCCTGTTTAGGGTCCGCAAATCTAACGCCATGTGAAATGTATTGCTTTGAACTGGTGTAAACTGGTCGCTGATAATATCCACTGAAGTTATATGCATTTAGGTGAATTGGACTTTAATGCTGTGAAGAAACACATTAAAAGAGACTTTTGTGTTTGAATTTGTGGGTCACTGCTTCTTCACTGCGTACGATGCTACTGCAGCCTTACAATATATACAAGTGAACTGTTGCTTGCACTATTCTGAGCACTACCCTCGCATGTTCCACCCTGCTCTTGTCACAAAATAATTTGCAATGACCTCTTTGCATGAAGGTAGAGAGGTATAAGCATACGTTTTGCCATTGTTAACCAAAACAAACTATATCCTCTTTAACATGATGATTGCTGTGGTTCACTCTTCATACATTGACGATCATATTTATAAATATTCATTAATGTAAGATCTTATGTTAGTTCACTTTACTTAACAACTGCAGCACATCAGAATATTATATCTTGCATGTCCAGTAGGTTTTTCTACACCAAAACCGCTCTTCACAATAAATATACGCCAACAAGTCTACCACATTCCTATTTTAACTGGTAAAGAAAACATCTAAGCCATCAAACATTATAACAAGCTGCAACAATTCAGAAGTGCTGATAGGAGTCAAACCCAAGGTTACAGTGTTGGAGGAACCAACAATTATCTGTTGGCTGGTTGTCCAGAAATGTTATCTAGTGTTCTTTACACAACCAGACTTTTTTGTGATAATCTTATTTGAAAAGTACAAAGTTTTGTGTTAATAGAAGGACACTGGCCATTCTATATCGCTTTATTTCTGTACATTTCTTTAGAAAAGCAGATATCATTGCCAGAGATATCTAATGAATGAACTTTACATGGAGAGATTAACCAAATAAAGTACTTGCTTAATAATGGAGTTACAAATCCAACAACATTTTGTAAAAGCATTATGTGTGGATGGCAAAATAAACAGAAATGTTGCATTCCCTGACCCATTCTTTTGAAGTACTTAATGCACCTGCAAAGGGAGAGAGCCTCGTAAACTTTCCCGAAGCTTGTCCTCTCTCTGACCTCTGAAAGATTTTGCTGTCTGGTTTTCAGTGAGCAAATAAAGTTAAACAGATACAGTAAATGTCTCAAGTCTATAAGTAACAATATTCAGAAAATGTGTCCTCCAGTTAATCATGAAACATTTTTTTTTATTGGAATCTCCAGGACTGAGCTACACTGAAAACTGTTACAAACTAATAATAAGCTGTTTAAAGGGAAAATGTATTATTATTAGTATGAGGGGGCAGGGTTTGGTTCGCGGAGGGGTGTTCATGGTTATATCCACTGAACACCAGAATTTTACTCCAAGTGAGAGCCATTAAGATAATTTACTGTCTCTCGCTGGGATGCTAGCTCCAGTTCTTCACAGCAGGGAGTCAGCTGTTTGTTTCAGTTTGTTCTATTAAAGTACTATGTTGTCGACAAAGACTACAAAAAACAAAGTGTGCAAAAAAACCTTTTTTTGCAAGTGCATTCAAATAACACAGAGTTCTTAGTAATACTGTTTTTGATCAAAAATAGCACAAAAGCCATCCCACCATCAAGGTGCACAGATCAGGACGGTCCTACACTGTCTAATATTAGAAACCTTACCAAGTGTCACAGTTGACCTCAGTGTATGAATAAGGGCAGATAAAAGGACTGGGTCCCAATCTATTGACACCAGTCTGGGGAAGCTTTTAAATGTAATTACCAGCTTGGAAAAGGGAGATCATGCCCTGGCTGGCACAAAATGAAAAAATACAAAGAAAAACACAAAAATTGAGCTTAAATTATTATTATTATTATTTATTTACATAGCACCATTGATTCCATGGTGCTGTACATGAGAAGGGGTTACATACAAATTAAAAATAGCACTTACAGTAAGCAAACTAACAATTACAGATTGATACAGAGGGGCGAGAACCCTTGCGGGCTGGTGGGGATGGAGATAATAGGTTGAGGGTTGCAGGAGTTCCGGTGTTGGTGAGGCGGTAGCTTCGGTAGTGGTGAGAAGGCAGCGGGGTCAGTGCAGGCTGTAAGATTTCCTGAAGAGGTGGGTTTTCAGGTTCCGTTTGAAGGATCTGAATGTGGTTGATAGTCGGACATGTTAAGGCAAAGAATTCCAGAGGATGGGGGATATTCAGGAGAAGTCTTGGAGGCGGTTGGGTGAGGAGTGAATAAGTATGGAGGAGAAAAGGAGGTCTTGGGAGGACTGGAGATTACGTGAGGGAAGATATCAGGAGATTAGTTCAGAGATGTATGGAGGAGACAGGTTATGGATGGCTTTGTAGGTTGGATTAAGTTGGTATATATGTAGCACATAAATGCATGTTCACATTGGCCATAAAGCGCACAAAACCTACAAGAAACAGAATGATCAAAAAACTCTGCTGTAAGTAAAAAGCAATTGCATTTAAATAACTTTGTGAGATTCGTTCATTCTTTTTTTCACTTTTTTTCTTTTTTCCTTTTTTTCATTATTTTTTTCATTATTTTTTCATCCCTTTTTTCCCATCCACCTCTTTTTCATTCATTCTTTTTTTCCTTTTTTTCCCCATTTTTTTATTATTTATTATTTATTTTTTTATTTTTTATTTTTGTTTTTTATTATTTTTTCACCTCTTTTTCATATATTTTTGTCATATTTTTCTCATTTTTCATTCATTTTTTGCAAGATTTTCTTTCTTTTCTTTTTTTCCTTGCGAATGGTTTTCGGCTTTGACCGATGGTCTCAGTGTTCTTACCCGGTCTCGTCGTAACCTTGGGGTTCATTCCAAACATACAATATGTGGTCTTACATAATTTAAAAGGGATCATTCTTGGTACGACATTGAGATATTTATTGTGTTCACAATTATTCCTACCATGTTTCTACATTTCTTGTTGATGTTTATGTATCTAATGTCCTCATTCTAATATCATTACAGATACATGTACAGGTTTACTTGAAAAAGGCTAATTAGCCGAAACGTTGAAATAATTACCTGCGAAAGTGCTGAATACTATAGTGCTGAATACTATTGGCATTTTTTTCTTCCACGTATGCGGTGTATATAGACGGAAAACGTCATTGAAACGTTATTGGAATTTCTAATAAATGCATGACTGAATTATTTTCACTATTATTGTGTGCTGGAGTCTCATTTTTGGATGTTCTATTTTTTCTCCTCAAGCACCAAACTAACGTAGTGAGCACCCCATTTTGCTATATATTTACTCATTTTTCTGGGTTGTTGCTCCTATACATACCTTCTCTTTTCAAATGTATTTTTTGACTTTATCCTACAATGCCGACGAGACAACAAGCATCATTTCTCAAGTCACGACCCCGGGTACCTTTCTTCATACACCATCGGAACAGCTTCGAACAAGGGACTTTGAGAGAGATCTACGCCGACTGACGGCCTTGGACTTGCATGCAGTAACTTTGGCCGAGTACCATAAGGTTCAGCGTATTCCGAGAGGACTCCGGGTCTCGCTTAGACCTACACTTTTTCAGGAGAACTCTGACTATTGTGTCAAATTCGAATCCATTCTAAACAAATGTTCTATGGACCTCATAATTCTTACGATTGATTTTTTACAGAAGGAGATAACAGACTTGAAAGCGAAGATTTCCACTGCCGAACAACAACTAGTTGACACCATCAAACCAGAAGATTTCAGGACTCTTAAGACCAAGTTGGACGACACTATTTCAGAATTTCGTAATAGTCTTCAGGAGAAGAAAAGGACTAAGTTCCTGCGTGACACCGATGACTATAAATATAATTCTGTCTACAGATGGCGTTCTACTGGATCATACAGAGGACAAAGATCATACCGGAGGAACAACAATTCTTTCTCCACCAGTTCAGACAGCGATTTTGGACCCTCCAGAATGTCTTTTTTAGAGTCACGCCGGGTTCGATCCCAAAGAGGAAGACGCGGAGGGGAAGGAGGCAACGCAGATCGACAAAGGATGACTACGAGATCCCAGGTAGGGAGACTACTGCATCCAACAACATCGTCTATAACATCTCATCACAGATCCTTTCCCCAGCTGACATGACACTCCTGCAAAAAGGCCTCACATTCTGTCCAGTCCCCCGTTTTGATTCCTTTCTGGTTGATCAGGAATTACACCGGTTCTTCAGGACCTTAAGATTGAAAGCCCATTTTGCTGCTCGTCCTTATGATCAAGCAACTGAATCCACAGGTATACCAACCAGTTTTTCTCTTAGGTCCCTGGGTCTTAGAGTGGGCAGCACTTTCCAACCACCACGTTCATATCATCCTGTTGAGACGTTCATCTCAGTAGTTCAGAGAGATGTTACATCAATCTTGGACTCCATCGATAAGGGACATATGAAGGTTAGAAATAATCTATCGAAGGAAGAATACAGGTCTCTTTCTGAGATCAGGAATAATAAAAATCTGGTTATCAAGCCCGCCGATAAAGGGGGAGCGATAGTGGTGCTAGATAAGACCTACTACATCGAAGAGATACGTTCACAATTAAGTGATACTACAACTTATACTCCAATATCATGTAATCCTACCTTTGAGATAGCGAAACAGATCAAACGAGTTGTTACTCATTATCAAGCGCTGGGGACCATTGACTCCAAGTTGGGCGACTTTTTGGTTAACATGCATCCGGTTACGTCGGTTTTTTATACACTTCCGAAAGTGCACAAAAATTCATGGAGACCTCCGGGTAGACCCATAGTCGCGTCCACCAATTCTCTTCTGTCCCCCTTGGCTATCACATTGGACAAAATTCTATCACCACTGGTACCCAATATGAAGTCCTTCCTAAAGGACACTACCCATTTCCTTAGACTACTAAGAGACCTGGGCCCTCTGCCCCCCAATTCATTTCTAGTCACAATGGATGTGACAAGCCTATATACCAGCATTGGGCATCAACAAGGCATCGAGGCTGTTATGAGATATTTACAAACACATACGACCTTCACAACCGATCAATTGTCCTTTTGTCAGGATTTACTTGGACTAGTTCTTACTAAGAACTTTTTTCTGTTTGAGGACCAGTATTATATGCAGCAGAAGGGGACCGCGATGGGATCTAACGTCGCGCCACCTTACGCTAACATATTTATGGATTTTTTCGAGAATACGTTTGTCTATTGTCATCCCATGTTCATATCTCATGTGCTTTTTTGGCAACGATATATAGACGACGTGTTCATGGTTTGGACGGGCGATGTAGAGACACTACTTGGCTTCCATAGTGACCTAAATACCTGTACAACAGATATTTCATTCTCCATTCAACATGACTGTAATTCCATCAATTTTTTAGACACATTGGTACTGATAAAGGCAGACCGTTCTGTCGAGACTGACCTATATGTAAAGCCAACGGACAAAAACAGCCTACTTCTTTACACTAGTAGCCATTCTCAACATGTGAAGACGGCTTTACCTAAATCACAACACGAGAGGATTAGGAGGATAGTGTCAGATCCATTAGTTCGCTCCCATAGGCATCTTGAGATGGACCTAAAATTTCGGGATAGGGGTTACCCTTCAACTATTTCTAGAGCAAGAAACAGTACCGATACAGTGATATCTGGTAGAAGTAGGAGCCCAAGGTTGGCTTTTGTCAATATGTTTCATCCTTTTAAACGACCAATACATCAGAGCATATTTAGACATTGGAACATTTTACAGACTGCTTACCCCAATATCCCTGAATTTAAAACATTGCCATTGATTTGCAATAAGAGATCTGACAATCTCAGGAACCATCTCGTTAGAGCAGATGTCGGTTCAGCAATAGTTACACCGTGACAACGTACTCTGAGCACTCCACGCAAAGGGACATTTCCATGTCTAGGTTGTCAACAATGCTCCAATGTCATTAAGGGAGAATTCTTCTCACATCCTCGTACTGGACAAAGATTTCAGATTAAGGGTCACTTCACATGCGATTCTACATACGTGGTGTACCTCATTAAATGTCCGTGCGGTCTCGGATATGTTGGCGAGACTACCCAACATATCCGAGACTGCATTTCTAAGCACAAGTCCACCATTAGGTGTTCACATAGCCTACTACCTATTCCTGCCCATTTCTTAGAGTATAGACATTCTATCGCACAATTACGTTTTCAGGTCATTGATTGTGTTCCCCCGCTCAGAAGAGGCGGTGATAGGATTAAAAAGCTTAAGGCTCGTGAACCATATTGGATTCACAAATTGCAGACACTTTCTCCCCTTGGCCTCAACAGAGACTACGATATCATCTATTGATAATAATTACTACAGACCTGTGTCTGTTATCCCTGACTGAGTTCATTATTAATGTAATTGTCTGTTATCTTTATCTATCATTATGTTTATTTTGCAATTTTTATATAAATTTTTTTATATATATTTTTACATTTGTTTTCTTTTATCCTTACTTTTTTTTCCCCTTTTTCCCCGTTTTTTTCCGGTTCTTTTTTCTTATTTTTAATCCCTTTACATTCCTCTTTTGTCCCCTGGGTTTCCTTTTACTGGCCTTTAGTGTCCTTATTTTCTTATCCCCTTTTGGTTCCTTCCCCTTTAATATGTATTCTGTTTTTCTTTCTGCAGGCCGGCTCCGATTTGCGCTAACTGCGCATGCGCGAATGACGCACATCGCCTGGTTCTTTTAGTCCTCATGCGGCGCCCTTACTCTTCACTGGCGCCTGCGCACTGTGGACCCCGACCTTCCTGGCACCCGGAAGTCCTTCCCCTTCCCTCACTCACGGTGGCGTCCTGACACATATAAGCGCGGCTCTGCGCCCCTCACTTTACCGCACTACGGACCACGTACAGCTGGATTCATGGCACTGGTAACTATCCTTTATATCCCTATGGCATTTGCACTTTCATACTGTGTTCTCCTTTTTCTCCCCTCTGTTGCGATCTCTTACCCCTTTTGGTTTCACTTTCACTTTTACCCTGCTGTCATTACAACCAGGTTTGGTATTTTGTGCTATTACCTTTTGGCAATTTATTTTATTTTATTTTATTTTTATTTTTGGCAGTGTACTCATTTCTGCACCATTAATAGGTGTATTTTTTGGCCATGTATTTTAGAGAGAGATATTCTTGTATCACCATCTTTGTGAGATTCGTTCATTCTTTTTTTCACTTTTTTTCTTTTTTCCTTTTTTTCATTATTTTTTTCATTATTTTTTCATCCCTTTTTTCCCATCCACCTCTTTTTCATTCATTCTTTTTTTCCTTTTTTTCCCCATTTTTTTATTATTTATTATTTATTTTTTTATTTTTTTATTTTTGTTTTTTATTATTTTTTCACCTCTTTTTCATATATTTTTGTCATATTTTTCTCATTTTTCATTCA
This sequence comes from Ranitomeya variabilis, assembly GCF_051348905.1. Lineage (NCBI taxonomy): Eukaryota > Metazoa > Chordata > Amphibia > Anura > Dendrobatidae > Ranitomeya > Ranitomeya variabilis. The sequence goes on along the minus strand of NC_135235.1, from coordinate 131,579,131 downwards.
TTTTTTGCAAGATTTTCTTTCTTTTCTTTTTTTCCTTGCGAATGGTTTTCGGCTTTGACCGATGGTCTCAGTGTTCTTACCCGGTCTCGTCGTAACCTTGGGGTTCATTCCAAACATACAATATGTGGTCTTACGTAATTTAAAAGGGATCATTCTTGGTACGACATTGAGATATTTATTGTGTTCACAATTATTCCTACCATGTTTCTACATTTCTTGTTGATGTTTATGTATCTAATGTCCTCATTCTAATATCATTACAGATACATGTACAGGTTTACTTGAAAAAGGCTAATTAGCCGAAACGTTGAAATAATTACCTGCGAAAGTGCTGAATACTATAGTGCTGAATACTATTGGCATTTTTTTCTTCCACGTATGCGGTGTATATAGACGGAAAACGTCATTGAAACGTTATTGGAATTTCTAATAAATGCATGACTGAATTATTTTCACTATTATTGTGTGCTGGAGTCTCATTTTTGGATGTTCTATTTTTTCTCCTCAAGCACCAAACTAACGTAGTGAGCACCCCATTTTGCTATATATTTACTCATTTTTCTGGGTTGTTGCTCCTATACATACCTTCTCTTTTCAAATGTCTTTTTTTACTTTATCCTACAATGCCGACGAGACAACAAGCATCATTTCTCAAGTCACGACCCCGGGTACCTTTCTTCATACACCATCGGAACAGCTTCGAACAAGAGACTTTGAGAGAGATCTACGCCGACTGACGGCCTTGGACTTGCATGCAGTAACTTTGGCCGAGTACCATAAGGTTCAGCGTATTCCGAGAGGACTCCGGGTCTCGCTTAGACCTACACTTTTTCAGGAGAACTCTGACTATTGTGTCAAATTCGAATCCATTCTAAACAAATGTTCTATGGACCTCATAATTCTTACGATTGATTTTTTACAGAAGGAGATAACAGACTTGAAAGCGAAGATTTCCACTGCCGAACAACAACTAGTTGACACCATCAAACCAGAAGATTTCAGGACTCTTAAGACCAAGTTGGACGACACTATTTCAGAATTTCGTAATAGTCTTCAGGAGAAGAAAAGGACTAAGTTCCTGCGTGACACCGATGACTATAAATATAATTCTGTCTACAGATGGCGTTCTACTGGATCATACAGAGGACAAAGATCATACCAGAGGAACAACAATTCTTTCTCCACCAGTTCAGACAGCGATTTTGGACCCTCCAGAATGTCTTTTTTAGAGTCACGCCGGGTTCGATCCCAAAGAGGAAGACGCGGAGGGGAAGGAGGCAACGCAGATCGACAAAGGATGACTACGAGATCCCAGGTAGGGAGACTACTGCATCCAACAACATCGTCTATAACATCTCATCACAGATCCTTTCCCCAGCTGACATGACACTCCTGCAAAAAGGCCTCACATTCTGTCCAGTCCCCCGTTTTGATTCCTTTCTGGTTGATCAGGAATTACACCGGTTCTTCAGGACCTTAAGATTGAAAGCCCATTTTGCTGCTCGTCCTTATGATCAAGCAACTGAATCCACAGGTATACCAACCAGTTTTTCTCTTAGGTCCCTGGGTCTTAGAGTGGGCAGCACTTTCCAACCACCACGTTCATATCATCCTGTTGAGACGTTCATCTCAGTAGTTCAGAGAGATGTTACATCAATCTTGGACTCCATCGATAAGGGACATATGAAGGTTAGAAATAATCTATCGAAGGAAGAATACAGGTCTCTTTCTGAGATCAGGAATAATAAAAATCTGGTTATCAAGCCCGCCGATAAAGGGGGAGCGATAGTGGTGCTAGATAAGACCTACTACATCGAAGAGATACGTTCACAATTAAGTGATACTACAACTTATACTCCAATATCATGTAATCCTACCTTTGAGATAGCGAAACAGATCAAACGAGTTGTTACTCATTATCAAGCGCTGGGGACCATTGACTCCAAGTTGGGCGACTTTTTGGTTAACATGCATCCGGTTACGTCGGTTTTTTATACACTTCCGAAAGTGCACAAAAATTCATGGAGACCTCCGGGTAGACCCATAGTCGCGTCCACCAATTCTCTTCTGTCCCCCTTGGCTATCACATTGGACAAAATTCTATCACCACTGGTACCCAATATGAAGTCCTTCCTAAAGGACACTACCCATTTCCTTAGACTACTAAGAGACCTGGGCCCTCTGCCCCCCAATTCATTTCTAGTCACAATGGATGTGACAAGCCTATATACCAGCATTGGGCATCAACAAGGCATCGAGGCTGTTATGAGATATTTACAAACACATACGACCTTCACAACCGATCAATTGTCCTTTTGTCAGGATTTACTTGGACTAGTTCTTACTAAGAACTTTTTTCTGTTTGAGGACCAGTATTATATGCAGCAGAAGGGGACCGCGATGGGATCTAACGTCGCGCCACCTTACGCTAACATATTTATGGATTTTTTCGAGAATACGTTTGTCTATTGTCATCCCATGTTCATATCTCATGTGCTTTTTTGGCAACGATATATAGACGACGTGTTCATGGTTTGGACGGGCGATGTAGAGACACTACTTGGCTTCCATAGTGACCTAAATACCTGTACAACAGATATTTCATTCTCCATTCAACATGACTGTAATTCCATCAATTTTTTAGACACATTGGTACTGATAAAGGCAGACCGTTCTGTCGAGACTGACCTATATGTAAAGCCAACGGACAAAAACAGCCTACTTCTTTACACTAGTAGCCATTCTCAACATGTGAAGACGGCTTTACCTAAATCACAACACGAGAGGATTAGGAGGATAGTGTCAGATCCATTAGTTCGCTCCCATAGGCATCTTGAGATGGACCTAAAATTTCGGGATAGGGGTTACCCTTCAACTATTTCTAGAGCAAGAAACAGTACCGATACAGTGATATCTGGTAGAAGTAGGAGCCCAAGGTTGGCTTTTGTCAATATGTTTCATCCTTTTAAACGACCAATACATCAGAGCATATTTAGACATTGGAACATTTTACAGACTGCTTACCCCAATATCCCTGAATTTAAAACATTGCCATTGATTTGCAATAAGAGATCTGACAATCTCAGGAACCATCTCGTTAGAGCAGATGTCGGTTCAGCAATAGTTACACCGTGACAACGTACTCTGAGCACTCCACGCAAAGGGACATTTCCATGTCTAGGTTGTCAACAATGCTCCAATGTCATTAAGGGAGAATTCTTCTCACATCCTCGTACTGGACAAAGATTTCAGATTAAGGGTCACTTCACATGCGATTCTACATACGTGGTGTACCTCATTAAATGTCCGTGCGGTCTCGGATATGTTGGCGAGACTACCCAACATATCCGAGACTGCATTTCTAAGCACAAGTCCACCATTAGGTGTTCACATAGCCTACTACCTATTCCTGCCCATTTCTTAGAGTATAGACATTCTATCGCACAATTACGTTTTCAGGTCATTGATTGTGTTCCCCCGCTCAGAAGAGGCGGTGATAGGATTAAAAAGCTTAAGGCTCGTGAACCATATTGGATTCACAAATTGCAGACACTTTCTCCCCTTGGCCTCAACAGAGACTACGATATCATCTATTGATAATAATTACTACAGACCTGTGTCTGTTATCCCTGACTGAGTTCATTATTAATGTAATTGTCTGTTATCTTTATCTATCATTATGTTTATTTTGCAATTTTTATATAAATTTTTTTATATATATTTTTACATTTGTTTTCTTTTATCCTTACTTTTTTTTTCCCCTTTTTCCCCGTTTTTTTCCGGTTCTTTTTTCTTATTTTTAATCCCTTTACATTCCTCTTTTGTCCCCTGGGTTTCCTTTTACTGGCCTTTAGTGTCCTTATTTTCTTATCCCCTTTTGGTTCCTTCCCCTTTAATATGTATTCTGTTTTTCTTTCTGCAGGCCGGCTCCGATTTGCGCTAACTGCGCATGCGCGAATGACGCACATCGCCTGGTTCTTTTAGTCCTCATGCGGCGCCCTTACTCTTCACTGGCGCCTGCGCACTGTGGACCCCGACCTTCCTGGCACCCGGAAGTCCTTCCCCTTCCCTCACTCACGGTGGCGTCCTGACACATATAAGCGCGGCTCTGCGCCCCTCACTTTACCGCACTACGGACCACGTACAGCTGGATTCATGGCACTGGTAACTATCCTTTATATCCCTATGGCATTTGCACTTTCATACTGTGTTCTCCTTTTTCTCCCCTCTGTTGCGATCTCTTACCCCTTTTGGTTTCACTTTCACTTTTACCCTGCTGTCATTACAACCAGGTTTGGTATTTTGTGCTATTACCTTTTGGCAATTTATTTTATTTTATTTTATTTTTATTTTTATTTTTGGCAGTGTACTCATTTCTGCACCATTAATAGGTGTATTTTTTGGCCATGTATTTTAGAGAGAGATATTCTTGTATCACCATCTTTGTGAGATTCGTTCATTCTTTTTTTCACTTTTTTTCTTTTTTCCTTTTTTTCATTATTTTTTTCATTATTTTTTCATCCCTTTTTTCCCATCCACCTCTTTTTCATTCATTCTTTTTTTCCTTTTTTTCCCCATTTTTTTATTATTTATTATTTATTTTTTTATTTTTTTATTTTTGTTTTTTATTATTTTTTCACCTCTTTTTCATATATTTTTGTCATATTTTTCTCATTTTTCATTCATTTTTTGCAAGATTTTCTTTCTTTTCTTTTTTTCCTTGCGAATGGTTTTCGGCTTTGACCGATGGTCTCAGTGTTCTTACCCGGTCTCGTCGTAACCTTGGGGTTCATTCCAAACATACGATATGTGGTCTTACGTAATTTAAAAGGGATCATTCTTGGTACGACATTGAGATATTTATTGTGTTCACAATTATTCCTACCATGTTTCTACATTTCTTGTTGATGTTTATGTATCTAATGTCCTCATTCTAATATCATTACAGATACATGTACAGGTTTACTTGAAAAAGGCTAATTAGCCGAAACGTTGAAATAATTACCTGCGAAAGTGCTGAATACTATAGTGCTGAATACTATTGGCATTTTTTCTTCCACGTATGCGGTGTATATAGACGGAAAACGTCATTGAAACGTTATTGGAATTTCTAATAAATGCATGACTGAATTATTTTCACTATTATTGTGTGCTGGAGTCTCATTTTTGAACATTTGACTAATGTGACCAACAGTATACATATTGCATATTTATGCTCACATGACCATCGTTGGCTGTGCTAGTCCCAGAGAATCCTGGGATGGCACTAACGCCATGTGAACCTAGCCTAAATGTGAAAAATTATGAAAGGTTTATAAACTTTACAGTTTGTTAAAGGAAACCTGTCAGCTAGTCCCAGAGAATCCTGTGTGCAAAATGGGTTTAAAGGGAACCTGTCAGCAGGATTGTGCACAGTAAGGTACATACAGTGTCAGGCCGGTGCCATTATTCTGAAAAGATAAAATCTGTTTGAAAATGGTGCCGGCCGCGCCTGCACAGTAGCAGGTATCTGTGATCTTGCAAGAGAAAAAAAAAATGTCCTCCTCCAAGATAGCTCCAGTGGCACCTGCGCAGTGGCAGATATTTCCAATCTCTGATAGCTGCTATTATACAGGCACTGGTGGCGTCATGTTGCTAGAGAACAAAAAAAAATTCCTCCTCAAAGTTGGCGCTGCCAGTGCCTGCACAGTAGCAGCTATCAGTAATCCTGATCGAGAACCCCCAAAAATTTCCTCCTCCAAGATGATCACCGATAGCTGCTATTGCACAGGCATTGGCAGGCCATTTAGCCAGAGAACAAAAAAAAATTTCCTCCTCCTGCGCAGTAGCAACTATTGGTAATCATCTTGGAGGGGGATTTTTTTTTCTCATTATGCAAACTAAGGGGCATACATATGCATGAAGCCATATATATGAATGCATAAGCAGAGCACCACATAAAGACCCCACCCATAGGCCGCCCTGGAGCACAAGCATATCACTAATTCAAAATAGAAAATAAAGATTAACCCCTTCACCCCCGGAGCTTTTTCCGTTTTTCCATTTTCGTTTTTCGCTACCCTCCTTCCCAGAGCCATAACTTTTTTATTTTTCCGTCAATTTGGCCATGTGAGGGCTTATTTTTTGCGGGACGAGTTGTACTTTTGAACGACATCATTGGTTTTAGCATGTCGTGTACTAGAAAACGGGAAAAAAATTCCAAGTGCAGTGAAATTGCAAAAAAAGTGCAATCCCACACTTGTTTTTTGCTTGCCTATTTTGCTAGGTTCACTAAATGCTAAAACTGACCTGCCATTATGATTCTCCAGGTCACTACGAGTTTATAGACACCTAACATGACTAGGTTATTTTTCACCTAAGTGGTGAAAAAAAATTCCAAACTTTGCAAAAAACAAAACAAAACAAAATTGCGCCATTTTCCGATACTCATAGCGTCTCCATTTTTTGTGATCTGGGGTCAGGTGAGGGCTTATTTTTTGCGTGCCGAGCTGGCGTTTTTAATGATAGCATTTTGGTGTAGATACGTTCTTTTGATCGCCCGTTATTGCATTTTAATGCAATGTCGTGGCGACCAAAAAAACGTAAATCTGGCGTTTCGAATTTTTTTCTCATTACGCCATTTAGCGATCAGGTTAATGCTTTTTTTTTATTGATAGATCGGGCGATTCTGAACGCGGCGATACCAAATATGTGTAGGTTAGGTTTTTTTTTTATTGATTTATTTTGATTGGGGCGAAAGGGGGGTGATTTAAACTTTTATATTTTTTTTATTTTTTTCACATTTTTAAAAACTTTTTTTTTTTACTTTTGCCATGCTTCAATAGCCTCCATGGGAGGCTAGAAGCAGGCACAGCCCGATCGGCTCTGCTATGCAGCAGTGATCATAAGATCGCTGCTACACAGCAGATTTGCAGGTGTGCTGTGAGCGCCGACCACAGGGTGGCGCTCACAGCCACCGGCAATCAGTAACCATAGAGGTCTCAAGGACCTCTATGGTTACCTTCCTGACACATCGCCGACCCCCGATCATGTGACGGGGGTCGGCGATGCGCTCATATCCGGCCGCACGGCCGGATGCGGTAGTTAAATGCCGCTGTCTGCGCTTGACAGCGACATTTAACTAGTTAATAGCGGCGGGTGATCGCGATTTCACCCGCCGCTATTGCGCGCACATGTCAGCTGTAAAAAACAGCTGACATGTCGCGACTTTGATGTGCGCTCACCGCCGGAGCGCACATCAAAGCGGGGGTCCCGACATGTGACGTACTATACCGTCACATGTCGGGAAGGGGTTAAGAAACAACCACAAGATGGATTTCATCACCCCAGGTATCATTTTAATCAGTATAACGGCGCCAACCTGACACTGTTTGTAGGTTACTGTGCACAATCCTGCTGTCAGGTTCTCTTTAAACCCACTTTGCACACAGGATTCTCTGGGACTAGCTGACAGGTTTCCTTTAACAAACTGTATAGTTTATAAACCTTTTAGAATTTTTCACATTTAGGCTAGGTTCACATTGCGTTAGTGCCATCTGTTTAACAGATCCGTTAAACAGATATGCTAACGCTGGTGGCCAAAAGCTCTTTTTTTCTACTTCTACTATCGCGCTAATGCATGCTGCCATTGCATTGGCATGCATTAGCAATGGAGGTCTATGCACAGCGAATGCGTCCGTTCGCTATGCGTTAGACCTAACGTACCCGAAAACGCGGTAGACCGTGATAGGGAAATCAGGGACCACCTTAACATATTTCTTAATTCATATATATTTCTAATTTAAAAGACATGCTAGGACATGTTAGTTCTCTGTGTCTCTCTCTGACCTGTTTAGAGCGTGAGTGGCAAAAGTATGTGAACCTTTGCTTTCAGGTGTGACAAGCTCCCACCACCTCCTTATGGAAGAATAACTGCAGCTAGACATATCCAGTAATTTTGATTAGTTCTGCACATGGACTTGGAGGAATTGTAGCCTATTTCTCTCTACTAAACAGCTTCAGCTCTGTTATGTTGGTGTTTTTTTCTCATGAACTGTTCTTTTCAGGCTCTCCCACATTCCTGTAGCATTGAGGTCAGTGCTTTGGCCTTTCTAAAACTTTAACTTTATTCCTCTTTAACCCTTTATGGACCAAATAAATTTTACCTATTTTGCGATTCCATTTTTCCTCATCTTCTTCAAACACATAGACGCATGAGGATTTGTCCTTTTGCGGAAAAAATATGTACTTTTGAATAATACCATTCATTTTGCCATATAATCTCCTGAAAAATGTGAAAAAAAGTCCAAGTGAAATTAAGGCTGTGTGCACATGTTGCAGATTTTTAGTGTTTTTTCCCTATAAAAACACGATAAAATTGCTTACAATACGCATACATATGCATCCCATCATTTAAAATGCATTCCGCAATTTTTGTGCATATGTTCGCGGAAAAAACGCATTGTGGGAAAAAACGCAGCATGTTCATTAATTTTGTGGATTTTTTCCGGATTTCCCACTATATTATTGCATCCCAGAACCTCTGGAAAAACGCACAAAAAATCCGCAAAAAAAACGCAAGAAATACATGAAAAAAAAATGTGCATGCGGATTTCTTGCAGAAAATGTCCGGTTTTGTTCAGGAAATTTCTGCAAGAAATCCTGATGTGTGCACATAGCCTAAATGGTGAAAAAAATGTCGCCTTGTTTTTCTGCTTTTATTTTTACAGCATTTATTGTGCAGCAAAAATCACCTGGTAACCTGATTGACCATGGTATCATGATACCATAAGTGTATTTCTAACATAGACCGCAAGTCTCCTGACCCAAACCCAACAGCCTTATTTATGCCCATGAGGCTGTTGCCTTGGGGTTAGAAGATAAGCCTTCAGTCGGGACATCATGGTCCATTCTCAGCCTAAATAAAACTGGCCTAAAACAAGGCATTGACTCTTGTGCTTGACTCAAAAATTTCAACAAAAGCTGAACTAAAAACTGCAACAAAATTGCATATGTCATTCCGTCCCAATATTTGTAAATGTGGTTGACCAATCTGAGTGCAAAACAATAATTAATATATAACGTATAGTCCCACCTGCTTTACCACCTCAGCAGCCAAAATCCCCCAAAAAGTGCTATCTTGTTTAATATTTTAAGTTAAAATATTAAGCTTCAATGCTTAAGTGGTTTTTGGTTCTCAAGCATCAAGTCTACAGTTACTCTGCATGACTGTAGACTTGTGAATCCTCACATGGTGAACACTAACTGTGGTGAGGATTCTTTAGTGTCAATGCCGGGAGCAGTGGGCGCGTGACCGCAATTATGTGATATGCAAACTTCTGGCCACATTCTGACTAGACTGTATCTGGCATCGCTTATACACTTGCATTGAGTGAGGCCACACCCATCTAGTCGGTATGTGGCAGCAGTATGCAAATCACATACTTATGGTCATGTGTCCTGCACCGGCACCAAAGAATCTTCACAGCGTGCAATGTGAGAATGCACATGTCTGCGGTTATGTAGTCGCTGAAGACTTGTATACAACACCTTCAATGCGTGATGTCCCAAAGTAGCACCTCAAATAGTTTAATAATTTAGTGACACAAACGATTTAAAGTAAAGTACGAACTTTTGTTTATTATACTTACATGATGGTACAGTTTATACTCTAGATTTCTTCTGACAGCCCTGCCTAGGACATAATATTTTTAGCATTAATATTCTTATTAAATGTATAATATTTAGTTTAATATTTATGTATTAGTGTTAAGAAACTGTACACTTTATAGGTGATTCATTTAGAAAGTTATTAATATTGTGCCACGGTTACCATATAAAACGTTTCACAGATAGCACATTTAGTGCTGGCAAAAACATATGTGACATATTTAAAATATTGCTGCTTTAAAAACTTTTGTGAATAACCTCAAAGTAAAATCTCATGAAGCACTTATGGGTTATGGTTCTACTTTTTATGAATTTTGGGGGGACTAGATCCAGCAATACTTTTATATCATGTAACAGGAAGAGGAAATGCCAGACATTTTCTCAGTCTCTACACAAGCCAAAGATAAATTCCACCCCTAAAAATATAGTTTGGAACAGAGACATTGCAGTACACTAACACTAACAAAGTTGCCTCCTCCTTAGTTTATTTTTGAACCAGGACAGCGTGAAAAAGTAATATGAGAATAGTGGGGAAGTGAGAGCTTTACTTTCATGTCGCCGCACTAACATGTTGTTGATCGACTACAGGATTATGTGAGATGGTTTGTGGAGCTGTCGGCATAGCGTGTATCCTGAGTGTATTACAGCCCATATTAATGTGACAGTGATTACAGCAACGCTATACACAGATCAAATAGCTCTCGTGTTTTCAGATTGTATTTGTTTGTACCTTGCATGGAGCTTTGTGTCACCTTAGTGCGAAGATTCATTCATAGATTCTTCAGTGAGAACCGAGTGCCACATTTATAGAAACATCAGTAAAACAGCACAATGTTCTCTATAAATGTCATTTGACAAGTTTCTATGTCTGTCATTTAATTACACGCAATGATGATATTCTAGTCACTGTGCCATTATGTCATCAGTTTTTTTGCAACTCATGTACAAGCTAATGAGGAAAATGTCCTGAAACAATCATATGAATTATTGCAAGGTGTGAATTCTTCGTCCACCATTACATCCAAATGAGATTGTGTGACCACTGCGGTAACCCAACAGTTTTTTCCTAATATTGTTATTTTGGTAACTGGTAACGCCCATTTTCATTTACAATAATCTCTGGAGGCTGATACTCATGTGGATCTAAGTCCTGAACAGCTCATTTACATATGTGAAAAACATGGGTTTCGCTTAAATAAGGATTTTAATCACGCATACAGCTCTGGCAAAAATTAAGAGACCACTGCAACATTTTCAGTTTGACTTTTCTCTTTATAGGTATATTTTTGAGTAAAATGTAAATTGCTCTTTTAGTCTATAAACTTCTGACAACATGTCTCCAAATTTCCAAGCAATACATTTTGTATTTTTTTTTCTGAAAAGGAGATATGGTCAAAATTAAAAAAATAAACAGTGTTTTCAGACCTCAAGTAATGCAAAGAAAACAAGTTCATAATCATTTAGAAACAACAATACTAATTTTTTAACCCAGGAAGAGTTCAGAATTCAATATTTTGTGGAATAACCATGATTTTTAATAACAGCTTTCATGGGTCTTGGCATGAAAAAGGTGAAGTAAGGTGCGTTTCGACCTGTCCAGGGTTTTTGTCCTAATGTTGATAAAATAAAAAAAGGGGGGACAAATATCAGGGATGTGCTATACAGTATAATATCAAATAAAAATACAAAATATACAAAATACACAGGAAACGTTGTACATAAGTATAATTTATCATTAAGACAGAAGCAATATACAGTATAAAATTAGTATGAAATGAGGGTGCCATATAGTAAGTTTACAGATGGCTCAGAATTATCATACAGACCAGAATATATGTATAATTTGGTAAGATTATAATTTTCAAATAATAAGCAGATACATTCCAAAACAAAAGAGTTCCTTATATCATTTCATATATAGGTATGACTAGTATGGGTGCTAGCTGAAATAGATAGGGTGCTCAATAGTTAACTGAGATATGTAATTTGAAGTGAGCAGAAAACAAAACATAGCACAAAAATAGGAGGTAAGGTGAGAATAATGAAATATACCTGATTACAGTAGATAGATGGATTAGGGCATGCATTCATGGCGCTATAATAGAAACTGATGGGAGAGAGAAAGGGTTAAAATGATAGAACAGATAAAATGAATAGTATAATAGATGTATAGTGAATACCTGTGTCCAGTATGTCTTTCTGAAGGGGTATTTCAGGCAATTCCAGTGCAGTTGCAGAAGCTGATACGTGACATATCGAGGTAGGGTAATTTCATTTTCAGGAAATTTTCTGGTTGCGGAGCCACTTTGCCAAAACTGACGTGGCGCTGATGACTGTGGTTAGTTGACGTGAATCGCATCATGGTTGGTGGATGGTGGGTAGGAAATGACTTTGCTTCATTGGTGGGTATGTACGTCATGTGCTAGTGGTCATGTCCAGTGATATTATGGTAAGGAGACAGGAACGTCTTCTACATCATAATGGGCATATATGCTAGCATCGATAATGCTGCAATGCTTCCAATTGCCAGCAAATTGTGTGTCAATAATAATGAGGATTAAAATAAGGATCAGAATGAAAGAGGAGGAAAAGAAAGTTATAAATTACAAGGTAGATCAAAAGAGAAAGGGAAAATAAATTATAAGATTAAATAAAATGGAAGTCATGATATAGCGGAAAATAAGAGGAAAAAAATGTGAAGATTATCTGAATGCACTTACCATTGAAGGGGCAACATAATCAGCGGGTATGGAATTTATTTATTTTACTCATTTATATAGCGACATTAATTTCACAGCGCTTTACAGACATTATTGGCACTGTCCCCTTTGGGGCTCACAATCTAGATTCCCTGTCAGTATGTCTTTGGAATGTGGGAGGAAACCGGAGAACCCAGAGGAAACTAATGCAAACACAAGGAGAACATACAAACTACTTGCAGATGTTATGGAATGAATAAAACAGAATAAATATGAGACATCATAACATTTGTATATCAGTTTCCCTGTTTAACGTGCTTCCCACTTGGTTTTGGTCTTTGGAACTGCTCAGAAACCTGAAACCTTAGTTTTGCCACATATGATCGTAGATTTATGGCTGGTAATGGGGTAAAGCACCTGCACTTATTTGCCAATACTATCTCTCACTAGTTGATTCCCCAAGATGAATTAGAACTTTATAATTATATATTTTATGCATGCAATAATAACTAAGATTGTGATATAAAAAGTAATGCAGAAGGTCAGCTCACTTAGCTACTCCTTGAGGTAGACACAGGACCACATTTGGCCTTTTTATCATCCGCCGGGGTCATCTCTTGCATGGCTGGTCTTAACACCTTCCGGACACAGTAGTCTTCACCTTGATGTGGGGAAGGGGCGGTATCTCTGATGCGGACTTCTCCCTCCAGGAGTTCCATCTGTCTTTGAATTTGTTGTATTAGGAGTTTATTAGTTTCCTGCTGTACCTGGTGCTGTTGCTGTTGGCTCAGGATCAGGTGCTTGAGTAGCTCCTCCATTTTGTCTGACCACTGTTCCATCCCTGTAGCCACCTTTACCCAGGACATACGGTTTATCCACTGCTGCTACACGTGTTCCTGGAACGTAGTCTGCATTCTTCACCACTTGTGGAAGGTCGGCTCACTTAGCTGCTCCTCGAGGTAGACACAGGACTACGTTTGGTTAAAGTCTCTGGGTGGTTTATTGCACCATAAACCAAAAACCCAAACTGGTAACAGAAAAACAGCCTTTCTGGCTCAAAAGAAACTAAACAGTTCATACACAGTCCTGCCCACTACTTCTGGGAAATCACATATGGCAGCTCTTCCAGGAGCTTCAGTATGGAGGTTTCTTTTCCTCCATACAACACAGACAGAGAAAAAAAACTGGCTGGACATTTAACTCCCTCCAGCCATACCCTGCAGGTGGAGATATGGTGGGTATGCATCCCGCCCATTTCTGACTTACCATGGAAGCCAGGCCCATATAGCGACTGGATTGCTCTCAGCACATATTATGCTGGAGAAAACACTTATGTCTTTCACATAATGCAGGAAACCAACCTTTGCGACACATATCTCCCTTCCCATACAGCACCAGTGACCCTGTCACAGTGGATACATACATGGCCTGTTTAGATGTAGAGCCTGCCCCAGATCCATTTCATTTGCTGGACCAATAACCTCAAGTACGGCAATGTGTATAAAAGACATAGCTTGGTGAGACTGGAACAATAAACGTTCAACTTAAGACAAGGTTCAGACAAGCTCACTTTTTTGTTATTTGCTATTTTGTGATTTTAATTACTTAAAAAAGCACATTAAAGATTACAATATTGTAATTGTTTTTCATTATTTTTTAGTAATTTTATTGGAAGAAAAAATTCTGACTTTTTATTTACCTCTAAAATGCAGAGACATAGAAATACAATGCTATATACAGATGTATCTCTATTAGTGTTGAGCGATACCTTCCGATATCGGAAAGTATCGGTATCGGAAAGTATTGGCCGATACCGGCAAAATATCGGATCTGGCCAAAACCGATACCCGATACCAATGCAAGTCAATGGGACGAAAATATCGGAATTAAAATAAACCCTTTCTTTCCTTGTAGGTTCATTCTACATGAAGGAAAACAACTAAGAATAATGTAGGATGTATTGGGGGAGGTGGCGGAGACATTAAAGGCATAGAGGTTTAGCCCAATCAAATAGAATAGCAGGATTTTTTTTTTTTTAAGATGTTCGGAGTTACAAAGATATTGACTATGTTAAGAATTTTTTTATTTTGTCAGATATTGATGTTTCACAACTTCCACGCCCTTCACCTTTTTTTTTACTTCTCCCACACTTTCTTCTTTATCATCATCAGCATCTTTGACATCAACTTCTTCTTCACCTTATTCATCTTCTTCTTCTTCATCTTCTACCTATTATTTTTTTTGTTACATTCTTCATATTCTTTTTATTCAACTATTATTCTTCTTCATATTCTACTTCTTCATCATATTCTTATTTGTGACAGGCATTCCTGTAGTTGTTATCTATAAAAGTTTGAAGATTACACCTTCCGTTCTGCCTGTCACAAAAGAGTTACATTTGTCCGCGTTCAGTTTGGCCTGCAGCATCAGGCTTTATCCAGGGGCACCACGAGGAGGAACGGACTCACCCCCATACACTGCTTAGTCTTCTTCTGCTTATAATTTAGATAATATCTTTTGCTCTGATATTTAGTGTTATGCTTAATGTTCTTCTGCTCTTTGTTCTGCAGCCTCTTGTTCTTCTGCTTCTCGGTCTTCCATGTCATCGTCTCCAGGGTCGTCATCTCCGGGGTCGTCGTCTCCGGGGTCGTCATCGTCATCGGGGTGGTCTTTAGGGTCATTGTCTCCAGGGTCGTCGTCATCTCAGTGGTTGTCGTCTCTGGTGTCGTCGTCATCTTTGGGGTGGTCTTCCGGGTCGTCGTCTTTAGGGTCTTGAACTTGGAAATGTAGCAGAAGGTACAAGAAGGCTGAGAAAATGGCGAGAACCAGCTGATGGAACTGGAACTCGGATGGCTACCCGAAGGTCCAAGAGCCAATGGAACTACCGAGGACCAGCAGACGTTACTGGAACCCGGTTACTAAGCAGGAGGTACCCATGCCAGAAAGCACTACCAAGGACCACCTGACGTTGGTGGAACTCGGATACCCAGAAGGAGGCACCTAAGCCATAGGCTCTGCCCTGAACCAGCTGACGGTACTGGAACCAGGATGGGGAGCAGAAGGTACAAGAGCAAAAGACACTGCCGAGAACCAGCTGACGGTACTGGAACCCGGATGGGTAGCCGAAGGTGCAAGAGCCAATGGAACTACCGAGGACCAGCTGACGTTACTGGAACCCGGTTACTAAGCAGGAGGTACCAGTGCCAGAAAGCACTACCAAGAGCCACCTGACGTTGGTGGAATTCGGATACCCAGAAGGAGGCACCTAAGCCAAAGGCTCTGCCCAGAACCAGCTGATGGTACTGGAACCAGGGTGGGGAGCAGAAGGTACAAGAGCAAAAGACACTGCCGAGAACCAGCTGACGGTACTGGAACCCTGATGGGTAGCCGAAGGTCCAAGAGCCAATGGAACTACCGAGGACCAGCTGACGTTACTGGAACCCGGTTACTAAGCAGGAGGTACCAGTGCCTGAAAGCACTACCAAGGACCACCTGACGTTGGTGGAACTCGGATACCCAGAAGGAGGCACCTAAGCCAAGGGCTCTACCCGGAACCAGCTGACAGTACTGGAACCAGGATGGGGACCTATTCAAGATTGTCTTCCTAGAGCCCCAACTAGCGGTGTTGGAGCAAAGGGTCAGCAGGGGGAGCAGAGTGTAGGCCGAAGCCTGCACTGGAGGCAGCTTTGTGTATGCGTGGCGTTTGCAGGACACGATGCCGGCTACACAGCAGGGGAACAGCTGGCATTGCTGAACCCCTCTGACACATTGGCGGGTGTTTTTCTCTGTGCAGCTAGCACTTCCGGGCAGCAACTGGCAGTGTTAGAGCCCAGGGTCAGCAGGAGGAGCAGAGGAGCAGAGTGTAGGCCGAAGCCTGCACTGGAGGCAGCTTTGTGTATGCGTGGCGTTTGCAGGACACGTTGCCGGCTACACAGCGAGGGAACAGCTGGCGTTGCTGAACCCCACTGACACATTGGCGGGTGTTTTTCTCTGTGCAGCCAGCACTTCCGGGCACCAACTGGCGGTGTTAGAGCCCAGGGTCTGCAGGAGGAGCAGAGTGTAGGCCGAAGCCTAATTGAACCAATTTTAATGGTAACCTTTAACCCCCCCTCAGGTGTTACAAACTAGAAGAGCCACCTTGTGCAGCAGTAATGCTGCACAAGTCAATGGTTGCTCTTTTAATTTTGTTCCTTGCACACGCTGAATGAAACACGTATAAAATTTAGCCCCTTATACAGTCAAAACTTTCTTGGAGGCGTGAGTTCCCTTCTTAATGTGACGCAGCACAGCTGTCAAAAAACCACCTTGGTGCTTGGTGCGGCCTCCTGAGCATCGCATTTTGCTGTACAGGAGTCTGCGCTGTTGTGTTATCCCTTGGCCCTGCGCTGTTAGCGCTGCCCGTCTTCTGACATCATTTCATGTCGGCCGGTGCGGTTCGTGATGCCCATGAATCCCAGCCCCGCAGTGTCTTTTCATTAATTCACACTGCGGGGCTGGGATTCATGGCCTTGCGCAGTAAATATGTTCGCCTCTCACTCATGTCCTTACACCTGCTTCAGACTGTGTGGCGTCAGCTGATCCCTTATCGCATGCCACGGCCATGAAGCCGCACAGTCTGAAGAAGGCGGAAGGAGATGAGTGACAGGCGAACATATGCACTGCTCATGCCCATCAATCTCACCCTCGCAGTCAAAATAAATAAGACACCGAGGGGTGTTGTGTCGGGCAGGGCGGCCGCAGAGGCGCAACCAGCCAACCAATGATGTCAGAAGACGGGCATCGCTACCAAGGGGGTTGCTGCGTGTCATTACAAAGGAAAGTCACACCTCAGGGATGGTTTAATGGTCTCAGGGGACACATTTTATACGTGTTGAGTTCGACGTGTGCAAGGACAATAACTGAATGAGCCACCTTGTACAAATACAGCATTACTGCTGTACAAGGTGGCTTTTATACATACAAACACCTGGGGGGGGACAGGTTCCCTTCAATTTCAGTTGTTGTGTCTGCATGGCGTTTGCAGGACACGTTGCTGGCTACACAGCAGGGGAACAGCTGGCGTTGCTAAACCCCACTGACACATTGGCTGGTGTTTTTCTCTGTGCAGCCAGCACTTCCGGGCACAACTGGTGGTGCTAGATCCCAGGGACAGCAGGAGGAGAGGGAGCAGAGTGTAGGCCAAAACCTGCACTGGAGGCAGTTTTCAGTCTGTTGTGTCTGGTGGCGTTTGCAGGACACGATGCCGGCTACACAGCAGGGGAACAGCTGGCATTGCTGAACCCCACTGACACATTGGCGGGTGTTTTTCTCTGTGCAGCCAGCACTTCCTGGCACCAACTGGCAGTGTTAGTGCCCAGGGTCTGCAGGAGGAGCAGAGTGTAGGCCGAAGCCTAATTGAACCAATTTTAAAGGTAACCTTTAACCCCCCCTCAGGTGTTACAAACTAGAAGAGCCACCTTGTGCAGCAGTAATGCTGCACAAGTCAAAGGTTGCTCTTTTAATTTTGTTCCTTGCACACGCTGAATGAAACACGTATAAAATTTAGCCCCTTATACAGTCAAAACTGTCTTGGAGGCGTGAGTTCCCTTCTTAATGAGACGCAGCACAGCTGTCAAAAAAACCACCTTGGTGCTTGGCGCGGCCTCCTGAGCCTCGCATTTTGCTGTACAGGAGTCTGCGCTGTTGTGTTATCCCTTGGCCCTGCGCTGTTAGCGCTGCCCGTCTTCTGACATCATTTCATGTCGGCCGGTGCGGTTCGCGATGTCCATGAATCCCAGCCCCGCAGTGTCTTTTCATTAATTCACACTGCGGGGGCTGGGATTCATGGCCTTGCGCAGTAAGTATGTTCGCCTCTCACTCATGTCCTTACACCTGCTTCAGACTGTGCGGCGTCAGCTGATCCCTTATCGCATGCCACGGCCATGAAGCCGCACAGTCTGAAGAAGGCAGAAGGAGATGATTGACAGGCGAACATATGCACTGCTCATGCCCATCAATCACACCCTCGCAGTCAAAATAAATAAGACACCGAGGGGCGTTGTGTCGGGCAGGGCGGCCGCAGAGGCGCAGCCAGCCAACCAATGATGTCAGAAGACGGGCAGCGCTACCAAGGGGGTTGCTGCGTGTCATTACAAAGCAAAGTCACACCTCAGGGACGGTTTAATGGTCTCAGGGGACACATTTTATACGTGTTGAGTAGGGTTGAGCGAAACGGGTTGTTCATTTTCAAAAGTCGCCGACTTTTGGCAAAGTCGGCGTCTCATGAAACCGAGCCGATCCCAGCATTGCATCGGCCATGCGGTACGCGACTTTCGCGCCAAAGTCACGTTTCAATGACGCGAAAAGCGCCATTTCTCAGCCAATGAAGGTGAACGCAGAGTGTGGGCAGCGTGATGACATAGATCTCAGTCCCCACCATCTTAGAGAAGGGCATTGCAGTGATTGGCTTGCTTTCTGCGGCGTCACAGGGGCTATAAAGGGGCGGTCCCGCCGACCGCCATCTTACTGCTGCTGATCTGAGCGTAGGGAGAGGTTGCTGCCGCTTCTTCAGAAGCAGGGATAGTGATAGGCAGGGTACATAAAGCTGCAAACCGCTTGTGCTGTAGCGATTTCCACTGTCCAACACCACCTTTTGTTTGCAGGGACAGTGGAAGCTACATTTTTTTTTCCTCAGTGCTGTCGCTCACTGGGCTGCCCTAGAAGGCTCCCTGACCCTGATAGCTGCGTTGCTGTGCCTGTGTGTGTACGACGCTGTGCAAACCAACTGCTTTTTTCAAAGCACAAATCCTGTATTTCCTTCCTTTCTGCACAGCTATCTTTTTTGTTTGTCCACACTTTTCATTTAATTTGTGCATCAGTCCACTCCTTATTGCTGCCTGCCATACCTGGCTGAGATTACTGCAGGGAGATAGTAATTGTAGGACAGTCCCTGTTTTTTTTTAATTTTTTTGTGGGAGATTAAGATTGGCATTTCTGCTAGAGTGCCATCCCTGTGTGTGCCATCTCTCACTCAGTGGGCCATAGAAAGCCTATTTATTTTTTTGCTTGATTTGGGTTCTAAAATCTACCTGAAAAAAAATCACTACATCAATCAGTGGGAGAAAAATATTGGCCTCAGGGCTTGTGTGCCACTCCTGACTCCTGCGTGTGCCATCTCTCACTCAGTGGGCCATAGAAAGCCTTTTTTTATTATTATTTGGTTTCTAAAGTCTCCCTGAAAAAAAAAAAAAAATTCAAACAGTGGGAGATTAATATTGCCCTTTCTGCTTGTGTGCCACTCCTGACTCCTGTGTGTGCCATCTCTCACTCAGTGGGCCATAGAAAGCCTATTAATTTTTTTGCTTGAATTGGGTTCTAAAATCTACCTGAAAAAAAAAAATTCAAACAGTGGGAGATTAATATTGCCCTTTCTGCTTGTGTGCCACTCCTGACTCCTGTGTGTGCCATCTCTCACTCAGTGGGCCATAGAAAGCCTATTAATTTTTTTGCTTGATTTGGGTTCTAAAATCTACCTGAAAAAAAATCACTACATCAATCAGTGGGAGAAAAATATTGGCCTCAGGGCTTGTGTGCCACTCCTGACTCCTGTGTGTGCCATCTCTCACTCAATGGGGCATAGAAAGCCTGTTTATTTTTTTGCTTGATTTGGGTTCTAAAATCTACCTGAAAAAAAAAAAAAGTTAAAACAGTGGGAGATTAATATTGCCCTTTCTGCTTGTGTGCCACTCCTGACTCCTGTGTGTGCCATCTCTCACTCAGTGGGCCATAGAAAGCCTATTTATTTTTTATTATTTGGTTTCTAAAGTCTCCCTGAAAAAGAAAAAAAAAAGAAAACAGTTGGAGATTAATATTGCCCTTTCTGCTTGTGTGCCACTCCTGACTCCTGTGTGTGCCATCTCTCACTCAGTGGGCCATAGAAAGCCTATTTATTTTTTTGCTTGATTGGGGTTCTAAAATCTACCTGAAAAAAAATCACTACATCAATCAGTGGGAGAAAAATATTGGCCTCAGGGCTTGTGTGCCACTCCTGACTCCTGTGTGTGCCATCTCTCACTCAGTGGGCCATAGAAAGCCTTTTTTTTATTATTTGGTTTCTAAAGTCTCCCTGAAAAAAAAAAAAAATTCAAACAGTGGGAGATTAATATTGCCCTTTCTGCTTGTGTGCCACTCCTAACTCCTGTGTGTGCCATCTCTCACTCAGTGGGCCATAGAAAGCCTTTTTTTTTTTGTTTTTGTTTCTAAAGTCTCCCTGAAAAAAAAAAATAAAACAGTTGGAGATTAATATTGCCCTTTCTGCTTGTGTGCCACTCCTGACTCCTGTGTGTGCCATCTCTCACTCAGTGGGCCATAGAAAGCCTATTTATTTTTTATTATTTGGTTTCTAAAGTCTCCCTGAAAAAGAAAAAAAAAATAAAACAGTTGGAGATTAATATTGCCCTTTCTGCTTGTGTGCCACTCCTGACTCCTGTGTGTGCCATCTCTCACTCAGTGGGCCATAGAAAGCCTATTTATTTTTTATTTGGTTTCTAAAGTCTCCCTGAAAAAGAAAAAAAAAAGAAAACAGTTGGAGATTAATATTGCCCTTTCTGCTTGTGTGCCACTCCTGACTCCTGTGTGTGCCATCTCTCACTCAGTGGGCCATAGAAAGCCTATTTATTTTTTTGCTTGATTTGGGTTCTAAAATCTACCTGAAAAAAAATCACTACATCAATCAGTGGGAGAAAAATATTGGCCTCAGGGCTTGTGTGCCACTCCTGACTCCTGTGTGTGCCATCTCTCACTCAGTGGGCCATAGAAAGCCTTTTTTTTATTATTTGGTTTCTAAAGTCTCCCTGAAAAAAAAAAAAATTCAAACAGTGGGAGATTAATATTGCCCTTTCTGCTTGTGTGCCACTCCTAACTCCTGTGTGTGCCATCTCTCACTCAGTGGGCCATAGAAAGCCTTTTTTTTTTTTTTTTTGTTTCTAAAGTCTCCCTGAAAAAAAAAAAAAATAAAACAGTTGGAGATTAATATTGCCCTTTCTGCTTGTGTGCCACTCCTTACTCCTGTGTTTGCCATCTCTCACTCAGTGGGCCATAGAAAGCCTTTTTTTTTATTATTTGGTTTCTAAAGTCTCCCTGAAAAAGAAAAAAAAAAGAAAACAGTTGGAGATTAATATTGCCCTTTCTGCTTGTGTGCCACTCCTGACTCCTGTGTGTGCCATCTCTCACTCAGTGGGCCATAGAAAGCCTATTTATTTTTTATTATTTGGTTTCTAAAGTCTCCCTGAAAAAGAAAAAAAAAATAAAACAGTGGGAGATTAATATTGCCCTTTCTGCTTGTGTGCCACTCCTGACTCCTGTGTGTGCCATCTCTCACTCAGTGGGCCATAGAAAGCCTTTTTTTTATTATTATTTGGTTTCTAAGGTCTCCCTGGAAAAAAAAAAAATTCAAACAGTAGGAGATTAATATTGCCCTTTCTGCTTGTGTGCCACTCCTGACTCCTGTGTGTGCCATCTCTCACTCAGTGGGCCATAGAAAGCCTATTTATTTTTTTGCTTGATTTGGGTTCTAAAATCTACCTGAAAAAAAATCACTACATCAATCAGTGGGAGAAAAATATTGGCCTCAGGGCTTGTGTGCCACTCCTGACTCCTGTGTGTGCCATCTCTCACTCAGTGGGCCATAGAAAGCCTTTTGTTTTATTATTTGGTTTCTAAAGTCTCCCTGAAAAAAAAAAAATTTCAAACAGTGGGAGATTAATATTGCCCTTTCTGCTTGTGTGCCACTCCTGACTCCTGTGTGTGCCATCTCTCACTCAGTGGGCCATAGAAAGCCTATTTATTTTTTATTATTTGGTTTCTAAAGTCTCCCTGAAAAAGAAAAAAAAAATAACACAGTTGGAGATTAATATTGCCCTTTCTGCTTGTGTGCCACTCCTGACTCCTGTGTGTGCCATCTCTCACTCAGTGGGCCTTAGAAAGCCTATTTATTTTTTATTATTTGGTTTCTAAAGTCTCCCTGAAAAAGAAAAAAAAAAGAAAACAGTGGGAGATTAATATTGACATTTGTGCTTGAGTGACAGTCCTGCGTGTGTGGCATCTCTGTGATTTGGTGCCACAGAAAACAGAGTGTGCAACATTGTGCCTGATTTTCCTTGTGGTCTCACCAAACTGTTAAGGGATATTGAAATCATACAGAAGTTATAGCTCACCGTGTAAGTTGTTAGACAGCAACAAATAAAGTTACTTAGGTTAAGTTTTTAAAACAATGAGGAAGTCTGGTTCAAGAGGTCGTCGTGGCCGTGGGCATTCATTGTCAGCTGGTAATGATGGTAGTGGTAGTGGAGCATCAGGTGGTCGTGGGGATAAAAATATTCCACCTAAGTCTGGAGCTGTGGAGCCAGTTTCGTCGTCTGGCTACACAAGGCCTCGAACGCTCTCTTTTCTGGGAGTAGGAAAACCGCTTTTAAAGGCGGAGCAGCAACAGCAAGTTTTGGCTTACATTGCAGACTCAGCCTCTAGCTCTTTTGCCTCCTCTTCTGAAACTGGTAAATGGAAAAGCAGCGCGTCGCTTGTGGATGTTCACGGTCAGGGACAAGTTGCTTCCTTGTCCTCTTCAGCAAAAACTACAACAAGAGAGAAGGATGCAGCAGGCGACACAACGGGTAACTCCATGGAGCTCTTTACACATACCGTCCCTGGCTTAGAAAGTGAAACACTTAACAGGCCATGCCCATTACAAGTAGATTCTGACATGGAGTGCACTGATGCACAGCCACAGCCAGAGTACTATGCTGCTCCTTTGACTCAGACCACCACATTGCCCTCTCAGGGTACTGATCCACAATCAGACCCTGATGAGACTATGTTGCCCCGCCACGAATGCTATACCACCGACCGACACAGTGACACAGACGAAGTTGCACACGAGCTCGAAGAGGAGGTAATAGATGACCCAGTTGTTGACCCCGATTGGCAGCCATTGGGGGAACAGGGTGCAGGCGGCAGTAGTTCAGAAGCGGAGGGGGAGGAGGGGCGGCAGCAGGCATCAACATCGCAACAGGTTCCATCTGCCGGGCCCGTATCTGGCCCAAAACGCGTGTCAAAGCCAAAACCTGTTGGAGGACAGCGTGGCCATCCGGTTAAAGCTCAGTCTGCAATCCCTGAAAAGGGATCCGATGCTAGGAAGAGTGCAGTCTGGCATTTTTTTAAACAACATCCAATTGATCAGCGCAAAGTCATCTGTCAAAAATGTTCAACTAGCTTAAGCAGAGGTCAGAATCTGAAAAGTCTCAATACTAGTTGCATGCATAGACACTTAACCACCATGCATTTTCAAGCCTGGACTAACTACCAAACGTCCCTTAAGGTTGTAGCACCCTCGGCCAATGAAGCTAGTCAGCAACGCAACATCCCTTCCGTCACTGTAAGGCCACCATTTTCCGCACCACCGGCAGTATCTGTGCAGGTTTCTTTGCCAGCCAAAAGCAGTCAGGGTCAGGGAATCACCAGTTTTGTAGGAGGAAATATTGCATCTAGGGCACCGGCGGAAACAATACCGTCTCCAACCGTCTCTCAGTCTGCCATGTACACCGGCACACCCGAAAGTTCCACGATCTCCAGCTCTCCAGTCCAGCTCACCCTACATGAG
Organism: Ranitomeya variabilis; assembly: GCF_051348905.1. Lineage (NCBI taxonomy): Eukaryota > Metazoa > Chordata > Amphibia > Anura > Dendrobatidae > Ranitomeya > Ranitomeya variabilis. The sequence continues at coordinate 131,555,152 of NC_135235.1, read as the reverse complement.
ACTCTGGTTAGAAAAAGGAAGTACTTATCCTCGCATCCGCGTACACAGGGTTTTAACGCCCACATAGCTAGACTAATCTCGTTAGAGATGATGCCCTACCGGTTAGTTGAAAGCGAAGCTTTCAAAGCCCTGATGGAGTACGCTGAACCACGATACGAGCTACCCAGTCGACACTTTTTTTCCAGAAAAGCCATCCCAGCCCTGCACCAGCATGTTAAACAGCGCATCGTCCATGCACTCAGGCAATCTGTGAGTACAAAGGTGCACCTGACTACAGATGCATGGACCAGTAGGCATGGCCAGGGACGTTATGTGTCCATCACGGCACACTGGGTGAATGTGGTGGATGCAGGGTCCACAGGGGACATCAATTTCGGGACAGTTGTGCCTAGCCCACGGTCTAGGAAACAGTTGGCTGTAGGCGTTCGCACCCCCTCCTCCTCCTCCTCCTCATCCTCCTGCAGAAGCTACAGCTCTTCCACAGACCGCAGTCGGCCAACCACTCCATCGGCAGATGACACTGTTGCACACCAGTTGTCCCATTATGGGCCAGCTACTGGCAAGTGTCAGCAGGCTGTATTGGCTATGAAGTGTTTGGGCGACAACAGACACACCGCGGAAGTTCTGTCCGAGTTCTTGCAACAAGAAACGCAGTCGTGGCTGGGCACAGTAGATCTTGAGGCAGGCAAGGTAGTGAGTGATAACGGAAGGAATTTCATGGCTGCCATCTCCCTTTCCCAACTGAAACACATTCCTTGCCTGGCTCACACCTTAAACCTGGTGGTGCAGTGCTTATTGAAAACTTATCCTGGGTTCTCCGACCTGCTCCTCAAAGTGCGTGGACTTTGCTCACATATCCGACGTTCGCCTGTACACTCCAGCCGTATGCAGACCTATCAGCGGTCTTTGAACCTTCCCCAGCATCGCCTAATCATAGACGTTGCAACAAGGTGGAACTCAACACTGCACATGCTTCAGAGACTGTGCCAACAGAGGCGGGCTGTTATGTTTTTGTGGGAGGATACACATACACGGGCAGGCAGTAGGATGGCAGACATGGAGTTGTCAGGTGTGCAGTGGTCGAAGATACAAGACATGTGTCAAGTCCTTCAGTGTTTTGAGGAATGCACACGGCTGGTTAGTGCAGACAACGCCATAATAAGCATGAGCATCCCCCTAATGCGTCTGCTGATGCAAAGTTTGACGCACATAAAGGATCAGGCGTCTGCACCAGAGGAAGAGGAAAGCCTTGATGACAGTCAGCCATTGTCTGGTCAGGGCAGTGTACAGGACGAGGTAGCGGGCGAAGAGGAGGTGGAGGACGAGGAGGATGATGGAGATGAGTATATTTTTAATGCGGAAGCTTTCCCGGGGGCACTGGAAATTGGTTGCGTGGCAAGGCCGGGTTCTGGTTTTTTGAGGGACACAAGTGACGTAGATTTGCCTGAAACTGCCCCTCAACCAATCACAACCGGAGATTTGACAACTGGAACTTTGGCCCACATGGCGGATTATGCCGTACGTATCCTAAAAAGGGACACACGCATTACGAAAATGATGAACGATGACGATTACTGGTTGGCCTGCCTCCTTGATCCACGCTATAAAGGCAAATTGCTAAATATTATGCCACATGAGAACTTGGAACTAATATTAGCAACCAAACAATCAACTCTTGTTGACCGTTTGCTTCAGGCATTCCCAGCACACAGCGCACGTGATCGTTCTCACACGAGCTCCAGGGGGCAGCAGACTAGGAGTGTTAGGGGTGCACACATCAGAAGTGGCGTTGGACAGAGGGGTTTTCTGACCAGGTTGTGGAGTGATTTTGCTATGACCGCAGACAGGACAGGTACTGCTGCATCAATTGAAAGTGACAGGCGACAACATTTGTCCAGTATGGTTACTAACTATTTTTCATCCCTTATCGATGTTATCCCTCAACCGTCATTCCCATTTGATTACTGGGCATCAAAATTAGACACCTGGCCAGAATTGGCAGAATATGCATTGCAGGAGCTTGCTTGCCCGGCAGCAAGTGTCCTATCAGAAAGAGTATTCAGTGCTGCAGGTTCAATATTAACCGAAAAAAGGACTCGTCTGGCTACCCAAAATGTTGACGATCTAACATTCATTAAAATGAACCACAACTGGATTTCGAAATCTTTTGCCCCACCTTGCCCGGCCGACACCTAGCTTTCCTATGAAAAGCTCTTGCCTGTGGACTACTGTGAATTACTTTTCTAATGTCTAATTTTCTGCAGCTGATTGTCCAGCATACGACATGTTTACACCTCCCTAAATGGCCAAACTCCCCACACGGGGCCGTGGTATCGCGACTTGGCGCAAGCACCCGTGAGACTGCTGTTTGTCTGAAGAGGTGGGTGTGCTCGCTTTTGGTCGACGGCATTGCTACTGGGTCCCTCATAGTACAATAAAGTGTCTCTGGCGGTGGTGGTGCGCACCCAACGTCAGACACACTGTTGTAACATGAGGGGCCCTGGGCCTGTACCGCCGGCCACAAGAGAGTTCACCCACCCCCAGGTCAAACATTGCTCTACCACTTCCACAGTTATCTCTCACACTTCCACCAATGTTTAGTCTATGCGCTGACATCCTTCCATACCTGCCACTGACAATACCATTGTGTTGACATGTATGATGATACTTAACATAGTCAGGGGCAGTGTCCTCTATTTACCACAGTAAATACTTTGCGCTAAATTAGTAGGTCTGAAACAACGCAGAGGATCCCACCCCTGAACCTAATGATTGCACCCTTTAGTGTTTTTGTTTTGTTTTAATGTGAGACATTCACATTTAATTGTTGTTTTTGACTACTAACTGGCAGACACTCATTACAATCGGCCTCCACTGACCAGACCACTGCTGCCCGTGAACCCCTGGAACCAATTATAAAGTGCCTACAGCCAGCCCATTTTATTGTGTTAGGCCTTCGAAGCCTGTCTGCGGTCCCTCCTTCCACTAGGCCTCCACTGACCAGACCACTGCTGCCCGTGTACCCCTGGAACCAATTATAAAGTGCCTACAGCCAGCCCATTTTATTGTGTTAGGCCTTCGAAGACTGTCTGCGGTCCCTCCTTCCACTAGGCCTCCACTGACCAGACCACTGCTGCCCGTTTACCCCTGGAACCAATTATAAAGTGCCTACAGCCAGCCCATTTTATTGTGTTAGGCCTTCGAAGCCTGTCTGCGGTCCCTCCTTCCACTAGGCCTCCACTGACCAGACCACTGCTGCCCGTGTACCCCTGGAACCAATTATAAAGTGCCTACAGCCAGCCCATTTTATTGTGTTAGGCCTTCGAAGCCTGTCTGCGGTCCCTCCTTCCACTAGGCCTCCACTGACCAGACCACTGCTGCCCGTGTACCCCTGGAACCAATTATAAAGTGCCTACAGCCAGCCCATTTTATTGTGTTAGGCCTTCGAAGCCTGTCTGCGGTCCCTCCTTCCACTAGGCCTCCACTGACCAGACCACTGCTGCCTGTGTACCCCTGGAACCAATTATAAAGTGCCTACAGCCAGCCCATTTTATTGTGTTAGGCCTTCGAAGCCTGTCTGCGGTCCCTCCTTCCACTAGGCCTCCACTGACCAGACCACGCTGCTCGTGTACCCCTGGAACCAATTATAAAGTGCCTACAGCCAGCCCATTTTATTGTGTTAGGCCTTCGAAGCCTGTCTGCGGTCCCTCCTTCCACTAGGCCTCCACTGACCTGACCACTGCTGCCCGTGTACCCCTGGAACCAATTATAAAGTGCCTACAGCCAGCCCATTTTATTGTGTTAGGCCTTCGAAGCCTGTCTGCGGTCCCTCCTTCCACTAGGCCTCCACTGACCAGACCACTGCTGCCCGTGTACCCCTGGAACCAATTATAAAGTGCCTACAGCCAGCCCATTTTATTGTGTTAGGCCTTCGAAGCCTGTCTGCGGTCCCTCCTTCCACTAGGCCTCCACTGACCTGACCACTGCTGCCCGTGTACCCCTGGAACCTATTTTACAGTGCCTACAGCCCGCCCATTTTAGTATGTTAGGCCTTGGAAGCCTGTCTGCGGTCCCTCCTTCCACTAGGCCTCCACTCACCTGACCACTGCTGCCCGTGTACCCCTGGAACCTATTTTACAGTGCCTACAGCCCGCCCATTTTAGTATGTTAGGCCTTCGAAGCCTGTCTGCGGTCCCTCCTTCCACTAGACCTCCACTCACCTGACCACTGCTGCCCGTGTACCCCTGGAACCTATTTTACAGTGCATAGAGCCTATTGTTTTATTTTATTTAATATTAATAAAGCCATGATGGACTACGCTGTACCACGCTATGAGCTACGGAGTTGACAATTCTTATGCGAGAAAAGCCATCCCACCCCTCCACCAGCATGTTAAAGACCACATTGTCCTTTCATTCTGTCAATCTGTGAGTCCAAAGGTACACCTGACAACAGACACATGGAGCGGAAGGCATGGCCACGGAAGGTTACGTGTCCTTTGTGGCGCAATGGGTTAATGTATTGCATGCATGGTCCACACAGGGGACAGCCTGGTAAGTCTGTCTGCAGTCCCTAATTCAAGTTGTCCTCAAATGAATAAATCTGAGCTTCTACCTTCTGGCTCTGATTAACTGCTGTTTTTTAAAAAAATTGTTGGTTCCGGCCTACTAACGGTGTCTGCCCCTGCCTGGTGTTGTCCTCAACTGAATAAAGCTGAGCTTCTACCTTCTGGCTCTGATTAACTGCTGTTTTTAAAAAAAATGGTGGTTCCGGCCTACTAACGGTGTCTGCCCCTGCCTGGTGTTGTCCTCAACTGAATAAAGCTGAGCTTCTACCTTCTGGCTCTGATTAACTGCTGTTTTTAAAAAAAATTGTTGGTTCCGGCCTACTAACGGTGTCTGCCCCTCCCTGGTGTTGTCCTCAACTGAATAAAGCTGAGCTTCTACCTTCTGGCTCTGATTAAGCTTTTTTTTTTTCTTTTTTTTTTTAATTGCTGGATGGGGCCTAATACCTCTGTTTGCTGCTCCCTGGTGTTTGTCCTCAACTGAATAAAGCTGAGCTTCTACCTTCTGGCTCTCATTAAGTGCTGTTTTTTAAAAGATTGGTGGTTCCGGCCTACTAACGGTGTCTGCCCCTGCCTGGTGTTGTCCTCAACTGAATAAAGCTGTGCTTCAACCTTCTGGCTCTCATTAAGTGCTGTGTTTTTAAAAATTGGTGGTTAGGGCCTACTAACGGTGTCTGCCCCTCCCTGGTGTTGCCCTCAACTGAATACAGCTGAGCTTCTACCTTCTGGCTTTCGGCCTATAGTATCAGATATTAAACTGCATTTGGCCTACTAGTGTGGTTGGGCCCTTAAAACAGTGTCTGCTGCTCTTGGGTTTGCTACTCCACTGAACAAAGCAGTGCCGCCTGTTTAGTCCTGTTACCAATTTTGAACTGCATTTAGCCTACTTTATTCTTTGGCCCTATATCTGTTTCCTCCTCATCCTGCCCATTGCCCAGCCACTGCTAGATGAGTCTGCTGGTACATTGACCCAGACCACTACATTCCCCTTGCACTCTACACAGCCAGAATCTGACCCTGCTGAAAGTAAGGTTCCCCTTTCCGCATGTTATACCACCTTACACAGGGACAAAGAGGAAGGTGCAGATGAAAGTGCAGGCTCCTTCATCAGGTGGGGGGGCATACTCGTTGGCGACGTCACTGGCACAGGGCCCCTCAGAGTATGCAAAAGTGTCGCTGCCGGTGGGAGGCGCCCCCGCCGTGCAAACACACCGCTGTACTTTGAGCGGCCCTGTGCCAGTGCCAATGCCAACGAGTGGGCCCCCCTGCTTGCTTAGGATCACAGCACTTGCAAACTTGACATACTTACCTCTCACTGCTCCACCGCCGTGACGTAGTCCACGTTTCCTGTGCCCACTAAAACCTTGAACCAGCCCTACCCCCCACAACTTTTGCCAAATGACCCCAATTTCCAATGCCCAACTATTATTATAAAGTTAATTAGGATTGACAAGCTTCAGAAACAAGAATGGATGTTTTTGGCATTAAAATGGGCACTGTAGGTGTTTTCCTGGCCTCCACTCACTGCCGACTATGCTTCCCCATTGACTTGCATTGGGTTTCGTGTTTCGGTCGATCACCGACTTTTAGCGATAATCGGCCGACTGCACTCGACTCGACTCTGGACAAAGTCGGGTTTCACAAAACCCGACTCGACCGTAAAAAAATGAAAGTCGCTCAACCCTAGTGTTGAGTTCGACGTGTGCAAGGACAATAACTGAATGAGCCACCTTGTACAAATGCAGCATTACTGCTGTACAAGGTGGCTGTTATACATACAAACACCTGGGGGGGACAGGTTCCCTTCAATTTCAGTTGTTGTGTCTACATGGCGTTTGCAGGACACGTTGCTGGCTACACAGCAGGGGAACAGCTGGTGTTGCTGAACCCCACTGACACATTGGCTGGTGTTTTTCTCTGTGCAGCCAGCAGTTCCGGGCACCAACTGGTGGTGTTAGAGCCCAGGGACAGCAGGAGGAGAGGAAGCAGAGTGTAGGCCGAAGCCTGCACTGGAGGCAGTTTTCAGTCTGTTGTGTCTGCGTGGCGTTTGCAGGACACGATGCCGGCTACACAGCAGGGGAGCAGCTGGCATTGCTGAACCCCACTGACACAGTGGCGGGTGTTTTTCTCTGTGCAGCTAGCACTTCCGGGCAGCAACTGGTGGTGTTAGAACCCAGGGTCAGCAGGAGGAGCAAAGGAGCAGAGTGTAGGCCGAAGCCTGAACTGGCGGCAGCTTTGTGTCTGCGTGGCGTTTGCAGGACACATTGTCGGCTGCACAGCGGGGGAACAGCTGGCGTTGCTGAACCCCACTGACACAGTGGCGAGTGTTTTCTCTGTGCAGCCAGAACTTCCGGGCACCAACTGGCGGTGTTAGAGCCCAGGAACAGCAGGAGGAGCAGAGTGTAGGCCGAAGCCTGCACTGGAGCAAGTTGAAAGGGAACCTTTAACCCCCCCAGGCGTTTGTTGCTGAAAGAGCCAACTTGTACAGCACTAATGCTGCAAAAGGAAAAGGTGGCTCTTTTAATTATGCTCCTTGCAAACGCTGAACTAGACACTTATGAAATGTGTGCCCTCACACCGTAAAACTGTCCCGGAGGTGGGACTTTCCTTCGTAATGGGACGCATCACAGCCATCATTCCTACCCCCTTGGTGCCGTGTGCCGCCTCCTCAGCGTTGTTTGATTCTGTCCCGGAGCCTGCGCTGTTATGTTATCCCTTGGCCAGGCGCATTTAGCGCTGCCCGTCTTCTGACATCATTTGGTGTCAGGCTGGCTGCGCCTGTGCGGCCGCGCTGCCCGAGATCCCGCCTCGCAGTGTTGTCTAATGTAATCCCACTGCGGGCCTGGGATCCATGGGCATGCGCAGTGCATATCCTCACCTCTCACTCCCCTCCCTCCGGCTTCTTCAGACTGTGTGGCGTCCCAGCCGTGGCATGCTATTAGGGATCAGCTGACGGCGCACAGTCTGAAGAAGGCGGAGGCAGATGAGTGAGAGCCTGAGGTGAAGATATCACTGCGCATGCCCATGGATCCCAGGCCCGCAGTGTGAATAAATCAGAAGACACTGCGAGGTGGGATCTTGGCCAGTGTGGCCGCACAGGCGCAGCCAGCCTGACACCAAATGATGTCAGAAGACAGGCAGCACTAAGTGTGCATGGGCAAGGGATGACATAACAGCGCAGGCTCTGGGACAGAATCAAACAACTCTGAGGAGGCGGCGCACGGCACCAAGGGGGTAGGAATGGTGGCTGTGCTGCGTCACATTACAAAGGAAAGTCCCACCTCCGGGACGGTTTTACGGTATCAGTGGACACATTTTATAAGTGTTACGTTCTGCGTGTGCAAGGAGCTAAACTAAAATAGCTACCTTTTCCTTGTGCAGCATTACTGCTGCACAAGGTGGCTCTTTCAGTAACAAACGCCTGGGGGGGGGACAGGTTCCCTTCAATTTCAGTAGTTGTGTCAGCGTGGCGATCGCAGGACACATTGCCGGCTGCACAGCTGGGGATCAGCTGACGTTACTGATACCCAATAACATTGGGTCGTATGTTTTGACTGTGCAGACGGCACTTCTGAGCCTCAACTGGCGGTGTTGGAGCCCAGAAATTACAGTTCAGGTGGTAGACAGATGAACACAACAGGAGACCTGGATACTGTAGACAGTCACCCAATTATTTAATCAGGAAGAGGAGTGGCAAATTCCTGTGAGATCCAGGCCTGGTTCATTTTCAGAAAAGTAAGCCAGTCAACGTTATCGGTGGATAGTTGCATGCGACGGTCTGTTAGTACACCACCTGCAGCACTAAAGACGCATTCCGATAATACACTAGCCGCAGGGCAAGCCAGCACCTCCAATGCATACTGGCTTAGCTCTGGCCATGTATCCAGCTTAGAGATCCAAAACTTGAAAGGGGAAGAGCCGTCTGGGAGTACAGCAAGAGGGCAAGACATTTAGTCTGTCACCATCTGACGGAACCGTTGCCTCCTGCTGACTGGAGCCGCCTGTGATGGTGTAGACATTTGTGGTGGGCACACAAAACTGTGCCACAGTTGGGCCATACTGGTCTTGCCTTGGGCAGAGGCACTGCTTCTGCTCCCTCTTTGTGCAGAGCCTCCTCCACTGCCTGGACGCACTGAGCTGCTTTGTAAAGCACTAGCAGCACTTCTATCAGTTGGACTGGAGAAGATGATGGAATTCACCAGTGTGTCTTGGTACTCCCGCATTTTACGCTCCCAGTTCAACAGTGTGATGAGGCTTTGTACGTTGTCCCGGTAGCGAGGATCGAGGAGGGTGTATACCCAATAATCAGCCATGTTGAGAATGTGGGCGATGCGGCGGTCGTTTCTCAGGCACTGAAGCATGTAATCAACCATGTGCTGCAGACTGCCAACTGTCCAAGAAACGCTGTCCCCTGCTTGAGGCATGATCTCTGCCCGCTCTTCATCACCCCACCCTCGCTGTACACACTGACTACTGGACAACTGTGTAACTCCCTCCTCTGGACGGATGTCTTCCTCCTCCATTGACTCCTCCTCATCCTCCTCACAAAGTGTCCCCTGCCTACGCGTTTGTTAGGAACCACGTGACGCTGACTGTCCAGAAGCTGATGGAAATGGTGAATCCTCATCCTCCACCTCTTCCACAACATCATCCCTTAGCGCTTGCAGTGTTTGTTGAAGCAGGCAGATAAGGGGAACAGTCATGCTGACTAGTGCATCATCTGCACTCGATATCCGCGTGGAATAATCGAATGGACGCAAAACCTGGCAGACGTCCTTCATAGTGGCCCACTCTGTGGCTGTGAAGTCTGAACGGCGCGGAGTGCGACTTCTTTGCGCCTGATGCAGCTGGTACTCCATTACTGCTTGCTGCTGCTCACACAACCACTCCAACATATGTAACGTGGAATTCCACCTGGTAGGTAGGTCACATATGATGCAATGTTCCGGAAGGCGGAATCGGCGCAGCAGAGCTGCAATGCGCGATCTTGCCGTGCTGGAACGCCGCAAGTGAGCACACTCTAGGCGGACCTTGTGCAGCAGTGCATCAAGATCCGGATAGTCCCTTAAAAAACTCTGCACAACCAAGTTGAGCACATGTGCCAGACATGGGATGTGAGTGAGGTTGCCGAGGCCCAGAGCTGCCACCAGATTTTGGCCATTGTCACACACTACCATGCCTGGCTGGAGATTCGCTGCCACAAACCACACATCGCTCTCCTGCTTGATGGCATTCCAGAGCTCCTGCGCTGTGTGGCTTCGATTCCCCAAAGAAATTAATTTCAAGACGGCCTGTTGACGTTTGGCCACGGCTGTGCTCATGTCAGTCATAACAGGTAAATGTTCATGGGTCCATGTGGAGGTGGACTGTGACGGCTCCTGCAGCGATGATTCTGAGGAACTTGTGTATAAGGAGGAGTCAATGCGTACAGACTGGATTCCTGCAATCCTTGGAGTGGGCAGGACACGTCCTGCGCCACTCGCACGATCTGTACCCGGCTCAACAACATTAACCCAATGGGCAGTAAGGGAAAGGTATCGCCCCTGTCCATGGTGACTGGTCCACGCATCGGTGGTGAGGTGGACCTTGCTACTGATGTCGTTCAGTAGCGCGTGTTTTATGTGTCCCTCCACATGCTTGTGCAGGGCAGGGACGGCTTGCCTGCTGAAATAAAAGCGGCTGGGCACATTGTACTGTGGGACTGCCAATGCCATCAAGTCACGGAAGCTGTCAGTCTCCACCAGCCTGAATGACAGCATTTCCAGTGACAGAAGTTTGGCAATGCCTGCATTCAGAGCCTGTGCTCGTGGGTGGTTTGCCGAGAAAGGCTGCCTTTTCTCCCATGCCTGTACTACCGATGGCCGTAGACTGGGCTGGGAGTGTGAGGATGACTGGGAACGTGGTGCTGCGGGTGGAATTACAGTGGGTCTCTGGACAACAGTGCCAGAGGTTCTTCCATGGCGATCCTGGGAGGAAGCCGAACCAGCTGTGTGTGAGCTGGAGGAAGAGGCAACACGAGCTGAAGTGGTGGTAGCTGCCGCTGTTGGTTGGCCTAGGTCTTCAGTGTGTTTTTGTAACTCCACCGCCTGCCTGGTCCGCACATGTTTCCACATATTTGAGGTATTGAGGTTGCCGACATTTCTCCCTCTTTTGATTTTATGATGACACACCTTGCATTTGACAAAGCAGATGTCTTCTGCAACTGTGTCAAAAAAGGACCAGGCACTGCAAGTCTTGGAAGCGCCCTTTTTGGCTTTTGGAAGAGACATGCTCCTAACGGGTGCTGAAGTGGAGGCTACAGGCTCCACAGCCTTCCCCCTCCCTCTCCCTCTTTGGCCCGTTCGGGGAATCTCTTCCTCAGAGCTGCTCCCACCACCTTCCTGTTCCTCACGCCACGATGGGTCAAGGACCTCATCATCTACACTACCCTCTGCCACCAACTGCTCCTCCTGGGTAGTCTTGGCAGCACAGTACGCACCAGAAAGTGGCACTTGAGTGTCATCATCAGATGAGTACTGCGGTGTGGTGACCGGAGGCACTGGCCCACCCGCCTCTTCAGAGTCAGAGAGACAAAGCTGTTGCGCATCACTGCACACTGCCTCTTCTTCCATTTCTCCAATGCTGCTTGGCTGGCCCCCTGTTTCCAAGCCAAGAGATTCAGAGAACAGAAGTAGAGACGGCTCCTGTCCTGGGCTCTCTGACTACCTGGGCAATTTGGCAGGTGGTGAAGAGACAGATGGGTGCTCTCCAGTGCTCTGTGCCTGAGAGGTTGTGGCACTAATTGAAGTCGATGCGTTAGCTGCCATCCATCTGACAACGGCTTCAATTTGGTCTTCACGCAGCAGCGGTGTACGGCGCTCTCCGACAAAGCTGCGCATGAAGGACTGTTCCCTCCTGAAACTGGGTGATGATGAGTCATCGGTGCCCGCAGCAGGCACAGAATCCCCATGTCCTCTCCCTGCTCCGTGCCCCAACGCCCACGTGCCTTACTCCCTGCCTTCTTCATCTTGGTTGACTGATAAAGATAAGCAGAAAAGTACTAAGGGCTTAGTGTGCTTATTCCTGAACAGTTCCTAACAGGTATAAGAATCACTAATTTTCTAAAGTGTGGACTAGACTTTAATATGAGCTAATGTGGCCTACACAACTGTAAAGTGGTGTGTTTGGTGAACTTTATTATTTATTTATTTATTTTTGGCAGAACTGACAACAGGGCGAGCTGCACTCACACGGGGACCATGCAGACAGCCGTAAACGGCGCTGCAAGGCCAAAAAAACTCCTCTAGGTTATCCTATGTAGTGTTTTTCCACAATTTAGCAGGATACGGGTGGAAAGCCACTAATAGGAATTATTTGAAAAAATGTGCAGCAGCCTGCACTATTTGCAAAAAAGGACAATGTATTTTACGGTATGAGGCAGTGACGCACCCTGAGCTGGATACAACCGGCTGTGGCTGCACACAGACTACAGGGCGAGCTGCACTCACACGGAGACCGTGCAGACAGCCGTAAACGGCGCTGCAAGGCCCAAAAAACCTCCTCTAGGTTATCCTATGTAGTGTTTTTCCACAATTTAGCTGGATACGGGTGGAAGGCCACTAATAGGAATTATTTGAAAAAATGTGCAGCAGCCTGCACTATTTGCAAAAAATGACAATGTATTTTATGGTATGAGGCAGTGACGCACCCTGAGCTGGATTCAACTGGCTGTGGCTGCATACAGACTACAGGGCGAGCTGCACTCACACGGAGACCGTGCAGACAGCCGTAAACGGCGCTGCAAGGCCCAAAAAACCTCCTCTAGGTTATCCTATGTTGTGATTTTCCACAATTTAGCTGGATACGGGTGGAAAGCCACTAATAGGAATTATTTGAAAAAATGTGCAGCAGCCTGTACTATTTGCTAAAAAGGACAATGTATTTTACGGTATGAGGCAGTGACGCACCCTGAGCTGGATACAACCGGCTGTGGCTGCACACAGACTACAGGGCGAGCTGCACTCACACGGAGACCGTGCAGACAGCCGTAAACGGCGCTGCAAGGCCCAAAAAACCACCTCTAGGTTATCCTAGGTAGTGTGTTTCCACAATTTAGCTGGATACGGGTGGAAGGCCACTAATAGGAATTATTTGAAAAAATGTGCAGCAGCCTGCACTATTTGCAAAAAATGACAATGTATTTTATGGTATGAGGCAGTGACGCACCCTGAGCTGGATTCAACTGGCTGTGGCTGCACACAGACTACAGGGCGAGCTGCACTCACACGGAGACCATGCAGACAGCCGTAAATGGCGCTGCAAGGCCCCAAAAACCTCCTCTACGTTATCTTATGTAGTGTTTTTCCACAACTTAGCTGGATACGGGTGGAAAGCCACTAATAGGAATTATTTGAAAAAATGTGCAGCGGCCTGCACTATTATAAAAAATGGACAATGTATTTTACGGTATGAGGCAGTGACGCACCCTGAGCTGGATTCAACTGGCTGTGGCTGCATACAGACTACAGGGCGAGCTGCACTCACACGGAGACCGTGCAGACAGCCGTAAACGGCGCTGCAAGGCCCAAAAAACCTCCTCTACGTTATCTTATGTAGTGTTTTTCCACAACTTAGCTGGAAACGGGTGGAAAGCCACTAATAGGAATTATTTGAAAAAATGTGCAGCAGCCTGCACTATTTGCAAAAAAGGACAATGTATTTTACGGTATGAGGCAGTGACGCACCCTGAGCTGGATACAACCGGCTGTGGCTGCACACAGACTACAGGGCGAGCTGCACTCACACGGAGACCGTGCAGACAGCCGTAAACGGTGCTGCAAGTCCCAAAAAAACCTCCTCTAGGTTATCCTATGTAGTGTTTTTCCACAATTTAGCTGGATATGGGTGGAAAGCCACTAATAGGAATTATTTGAAAAAATGTGCAGCAGCCTGCACTATTTGCAAAAAATGACAATGTATTTTACGGTATGAGGCAGTGACGCACCCTGAGCTGGATTCAACTGGCTGTGGCTGCACACAGACTACAGGGCGAGCTGCACTCACACGGAGACCATGCAGACAGCCGTAAATGGCGCTGCAAGGCCCAAAAAACCTCCTCTACGTTATCTTATGTAGTGTTTTTCCACAACTTAGCTGGATACGGGTGGAAAGCCACTAATAGGAATTATTTGAAAAAATGTGCAGCGGCCTGCACTATTATAAAAAATGGACAATGTATTTTACGGTATGAGGCAGTGACACACCCTGAGCTGGATACAACCGGCTGTGGCTGCACACAGACTACAGGGCGAGCTGCACTCACACGGAGACCGTGCAGACAGCCGTAAACGGCTCTGCAAGGCCCAAAAAACCTCCTTTACATTATATTATGTAGTGTTTTCTCACAATTTAGCTGGATACGGGTGGAAAGCCACTAATAGGAATTATTTGAAAAAATGTGCAGCAGCCTGCACTATTTGCAAAAAAGGACAATGGATAGAACAGTATGAGGCAGTGAACCACCCTGAGCTGAATACAACCAGCTGTGGCTGCACACAGACTACAGAGTGGGCTGCACTCATACACACACAGAGACCTTGCAGATCGCTGTGAAAACAGCGCTGCAAGGCAAAAGCAAGGTGAACAAACAGCGGTTTCTAAATTAGCCTGGGAAAAGCACAATGAAGCAAATCGCTATCTTAACTGGCCCTCAGTCAGAACACAGCGTCCTATGCCTAAAGGTACCTTCACACTAAGCGACGCTGCAGCGATACAGACAACGATGCCGATAGCTGCAGCGTCGCTGTTTAGTCGTTGTGTGGTCGCTGGAGAGCTGTCACACAGACGGCACTCCAGCGACCAACGATGCCGAAGTCCCCTGGTAACCAGGGTAAACATCGGGTTACTAAGCGCAGGGCCGCGCTTAGTAACCCGATGTTTACCCTGGTTACCAGCGTAAACGTAAAAAAAACAAACACATACTCACATTCCGGTGCCCGGTGTCCGCTTCCCTGCACTCCTCCTGCATCCTGTGTCAGCGCCGAACATCTCCGGCATCTCCCACAGAGCACAGCGGTGACATTACCGCTCTGCTTTATGGCCGGCACTTACACAGGATGCAGGAGGAGTGCAGGGAAGCGGACGCCGGGCACCGGAATGTGAGTATGTGTTTTGTTTTTTTTACGTTTATGCTGGTAACCAGGGTAAACATAGGGTTACTAAGCGCGGCCCTGCGCTTAGTAACCCGATGTTTACCCTGGTTACCAGTGAAGACATCGCTGGATCGGTGTCACACACACCGATCCAGCAATGTCTACGGGAGATCCAGCGACGAAATAAAGTTCTGGACTTTCTTCTCCGACCAACGATGTCACAGCAGGATCCTGCTCGCTGCTGCCTGTCAAACACAACGATATCGCTAGCCAGGATGCTGCAACGTCACGGATCGCTAGCGATATCGTTTAGTGTGAAGGTACCTTAACTGAATTCACAGCAGAGTGAGCCAGAAATGGCGGCAGCGTTTTTTATAGTGCATCATGACATCATATCAGCAGCCAATCACAGCCTTGCCAGTAGTTACATGCCCACCATGCTGAACAGGATGTGCCCACACTTGTAATCATTCCTCATTGGCTGAATTCGTGCAGTTTGATTTCTGGGAACTTCCGATTCCGTTTTCCAATACGCGGTAAATATCGGAACTCGGTATCGGAATTCCGATGCCGCAAATATCAGCCGATACCCGATACTTGCGGTATCGGAATGCTCAACACTAATCTCTATGTATCAGTATAATCTGTCTGGGGTTGCAGCCTGCCATGCAGTTACAAGTATACAAAATTATCTAATGATAATTTGTACACGTTGTGGCTCATATCTTTAACTGATGCCTGCAAAAATAGATGTTGTGGGTTCAAATACATGGAAGAACAAAGAAAACAAAACAGAATTTTTTGAATTGTTTTTAATTATTTTTAGTAATCTAAAAGGAAGAAGCAAATCAGATTTTTACTTTCTATCTAGAATGCAGGGGCATAGAAATACACTGCTATTTTCAGATGTATCTCTATGTTCTAGTGTAATCTGCCTGTGGGTTCACAGCTTGCAATGCAGCTTCAAGTTTATAAAATTCTTCAGTGATGATCAGTGCAATCTGTGGCTCACAGCTTTAGTTGATGCTTCCAATGATAGATGTTGTGGTTTCAAATCCCAGGGTGCACAAAGAAAAGAAAGCGGAATTCTTGTAATTGTTTTTCATTATTGTTAATCTAAAAGGAACAACAAACCTGACTTTTATTTTCACTCTAGAATACAAGGACATGGATATACACTGCTATGTACAGATGTATCTCTATCTACCAGTATAATCTGCCTAAAGGTTTATAAGTGCAGACTGAGGCTCATAGCTTTTGTAACTGTTTGTAAAAATAGAGGTTGCTGGTTTGATTCTCAGGGAGATAAGATCACAAGATGAGAATTGTTTATTTAATTAATTGTAAGTGAAGAGAAGCAGAGAAGAGATGCTTGGCCAGCCCTAAAAGATCTGTAAGAGTGAGTGTAATTCAGGACAAAGCCCTGATGTGCTTGGATAGCGGGTAAAACTCCTTCAAATCGAAACAGTCCCGCTGAATTGGGGTGGTTGGGAGCTATGTAAATAAGCACTGTGTACAGGAAAGGAGGAATCCAGAGCTTTTCCCGTAATGAGCACATGTGCAAGCTGCAATGCGGGACAAGAGGTCAGCACTTGTGATGAGCGAGCATGCTTGCCACACGATTGTGCATCGTGCATCATGTAGCTCAGGTAAGCATCAAGTATTGTATGTGCTTGAGTCCCCACCTTGCATGTTTCAATGCTGTTAGACAGCCAATAAACATATGTAGGGATTGCCTGCCAACATGGCTACAGCATTACAAAGTATGGCAGGCAATCCCCACCTGTTTATTGGCTGTCTAACAGCTGCAAAATATGATGGGTAGAGACTCGAGCACCCCATTGCACACCCACTCATCACTAGTCAGCACCATCACAGAGGCCATACCAGAAAGATGTGGAGCCTCAGGATCAATCATCTGTGACTGCAAGTATTCAGATATTGAATACTGAGCTACAATATTAATTTTTCCTGAGCTCAACTAAGTCAGTATTAAAAGAAAAGTAAAGTCCAGTCTCGGCATCATTGTCGCCTATATACAGTTGTGTGAAAAAGTGTTGTCCCTTTCCTGATTTCTAATTATTTTGCATATTTGCCACACTTAAATGTTTCAAATCACCAAACAAATTTAAATATTAGACAAAGATTACACAACTAAACACAAAATTCTGTTTTAAATGAAAGTCTTTATAATTAAAGGAAGAAGAAATCCAAACTTACTGGGCTCTCTGTGAAAAGTGATTGTCCCCCCTTAAAACAAATTAACTGTGGTTTATCACACCTTTGGGAAGCTGAGTTCATGTTCCCTAGCCACACCCAGGCCTGATTAGTGCCACAACTGTTCTTAATCAAGAAATCACTTAAATAGGACCTGCCTGAGAAAGTGAAGTTGACCCAAAGATCCTCAAAAGCTGTACATCATGCCACAATCCAAAGAAATTCTGGAACAAATGAGAAACAAAGTAATTTAGATCTATCAATCTGGAAAATACCTCATTTGTCTCAGTTAAAGTCAATGTTAATGACTCCACCATAAGAAAGAGACTGCAGAAAAAATTATTTGCCAGAAAATATCTTGATGATCTCCAAGACTTTGGGGAAAATACTCTGTGGACTGACAAGACCAAAGTTGAACTTTTTGGAAGGTGTATGTCCCATTACATTTGTCATAAAAGTTACATCACATTTCAGAAAAAGAAAATCGTACCAACAGTAAAATATGGTGGTAGTGTGATTGCCTGTTTTGCTGCTTTAGGACCTGGCGGACTTGCTGTGGTAAATGGAACGATGAATTCTGCTGTCTACCAAAAAATCCTGAAGGAGAATGTCCAGCCATCTGTTTGTGACCTCAAGATGAAGTGCACTTGTGTTATGCCCAGAACACACCAGGAAATACACCTCTGAGTGGCTTAAGAAATACAAAATTAAAACTTTGTAGTGTCTAAGTCAAAGTCCTGACCTTAATCTGATTGAGATTCTGCAGCATGACCTTCAAAAGGCTTCCTGACTTTCAGTGTAGCTGAATTACAACAATTCTGAAAAGATGAGTGAGCCAATATTCCTCCATAGCATTTGTAAGGCTGGGTTCACACTGCGTCTGTGGCGTCCGTTAGACGGACTACGTTACACCGTGGCATAACGCGGTGTAATGTAGCCTGTTAATGCCTCCATTAAGTTCTATGTCGAACGCATCACTAGCGCCCGCCCACAATGGGCGTGCGCTAGCAATGTGCCGTCATTGAGTGACGGACCCTGGGACGTGGGCTGCAGCGTTTCCGGGTCCGTCACTGCTAGCGCAGATAGAGCTAGCAGATGCTCTATCTGCGCTAGCGATGTGACAAGTCGGCACTTGCGTTAACAGCAGCCCATTAATGTATGTGTTGAACGGGCTGCTGTTAACGCAGTGTGAACCTAGCCTAAAAGACTCTGCCAGTTATCACAAATGCTTGATTGCAATGGTTGCTTTTAAGGGTGGCCCAACCATTTATTAGATTTAGGGGGCAACACTTTTTTCACACGGGACCCGGTAGGATTGGATTTCTTTTTCTATTAAAAATAAAGACCTTCATTTAAAAACTCAATTTTCTGTTTACTTGTGTTACATTTGCCTAATATTTAAATTTGTTTGGTGATCTGAAACATTTAAGTGTGACAAACATTCAAAAGAATAGGAAATCAGAAAAAGAGCATACACTTTTTCATACAACTGTATGTGCAAGCGGCACGGTGGCTCAGTGTTTAGCACTACAGCCTTGCAGCGCTGGGGTCCTGGATTGAAATCCCATTAATGACAACATCTGCAAGGAGTTTGTATGTTTTCCCCATGTTGTGAGGGTTTCCTCCTGGTATTCCAGTTTCCACCCATACTCCAAAGACATACTGTTAGGGAGTCTAGATTGTGAGCCCCAATAGGGACAGTGACAATATTTTCTGTAAAGTGCAGTGGAATTAATGGCACTATATATAATTGAGTAAAATACTGTAAATGTCTCAACCTTACACTATTAATATGCCATCTACTTTCCAGATGGATGTCTGAGTGAGTCCTAAGTCATAATTGTATATTGTATGATTCTAGGGATGAAAATGGAAAATATTTTTCATAGCTGCTGTGGGCATATGGATATTAATTCAGAAATGAAAACATCTTTTCCTACATTATTTATTTAATCTGCAGGCTTCATGGCCTTATAGCTACAGTTAATGTAGATCTTTATACACCGGAAGCTATTGGATACTAGAGAAGTATGTTTTTCCCAGCTATATTTTGTGTTAATTTTTATTTTGTGAGATGTACAGGAAATGTTTGTTTTTGTGCCGATTTTTAAATGTGCATGAAAACCACAGTTTGCAGCTGAAAGCTTATGGGTAAAGAAATGTCATACAAATTTCCATGTTTTAGACTATCTAGTTTCAGGAAATGTGAGGGTTTTTGTGTTGAGAATTTGGATTTTTTTCAATGATTTGTTTAGGACTGACCATGAAAAATGCACCTAAATTATACACAATTATTTCCCACAAAGTTTATGTGAGTAAGCTAGCTAGTTTGTGGAGCTTGAGGAGTATCAAAGTACTAAGGAAATATGTGGAATTTATTGTGGCATGTTTTAGGAGTGGAGTGTTCTGGAAGGGTTTGCTAAGAGTCTGGTCCTCATATTAGTCTTTTGAATAGATTTCTGATATTTTTTCACATTTCTGATACAAAATATCCCACTTAATCCAGTTTTTTGCCTAGAACAACACAGACATCTCCACAAATTCTTCCAGTGAGAAAGGGAAGAGGTCACGAAAAAGTTATTATGGTTTCACATTCTTTTAATGTATAGTCTATCATATGTTGTTTTATAACATTATGATAACATATTCTATCACATGTTTTATATTATTATTAGCTTATTATAATAATATAGACAATCACTTGGTTTATATTATTAAGAAAGACCACTTTACGAAATAAGGGACAAACTAACTTTTTATCAAGACTTCAAGACAAGGGTACCACACCTAATGCATGTCTAAGGCCGCCGTCACACATGCGAGTTTTACGGACGTAAGAGCGCAGAAACTACGTGCGTAAAACTCGCATAACATACGGCAGAATGCTTCTCAATGGGTCTCGTCCTATCAGCCGTATATTACGGATCCGTAATATACGGCGTTCTACAGCCGCAGAAAATCGCAGCATGCTGCGTTTGTCAGCGTATTGCGCAAAAAAATCGCCAATGAAAGTCTATGGGGGCGAGAAAAATACGGATTCCACACGGACCAGCAGTGTGACTTGCGAGAAATACGCAGCGGTGTTAGTGAAAAGTCGGTAATTCAATTGCCGGCTTTTCATTTCTCCTGCCTAAACCCGACATGATATGAGACATGGTTTACATACAGTAAACCACCTCATATCCCCTTTTTTTTTGCATATTCCACACTACTAATGTTAGTAGTGTGTATGTGCAAAATTTCAGCGCTGTAGCTGCTAAAATAAAGGGTTAAATGGCGGAAAAAATTGGCGTGGGCTCCTGCACAATTTTCTCCGCCAGACTGGTAAAGCCAGTGACTGACGGCAGATATTAATAGCCAGGAGAGGGTCCATGGTTATTGGCCCCCCCTGGCTACAAACATCTGCCCCCAGCCACCCCAGAAAAGGCACATCTGGAAGATGCGCCTATTCTGGCACTTGGCCACTCTCTTCCAACTCCCGCGTAGCGGTGGGATATGGGGTAATGAAGGGTTAATGCCACCTTGCTATTGTAAGGTGACATTAAGCCAAATTAATAATGGAGAGGCGTCAATTATGACACCTATCCATTATTAATCCAATTGTTTGAAAGGGTTAAAAAACACACACACACATGATTTAAAAGTATTTTAATGAAATAAACACAGCGGTTGTTTTAATATTTTATTGCTCTCTCAATCCATTTGCAGACCCTCGCTTGGCAAAACAATAAACCCACAATATACATACCTTCTGCTGACCCGTCACGTCCCACGAGGTAATCCATGTGAAGGGGTTAAATTAATTTACAAGCAGGAGCCCTGCAAATGCAGCTGTGCTTGTGCTTGTAATTCCCCGGCGAATGAAGGAAATGTAGGTCATTGACCTACATTTCCTTCAGTCGCGGTGATGCGCCCCTGCTGGATGTTCTCAGGAACTGCAGCCTGGGAACTTTTTCCCACGCTCCAGGTCATATGAGGACATCCACCAGGGGGCGCATCACCGCGACTGAAGGAAATGTAGGTCAATGACCTACATTTCCTTCATTCGCCAGGGAATTACAAGCACGAGCACAGCTGCATTTGCAGGGCTCCTGCTTGTAAATTAATTTAACCCCTTCACATGGATTACCTCGTGGGACGTGACGGGTCAGCAGAAGGTATGTATATTGTGGGTTTATTGTTTTGCCAAGCGAGGGTCTGCAAATGGATTGAGAGAGCAATAAAATATTAAAACAACCGCTGTGTTTATTTCATTAAAATACTTTTAAATCATGTGTGTGTGTTTTAGCCCTTTCAAACAATTGGATTAATAATGGATAGGTGTCATAATTGACGCCTCTCCATTATTAATCTGGCTTAATGTCACCTTACAATAGCAAGGTGGCATTAACCCTTTATTACCCCATATCCCACCGCTACACGGGAGTGGGAAGAGAGTGGCCAAGTGCCAGAATAGGCGCATCTTCCAGATGTGCCTTTTCTGGGGTGGCTGGGGGCAGATGTTTTTAGCCACGGGGGGGCCAATAACCATGGACCCTCTCCTGGCTATTAATATCTGCCGTCAGTCACTGGCTTTACCACTCTGGCGGAGAAAATTGCGCGGGAGCCCACGCCAATTTTTTCCGCCATTTAACCCTTTATTTTAGCAGCTACAGCGCCCAAATTTTGCATACACACACTACTAACATTAGTAGTGTGGAATATGCAAAAAAAATGGGGATATGAGATGGTTTACTGTATGTAAACCATGTCTCATATCCTGTCGGGTTTGGGAAGGAGAAATGAAAAGTCGGCAATTGAATTACCGGCTTTTCACAGATATCGCGCTGTAGTAAATATAAATACAGACTATATGTATATATATGTGTCTCAATGACATACATATATATATATATACTGTATATATGTTTTCCCGAACATTTGAGCACATAAATCCATTAGATGTCGGTTTTGCAAGCCTGTGAGAAAATATCGCAGTACGGATGCCATACGGATTACATACGGAGGATGCCATGCGCAAAATACGCTGACACACCCTGCCTACGGATCACTATTTTGGGAACATTTCTCCGTATTACGGCCGTATTACGGCCGTAAAATACGGACCGTATTGTCTTACGCCGAGTGTGACGCCGGCCTAAAACTAGAGATGGATAAGTAACACATTTATTAAAAGGGAATGTCTGGGCTTGACATTCAAGTCTGCAATCAGTCTATGTGACTGAAGAATTGTGAATCCTCTTAGTGCGCGCAGTGTGCACTGTCAGAATTCTCCAGTGCAGGCATCAGGAGTGAGTGGGTCCATGACTGCAAGTATGTGATTTGCATACATGCGTTTACGTGCCTACTAGATGTGCACAAACATTCTGAATACAAGTGAATTGAGCGAGTCCAGACACTTCAAGTCCTAATGTGACCAGAATGCGGTCACATGACCACATGACCATTCCTAGGGTAGACATCGGAGAATCCTGACAGTGCACATTGTTCACACTGTGAGGATTCACAAGACTGCAGTTGCTTAGTGAATGTAGACTTGAACCCAAACCTGAACAACCACTGTAAATTATTGAAGAATACATAGTTTTCTCGACAATTGTTTTCAGCTAATTATATTTAAAGTTAGAGATATTTTTCTTTTTTGGGCTTTTGCTCTTTCCTTCCCTTATTCCATGAGTCATAACTTTTTAGATTTTTTTTGTCAATGTAGCAGAACTACACCTTTTTTTACAACATGTGTGGTAATTTTGAACAACACCATTCGTTTTTCCTCTATGTTATACTGAAAAATGTTTTTTTAAATGCCTATTTGGGTAATATTGTAAAGAAAAAAAGCCATCAATAGTTGGGGCTTTTGTTTAAATAGTGCTTGTGAAATAAGCATGAAAAAACATTAGAAGTTTCTACGTCCGTACAATTACAGCAGTATCAAAGCTAATTTTTTTTAATATTTCAGTTGTTAGAAGAAATAAAAGAACTGTGTAATAAAAATGTTGTCATGTTGTCATTGTCTAAGAATCGTATTTTTTACATTTGTTTTTTTTTGTGAGCAGAGCTGTAGTTTTTATTGATAACATTTTCGGGTTCTTACAAGATTTTGATTGTGTTTTATTATAATTTTGGGTGGGAGGTGCTGCCAGCACAAAATGGCAGTGCTGGTGTTTTGATTTTTCTTTTCAGATTTTTATGTATGGTTTAAATAATATTATATTTTCATTGGATTTTTTTCAGACACAATGATTAACCCCTTCATGACCTTGGGATTTTCCGTTTTTCCGTGTTCGTTTTTCGCTCCCCTCCTTCCCAGAGCCATAACTTTTTTATTTTTCCGTCAATTTGGCCATATGAGGGCTTATTTTTTGCGGGATGAGTTGTACTTTTGAACGACATCATTGGTTTTAGCATGTCGTGTACTAGAAAATGGGAAAAAAATTCCAAGTGCAGTGAAATTGCAAAAAAAAGTGCAGTCCCACACTTGTTTTTTGTTTGGCTTTTTTGCTAGGTTCACTAATTGCTAAAACTGACCTGACATTGTGATTCTCCAGGTCAGTACGAGTTCATAGACACCTAACATGACTAGGTTATTTTTTACCTAAGTGGTGAAAAAAAATTCCAAACTTTGCTAAAAAAAAAAAAATTGTGCCATTTTCCGATACTCGTAGCGTCTCCATTTTTCACGATTTGGGGTCCGTTGAGGGCTTATTTTTTGCGTGCTAAGCTGGCGTTTTTAATGATAGCATTCTGGTGCAGATACGTTCTTTTGTTCGCCCGTTATTGCATTTTAATGCATTGTCGCGGCAATCCAAAAAAACGTAATTCTGGCATTTCTAATTTTTTTCTCGCTATGCTGTTTAGCGATCAGGTTAATGCTTTTTTTATTGATAGATCGGGCGATTCTGAACGCGGCGATACCAAATATGTGTAGGTTTGATTTTTTTGTTGATTTATTTTGATTGGGGCGAAAGGGGGGTGATTTAAACTTTTATATTTTTTTTATTTTTTCACATTTTTTTTTACTTTTGCCATGCTTCAATAGCCTCCATGGGAGGCTAGAAGCAGGCACAGCATGATCGGCTCTGCTACATAGCAGCGATCTGCTGCAGGGATCAGTAACCATAGAGGTCTCAAGGACCTCTATGGTTACAATAATGAAGCATCGCCGACCTCCGATCAATTGACGGGGTCGGCGATGCCGTCATTTCCGGCCGCCCGGCCGGATGCGGTAGTTGAATGCCGCTGTCTGCGTTTGACAGCGGCATTTAACTAGTTAATAGGCGCGGGCAGATCGCGATTCTGCCCACGCCTATTGCGGGCACATGTCAGCTGTTCAAAACAGCTGACATGTCCCGGCTTTGATGCAGGCTCACCGCCGGAGCCCGCATCAAAGAGGGGCTTCTGACTTCGGACGTACTATCCCGTCCGAGGTCAGAAAGGGGTTAATAGCAGCTGTCAGCACTGCTGCTATTACAGGCAGATGCCGGCTAAATAACTCTGGCAGCATCTGCCACATATGACGAAGATCTCAACTAGTGAGCCCTCTCCATACACCCTGCAGTGAACCGTGGTGAGAATGCACATCACACATCATTAGGCTGGTTTCACACGTCAGTGGCTCCAGTACGTGTGGTGTCAGTTTTCTCACGTACTGGAGACACTGACACACGTAGACAAATTAAAATCAATGTGTCTCTGCACATGTCAGCGTGTTTTCACGGACCGTGTGTCCGTTTGAAAAACACGGAGACATGTCAGTGTTCGTGGGAGTGCACGGATCACACAGACCCATTAAAGTCAATGGGTCCGTGTAAAACACGTACCGCACATGGATGTTGTCTGTGTGCAGTCCGGTGCCGTGCAGGAGACAGCGCTACAGTAAGCGCTGTCCCCCCAGCGTGGAGCTGAAGCCGCCATTCATTTCTTCTCTCCAGCAGCGTTCGCTGGAGAGAAGGAATGAAAAATCATTGTTTTTTATTCTTTTTGTGTTTAAAATAAAGATCCTTGTCACCACCCCCCTCTCACCCCCTGTGCGCCCGCCCGCTGGAAATAAAATACTCACCCAGCTCCCTCGATGCTTTCTCTCAGCATCGCAGCTCTTCCTGTATGAGCGGTCACGTGGTGCCGCTCATTACAGTGATGAATATGCGGCTCCACCTTCCATAGGGAGGTCCGTGTGGTACCCAGTCGGCACACGGGCGGCACACGGCTGCCGCACGTGTGCCACACTGATGTGCCACGTGAGCACATGGACACACGGACACGGATAACTCCGGTACCGATTTTTGTGGTACCGGAATTATCTGGATGTGTGAGACTGGCCTTAAGAGTTTAAACCACCAACAGAAAATATCATTTTTTCCCTTTACAAAGCACCACAGTTACCACATTCTGACCAGGCAGTCTAATTTTGTAAAAAGATATCAGACACCTGCAGAAACTTCAAAGAAGGGGAAGACAATGAATTAAACATTTGAAAGCTTCATTCATTGTTTCAAAACTGCATTTATTTCTATAGAAGGGAAGGTTGAGATGGATATGATTTCTTACTATCAATATATCCATATAATAATTAATGATAAATATTGTGATACTATGTCCCCACAGGATTTGGTAATAGCTGAAAGTATGCATATATTTAAGTCAGATTTTTCTTGTAAAATACTGCATACAAGATTACTGCTTTTAATCTAGAAATAATCTGTATAAGGTCCAGTCACAGATTACATATTAAATGTAACTTGAGTTCAAGTTTCCATGTTCGTAGGCTGTTGCTCTACCAATGAGCCACCTCTTATATTAATCTAGAAAGTTGATCTAGGAATCAGACTGACCAGCAGGGGTCAGTCGGAAATATCGGATTACGTACCGGTAATGCTCTTTTATAGAGCCCACGACAGCACCCACTGAGAGAGGGGATCCGCCCCTGGGAACAGGAAACCTACAGAGAGATAAAAGGGGCGGCCCCCCCTCGCTCCTCAGTTGTTTTACAGAGAATAAGGAGGAACCGCCGCCAGGCTTATTAGTTCAACAGGTTCAGTTATATATACATATTTACAACTTCATAGCCTCTTACTCTATTATATACATCTCCCTACAAGACACCACGTGCAACTAAATAAAGAAAAGGGAGGGAATCGAATGGGTGCTGTCGTGGGCTCTATAAAAGAGCATTACCGGTACGTAATCCGATATTTTCTATTCGCCACGACAGCACCCACTGAGAGATTTACAGAGATTGTAGATTGGGTGGGTTAACTGAGTCAAGAACCGAAACCCCAAAGGTTAGATCAGAAGCAGCAGATAGGTCTAGTCTATAGTGCTTATAGAAGGTATTAGGCGAAGACCAAGTTGCAGCCTTACATATAAGGTGTATTGGCACGTTCGCTCTTTCTGCCCAGGAAGTCGACACGGCCCTAGTGGAGTGTGCTCCGATATGCAGAGGAGGATCTCTTCCCTTAGATTTGTACGCCAAGATTATAGCATCCCGGATCCAGCGCGACAGTGTGCACTTTGTGACTCTGGATCCTTTGTTTTTCCCCTGGAAAGACACAAAGAGAGACCTACTCTCCCTCCAGTCCCTAGTTCTTTCTATATAGGTTAGAATAGCTCTTTTAACGTCTAGGGTATGAAGCCTAGCTTCTTCTGGAGTCGAGTGGTTCTCATAAAAGGTAGGTAACAAGATCTCCTGAGACCTATGAAAACTAGTGGCTACCTTAGGGAGATAACATGGATCTGTTTTTAAAACTATTCTGTCAGAAGTCACTGATAGGAATGGAGGATCTACTGATAAGGCATGGAGATCACTCACCCTTCTGGCAGATACTAATGCCACTAGTAATATCGTTTTTAATGAGATATGCTTCAGAGAGGCTGTCTGAAGAGGCTCAAAAGGGCTTTGTGTCAATGCATCCAGGACTAACGTCAGATCCCACTGAGGAATCTGTGGTACTCTAATAGGTTTTGATCTCTCGCAAGCAGAAATAAACCTAGATATCCATCTATTGCCTGCAATATCAGAATTAAATAGAGCTCCTAGAGCCGAAATTTGGACCTTTAATGTGCTAACCGAGAGTCCCAAGTCCAGACCCTTCTGTAGAAATTCTAATATTGAGAATATAGGAACTTCCGAAGAGAGTTGTGCAGTATGGAATTCAAGAAATTTCTTCCAAATCCTAACATAAATTCTGGTAGTGGAAGGCTTTCTACTCCTCATGAGGGTATTTATTAGCCCCCTAGAGAACCCTCTAAGCTCTAGTAATTGCCTCTCAAATTCCAGACAGTCAAGTTCATTCCTTTCACTTGAGGATGTAGGAACGGCCCCTGAGATAGAAGGTCTTTGGTCTGAGGCAGAATCCAGGGGTCTGAAATTGACATCGCTCTGAGCCACGAAAACCATGGCCTCTTGGGCCAGAATGGGGCTATCAGCAGAACTCTTGCCCCTTCTTCCCTTATCTTTCTTATGACCACTGGCAGTAGATTCCATGGAGGGAATGCATAGGCTAGGTCGAATGCCCATGTTATATGGAGGGCATCGAATATGTCTGGATTGTCCTCTCTGCATAGAGAGGCGAACATCCTCACCTGACGGTTTGCTCGTGTGGAGAACAAGTCTATCTGGGGTACACCCCATTTGGCTGTTATTAACTTGAACACTTTCCTGTTGAGCATCCATTCCCCCTGATGCAGAGTGTGGCGGCTGAGGAAGTCTGCACGAAGATTGTCTATGCCTCTGATATGAACTGCCGACAAGGATAGTAGGTGACCTTCGGCTAGCTCCATGATGTCTGAAGCAACTCCCATAAGATTTTCTGACCGAGTACCTCCTTGACGGTTCAGATAGGCCACTGCGGTTGTGTTGTCGGAGAAGACCCTTGTGTGAGAGCCTCTCAGCTGAGGGAGAAAGTGGAGCAGGGAATAAAATATAGCCTTCAACTCTTTTACATTAGAGGAATTTTCAAGCTCTGCATAAGACCAGAGACCCTGGGCTACCTGATCCTGAAAGTGTGCTCCCCAGCCATCGGGACTAGCGTCCGTGGTAACGTTAGTGGATGAAGTGATAACCCATAAAACTCCCTTAGATAGATTGTCCCAATCTAACCACCATGCAAGGGAGTGTATTACATCTGACGTTAGAACGACTGTGTCATCCAGCTTTCCTTCCCTCCTAATGTCCTCTTGTAATACAAATTTCTGTAGCTGTCTAGTGTGGAATTGCGCCCATTGGACAGCGGGAAGACAGGAAGTCAGGGAACCTAATAAAGACATGGCATTCCTCAATGACATACTACGCTTACTGATGGCTATACTCACTTTATGTATTATGGTGGTCTTTTTCTCATCAGGAAGCCTACATATCTGGTCAACTGAGTCCAATAGGAGCCCCAGAAATTTCTGACATGTCACAGGCTGGAGCCTGGATTTTTCCCAGTTTATAATCCAGCCCAGTTTTTGCAAAGAAAATACTACTTCCCCCAACCTCCTCTCACACTGTAGGGAATCTTTACCTACAATCAACAGGTCATCTAGATACGGAATTACTAGTGTGTCCCTTACTCGTAGGAAGGACATTACCTCTGATAGTAATTTGGTAAAAACCCTTGGAGCCATGGATAAACCAAATGGCATAGCCCGGTATTGTAGGTGACAGACCTGCCCCTCTATAACCACTGCTACCCGGAGAAATTTTTGGTGTAACTGGTGTATGGGGAGATGGTAGTAAGCATCCTTAAGATCCAATACTACCATGTAACAATTTGGAAACAAATTTTTAATAGCTGAACGAATAGATTCCATTTTAAATGTTCTGGGTTTTATAAAGGAATTTAATTTTCTCAAATTGATTATGGTTCTGAAAGAGCCGTCCGGCTTAGAAATTAGAAATAAGGGGGAGTAGAAGCCCTTCCCTATCTGGGATGGTGGTACTTTTATTAATACGTGTTTGGATATGAGGGATCTAATTTCCGTTTCCAGGGCCTCCTGCTGAGGCCTAGATTTTAAGGATGTAAGAAGGAAGGAATCCGGAGGTGTTTGGATGAAATCTAAAGCGAGGCCTGAAGAAACTAAATTGATGGCCCACGGATTGACCGTTATTTCCTTCCATTGCTCTGCAAAGTGTAGAAGTCTAGCTCCCACTGGCAGAACCAGGTCAACGGAATTTATCCGCTGGCTTAAAGGGACGTTTATTGAATAGATTTCCTTTTTGTTTGAATTCTTTATTATTATTCCATCGGTCTTTAAAGCCTCCCTTCTTGCCGAATGGTGGCTTCCTGAACGCCCTTCTGTAAGAAGGAATAAAGGGATTAGGGAACCCCTTCTTCCTTTCACCCGCCTTAGTGAGTATTTCGTCTAACACTGTTCCGAAGAGGTACTCACCCTGACAGGGTATGGCACACAATTTGGACCTGGACTGGGCATCTCCTTTCCAGTTTTTTAGCCATAAGGCTCTACGAGCCGTGTTAGTAAGACTGGCCGTTCTGGCCGCTAGACGGAGTGAGTCAATAGAGGCATCAGAAATAAATGCCGCAGCCCCCTTAATTAAAGGAATAGCGGAGCGCAATTTTTCCCTGGAAACTCCGGCCTTAATGTTTTGGTCCAGCTGGTCGAGCCAAACTAGCATAGACCTGCTAGTAGATGTGGCTGCAATTGCAGGTTTAAAGGCAGTTACACAGGCCTCCCATGACTTTTTAAGTATTGTGTCAGATTTCCTGTCCATAGGATCTGATAATGAACCTGCATCTTCGACTGGCAGGGAGGAACGGCGGGAGGTGGATGCCACAGCCGCATCCACTTTAGGTACTTTGGACCAAGTGGTCAAGTCCTCATCATCGAAGGGGTATCTCCTTTTACATGAGACTGGCACAAACCCTTTTTGTCCTTTATTCCATTCCCGTTTAACTAGGTCCTTGATGGCCTGATTCACTGGAAATACATGGCCTTTCTTTTGCGAAAGACCAGCAAACATAGCGTCCTGAGGTGTCTGAGGTTCTTTAGACTCTGATACTCCCATAGTACCCCTCACTGACTTAATCAGACTATTTACGCTGTCTGTAGGGAAACAGACGTAATCCTCGTCATCCGAGGAGCCCGATCTTTGAGAAACGTCTGAGCTGACCTCCCCACTTTCTGCTGACGTGTCTGCTGCAGGAGAAGGCGCCTTCCTGGTTCTTTTTCCCACATTCACCGCCGGACTACTACCCAAGGACTGAAGTTCTTCCCTTATCATGAGACGAATCTCCTTCATCCTGACCGAACTCTCCTGCTGCAAGGTGTAATCTATGCAACTCTGACATAATCTTTTAATATAGGAGTCCGGCAGGGGCTCATTACACATCGCACACTGCTTGTGCCTAGATTTCTCCGTCCGCTTACCCTATAAGATAGAAGCAGGAGAAACTACCATTAGCCCCCATAAAGCCAGCTACACATTTACCCAGGAGTAAGGTTAAATACCGTCTGCCGGGTTGTACGATCAGCTTTTGGTGCAGAGCGGCCTGACTTTTTCACCGATTTCTCAGTGGAGTCACTCCTCTTTGAGTGTCCACTGCCTTTCTCTTTGGCATCACCACTAGGCAGGATTAAATCCTCCAGTGGGCGCTCGATATCCTCCTGGGACGACATGTTGCGCAACCAGGAGAGCTCTAAACTGCCTTATATAGCACCGCCTGTGCCTCACAGCTGAGAAAGCACTCCCCTTTTTTTTTTTTTTTTTATACCTGATCAACAGAGGAGATCAGCGATTATCCCAGGTGTGTGGCCCGCAGTCTCCTTCTCCAGCCGCAGATGCTTGCAGTAATTACCGGCAACCGCTGCGCCCATAGACGAGCCCAGGCTGCCCCCGCGACCCCGGAAGTTGAACCAAGCATTTCCGGGACGCCGCTGCTACTGCGCATGCGCCGGCGTCTCTGCTACACGCTGGAAGACGCTCTAGCGCTGTACCTGCAGCCCTGTTAGCTTCACTCTGGAGGGACCAGGAGGGGAACAAAAAAACCCCCGGGGAGACGCCAGCCTACCGCAGCTCCACCAGGAGCATATCTTCCTACCTGCCCCGGACCCCGGGCTGGACGAGGTAGGTGCCGCTCTGCAACATCGGTGGCCTCATACAACAGTGTCCCAGCAGGGAGACTGTTGATGGCTTCAGCAGATGAGGGGTCCACCGGATCATCCCCCCGTCTCTGTTTACCCGCTCTGGAGCCCCTGCCGCTCAGCAGAGTCGTACAGGCGGCAGTCCAGGCGGGTCTTCCTCTTGATAGCAACTCCATAGAGTCTTCTCTGTGGGTTCCCGTCTAGGAACAGGAAACCAACTGAGGAGCGAGGGGGGGCCGCCCCTTTTATCTCTCTGTAGGTTTCCTGTTCCCAGGGGCGGATCCCCTCTCTCAGTGGGTGCTGTCGTGGCGAATAGAAAAGGAATTTTTTCCACCTTATGGTGAATTGGGTCTCTGCCTTAATTTTCATTTTATTTTATTTGTCTTGATCAACTGAGGATTGTAAGGTTTGTAAGCGCATATGCTGAACTTTATGGCCAGTGAATGAAAAGAGGCTGGAAACCTGAGTTATAATTATTTTACCACAGAAACACATATAAAATTCAGAAGGAAGTGAAAAAAAGCAAAATATCAAACTTTTTGCAAAAATTATTTATTATATCAATCTTTAAGGATTTGTACAGACACATCCAAAATCAGCATTTTTGTATCAATGTGTATAGCAAGTCAAGCAACATATGTGTGGGTCTGACACCCAGCTCCTCACCATTCAGTTTTTATTAGCTTAAGCACCAGACAAATACAACTCTGGCAAAAATTAAGACACACTGCAAAATGTTCAGTTTGTCTGATTTTTCTCTTTATAGGTATATTTTTGAGTAAAATGTAAATTGTTCTTTTAGTCTATAAACTTCTGACAACATGTCTCCGAATTTCCAAGCAATAATATTTGTATTTTTTTCTGACAAAGAAAAATGGTCACAATAAAAAAAAACAGTGCTTTCAGACCTCAAATAATGCAACAAAAAAAAACCAAGTTCATAATCATGTAGAACCAACAATACTATTGTTTTAACTCAGGAAGAGTTCAGAAATCAATATTTTATGGAATAACCATAATTTTTAATCACAGCTTTCATGCGTCTTGGCATGCTTTCCACCAGTCTTTCGCACTGCTTTTGGCGCAAACATTTTAGCAGTTCTTCTTTGTTTGATGGCTTGTGACTATCCATCATCCTCTTGATTACATTCCAGAGGTTTTCAATGGGATTCAGGTCTGGAGATTGGACTGCCCATGACAGGATTTTGATGTGGTGGTCTCTAAATTTTTGCCTGAGCTATATAAGCAGTGAACTGAGACATGCTCTGTTCACTGTTTATACTTGGCCAGCGCCAGAGCTGAAAACAGCTAATCATGGTGGTTCCAGATGTTGGTCCCCCATCCTGTACTTAAAATATTGACCTATGTTAAGAATAGGTGATTAATCTCTTAAGGTTGTACAACCCCTTTAATTGAAATAGAAATAGATCACGGATATAGAAAAATACCTGAATGTCTGTGGAGGTGGATTCAAAGGCTGGGCTGGATCCCTATGTGACAGATGTGTCATAGAGCTGGAATCTGCAGGCAAAGCATGGCGCTAGCCACTGGTGAACACAGACAAAAAAGGGCCAACGCAAGAACAATATATAGGCATTTTGCAATCCAATAGCTCATCATAATGCAGAATTCCACCTATTTTGTAGGTGGAAATGGGCTCCCTTATCTCGTGGGACCTTGTGCAGCTGCGCAGGTTGCATCAATGATACGTCTGCCTATGGCGCTAGGTCTGTTTGCTGCTGTTTAACTATTTAGATGTCACTGAATATAGCAGGATATAGATGAGGTACCGTTGGGGTACTAAGGCAGCTGGGGGCCTGCTCAAGGCCCCATAACTGCCATCTTGATACTCCCGTGAAGGTCAAATGGTTAACATTTAAACTACACACTGCAGTACTGTGGTATTTCAGTCTAAAAGAATATTCAAGTTCCCTATGGAGACTAAAATAAAGTTAAAAAAGATAAAAATAAAACACCACTCCATGATTTACTATTACTGGCACTGCTCCATATGGGGCAGATGCTGGCTATATTACATAGCTGACATCTGCTTTTAACAGTAGCGATCAATGCTAATGCTGAATTCTGCTGCTAAAGCCTCTTAAATGCCACTGCCAGTCACTAACAACAGCATTTTAGCACTGTGATCTAATTTGGATGTTCATTCTGGCGCCCATTGGCCCTTAGCAATATGATCACAGAGAATCAGAAGATTTCTTTGATAGCCTTGGGCCTATTTAAAGCTTCCAAGCCTGAAAAGTTAATACTACTGTGACATCCAAGCCACAAGATGGGCATCATATCAGACACTTATTTTTACTATATCTAGCTATTCCATTGTAATGATTTTTATAGTTGAAATAGGTTCAGGTTTCAAAAATTGAATTTTTTTCATTTAATTGCACTTGTAATATTTACACCATTTTCCTTTACACGGCACAATGAATAGTGTCATTCAAAACTACAACTTGTCTCACAAAAAATAAGCCTGAATATATTTATGTGGACAGAAAAATAAAAATGGTATGGCTATTTGACAAAGGAGAGGAAAAATGAGCTTGCCAAAAGACAAGTGGGATACTCCCTAAATGTATGGAGGAAGATGCTGTGGTCAGATGAGGCCAAAATTTAACCTTTTGGCCTCTAAGATAAACGCTATGTCTGGTGCCAAACCAACACAGCTCCTCACTGGAAGGACACCATCCCCACAGTGAAACACAGTGGGAGCAGCATTATGATGTGGAGATGTTTTTGGTAGCAGGGACAGAAAAATTGGTCCAAGCCGAGAGGAACATAGATGGTGCAAAATGCAGGGATATTCTTGAGCAAAACCTGTTTCAGTCTGTCAGTGATCTAAGACTGGGATGAAGGTTCACCTTCCAACAAGACAATGACCCAAAGCATTCT
The DNA here is from genome assembly GCF_051348905.1 of Ranitomeya variabilis. Taxonomy (NCBI): domain Eukaryota; kingdom Metazoa; phylum Chordata; class Amphibia; order Anura; family Dendrobatidae; genus Ranitomeya; species Ranitomeya variabilis. The sequence goes on along the minus strand of NC_135235.1, from coordinate 131,521,255 downwards.
GCTAAAGCCACATTTGAATAGTTTAAGGGGAAACATGTAAATGTTTTAGAGTGGCCTTGTCAAAGCCCGGATCTTAGTCCCATTGACAATCTGTGGTGAGACTTGAAGATTGCTGTTCACCAGAGGAAACCATCTAACTTGAAGGAGCAGTTTTGCCTTGACGAATGGGAAAAAAAACCCAGTGGCAAGATGTGGAAAGCTCATAGAGACTTATCCAAAGAGGTTTTGAGCTGTAATTGCCGCAAAAGGAGGCTCTACAAAGTACTGATATTAAGGGGGTAAATAGTTATGTACACTGAAGTTTTCAGTAATTTTTTCCTATTTGTTGTTTGTTTCGCAAAAAAGAAAACCAAATGTTCACAGTTGTAGGCATGTTCTTTACATGAACTGATGCACACCCTAAAAAAAACTGTGAAATTTTGGATTGTGAGGTAGCAAAACTGTACTACTGTAAAAAGACATTTTACCAGAAAATTTGTACCTCATAATGAGCACCCTATATCGACAGAAAAATAGAAATATTATAGTTATTAGAAGTAGCAGAGAAAAAAATGAAAAGGCAAGTATGTAATAGTTGCTTGGTTCTTAAAGGGTGAAACTTGACATATAGGCACTAGTGTTGAGCATTCCGATGCTGCAAGTATCGGGTATCGGCCGATACTTGCTGTATCGGAATTCCGATACCGGGATTCCGATACTCTTGTGGTATCGGATATCGGGTATCGCAACAACATTAATGTTAAAATGTGTAAAAGAGAGAATTAAAATACAAAATATCGCTATCCTCACCTCTCCGACGCAGCCGGGACTTCAGCGAGGGAACCGGCAGCGTTGTTTGTTTAAAATTCGCGCTATTACTTGGTTACGTGAATTCCCGGCTTGTGATTGGTCAGGTCGGCCATGTTGCCGGGACGCGGACCAATCACAGCAAGCCGTGACGAAATTACGTCACGGCTTGCTGTGATTGGTCCGCGTCCCGGCAATATGGCCGCCCTGACCAATCACAAGCCGTGACGTCACGGGAGGCTGGACACGCGCCCATTTTAAAATGAGCGCGTCCAGCCTCCCGGCTTGTGATTGGTTGACCGCGGCGCAACCAATCACAAGCCGTGACGTCACGGGAGGCTGGACACGCGCCCATTTTAAAATGAGCGCGTGTCCAGCCTCCCGTGACGTCACGGCTTGTGATTGGTCAGGGCGGCCATATTGCCGGGACGCGGACCAATCGCAGCAAGCCGTGACGTAATTTCGTCACGGCTTGCTGTGATTGGTCCGCGTCCCGGCAACATGGCCGACCTGACCAATCACAAGCCGGGAATTCACGTAACCAAGTAATAGCGCGAATTTTAAACAAACAACGCTGCCGGTTCCCTCGCTGAAGTCCCGGCTGCGTCGGACAGGTGAGTATAGCGATATTTTTTATTTTAATTCTTTCTTTTACACATTTATATGGTTCCCAGGGCCTGAAGGAGAGTTTCCTCTCCTTCAGACCCTGGGAACCATCAGGAATACCGTCCGATACATGAGTCCCATTGACTTGCATTGGGATCGGGTATCGGTATCGGATTGGATTCCGATACTGTGACGGTATCGGCCGATACTTTCCGATACCGATACTTTCCGATATCGGAAAGTATCGCTCAACACTAATAGGCACCAATATAGAACTTAAAAAGTGAAGCCTGTTTCTTCAATATTCTTTATCACCCTGCTGTATGGGTTGGTTTCCATAGCAACACCTCTAAATATAAACCTGTCCTGTGACACGGTAACCACCCTAAAAACGTTGATGTCTTTTAGTAAACCTCACCACCAGGCAACCACCCCTTTACACGGAAGACAAATGTAAGTTTCTTAACAGATGTGTGCTTTGTGTCAAGCCACAACATAAGGAAACATTTCTGATGCTTTTATTGACCACAAAAGTTCCAAAATTTCAGCATCATTCCCAAGTTACAAGAACCAGAAAACTATGGAAACAAATTAAAATGTAGAGGTTTTTGCAGGAAGTACGGTTTTCAATTTAAAGACATCTACTGTGTCAAAAGTCCACAAATCCTTTTCAGGTTTCTTTCCCACTATATTTTATTTGCTGTGAAAGTTGCTATATCACAATTCCCCAAAACGCTGTTATTTCTGCTCAGGTGAGCAGGTCTGGCAGAACATTCCTTAAATTATCTACGACTCAGCATGGATTCTGCAGCCATGAGCTTGTACACCATGGTCCTGTTTATAACAGGATCTTTGCACATGGATTACTTTCACCAAGCTCAGTCTTATTTTTATTAGCACCATAAAGTGGAAGCATTCATTCATTTTTACTCTTGCATAACCATAAAAACAATTAATGAAACTGTCCATGAAAGAAGGACTTCTAAAAATCTATTGGAAAAATGACTGCAGCATAAAGAAGACTTATGAAGTAGGGAGTAAGTCCAATTTTGTAAGCAGCTGCTGTATAAATACATCATTTTGGTATCTCACAGAAAATGCAAAGCTTTGTTCCTGACCATTTTAATGAAGCAAGTAGATTCTCTAATGGTCAAATGCTTATCACAAATCTCAGCTTTCAAATACTCTGCGCTAGGGTTGAGCGACTTTCATTTTTTTAAGATCGAGTAGGGTTTTGGGAAACCCGATTTTGTCCAGAGTCGAGTCGAGTGCAGTCGGCCGATTATCGCTAAAAGTCGGGGATCGACCGAAACACGAAACCCAATGCAAGTCAATGGGGAAGCATAGTCGGCAGTGAGTGGAGGCCAGGAAAACACCTACAGTGCCCATTTTAATGCCAAAAACATCCATTCTTGTTTCTGAAGCTTGCCAATCTTAATTAACTGTATAATAATAGTTGGGCATAGGGAATTGGGGGAAAGTTGTGGGGGGAGTAGGGCTGGCTCAAGTTTTTCGTGGGCCCAGGAAATGCGGACTACGTCACGGCGGTGTTGCAGGGAAAGGTAAGTATTTAAAAGTTGCAAGTGCTGTGATCCTGAGCAAGCAGGGGGGGCCCACTCGTTCGCATTGCCACTGGCACAGGGCCCCTCAAAGTACGGCGGTGTGTTTGCATGGCGGGGGCGCCTCCCACCAGCAGCGACACTTTTGCGTACTCTGAGGGGCCCTGTGCCAGTGACGTCGCCAACGAGTATGCCCCCCCACCTGATGAAGGAACCTGCACTTTCATCTGCACCTTCCTCTTTGTCCCTGTGTAAGGTGGTATAACATGCGGGAAGGGGAACCTTACTTTCAGCAGGGTCAGATTCTGGCTGTGTAGAGTACAAGGGGAATGTAGTGGTCTAGGTCAATGTACCAGCAGACTCATTTAGCAGTGGCTGGGCAATGGGCAGGATGAGGAGGAAACAGATATAGGGCCAAAGAATAAAGTAGGCTACATGCAGTTCAAAATTGGTAACAGGACTAAACAGGCAGCATTGCTTTGTTCAGTGGAGTAGCAAACCCAAGAGCAGCAGACACTGTTTCAAGGGCCTAACCACACTAGTAGGCCAAATGCAGTTTAATATCTGATAGTATAGGGCGAAAGCCAGAATGTGGAAGCTCAGCTTTGTTCAGTTGAGGACAACACCAGGGAGGGGCAGACACCTTTAGTAGGCCGGAAAAGCCTATTGCATTTTTTAAAATGGTAATTTGGAGCAGAAGGTTGAAGCTCAGCTTTATTTAGTTGAGGGCAACACCAGGGAGGGGCAGAAGCCGTTAGTAGGCCCTAACCACCATTTTTTTTTTTTAAAACCACTTAATGAGAGCCGGAAGGTTGAAGCTCAGCTTTATTTAGTTGAGGACAACACCAGGCAGGGGCACACAGACAGACACCTTTAGTAGGCCGGAAAAGCCTATTGCATTTTTTAAAATGGTAATTTGGAGCAGAAGGTTGAAGCTCAGCTTTATTTAGTTGAGGGCAACACCAGGGAGGGGCAGAAGCCGTTAGTAGGCCCTAACCACCATTTTTTTTTTTAAAACCACTTAATGAGAGCCGGAAGGTTGAAGCTCAGCTTTATTTAGTTGAGGACAACACCAGGCAGGGGCACACAGACAGACACCTTTAGTAGGCCGGAAAAGCCTATTGCATTTTTTAAAATGGTAATTTGGAGCAGAAGGTTGAAGCTCAGCTTTATTTAGTTGAGGGCAACACCAGGCAGGGGCACACAGACAGACACCTTTAGTAGGCCGGAAAAGCCTATTGCATTTTTTAAAATGGTAATTTGGAGCAGAAGGTTGAAGCTCAGCTTTATTTAGTTGAGGGCAACACCAGGGAGGGGCAGAAGCCGTTAGTAGGCCCTAACCACCATTTTTTTTTTTTAAAACCACTTAATGAGAGCCGGAAGGTTGAAGCTCAGCTTTATTTAGTTGAGGACAACACCAGGCAGGGGCACACAGACAGACACCTTTAGTAGGCCGGAAAAGCCTATTGCATTTTTTAAAATGGTAATTTGGAGCAGAAGGTTGAAGCTCAGCTTTATTTAGTTGAGGGCAACACCAGGCAGGGGCACACAGACAGACACCTTTAGTAGGCCGGAAAAGCCTATTGCATTTTTTAAAATGGTAATTTGGAGCAGAAGGTTGAAGCTCAGCTTTATTTAGTTGAGGGCAACACCAGGCAGGGGCACACAGACAGACACCTTTAGTAGGCCGGAAAAGCCTATTGCATTTTTTAAAATGGTAATTTGGAGCAGAAGGTTGAAGCTCAGCTTTATTTAGTTGAGGGCAACACCAGGGAGGGGCAGAAGCCGTTAGTAGGCCCTAACCACCATTTTTTTTTTTTAAAACCACTTAATGAGAGCCGGAAGGTTGAAGCTCAGCTTTATTTAGTTGAGGACAACACCAGGCAGGGGCACACAGACAGACACCTTTAGTAGGCCGGAAAAGCCTATTGAATTTTTTAAAATGGTAATTTGGAGCAGAAGGTTGAAGCTCAGCTTTATTTAGTTGAGGGCAACACCAGGCAGGGGCACACAGACAGACACCTTTAGTAGGCCGGAAAAGCCTATTGCATTTTTTAAAATGGTAATTTGGAGCAGAAGGTTGAAGCTCAGCTTTATTTAGTTGAGGGCAACACCAGGGAGGGGCAGAAGCCGTTAGTAGGCCCTAACCACCATTTTTTTTTTTTAAAACCACTTAATGAGAGCCGGAAGGTTGAAGCTCAGCTTTATTTAGTTGAGGACAACACCAGGCAGGGGCACACAGACAGACACCTTTAGTAGGCCGGAAAAGCCTATTGCATTTTTTAAAATGGTAATTTGGAGCAGAAGGTTGAAGCTCAGCTTTATTTAGTTGAGGGCAACACCAGGCAGGGGCAGAAGCCGTTAGTAGGCCCTAACCACCATTTTTTTTTTTTAAAACCACTTAATGAGAGCCGGAAGGTTGAAGCTCAGCTTTATTTAGTTGAGGACAACACCAGGCAGGGGCACACAAGACAGACACCTTTAGTAGGCCGGAAAAGCCTATTGCATTTTTTAAAATGGTAATTTGGAGCAGAAGGTTGAAGCTCAGCTTTATTTAGTTGAGGGCAACACCAGGGAGGGGCAGAAGCCGTTAGTAGGCCCTAACCACCATTTTTTTTTTTTAAAACCACTTAATGAGAGCCGGAAGGTTGAAGCTCAGCTTTATTTAGTTGAGGGCAACACCAGGCAGGGGCACACAGACAGACACCTTTAGTAGGCCGGAAAAGCCTATTGCATTTTTTAAAATGGTAATTTGGAGCAGAAGGTTGAAGCTCAGCTTTATTTAGTTGAGGGCAACACCAGGGAGGGGCAGAAGCCGTTAGTAGGCCCTAACCACCATTTTTTTTTTTTAAAACCACTTAATGAGAGCCGGAAGGTTGAAGCTCAGCTTTATTTAGTTGAGGACAACACCAGGCAGGGGCACACAGACAGACACCTTTAGTAGGCCGGAAAAGCCTATTGCATTTTTTAAAATGGTAATTTGGAGCAGAAGGTTGAAGCTCAGCTTTATTTAGTTGAGTGCAACACCAGGCAGGGGCACACAGACAGACACCTTTAGTAGGCCGGAAAAGCCTATTGCATTTTTTAAAATGGTAATTTGGAGCAGAAGGTTGAAGCTCAGCTTTATTTAGTTGAGGGCAACACCAGGCAGGGGCACACAGACAGACACCTTTAGTAGGCCGGAAAAGCCTATTGCATTTTTTAAAATGGTAATTTGGAGCAGAAGGTTGAAGCTCAGCTTTATTTAGTTGAGGGCAACACCAGGGAGGGGCAGAAGCCGTTAGTAGGCCAACGTTGAAGGCCAAATGCAGTTTAATTTCTGATACTATAGGCCGAAAGCCAGAAGGTGGAAGCTCCGATTTAGACAGTGGAGGACAATTTGAATTAGGGACTGCAGACAGACTTAGTAGGCTGTCCCCTGTGGACCATGCATCCACCACATCAACCCATTGCGCCGTAATGGACACGTAATCTTCCGTGGCCATGCCTACAGGTCCATGCGTCTGTTGTCAGGTGCACCTTTGTACTCACAGATTGCCAGAGTGCATGGACAATGCGGTCTTCTACATGCTGGTGGAGGGTTGGGATGGCTTTTCTCGTAAAAGAAGTGTCGACTGGTTAGCTTGTAGCGTGGTACAGCGTAGTCCATCATGGCCTTATTAATAGTAAATAAAATATATAACTAGGCTCTATGAACTTTTAAATAGGTTCCAGGGGTACACGGGCAGCATTGGTGTGGTCAGTGGAGGAGTATTGCAAGTAGGGGCTGCAGACAGGCTATCAAAGGCCTAAAATAACAAACAGTAGGCAGTCATGGCAGTTTTACATCGGTTACATGGATACACAGGCAGGCACTCCAGGCAGCATTGTGGTCAGTGGAGGAGTATTGCAAGTAGGGGCCGCAGACAGGCTATCAAAGGCCTAAAATAACAAACAGTAGGCAGTCATGGCAGTTTTACATCGGTTACATGGATACACAGGCAGGCACTCCAGGCAGCATTGTGGTCAGTGGAGGAGTATTGCAAGTAGGGGCCGCAGACAGGCTATCAAAGGCCTAACATAACAAACAATAGGCTCATGGCAGTTTTACAGCGGTTACATGGATACACGGGCAGGCAGCTTGGTGGTCAGTGGAGGAGTATTTAAAGTAGGGACCGCAGACAGGCTATCAAAGGCCTAAAATAACAAACAATAGGCTCATGGCAGTTTTACAGCGGTTACATGGATACACGGGCAGGCAGCTTGGTGGTCAGTGGAGGAGTATTTAAAGTAGGGACCGCAGACAGGCTATCAAAGGCCTAAAATAACAAACAATAGGCTTATGGCAGTTTTACAGCGGTTACATGGATACACGGGCAGGCAGCTGGTGATGAGTGGAGGAGTATTTAAAGTAGGGACCGCAGACAGGCTATCAAAGGCCTAAAATAACAAACAATAGGCTTATGGCAGTTTTACAGTGGTTACATGGATACACGGGCAGGCAGCTGGTGATGAGTGGAGGAGTATTTAAAGTAGGGACCGCAGACAGGCTATCAAAGGCCTAAAATAAGAAAATGGGCTGGCTGTAGGCACTTTATAATTGGTTCCAGGGGTACACGGGCAGCAGTGGTCTGGCCAGTGGAGGACTAGTGGAAGGAGGGACCGCAGACAGGCTTCAAAGGCCTAACATAAAAAAACGGGCTGGCTGTAGGCACTTTATAATTGGTTCCAGGGGTACACGGGCAGCAGTGGTCTGGTCAGTGGAGGACTAGTGGAAGGAGGGACCGCAGACAGGCTTCAAAGGCCTAACATAAAAAAACGGGCTGGCTGTAGGCACTTTATAATTGGTTCCAGGGGTACACGGGCAGCAGTGGTCTGGTCAGTGGAGGACTAGTGGAAGGAGGGACCGCAGACAGGCTTCAAAGGCCTAACATAAAAAAATGGGCTGGCTGTAGGCACTTTATAATTGGTTCCAGGGGTACACGGGCAGCAGTGGTCTGGTCAGTGGAGGCCTAGTGGAAGGAGGGACCGCAGACAGGCTTCAAAGGCCTAAAATAACAAACAATAGGCTTATGGCAGTTTTACAGCGGTTACATGGATACACGGGCAGGCAGCTGGTGATGAGTGGAGGAGTATTTAAAGTAGGGACCGCAGACAGGCTATCAAAGGCCTAAAATAACAAACAATAGGCTCATGGCAGTTTTACAGCGGTTACATGGATACACGGGCAGGCAGCTGGTGATGAGTGGAGGAGTATTTAAAGTAGGGACCGCAGACAGGCTATCAAAGGCCTAAAATAACAAACAATAGGCTTATGGCAGTTTTACAGCGGTTACATGGATACACGGGCAGGCAGCTGGTGATGAGTGGAGGAGTATTTAAAGTAGGGACCGCAGACAGGCTATCAAAGGCCTAAAATAACAAACAATAGGCTTATGGCAGTTTTACAGCGGTTACATGGATACACGGGCAGGCAGCTGGTGATGAGTGGAGGAGTATTTAAAGTAGGGACCGCAGACAGGCTATCAAAGGCCTAAAATAAGAAAATGGGCTGGCTGTAGGCACTTTATAATTGGTTCCAGGGGTACACGGGCAGCAGTGGTCTGGCCAGTGGAGGACTAGTGGAAGGAGGGACCGCAGACAGGCTTCAAAGGCCTAACATAAAAAAACGGGCTGGCTGTAGGCACTTTATAATTGGTTCCAGGGGTACACGGGCAGCAGTGGTCTGGTCAGTGGAGGACTAGTGGAAGGAGGGGCCGCAGACAGGCTTCAAAGGCCTAACATAAAAAAATGGGCTGGCTGTAGGCACTTTATAATTGGTTCCAGGGGTACACGGGCAGCAGTGGTCTGGTCAGTGGAGGCCTAGTGGAAGGAGGGACCGCAGACAGGCTTCAAAGGCCTAAAATAACAAACAATAGGCTTATGGCAGTTTTACAGCGGTTACATGGATACACGGGCAGGCAGCTGGTGATGAGTGGAGGAGTATTTAAAGTAGGGACCGCAGACAGGCTATCAAAGGCCTAAAATAACAAACAATAGGCTCATGGCAGTTTTACAGCGGTTACATGGATACACGGGCAGGCAGCTTGGTGGTCAGTGGAGGAGTATTTAAAGTAGGGACCGCAGACAGGCTATCAAAGGCCTAAAATAACAAACAATAGGCTTATGGCAGTTTTACAGCGGTTACATGGATACACGGGCAGGCAGCTTGGTGGTGAGTGGAGGAGTATTTAAAGTAGGGACCGCAGACAGGCTATCAAAGGCCTAAAATAACAAACAATAGGCTCATGGCAGTTTTACAGCGGTTACATGGATACACGGGCAGGCAGCTTGGTGGTGAGTGGAGGAGTATTTAAAGTAGGGACCGCAGACAGGCTATCAAAGGCCTAAAATAACAAACAATAGGCTCATGGCAGCTTTACAGCGGTTACATGGATACACAGGCAGCTTGGTGGTGAGTGGAGGAGTATTTAAAGTAGGGACCGCAGACAGGCTATCAAAGGCCTAAAATAACAAACAATAGGCTCATGGCAGCTTTACAGCGGTTACATGGATACACAGGCAGCTTGGTGGTGAGTGGAGGAGTAGTGCAAGGAGTGTCTGTCCCAGTACTCCCAAAATATAAATAGATGTTAATGTCTCGCAAAACAACCAAAACAAAAAAAAAGGTGGCATACTTAGGTACAGGGGTGGGCTCATCTACTGAGTTTCTGACATAGTAATTTGGCAGTAACTATTTAATGGTGCCAATATAGGACACAGACTACTTTAAGTTGCATCATAGATGTCTACAAATTTGTATTGTCAGTGCCAGACATTGAATGATGTCAGCGAATAGACTAAAGATTGGTGGAGCTGTGCGACATAATTTTGCACGTGGTAGAGCACATTTTGAGCTGGGTTTAGGGGGGAACTCTCTTGAGGCCGGCGGGACCGCCCCAGGGCCCCTCATGTTACAACGGTGTGTCTGACGTTGGGTGCGCACCACCACCGCCAGAGACACTACATTGTACTATGAGGGACCCAGTAGCAATGCCATCAACCAAAAGCGAGCACACCCACCTCTTCAGACAAACAGCAGTCTCACGGGTGCTTGCGCCAAGTCGCGATACCACGGCCCCGTGTGGGGAGTTTTGCCATTTAGGGAGGTGTAAACATGTCGTATGCTGTACAATCAGCTGCAGCAAATTAGACATTAGAAAAGTAATTCACAGGCAAGAGCTTTTCATAGGAAAGCTAGGTGTCGGCCGGGCAAGGTGGGGCAAAAGATTTCGAAATCCAGTTGTGGTTCATTTTAATGAATGTTAGATCGTCAACATTTTGGGTAGCCAGACGAGTCCTTTTTTCGGTTAATATTGAACCTGCAGCACTGAATACTCTTTCTGATAGGACACTTGCTGCCGGGCAAGCAAGCTCCTGCAATGCATATTCTGCCAATTCTGGCCAGGTGTCTAATTTGGAGGCCCAGTAATCAAATGGGAATGACGGTTGAGGGAGAACATCGATAAGGGATGAAAAATAGTTAGTAACCATACTGGACAAATGTTGTCTCCTGTCACTTTCAATTGATGCAGCAGTACCTGTCCTGTCTGCGGTCATAGCAAAATCACTCCACAACCTGGTCAGAAAACCCCTCTGTCCAACGCCACTTCTGATGTGTGCACCCCTAACACTCCTAGTCTGCTGCCCCCTGGAGCTCGTGTGAGAACGATCACGTGCGCTGTGTGCTGGGAATGCCTGAAGCAAACGGTCAACAAGAGTTGATTGTTTGGTTGCTAATATTAGTTCCAAGTTCTCATGTGGCATAATATTTTGCAATTTGCCTTTATAGCGTGGATCAAGGAGGCAGGCCAACCAGTAATCGTCATCGTTCATCATTTTCGTAATGCGTGTGTCCCTTTTTAGGATACGTAACGTAAGGCATAATCCGCCATGTGGGCCAAAGTTCCAGTTGTCAAATCTCCGGTTGTGATTGGTTGAGGGGCAGTTGCAGGCAAATCTACGTCACTTGTGTCCCTCAAAAAACCAGAACCCAGCCGTGACACGCAACCAATTTCCTGTGCCCCCGGGAAAGGTTCGGCATTAAAAATATACTCATCCCCATCATCCTCCTCGTCCTCCACCTCCTCTTCGCCCGCCACCTCGTCCTGTACACTGCCCTGACCAGACAATGGCTGACTGTCATCAAGGCTTTCCTCTTCCTCTGGTGCAGACGCCTGCTCCTTTATGTGCGTCAAACTTTGCATCAGCAGACGCATTAGGGGGATGCTCATGCTTATTACGGCGTTGTCTGCACTAACCAGCCGTGTGCATTCCTCAAAACACTGAAGGACTTGACACATGTCTTGTATCTTAGACCACTGCACACCTGACAACTCCATGTCTGCCATCCTACTGCCTGCCCGTGTATCCTCCCACAAATAAATAACAGCACGCCTCTGTTCGCACAGTCTCTGAAGCATGTGCAGTGTTGAGTTCCACCTTGTTGCAACGTCTATGATTAGGCGATGCTGGGGAAGGTTCAAAGACCGCTGATAGGTCTGCATACGGCTGGCGTGTACAGGCGAACGTCGGATATGTGAGCAAAGTGCACGCACTTTGAGGAGCAGGTCGGAGAACCCAGGATAAGTTTTCAATAAGCACTGCACCACCAGGTTTAAGGTGTGAGCCAGGCAAGGAATGTGTTTCAGTTGGGAAAGGGAGATGGCAGCCATGAAATTCCTTCCGTTATCACTCACTACCTTGCCTGCCTCAAGATCTACTGTGCCCAGCCACGACTGCGTTTCTTGTTGCAAGAACTCGGACAGAACTTCCGCGGTGTGTCTGTTGTCGCCCAAGCACTTCATAGCCAATACAGCCTGCTGACGCTTGGCAGTAGCTGGCCCATAATGGGACAACTGGTGTGCAACAGTGTCATCTGCCGATGGAGTGGTTGGCAGACTGCGTTCTGTGGAAGAGCTGTAGCTTCTGCAGGAGGACGAGGAGGAGGAGGAGGAGGGGGTGCGAACGCCTACAGCCAACTGTTTCCTAGACCGTGGGCTAGGCACAACTGTCCCTAAATTGATGTCGCCTGTGGACCCTGCATCCACCACATTCACCCAGTGTGCCGTGATGGACACATAACGTCCCTGGCCATGCCTACTGGTCCATGCATCTGTAGTCAGGTGCACCTTTGTACTCACAGATTGCCTGAGTGCATGGACGATGCGCTGTTTAACATGCTGGTGCAGGGCTGGGATGGCTTTTCTGGAAAAAAAGTGTCGACTGGGTAGCTCGTATCGTGGTTCAGCGTACTCCATCAGGGCTTTGAAAGCTTCGCTTTCAACTAACCGGTAGGGCATCATCTCTAACGAGATTAGTCTAGCTATGTGGGCGTTAAAACACTGTGTACGCGGATGCGAGGATAAGTACTTCCTTTTTCTAACCAGAGTCTCATGTAGGGTGAGCTGGACTGGAGAGCTGGAGATCGTGGAACTTTCGGGTGTGCCGGTGTACATGGCAGACTGAGAGACGGTTGGAGACGGTATTGTTTCCGCCGGTGCCCTAGATGCAATATTTCCTCCTACAAAACTGGTGATTCCCTGACCCTGACTGCTTTTGGCTGGCAAAGAAACCTGCACAGATACTGCCGGTGGTGCGGAAAATGGTGGCCTTACAGTGACGGAAGGGATGTTGCGTTGCTGACTAGCTTCATTGGCCGAGGGTGCTACAACCTTGAGGGACGTTTGGTAGTTAGTCCAGGCTTGAAAATGCATGGTGGTTAAGTGTCTATGCATGCAACTAGTATTTAGACTTTTCAGATTCTGACCTCTGCTTAAGCTAGTTGAACATTTTTGACAGATGACTTTGCGCTGATCAGTTGGATGTTGTTTAAAAAAATGCCAGACTGCACTCTTCCTAGACTCGGATCCCTTTTCAGGGATTGCAGACTGAGCTTTAACCGGATGGAAACGCTGTGCTCCAACAGGTTTTGGCTTTGACACGCGTTTTGGGCCAGATACGGGCCCGGCAGATGGAACCTGTTGCGATGTTGATGCCTGCTGCGGCCCCTCCTCCACCTCCGCTTCTGAACTACTGCCGCCTGCACCCTGTTCCCCCAATGGCTGCCAATCGGGGTCAATAACTGGGTCATCTATTACCTCCTCTTCGAGCTCGTGTGCAACTTCGTCTGTGTCACTGTGTCGGTCGGTGGTATAGCGTTCGTGGCGGGGCAACATAGTCTCATCAGGGTCTGATTGTGGATCTGTACCCTGAGAGGGCAATGTGGTGGTCTGAGTCAAAGGAGCAGCATAGTACTCTGGCTGTGGCTGTGCATCAGTGCACTCCATGTCAGAATATACTTGTAATGGGCATGGCCTGTTAAATGTTTCACTTTCTAAGCCAGGGACGGTATGTGTAAAGAGCTCCATGGAGTGACCCGTTGTGTCGCCTGCTGCATCCTTCTCTCTTGTTGTAGTTTTTGCTGAGGAGGACAAGGAAGCGACTTGTCCCTGACCGTGAACATCCACAAGCGACGCGCTGCTTTTACATTTACCAGTTTCGGAAGAGGAGGCAAAAGAGCTAGAGGCTGAGTCTGCAATGTAAGCCAAAACTTGCTGTTGCTGCTCCGCCTTTAAAAGCGGTTTTCCTACTCCCAGAAAAGAGAGCGTTCGAGGCCTTGTGTAGCCTGACGACGAAACTGGCTCCACAGCTCCAGACTTAGGTGGAATATTTTTATCCCCACGACCACCTGATGCTCCACTACCACTACCATCATTACCAGCTGACAATGAACGCCCACGACGACCTCTTGCACCAGACTTCCTCATTGTTTTAAAATCTTAACCAAAGTAACTTTATTTGTTGCTGTCAAACAACTTACACGGTGAGCTATAACTTCAGTATGATTTCAATATCCCTTAACAGGTTGGTGAGACCACAAGGAAAATCAGGCACAATGTTACACACTCTGTTTTCTGTGGCACAAAATCACAGAGATGACACACACGCAGGACTGTCACTCAAGCACTAATGTCAATATTAATCTCCCACCTAATTTTTTTTTTTTTTTTTCTCAGGGAGACTTTAGAAACCAAATAATATTAAAAAAAAAAAAAAAAAAAAAGACATTCTATGGCCCACAATTAGAGAGAGAGAGGTGGCACACCCAGGAGTCAAGACTGGCGCACAAGCTGAAAGGGCAATATTACTCTCCCACTGTTTTTTTAAGTTTTTTTTTTATTTCAGGGAGACTTTAGAAACCAAATAATATTAAAAAAACCAAAAAAAAAATAGCCTTTCTATGGCCCACTGAATGAGAGAGAGAGGTGGCACACCCAGGAGTCAAGACTGGCACACAAGCTGAAAGGGCAATATTACTCTCCCACTGTTTTTTTATGTATTTTTTGTTTTTTAAGGGAGACTTTAGAAACCCAATAATATTTTAAAAAAAAAAATAAATAGGCTTTCTATGGCCCACTGAATGAAAGGGAGAGAGGTGGCACACCCAGGAGTCAAGACTGGCACACAAGCTGAAAGGGCAATATTACTCTCCCACTGTTTTTTTATGTATTTTTTGTTTTTTAAGGGAGACTTTAGAAACCCAATAATATTTAAAAAAAAAAAATAAATAGGCTTTCTATGGCCCACTGAATGAAAGGGAGAGAGGTGGCACACCCAGGAGTCAAGACTGGCACACAAGCTGAAAGGGCAATATTACTCTCCCACTGTTTTTTTATGTTTTTTTTTTTTTTTTTCAGGGAGACTTTAGAAACCAAATAATATTAAAAAAAACAAAAAAAAAAATAGCCTTTCTATGGCCCACTGAATGAGAGAGAGAGGTGGCACACCCAGGAGTCAAGCCTGGCACACAAGCTGAAAGGGCAATATTACTCTCCCACTGTTTTTTTATGTATTTTTTGTTTTTTAAGGGAGACTTTAGAAACCCAATAATATTTAAAAAAAAAAAAATAGGCTTTCTATGGCCCACTGAATGAGAGGGAGAGAGGTGGCACACCCAGGAGTCAAGCCTGGCACACAAGCTGAAAGGGCAATATTACTCTCCCACTGTTTTTTTATGTATTTTTTGTTTTTTAAGGGAGACTTTAGAAACCCAATAATATTTTTAAAAAAAAATAAATAGGCTTTCTATGGCCCACTGAATGAAAGGGAGAGAGGTGGCACACCCAGGAGTCAAGACTGGCACACAAGCTGAAAGGGCAATATTACTCTCCCACTGTTTTTTTATGTTTTTTTTTTTTTTTCAGGGAGACTTTAGAAACCAAATAATATTAAAAAAACCAAAAAAAAAATAGCCTTTCTATGGCCCACTGAATGAGAGAGAGAGGTGGCACACCCAGGAGTCAAGACTGGCACACAAGCTGAAAGGGCAATATTACTCTCCCACTGTTTTTTTATGTATTTTTTGTTTTTTAAGGGAGACTTTAGAAACCCAATAATATTTAAAAAAATAAATAAATAGGCTTTCTATGGCCCACTGAATGAGAGGGAGAGAGGTGGCACACCCAGGAGTCAAGACTGGCACACAAGCTGAAAGGGCAATATTACTCTCCCACTGTTTTTTTATGTTTTTTTTTTTTTTTTTCAGGGAGACTTTAGAAACCAAATAATAAGAAAAAAAATAAATAAATAAATAAATAGGCTTTCTATAGCCCACTGAATGAGAGATAGCACACACAGCAGTGGCACACAAGCCCTGACTGAGGCCAATATTTTTCTCCCACTGATTGATGTAGTGTTTTTGTGTTGAGGTAGATTTTAGAACACAAATCAAGGAAAAAAAAAAAATAATGCTTTCTATGGCCCACTGAATGAGAGAGAGGTGGCACACCCAGGAGTCAAGACTGGCACACAAGCTGAAAGGGCAATATTACTCTCCCACTGTTTTTTTATGTATTTTTTGTTTTTTAAGGGAGACTTTAGAAACCCAATAATATTTAAAAAAAAAAATAAATAGGCTTTCTATGGCCCACTGAATGAGAGGGAGAGAGGTGGCACACCCAGGAGTCAAGCCTGGCACACAAGCTCAAAGGGCAATATTACTCTCCCACTGTTTTTTTATGTTTTTTTTTTTTTTTCAGGGAGACTTTAGAAACCAAATAATATTAAAAAAAACAAAAAAAAAAATAGCCTTTCTATGGCCCACTGAATGAGAGAGAGAGGTGGCACACCCAGGAGTCAAGACTGGCACACAAGCTGAAAGGGCAATATTACTCTCCCACTGTTTTTTTAGGTATTTTTTTTTTTTCAGGGAGACTTTAGAAACCCAATAATATTAAAAAAAACAAAAAAAAAAAATAGCCTTTCTATGGCCCACTGAATGAGAGAGAGAGGTGGCACACCCAGGAGTCAAGACTGGCACACAAGCTGAAAGGGCAATATTACTCTCCCACTGTTTTTTTAGGTATTTTTTTTTTTTTCAGGGAGACTTTAGAAACCAAATAATATTAAAAAAAAAAAAAAAAAAAATAGGCTTTCTATAGCCCACTGAATGAGAGATAGCACACACAGCAGTGGCACACAAGCCCTGACTGAGGCCAATATTTTTCTCCCACTGATTGATGTAGTGTTTTTGTGTTGAGGTAGAATTTAGAACACAAATCACGGAAAAAATAAATAGGCTTTCTATGGCCCACTCAGTGAGAGATGGCACACACAGGGATGGCACTGTAGCAGAAATGCCAATCTTAATCTCCCACAAAAAAAACAAAAAAAAAAACAGGGACTGTCCTACAATTACTATCTCCCTGCAGTAATCTAAGCCAGGTATGGCAGGCAGCAATAGGAGTGGACTGATGCACAAATTAAATAAAAAGTGTGGACAAACAAAAAAGATAGCTGTGCAGAAAGGAACAAGAGGATATGTGCTTTGAAAAAAGCAGTTGGTTTGCACAGTGGCGTACACACAGCAATACAGCTATCACGGAGCCTTCTAGGGCAGCCCAATGAGCTACAGCGCTGAGGGGAAAAAAAAAATAAAATAGCTTCCACAGTCCCTGCACACCGAAGGTGGTGTTGGACAGTGGAAATCGCTGCAGCACAAGCGGTTTGGTGGTTAGTGGACCCTGCCTAACGCTCTCCCTGCTTCTGACAAAGCGGCAGCAACCTGTCCCTAAGCTCAGATCAGCAGCAGTAAGATGGCGGTCGGCGGGAACGCCCCTTTATAGCCCCTGTGACGCCGCAGACAGCAAGCCAATCACTGCAATGCCCTTCTCTAAGATGGTGGGGACCAGGACCTATGTCATCACGCTGCCCACACTCTGCGTTCACCTTCATTGGCTGAGAAATGGCGCTTTTCGCGTCATTGAAACGCGACTTTGGCGCGAAAGTCGCGTACCGCATGGCCGACAAGCACAGGGGTCGGATCGGGTTTCATGAGACGCCGACTTAGCCAAAAGTCGGCGACTTTTGAAAATGATCGACCCGTTTCGCTCAACCCTACTCTGCGCTATTTAAGATACCAAGTGGAAAGATCATATGGATAGAAGGAAAATAAAGAAAGTCGATTTTCTAACCTTGAACAACTCATTTACATTATAAGTTCTACTCTTGCTCAACCCCTTCATGACCTTGGGATTTTCCGTTTTTCCGTGTTAATTTTTCGCTCCCGTCTTTCCCAGAGCCATAACTTTTTTATTTTTTCATCAATATGGCCGTGTGAGGGCTTATTTTTTGTGTAACTAGTTGTACTTTTGAACGACATCATTGATTTTACCATGTCATGTACTAGAAAATGGGAAAAAAATTCCAAGTGCATTGAAATTGCAAATCCCATGTGTGTTTTTTGTTTGGCTTTTCTGCTAGGTTCACTAAATGCTAAAACTGACCTGTCATTATGATTCTCCAGGTCATTATGAGTTCATAGACACCAAGCATATATAGGGTTTTTTTTTTAACTAAGTGGTGAAAAAAAAATTCAAAACTTTGCTAACAAAAAAAAAAAAATTGCGATATTTTACCGATACTTGGTAGCGTCTCAATTTTTCGTGATCTGGGGTCGGGTGAGGGCTTATTTTTTGTGTGCTGAGCTGACGTTTTTAGTGATACCATTTTGGTGCAGATACGTTCTTCTGATCACCCGTTATTGCATTTTAATGCAATGTCGCGGAGACCAAAAAAACATAATTTTGGCGTTTCATGTGCGTGTTTGATTTTTTTTTATTGTTTTATTTTGAATTGGGCGAAAGAGGGGTGATTTAAACTTTTATATTTTTCTTATTTATTTCATATTTTTTTAAACATTTTTTTTTTTTACTTTTGCCATGCTTCAATAGTCTTCATGGGAGGCTAGAAGCTGGCATAGCCTGATCGGCACTGCTACATCATCGATCATCAGATCGCTCCTATGTAGCCTAATTACAGGCTTGCTATGAGCACCAACCACAGGGTGGCGCTCACAGCAAGCCAACATCAGGAACCATGGAGGTCTCAAGGAGACCTCTGGTTACTATGCCCACGCATCGCTGACTCCTGATCATGCGACAGGGGTCGGCGATGAGCGCATTTCCGGCCGCACGGCCGGAAGCGGTAGCTAAATGCTGCTGTCAGTGTCAGCAGCATTTAACTAGTTAATAGCGGCGGGTGGATCGCGATTCCACTCATCACTATTGCGCGCACATGTCAGCTGTTCAAAACAGCTGACATGTCGCAGCTTTGATGTGGGCTCACCGCCGGAGCCCACATCAAAGCAGGGGATCTGACCTCGGACGTACTATCCGGTCTGAGGTCAGAAAGGGGTTAAAATTTCAGTAGGTACTGTAATACAAAACTGTTAGGCAGGTATACCTTGAATGTGGAACAATGCAGCTGCAACCATGTGCAGTCTAAAGCCAGAGAACACATTGCATAGCACTCAGCCCCATGTTAATCTATGGCGCAGCTCACATCAGCATTTATTTTTTCATTCGTATTCTGCGTGCTTGTAAAATCGCAGCATGTTGCGATTGTCACCGAGACTCGCCCAAGACTCGCCAATGCAAGTATATGGTTGCGAGAAAAAAAACGCATAGCACTCGGACCATGTGAGCGCGCTCCGATTTTATGCATTGGTGACTTTGGAAAAGCCGGAAATTCATGTGCCGCATAAAGTAAAATCACAGAGTGGCAGGTTAGAATAGAATAGATAGAATACATATATGCAGTGGGGAAAAAAGTGTTTAGTCAGCCACCAATTGTGTAAGTTCTCCCACTTAAAAAGATGAGAGGCCTGTAATTGACATCATAGGTAGACCACAACTATGAGAGTCAAAATGAGAAAACAAATCCAGAAAATCGCATTGTGTGCTTTGGCAAGATTTATTTTTCAAATTATGGTGGAAAATAAGTATTTGATCATTAACAAAAGTTCATTTCAATATTTTGCTATATATCCTTTGTTGGTAATGACAGTGGTCAAACGTTTTATGTAAGTCTTCACAAGGTTGGCACACACTGTCGGTGGTATGTTGGCCCATTCTTCCATGCAGATATCCTCTAGAGCAGTGATGTTTCGGGCCTGTCGCTGGGCAACACGGACTTTAAACTCCTTCCAAATGTTTTCTATGGGGTTGAGATCTGGAGACTGGTTAAGCCACTCCAGGACCTTCATATGCTTCTTATGAAGCCACTCCTTCATTGATCTGGTGGTGTGCTTTGGATCATTATCATGCTGAAAGACTCATCCACGTTTCATCTTCAATGCCCTTGCTGATAGAAGGAGGTTTACACTCAAAATCTCACGATACATGGCCCCATTCATTCTTTCATGTACACAGATCAGTCATCCTAGTCCCTTTGCAGAGAAACAGCCCCAAAGCATGATGTTGCCACCCCCATGCTTCACAGTAGGTATGGTGTTATTTGGATGCAACTCAGCATTCTGTCTCTTCCAAACGCAATGAGTTTTGTTTCTATCAAACAGTTCTACTTTTGTTTCATCAGACCATATGACATTCTCCCAATACTCTTCTGGATAATCAAAATGCTCTCTAGCAAGCTTCAGATGGGCCTGGACATGTACTAGCTTAAGCAGGGGGACACATCTGGTACTGCAGTATCTCATTCCCTGATGGCATAGTGTGTTACTGGTGGTAGCCATTGTTACAGTGGTTCCAGCTTTATGCAGGTCATTCACTAGGTCCTAGTGTGGTCTGGGATTTTTGCTCACTGTTCTTGTGATCATTGTGACCCCCTGGGGTGAGATCTTACATGAAGCCCCAGATCGAGGGAGATTATCAGTGGTCTTGTATGTCTTCCATTTTCTTATTATTGCGCCCACAGTTGATTTCATCACACCAAGCTGCTTGCCTATTGCAGATTCAGCCTTCCCAGCCTGGTGCAGGGCAACAATTTTGTTTCTGGTGTCCTTTGACAGCTCTTTGGTCTTCACTAGTGTTGAGCATTCCGATACCGCAAGTATCGGGTATCGGCCGATACTTGCGGTATCGGAATTCCGATACCGAGTTCCGATACTTTTGTGATATCGGAAATCGGAATCGGAAGTGTGCGGTGCGTATGGTTCCCAGGGTCTGGAGGAGAGGAGACTCTCCTTCAGGCCCTGGGATCCATATTCATGTATAAAATAAATAATAAAAATTAAAAATATTGATATACTCACCCATCCGGCGGCCCCTGCTCTTAGCGGTGCCTCCTTTCCTAAGAATGCAGGGGTGAAAGACCTTCGATGAAGTCGCGGCTTGTGATTGGTCGCGTGAGCGGTCACATGAGCACTCACGCGACCAATCACAAGCCGCGACGTCATCGAAGGTCCTTCAAGCGCTCATTCTTAGGAACGGAGGCTGCCGGTTACAGCGGTTACTACCAGGGCGCCTCAGAGGGTGAGTATATCCCTATTTTTTATTTTTATTCTTTATTTTACACATGAATATGGATCCCAGGGCTTGAAGGAGAGTTTCCTCTCCTTCAGACCCTGGGGACCATCCAGGATACCTTCCAATACTTGTGTCCCATTGACTTGTACTGGTATCGGGTATCGGTATCGGCGATATCCGATATTTTTCGGATATCGGCCGATATAATCCGATACCGATACTTTCAAGTATCGGAAGGTATCGCTCAACACTAGTCTTCACCATAGTGGAGTTTGGAGTGTGACTGTTTGAAACAGAAATCTTGCATGTTTTTGGTTGACCAAATACTTATTTTCCACCATATTTTGCAAAATAAATCTTGCCAAATCACACAAGGTGATTTTATGGATTTTTTTTGCTCATTTTGACTCTCATAGTTGTGGTCTACCTATGATGTCAATTACAGGCCTCTCTCATCTTTTTAAGTGGGATAACTTGTACAATTGGTAGCTGACTAAATACTTTTTCCCAACTGTGTATAGATGTCAGTGACACACACATATGTGTGTATATATATATATATATATATATATATATATATATATATATATATATATATATATATATATATATATATATATATATATATATACATATTAGATAGATAGATGAAAAGCTGGCATTTCAGCAGCCGCGTAGTGTAAAATCACAGCAGGAGCCGACAGGATAGAAGAGATGGATTACATACGGTAAATACAAATAGAATAGGTAGATATACAGATGACTGTGACAAGTACAATTAGTACAGTGTGTCTTGAGCTTACTTACTTGTATTTAATTAATAAAAGATAATTTTTCTGAAAAAAATGGCTTGGGCTCCTGCGTAATTTTCATAACCAGCAAAGGGAAAGCTGATGGCTGGGTGCCAATGTTTATAGCCTGGGAAGGGGGTAATACCCATGGAGCTTCCCAGGCTATTAATATCAGCTTACAACTGTATACTTAGCCTTGGCTAGCAAAATGGGGACCCTAAAAAAAGTAGGGTCCCCCTATAATTAATAACCAGCAAAGGCTATGCAGACAGCTTTAGGCTGATATTAATAGTCAAGGAAGGGGCCATGGATGCTGGCCCCAGGCTAAAAACATCAGCTCTCAGCCACCCCAGAAAAGGTGCGTCTCTAAGATGCACCAATTCTGACACTTAGCCTCGCTCTTCCCACTTGCCCTGTAGTGGTGGCAAGAGGGGTGATAGTTGGGGGGTTGATGTCACCTTTGTATTGTCAGGTGACATCAAGCCCAGAGGTTACATTGTATGAAAACACAGACACCCAGAATAAAGCCCTTTAACCCCTTCCCAACCTGTGATGCCACGTAGGCGTCATGAAAGTTGGTGCCAATCTGACCTGTGATGCCTATGTGGCGTCATGGAGGGATGGGTTAACTCCCATTTCACCCAATCTGCAGGGACAGGGAGAGTGGTACTTCAGCCCAGGGGGGGTGGCTTCACGATAGCTGTGATTGGCTGTTGAAAGTGAAACAGCCAATCAGAGCGATTTGTAATATTTCACCTATGAAAACTGGTGAAATATTACAATCCAGCCATGGCCGATGCTGCATTATCATCGGCCATGGCTGGAAACCCTGATCTGCCCCCGCCACCGATGTCCTCCGTCCTGTGCTCCGCTCCCTTCCATCCTCCTGTCCGCTCCCCCGTCCACTTCCCCTGTGCTCCGATCCCACCCCCATGCTCCGATCCCACCCCCTCATACTTACCGAGCCTCCGGGTGTTCGTCCGTCTTCTCCACATGTGTCGCCATCTTCCAAAATGACGGGCACATGCGCAGTGCACCCGCCGAATCTGCCGGCCGGCAGATTCGTTCCAGGTACATTTTGATCACTGTGATAAAACCTATTACAGTGATCAAAATAAAAAAAAATAGTAAATGAACCCCCCTTTATCACCCCCATAGGTAGGGACAATAATAAAATAAAGAAAATATATTTACTTTTATTTTTCCACTAGGGTTAGGGTTAGAACTAGGGTTAGGGTTAGAACTAGGGTTAGGGTTAGGGTTAGAATTAGGGTTAGAACTAGGGTTAGGGTTAGAATTAGGCTATGTGCACATGGTGCGGATTTGGCTGCGGATCCGCAGCGGAAAAATGTCACACGAGTCCGCAACATGGGCACATAGCCTGAGGGTAAGGGTTGGAATTAGAGTTATGGTTGGAATTAGAGCTAGGGTTGGAAATAGGGTTAATATTAGGCTTGTAGTTAGGGTTATGGTTAGGGTTAGGGGTGTGTTGGGGTTAGGGTTGTGGCTAGGGTTGGGATTAGGGTTAGGGTTGGGATTAGGATTAGGGTTGGGATTAGGGCAAGGGGTGTGTTGGGGTTTGGGTTGGGGTTAGGGTTGTGATTAGGGTTATGGCTAGAGTTGGGATTAGGGTTAGGGGTGTGTTGGGGTATTGTTGTTTTAATATTTTTGTTTTATTACAGGAGACGAGGGATTCAATGGAATCGTTAGGTGAGTATAACTATGTTTGTTATGTTTAAATAAAAAAGTAAAAGTGTGTTTTGCTTTATTTCAAATAAAAGACTATTCTTGCAGTGTCTTTATTAATCATACAACTATAGGATTGGTAATGGATAAGTGTCTTATAGACGCCTCTCCATTTCTAAGCATGATGTTACCAGACAATACAAAGGTGACATCAACCTCACAAATATGAACCCCACTTGCAACAGCTACAGGGAAAGTGGGAAGAGCCGGGCAAAGCACCAGAATTGGTGCATCTAATAGATGTGCTTTTCTGGGTGGCTGCGGTATGCTATTTTTATCTATGACCCCTTACCTGCCTAAGAATACCAGCCCCAGCTGTTTGCTTTAGCTTGGCTGGTTGTCAAAAATGGGGGGACCCCAAGCCATTTTTTTAATTATTTATTTAAATAAATAAATAAAAACATCATAGTAGGGACCCCTCTATTCTTGATTGCCAGCCTTGCAGAACCTGATAGCTGAGGGTTGCAACACCCAGCTGTCAGTTTTGCCTGGCTGGTTATCAAAAATACAGGGGAACCCACACCTTTTTTTTTTAATTATGTATTTACAGCGCAAGGTGCCAGCTGATGAATACTCCCAACAGCCGCTTCCTGCTCTCACTGTTATTAGTAGCAGCAGGCGTCACTTGATGGGAGCAGTTGTCCCATTAGCCGACACCAATGACCAGAGGTAAACTTTATACCTCTGATTATAGCTGTGGGCTCACACTATCATTTGACAGCATGAGAACCACAGCTGTCTGAGCACCGGTGATAATTTTACCGCAGACCAGAAGCAGTATTTGCGGTGCTGTCATGCATAACTGGTGTTTGGGGTTCGAACCCGAACAGTAACACGGACTTCCTGGTGAAGTCCATGTTTGGTGTCCGTGCCTGAACAGTAGATATACGGTACGGACTCCGAACGTTACTGTTTGGGATTGCCAATCTCTAATTATAAATATATGTACAGTCAAGTTCAGGCACGAACCACATGCAAACACAATCAATACAAATTAATTAAAATTGTAAATTATCTTTCTCCAAAACAAAACCTTGTTACCAGAATATTGGTGTATTAAAGATTAAATTTTAAATTACCTGTCTCCAAAACGAAATGCCACACTCGCTAGGGCCGTGGGGTACTCGGAACTGGGTCAGATGATTCTTAAAGGGGTGGTCATGGAAGTGGTGACCCGGTCCGTGGTCCTGGGCACGCAATAAAAGTAATGAGGGAATGTTTGTAGGGGATTTCACGTGACGCCACCTGTGGTGTTCGGCAACAGGTAGCCAACGCTGTTTAAAGGGACCGCTGGGGCTGATGGTGTCGCAGATGAGATAGTTCTGCTCCTCACAGGTGGAGCAAGGCCCCGGGGCTATGAGTTCAGTCTATTAGGGATCGTGGATGTTGGGGTGCAGGACTGAGGGTGCGGGAAAGGACTAGAGGACACAAGGGCTGCAGTTTTCTTTACCTTTAATTCCTGGTTGAAGGTGCAATCTGGAGCAACGGTAACAGGTGGTAATGGAGATCGGGGTAGCCTGGAAGCAATTCAGAATCTACCTAGCCAGGTGGGGTTGGAGGCCTCCCTACTGTGCTGTTTTCTGGGTTTATGCTTTATGCTCTACTCAAGTCCCTCTCTGTCTGTCCATTAAATGGAACACTACCTGTTTGGCAGGCAGCTTGAGCCTATTCCAGGTTTCACTCCCTCGTTGCGACTCCGGGCTCTCATATGCTGCTGTACTTCTGGGTGTCAGCTGGGGCCAGGAGACCTGCAATCTCCTGCCCTCCGGTTTTAGTTGCTAGGCCTGCAGTTCCCACGCAACCATGGACTCCGGTGTCCGGTCTTTGGCGCTCAGTCCTGGGATGAGCTCAGTCGCAGCTCCATTCCCCCAGATTCTCCTCACTTGCCTCTTCCTCCTTTACTGTCTCAGACTCTGACTAAAACTCACTAACCCCACCTCCAGGCCAGAACTTATAGGTAATCTCCCCTGAAATCAGGTGTTAGAGCTTCCCCTTCTGGTCTGGAGTTGGAAAGGTGTTGCATGCTGATGTACCTGAAAAGAGGATCCCTCCTTGCTTCCAGGCATGACATCACCCCCCTGCAGGGCCGGCCCAAAAATATAGGCGAACTAGGCGGCCGCCTAGGGCGCCGACCCTAAGGGGGCGCCAGAGAAAAAATAGAAAAAATTATAAAAAATCTTTTCAAAAGGCAAAAGGTGTATGGAGTGGAGCTGAATGTGTATGAGGTGTATGGAGCAGAGCCGTGTGTGTATGAGGTGTACGGAGTGGAGCCGTGTGTATGAGGTGTACGGAGCAGAGTCTTGTGTGTATGAGGTGTATGGAGCGGAGCTAAATGTGTACGAGGTGTATGGAGCAGAGCGCGTGTGTACGGAGCGCAGCCGCATGTGTAGGAGTAGCTATGTGTGGCCATTATATGGTACTAAGTATCATATGCGGCCAATATATAGTATGGAGCATCATGTGTGGTCATTATACAGTATGGAGCATCATGTGTGGCCATTATACAGTATGGAGCATCATGTGTGGCCATTATACAGTATGGAGCATCATGTGTGGCCATTATACAGTACTACAAAGTAGTAGGGGCGCAACAAAATAGTTTCGCCTAGGGCACCGTAATCTCTCGGGCCGGCCCTGCCCCCCTGTGAGGGAGGCAATGCCACTGTGGCAACCAGATTCCTGGGGTGCCACAAAAACCTTTCATCAATCTCCGAGAGCTGCTACTGTGCAGGCGTAGGAAGCACCATCTTGGCGAAGGACATTTTTTTTTCTTCTCCAGCAAGATGGCACCACTGGCACCTGTGCAACAGCAGCTATCGGATCTCTATACAAACTGATAGCTGCTATGGTGCAGGCCCGGCAGGCGCCATTTTCAAAAAGTTTTTTTCTTATTTCCTTTCTCACGTAAATCTACAAAATGGATAAAAGTGAACAGTACACATGCGATTATGCTGCAGTACAGGTGCCACAGCCGGAGGGATGAATAGATGGATGGATGGATGGATGGATGGATGAAGGAGGGATGGATGAACACAGTACATTATACTCACCTATGTAGAAGACTTTTCCTTCCTGGGTAGACCAAACAGCTAAGTAATCCGACTGCTGTCTCAAACTGTGTTGCACAGGGAGGGTGGAGCAGGAGGCAGGGGGAAGTAATATCTGTTGTGATGTTACGACCAGCTTAAAAAATTCACCCACAGACCAAGGGGCAGAGTACCTGAACACTAGAAGCTTAGAAATTTCACCCTCAGACTATAGGGCAGAGCACCTGCACAGCTCCAAAATGTCTGCTGCAGTGGTGTATTGTCACAGAGTTACCGACACAGAGCAGTACCAGAAGACCACAGCGTCTGATGGATCGTGCTTCGCTGCTGAGAAGAAGCACTTCTCTGGTGTATTAAATGTATTTGTTTTCTTTCAGCAGGACAGGGGTTAATCGGCCATATGGTAATCCCTGCATTCAGCTGTGCTCAGTTAGCCACTCCTCTTTCATATAAAAGCTAAGCCTTCAGGCCAGATCCTTGTCTGAGATAGCACTTGCTAGATAGACCTGGAGAGTGAAGATCTGGTGTCTGGAGAGCTGGAGGAGTTTTGTTGTGCAACTGTTGCTTGATTTGAACGCTTGGAAATTCCTCATCCTTACCTGCCTTATTTTCTTCACCCGTCCTTCACACCCTGGTGAATACCTCTGTTATTTGTGAGAGCATATTTGTGTGAGTGGAATTTTCTTTTACCCTTGTCTTTGTTCCCCTGTCTGTGGGGTTGGTGTACTGCGGTACACGGTAGCTCCTCTCTTCCCTGGGTGGGGGAAGGGGACAGATGCAGTGCTGCAGTTAGGAGACAGGGCAAGGGCGGAGGCCCCGGCATCCTTGCAATCTGAGGTATCCCAGGAAACAGGGCGAGTTAGGGCACCCCCTAGTGCTAAGGCCAGGAAAGGTGCCCCTGGTCCCAGTTTACTCGCCAGTCCTATCGTGACATTATCTCAGACCCAAAGCCTTTTCTGATCCATGATGGATCCTATCACAGTGCTGACAGGGCAGTTGCAGCAGCTCAGTTTGGTGGTGGCGGCTTTACGCACGGTGGTTTCACAGCACTGTTACATCTAGTGTGGGGATCTTGCCCTCCAGGCAATCCATTGTGAAGCCCAAGGTCGCACTGCCAGACAGGTTCTCTGGTGGGCTGGACAAGTATGTTGTGTTCCGTGAGGCCTGTAAACTTTATTTCCGGCTGCGTCTGTTATCCTCTGGTACAGAGGAGCAACGGGTGGGGATTGTTATCTCGCTCCTGCTGGGGGCCCGCAAACATGGGCATTTTCTCTCCCATCTAACTCACAGTCACTCCAGACAGTAGAGGGCTTCTTTCAGGCTTTGGGCTAGGTGTATGATGACCCTAATCGTGTATCCTTGGCTGAGTCATCTCTGCGCCAACATCAGCAAGGAGACCGTCTGGCGGAGGAATACTGCTCTAAGTTCTGGTGGTGGGGCACTGACACTAGGTGGAATGACCCGGCCCTCCGTATTCAGTTCTGTGAGGGTGTCTCTGTGAGATTAAGGGATGCGTTAGCTCTCTATGAGACTCCTGACTCCCTGGAGGCGGCCATGTCTCTGGCAATCCGGATTGATCGCCGTATTCGCCAGAGACATACTGAGACACCATTGGGGGCAGGAGGTCCAAGTTTAAGCATGGCCAGTACTGATTCCACTGTGGAACCCATGCAAGTGGGTGTGGTGTTTCAATCTAGCAAACTTGCATTAATCCGGCGTAAGGGGGAGTGTGTTTCTGTTGTGGCAAGAAGGGTCATTTTGTGAGCACATGTCACTTGTTTAAACAACCGCCGGAAAACTAGAGGGCCAGGGTTGCGGGAATGTTGTCAACTCCGGTGTACTCATAATCTCTGTGGGAAAGACTATTTTTTCCCTTCCAGCTATTTTGTACATGGGTGAAAATAAGGTGGACGTTTCCCCTTCTTTAACAGTGGGGCGGGGTTTAATTTGGTCAACGCTAGGTTCTTTCGGGACCAAGGCCTTGTCTCACATACCTTGTCCAGACCGATACCCATTATAGCTATCGATTCCGGCCCTCTGAAACAGGGGCACTTCACGCAGTTGGTCTGTGACTTACGGCTACAGGTGGGGGCCATACACTCTGAGGTGTTAAACTGCTATGTGCTTGAGTGCCTGCCCTCACCTGTGGTGCTGGGACTTCCTTGGCTCCCTCTGCACAATCCGGTAATTGATTGGCAGACACAAGAAGTGGTAAATTGGAGTGCATACTGTCAAGTACACTGGGTGCCCAGTTGGCAACGGTAGATACCCAGTCCGTGCCCCATTACCTGTCAGACTTCGAGGATGTGTTTTCTGAGCAGGGGAGCCAAGATCTTCCCCCTCATCATCCTTATGATTGTGCCATCAATCTGGTTCCTGGTGCCAAGCTGCCCAAGAGCAGACTCTATAACATCTCAGGTCCAGAAAGGCAGGCCATGAAGGACTATTTTACGGAAAGTCTGGTTAAGGGTCATATCCAACCATCCTCTTCTCCCCTTGCTGCAAGGTTCTTTTTTGTCAAGAAGAAGGATGGCGGGTTATGCCCTTGCCTGGATTTCTGGGAACTTAATGTGATCACTGTCCGTGATCCATATCCGCTACCTCTTTTCCCTGACCTTTTTAATCTAATTGTTGGGGCAAAATGGTTCTCTAATATGGACCTCAGTGGGGCGTACAACCTCATCCGCATTAAGGAGGGGGATGAGTGGAAGACTGCGTTCAATACGCCAGAAGGATACTACGAGAATCTTGTGATGCCTTTTGGGTTGACGAACGCGCCCGCCATCTTCCAGCACTTTATTAATGACATCTTTAGTCACCTAGTAGGCAGGTTTGTTGTTATCTACCTGGATGACATTCTTGTTTATTCACCTGACCTTGAGTCATACCAGTGACATGTCAGACAAGACTAAGGGTACTGTCACACAGTGCAATTTTGATCGCTACGACGGCACGATCCGTGACGTCGCAGCGTCGTAGACTGCGGTCACACTTTGCAATCACGGCGCTGGAGCGATGCCGAAGTCCCCGGGTAACCAGAGTAAACATCGGGTTACTAAGCGCAGGGCCGCGCTTAGTAACCCGATGTTTACCCTGGTTACCAGCGTAAACGTAAAAAAAACAAACAGTACATACTTACATTCCGGTGTCTGTCTCCGGCGTTCTGCTTCTCTCCACTGTGTAAGCACCATAGCCGGAAAGCAGAGCGGTGACGTCACCGCGTCACCGCTGTGCTCGCTTTCCGGCCGGCAGGCGCTCACAGTGCAGAGAAGCTGAGACGCTGGAGGACAGACACCGGAATGTGAGTATGTACTGTTTGTTTTTTTTACATTTACGCTGGTAACCAGGGTAAACATCGGGTTACTAAGCGCGGCCCTGCGCTTAGTTACCCGATGTTTACCCTGGTTACAAGCGAACACATCGCTGGATCGGTGTCACACACAACGATCCAGCGATGTCAGCGGGTGATCAAGCGACGAAAGAAAGTTCCAAACGATCTGCTACGACGTACGATTCTCAGCAGGGTCCCTGATCGCTGCTGCGTGTCAGACACTGTGATATCGTAACGATATCGCTAGAACGTCACTAATCGTACCGTCGTAGCGATCAAAATTGCACTGTGTGACAGTACCTTTACACATTTTACATGACAATAAATTGTATGTCAAACCCGAGAAGTGGATGTTCTCGGTTGAGGAGATCCCTTTCCTTGGATATGTATTATCTGCTACTGGTTTTCACATGGACACGGCGAAAGTCCGGGCGGTATTGGAGTGGGATCATCCTGAGGTTTTGAAGGCCTTACAAAGGTTTTTGGGTTTCACCAATTACTACCGTAAATTCATAAAAAACTTTTCACTAGTAGCCAAAACGCTCACTGATATGACTAAAAAGGGACAGACTTCTACAAGTGGTCCAGTTCTGCTAGGGAGGCATTTAACACATTGAAAAGGTGTTTTGCTTCTGCGCTGATTCTTATTCAGCCTGATGTCACTCAGACTTTCATTGTGGAGGTGGATGCATCGGAGGTGGGAGTGGGGGCTGTATTGTCGCAGGGTGCATCTCCTGGTAAATGGCAGCCATGCACATACTTTTCTAAAAGACTTTCACCAGCTGAGAGAAACTATGATATTGGTAATAGGGAACTCTTAGCTATCAAATGGGCATTTGAGGAGTGGTGTCATTTTTTGGAGGGAGCGGTTCACGAAGTGATGGTGATCACTGACCATAAGAATCTGGTTTACTTGGAGTCGGCAAAACGTCTTACACCTCGTCAGGCAAGATGGGCATTATTCTTTACCAGGTTTAACTTCTTTGTTACTTTTAGGCCAGGGAGCAAAAATGGTAAGGCAGATGCTTTGTCCCGTTGCTTTCCTGGGGGAGGCGACAAGTGCAAACCGGTACCTATTTTACAAAAAGGGGTAGTGATGGCTTCTATATGCTCCAATATTGAAAGAGAGGTTGCTGATGCTCAGGGGAATGCCCCTGTTACCTGTCATCTTGGTCAACTGTTTGTACGGGTTAATCGCCGTCGTAGAATCCTAGAATCATGATACGTGCTGGCTGGATGTTCGGAGAATAAGACCACTGTGGATCTACTTACTTGGCGTTTTTGGTGGCCAGGTGCTTATAAGGATGTTCAGGAGTATGTGGCCGCCTACAATATCTTTGTGCATTCTAAGACCTCACATACTCGTCCATCAGGGGCTCTCCTACCATTGGAGATTCCCAGCAGACCTTGGATTCATTTGTCGGTCTATTTTATTATGGATCTACCTGTGTCTGCAGGGACACAGTGGTAATCCTAGTGGTGGTGGTGGACAGGTTCAGTAAAATGTCTCTTTACTCTTCGCCACAACAGTATCCTACTGGAGAGAGGGATCTGCCCCACCAGAACAGGAAACCTACAGAAAATAAAAAGGGGGCTGTCTGCCTCTCCTCCTCAGTTTAGGTTTCCTGTTCCTAAGGGAATGGAAGGATTCTCCTACAAAAAAGAACACATACCTTGACAAGTGCATGCCGCCTGTGCGGTGTCTGCGGGAACGGCAGGGGCTGTAGTCCAGAAGCAGTGTCGGAGGAGTTCCGTTTGACGGCTCCCTCCTCGTCTGAAGGATGGCTGAAGGTGATGACCGGCTTTGGGGAGGGCCACCCAGTCTCACTTTGGAACATGCTGCAGGCTGATGGAGTGGCACCGGAGCCCTGGCTGACAGGAAGTCGGGTGAGGTGAGGGCAGCATTCCAGAACACTGTCTGGTGCAGAATCCTGGGCTGTGCATGCATCGACAGTCACAGATGCTCCTGCCCTGGAAGTAGAGATTGAACTTCCGGGGTGCACAGGTCGAGGTCAGCGGTGGAGGAAGCGCCGATTCCCGCATGCACAGTACTGCAGGAAGGCCCGGAAATGATTAGGAGGTTTTCTTAAAAAAAAAAAAGAGGGGATGGTACTTTCTATAAAAATCAGACAGCACTGCTTTTCCGGTGATGTAACATGTCATCCCCAGGCCAGACTATGGACCCTCCAGCAAGAGACTCAGCAGGCCCCCCCAAGGACCACTCCAGTAGAGGATCCACAGATGCCGGAAGCGACGCAGCAGACTCCAGATCCAGGACTGTACCTCAGCCTCCTGATCCGGTACCGATAGATTCACTGGGTGAGTGTTAAAAACTCTACCTATTAAGCTGACAACCCCCCTTTTTTTCTTTTCTCTCTCTATGTCTCCCTCTCTTCAGGCCAAAAAGAGACAAAAATCAAAACATAAGCAATGCGGCTTATGTAGCCAGCCTCTTCCCGATTCTTACCCTAAGAAACTTTGCAAGGACTGCATCACTGAGACCACACAGGCAGCAGCAGTGTCAATTATGGACATAGGTGCCATAATTAGGGAGGAATTGCAAGCTATGAACCAAGCAAAAATACTCTCAAAAAGTATGAGTAAAAAAACAATATCCTCAACAGAGTCCGTTAATGACCAAGAAATAGTCTCAGACTCCTCACTAGCATCATCTTCATCATCATCATCATCATCTTCAGAAATTGAGGGACGATCATGTTTTCCCTTGGATAGTGTGGACAATTTAGTGAAGTCGGTAAGAGACATTATGGGGTATGAGGAGACAAAAGGCGATCAAACCACGCAGGACATAATGTTTGCGGGTTTAGCTGAGAGAAAAAGGAGAGCCTTCCCGGTAATTCCGGCGGCAGTCAAGGCTTTGATAAAAAGAGAATGGGAGAAACAGGACCAAAGAAGCTTTCTCCCTTCAGCGTCAAAAAGAAAATTTCCACTTAGTGAAGAGGAGCTACTAACATGGACTAAAGTCCCCAAGGTGGACACAGCCATTGCCTCTACCTCTAGGCAGTCCACACTACCAGTGGAAGATGCTGGCCTACTTTCTGACCCTCTTGAACGTAAAGCGGAGTCATCTTTAAAAAGGTCATGGGAGGCAACTACAGACATATTCAAACCAGCAGTAGCCAGTACATGCAACACTAGCTCAATGACCATATGGATTGACAAACTGGACCAACAAATTGAGCACAAAGTCTTGAGAGAAAAATTGCGGGCTGCTATTCCCTTAATTAGAGGGGCAGCAGCAGATTCTCTTCGCTTAGCAGCAAGGTCCACAGGTCTGGTAAATAATGCCTGATGGGCCTTATGGATGACAAGCTGGAAAGGGGATACGCAGTCAAAATCCAAAATCTGCGCTATCCCATGTGAGGGTGAGTTTCTCTTTGGAAAAACCCTAGATGACATACTCACCAAAGCAAAAGACAGAAAGAAAGCTTTTCCTGATTCTTCTATTCCTTTCTATAGTAGGGCCTTTAAGAGAAGGCCATTCGGCAAGAGAAGGTGGACAAAGAGGCCAACAAGATGGGCCACAAAAGAAGAGAAACAGAGAGGTACTATGTTCAGAAGACCCAACCTCCCAAAAGAAAACAAATATTGAAGGACCTGTTACCCCAGTAGGGGGTAGATTAAAATTTTTCCTCTCTCAGTGGGAAAAAATAACAACTAGCTCGTGGATCCTGAATATAATCAGAGAAGGAATTAAATTACAATTCATTCGGTTTCTCCACTATTCATTTATTATAAAATCCCTCAACTCGCCAATACAACAAAAGGCCCTTGAGGTGGAAATTCAAGCACTATTAACCAAAAGGGTCTTGGTCAGGGTTCAGAAGGGCAAGAAGGTAGAGGATTCTATTCTCCCTTATTCCTAGTTTCCAAACCCAATGGTTCATTTAGAACAATCATAAACCTAAAAACTTAATTCATTTATTCAAAATCATGAATTTAAAATGGAGTCAATTAGATCCACCATTAAATTCCTTTTTCCAAATTGTATGATGGGGGTCATTGATTTAAAAGATGCTTATTACCATCTCCCTATCCACAACAGATACCAAAGATACATCAGGGTAGCGGTGACATTCGAAGGCGAGATCCGTAATTTCCAGTATGCAGCCATGCCCTTTGGCATCTCCATAGTGCCAAGAATCTTCACCAATGTGATTCTGGAGGTGATGGCTTACATTCGTCAAAAAGAGGCCTTAAGTGTACCCTACCTGGATGATGTTTTAGCCATCGGAAATTCAGCTATCCACTGTGCTGACCGCTTAGCTCACACAATTTCATCTTTACAGGATCTGGGCTGGATCATCAATGTCAAGAAATCCAGACTTATTCCACATTCCCTCCAGATGTTTTTAGGGTTTCATCTAGACTCCGCAAGCCAAAAGTGTCTTCTCCCTCAGGTAAAGATATCACTCATCATACACAAAGTTTCAGCTCCGATGAATAATCCACGCATGTCCCTGAGGAAAGCAATGTCATTATTGGGATCCCTTACCTCCTGTACCCCAGCAGTACAGTGGGCACAATACTATACCCGGACATTGCAACACCAGATTCTCCGAGAGGAAAGATGAGTACTTGGTCACCTTGAGATTAAATTAACCTTACCTCAGGAAGTCTTGACTTCTTTAATATGGTGGCTATATTGTAACCATTTAATGGGTGGTGTTCCATGGATAATAACACCATCCCATACTATAACCACCGATGCCAGTCCCTGCGGATGGGGCGCCAATATGGGAAATAGATTTTGCCAAGGGTTGTGGGATACCGAGGAAACTCAACATTCATCTAACCTTAACCCCTTCCCGACATTTGACGTACTATCCCGTCGAGGTGGGGTGGGCCCGTATGACCGCCGACGGGATAGTACGTCATAGCCGATCGGCCGCGCTCACGGGGGGAGCGCGGCCGAGTGTCGGCTGCATATCGCAGCTGACATCCGGCACTATGTGCCAGGAGCGGTCACGGACCGCCCCCGGCACATTAACCCCCGGCACACCGCGATCAAACATGATCGCGATGTGCCGGCGATGCAGGGAAGCATCGCGCAGGGAGGGGGCTCCCTGCGGGCTTCCCTGAGCCCCCCGCAGCAACGCGATGTGATCGCGTTGCTGCGAGGGTCTTACCTCCCTCCCTGCCTGCTCCAGACCCGGATCCAAGATGGCCGCGGATCCGGGTCCTGCAGGGAGGGAGGTGGCTTCACAGACGCCTGCTCAGAGCAGGCACTGTGAAGCAGCCTGCACTTCTCGCAGATCGGTGATCTGTCAGAGTGCTATGCAAACTGACAGATCACCGATCTGTATTGTCCCCCCCTGGGGCAAAGTAAAAAAGTAAAAAAAAAAATTTCCAAATGTGTAAAAAAAAATAAAAAAAAAAATTCCAAAATAATGAAAAAAAAAAAAAAAATATTATTCCCATAAATACATTTCTTTATATAAATAAAAAAAAAAAACAATAAAAGTACACATATTTAGTATCGCCACGTCCGTAACGACCCAACCTATAAAACTGCCACACTAGTTAACCCCTTCAGTAAACACCGTAAGAAAAAAAAAAAAAAAACGAGGCAAAAAACAACGCTTTATTACCATACCGCCGAACAAAAAGTGGAATAACACGCGATCAAAAAGACTGGTATAAATATCCATGGTACCGCTGAAAACGTCATCTTGTCCCGCAAAAAACAAGCCGCCATACAGCATCATCAGCAAAAAAATAAAAAAGTTATAGTCCTGAGAATAAAGCGATACCAAAATAATTATTTTTTCTATAAAATA
Organism: Ranitomeya variabilis; assembly: GCF_051348905.1. Lineage (NCBI taxonomy): Eukaryota > Metazoa > Chordata > Amphibia > Anura > Dendrobatidae > Ranitomeya > Ranitomeya variabilis. Next base: position 131,485,802 of record NC_135235.1, on the reverse strand, counting down.
GTTTTTATCGTATAAAAGCGCCAAAACATAAAAAAAATGATATAAATGAGATATCGCTGTAATCATACTGACCCGACGAATAAAACTGCTTTATCAATTTTACCAAACCCGGAACGGTATAAACGCCTCTCCCAAAAGAAATTCATGAATAGCATGTTTTTGGTCATTCTGCCTCACAAAAATCGGAATAAAAAGCGATCAAAAACGGTCACGTGTCCGAAAATTTTACCAATAAAAACGTCAACTCGTCCCGCAAAAAACAAGACCTCACATGACTCTGTGGAGCAAATGTGGAAAAATTATAGGTCTCAAAATGTGGAGACGCAAAAACTTTTTTGCTATAAAAAGCGTCGCTGGTTTCACACTTGCGTTTTTGTCTGCAGCGTTTTTTGCACAAAAAAACGCATGCGGTTTTTTTGTACGCGTTTGGTCGCGTTTTCAAACGCATGCGGTTTTTTTCTGCATGCGTTCATTTTCAGAAATACAACCTGCAGTATTTTCTTGCGTTTTTAAGCACATGCGTTTGTTTGCGTTAAAAACGCATGCATTTTTATCGAAAAAAACAGAAAACACACTGAAAAGCCACCCACCACCATCAAGGTGATAGAGATCCAAACCCTAACCCTAACTCTACCCCTAACCTCACCCCTAACCGTTTAATGAACATTTTCTGACAGTCATAGTGCCACGTATTTCAGTGCCACGTATTTCAGTGCCACGTATTTCAGTGCCACGTATTTCAGTGCCATGTATTTCAGTGCCACGTATCACGTATTTCAGTGCCACGTGTTTCAGTGCCACGTATTTCAGTGCCACGTATCACGTATTTCAGTGCCACATATTTTAGTACCACGTATTTCAGTTGCACGTATTTCAGTGCCACGTATTTCAGTGCCACGTATTTCAGTGCCACGTGTTTCAGTGCCACGTATTTAAGTGCCACGTATCACGTATTTCAGTGCCACGTATTTCAGTGCCACGTATTTCAGTGCCACGTATTTCAGTGCCACGTATTTCAGTGCCACGTATTTCAGTGCCACGTGTTTCAGTGCCACGTATTTAAGTGCCACGTATCACGTATTTCAGTGCCACGTATTTCAGTGCCACGTATTTCAGTGCCACGTATTTCAGTGCCACTTATTTCAGTGCCACGTATTTCAGTGCCACGTATTTCAGTGCCACGTATTTCAGTGCCACGTGTTTCAGTGCCACGTATTTAAGTGCCACGTATCACGTATTTCAGTGCCACGTATTTCAGTGCCACGTATTTCAGTGCCACGTATTTCAGTGCCACGTATTTCAGTGCCACGTATTTCAGTGCCACGTGTTTCAGTGCCACGTATTTAAGTGCCACGTATCACGTAGTTCAGTGCCACGTATTTCAGTGCCACGTATTTCAGTGCCACGTATTTCAGTGCCACGTATTTCAGTGCCACGTATTTCAGTGCCACGTATTTCAGTGCCACGTATTTCAGTCACGTTTAGGGTTAGGGGTAGGGTTAGGGTTAGGGCTAGGGTTGGAGGTAAAGTTAGGGTTGGGGCTAAAGTTAGGGTTGGGGCTAAAGTTAGGGTTAGGGTTTGGATTACATTTACGTTTGGATTAGGGTTGGGATTAGAATTATGGGTGTGTCAGGGCTAGGGGTGTGGTTAGGGTTACCGTTGGGATTAGGGTTAGGGGTGTGTTTGGGTTAGGGTTTCAGGTAGAATTGGGGGGTTTCCACTGTCCAGGCACATCAGGGGCTCTCCAAGCGCGACATGGCGTCCAATCTCAATTCCAGCCAATTCTGCGTTGAAAAAGTAAAACAGTGCTCCTTCCCTTCCGAGCTCTCCCGTGCGCCCAAAAAGGGGTTTACCCCAACATATGTGTTATCAGCGTACTCGGGACAAATTGAACAACAACTTCTGGGGTCCAAGTTCTCTTGTTATCCTTAGGAAAATAAAAATTTGGGGGGCTAAAAATCATTTTTGTGGGAAAAAAAAGATGTTTTATTTTCACGGCTCTGCATTATAAACTGTAGTGAAACACTTGGGGGTTCAAAGTTCTCACAACACATCTAGATAAGTTCCTTGGGAGGTCTAGTTTCCAATATGGGGTCACTTGTGGGGGGTTTGTACTGTTTGGGTACATCAGGGGCTCTGCAAATGCAACGTGACGCCTGCAGACCAATCCATTTAAGGCTGCATTCCAAATGGCGCTCCTTCCCTTCCGAGCTCTGTCATGCGCCCAAACAGTGGTTCCCCCCCACATATGGGGTATCAGCGTACTCAGGACAAATTGGAAAACAAATTTTGGGGTCCAATTTATTCTGTTACCCTTGTAAAAATACAAAGCTGGGGGCTAAAAAATCATTTTTGAGAAAAAAAAAAAAAATTATTTTCACGGCTCTGCGTTATAATCTGTAGTGAAACACTTGGGGGTTCAAAGCTCTCAAAACACATCTAGATAAGTTCCTTAGGGGGTCTACTTTCCAAAATGGTGTCACTTGTAGGGAGTTTCAATGTTTAGGCACATCAGGGGCTCTCCAAACGCAACATGGCGTCCCATCTCAATTCCAGTCAATTTTGCATTGAAAAGTCAAATGGCGCTCCTTCCCTTCCAAGCTCTGCCATGCGCCTAAACAATGGTTTACACCCACATATGGGGTATCATCGTACTCAGGACAAATTGTACAACAACTTTGGGGGTCCATTTTCTCCTGTTACCCTTGGTAAAATAAAACAAATTGGAGCTGAAATAAATTTTGTGTGAAAAAAAGTTAAATGTTCATTTTTATTTAAACATTCCAAAAATTCCTGTGAAACACCTGAAGGGTTAATAAACTTCTTGAATGTGGTTTTGAGCACCTTGAGGGGTGCAGTTTTTAGAATGGTGTCACACTTGAGTATTTTCTATCATATAGACCCCTCAAAATGACTTCAAATGAGATGTGGTCCCTAAAAAAAAATGGTGTTGTAAAAATGAGAAATTGCTGGTCAACTTTTAACCCTTATAACTCCGTCACAAAAAAAAATGTTGGTTCCAAAATTGTACTGATGTAAAGTAGACATGTGGGAAATGTTACTTATTAAGTATTTTGCGTGACATATGTCTGTGATTTAAGGGCACAAAAATTCAAAGTTGGAAAATTGCAAAATTTTCAAAATTTTCGCCAAATTTCCATTTTTTTCACAAATAAACGCAAGTTATATCGAATAAATTTTACCTTTAACATGAAGTACAATATGTCACGAGAAAACAATGTCAGAATCGCCAAGATCCGTCAAAGCGTTCCAGAGTTATAGCCTCATAAAGGGACAGTGGTCAGAATTGTAAAAATTGGCCCGGTCATTAACGTGCAAACCACCCTTGGGGGTGAAGGGGTTAAAGAACTAAAGGCAGTAAATTATGCATTATACCATTTTCTTCCACAGCTCCGAGGAAAACGTGTCAGAATCCTTTCCGACAACACCACAACAGTGGCATATCTAAACAGACAAGGAGGTACTCGATCAGAGACTCTGATGTCTTCCACTGGAAAAATCTTGGACCTAGCCGAAAAACATCTGTTATCCCTTTCTGCACTTCACATAAAGGGAGAAAACAACCAACAGGCAGACTTCTTAAGTCGATACACTCTACAACAGGGGAAATGGTGCCTAAACCATCACATGTTCCAAAAGATACTATCCCTATGGGGTCACCCTCAAATAGACCTCTTCGCCACAAGGAAAAACAAACAAGTACGGAAATTTGCTTCCCTATCTTTAGCAGATCATCCGGACATACTAGATACTTTTCAAGTCCCATGGTGATTCAATCTAGCATACGCCTTCCCTCCGATAATACTATTGCCACAGGTCATTGGGAAGATCAGAGAGGAAGGAGCAAGAATAATACTAATAGCACCATTTTGGCCCAAGAGACCATGGTTCTCGTGGCTATAAACCATGTCTGTCTCAGACCCTTGGGTCCTCCCCTCGATCCCCAATCTACTCTTCCAGGGACCTTTTTTCCACCGTCAGGTGGACAATCTCCACCTGACGGCCTGAAAGGCAAATGCTAAAATCAAGAGGGTTCTCAGAAGGATTAATTGACACACTCCTTCAAAGCAGAGAACAGTCTACCACAAAAATATACTCTAAAATATGGAGGAAATTCCTGCAGTTCCATACATCTTCTAATACTTCAAAAATTCCAATACAAACCATCTTAGAATTCCTTCAAAATGGAAAAGAACTGGGTCTGTCCGTAAATACGTTGAAGGTCCATGTATCAGCACTGTGGGCCCTCTATGGTCATAATATTGCAGGAAATAAATGGGTGTCCCGGTTTATCACAGCTTGTGAACGGATAACTCCCGTTAACATACCTAGAATTCCTCCCTGGGATTTAAACCTAGTTCTAGAAGCCCTAACAGATTCTCCTTTTGAACCAATAGACTCGTTGCACTAACTTCTTCTAGAAGAGTCAGTGACATTCAAGCCCTCTTTATAGATCCACCTTTCCTATTGACGTTTCAGGATAAGTTGATTCTAAAACCAGACCCCGCTTACCTTCTTAAGGCAGCAAGAAAATTTCACAGCTCACAAGAAATACTTCTTCCCACCTTTTTTAGCAACCCCTCCACTCCTGAGGAACAGAAGTTTCACACCCTGGATGTCAGGAGAATAGTATTAATACATTGGAAGGACTAGGAGTTTTAAGCAGTGTAGGGCTCTGTTCATATCCTTCCAGGGCCACAAGAAGGTGCATGGAATCACAAAGGGCACCTTATCCCAGTGGATTATGGAGGCTATCAGACTGGCTTATTCCGTGAGAAATTAAAACCCTCCGGAAGGCATTACAGCACATTCTACCAGAGCTATGGCATCTTCCTGGGCTGAAAGAGGGGATGTTCCAATTGAAACCATATGTAAGGCGGCAACATTGTCTGATCCTTCTACCTTCTACAACCACTATAGGCTTGACCTTTCATCAGCTTCTAACCTAGACTTTGGCAGGACTGTCCTCAGGACCATGTTCCCTCCCTAAGTGATGGTCTCTGGAAAATCTCCAGTAGGGTGCTGTCGTGGAGAAGAGTAAAAAGTCGGATTACTTACCAATAATGCTCTTTTAGTGAGTCCATGACAGCACCCTCTCACTTCCCTCCCTAAGTTAATATAGAATGCACTAATAAGTTAAATTTGTATCAAATTTAGAGTTAATAAGTTAAGCATAAAGTACTATCACAGGCATGATTGCCTAAGATTAGAAGACATTTTTTACACACACACATCACTCCCAACGACTCAGTTGAAGATACTAAAACATTTTGGGTACGCATGGTACTATCACAGAGATGGAAACAGAGTACAAATAGAGAGTGTTTTTGAAAAACTACACACAAGCAAAACTTAATACTGCCCTACTGTGGAAGAGGAGGTGAATGTGGTGGTATAGGTGGAAGAGGCAGAGATGGAGGTAGCCAACACAGATTTTTATGTTTTTTATTTGTGAAGTAGGCCCCCAAATTAAACGAATGGGAAATAGAGTTGAAGACAAGTTGTGTGTGATCCACGTCTGGTTCATTTTATGGAATGTTAGGTTTCCCATTTTGGATGGGGGCAAGTGGATGTGCTTGGCTGTGTGACATCCTCACTGTGTTAAGCACACAAACACACTTTCTGACAGTTGTGATGCAATGACCCATGTTACAGCCAGGGGGCGCTGTATGTGCTCCTCAGGATATACATGGAGACATATCTGTAATTAGTGTTGAGCGATACCTTCCGATATACGAAAATATCGGTATCGGATTGTATCGGCCGATATCCAAAAAATATTGGATATCGCCTATACCGATACCGGAAACCAATGCAATATCAGAACTAAAGTAAACCCTTTCTTTCCTTCTAAGTTAATTCTACATGAAGGAAAACAACTAAGAATAATGTAGAATGTATTGGGGGAGGTGGAGGAGACATTAAAGGCATAGAGGTTTTGCCCACTCAAATGGAATAGCAGGAAATAATTTTTTTTTAAGACGATCGGAGTTACAAAGATATTGACTATGTTAAGCTTTTTTATATTTTGTCAGATATTTATGTTTCACTACTTCCATGCTCTTTACCTTCTTTTTTACTTCTCCCACACTTTCTTCTCCATCATCCTCAGCAGCAGCATCTTTTTCATCAACTTCTTCTTCACCTTATTCATCTTCTTCTTCTTCACCTTCTTCCTATTATTCTTTTTATTTATATTCTTCATATTCTTCTTATTCAACTATTATTCTTCTTCATATTCTACTTCTTCATCTTGTTCATCTTCTTCATATTCTTCTTCTTCATCATATTCTTATTTGTGACAGGCATTCCTGTAGTTGTTATCTATAAAAGTTTGAAGATTACACCTTCCGTTCTGCCTGTCACAAAAGAGTTACAACAGGATTTGTCCGCGTTCAGTTTGGCCTGCAGCAGCAGGTTTTTTCCAGGGGCACCATGAGGAGGAACGGTCTCACCCCCATACACTGCTTAGTCTTCTTCTGCTTATAATTTAGATAATATCTTTTGCTCTGATTTTTAGTCTTATGCTTAATGTTCTTCTGCTTTTTGTTCTGCAGCTTCTTGTTCTTCTGCTTCTTGGTCTTCTTCGGGGTGGTCTCCAGGGTCGTCGTCTCCAGGGTCGTCATCTCCAGGGTTGTCATCTTCTTCGGGGTGGTCTTCGGGGTCATCGTCTCCGGGATCGTCGTCTCCGGGGTCGTCATCTTCTTCAGGGTGGTCTTCAGGGTTGTCGTCTTTAGGGTCGTCGTCAGGGAGATCCAGAGTGATTACCAAAAACCATTTCAAAAAGCTTGAACTTGGAAATGTAGCAGAAGGTACAAGAAGGCTGAGAAACTGCCCAGAACCAGCTGACGGTACTGGAACCCGAATGGGTAGCCGAAGGTACAAGAGCCAATGGAACTACCGAGGACCAGCTGACGGCACTGGAACCCGGTTACTAAGCAGGAGGTACCCGTGCCAGAAAGCACTACCAAGGACCACCAGACGTTGGTGGGACTCGGATACCGAGAAGGAGGCACCTAAGCCAAAGGCTCTGCCTGGAACCAGCTGACGGTACTGGAACCAGGATGGGGAGCAGAAGGTACAAGAGCAAAAGACACTGCCGAAAACCAGCTGACGGTACTGGAACCCGGATGGGTAGCAGAAGGTACAAGAGCCAATGGAACTACCGAGGACCAGCTGACGGTACTGGAACCTGGTTACTAAGCAGGAGATACCCATGCTAGAAAGCACTACCAAGGACCACTAGACATTGATGGAACTCGGATACCGAGAAGGAGGCACCTAGCTGACGGTACTGGAACCCAGGGGGACCTATTCAAGATGGACTTCTAAAGAACCAGCTAATGGTGCTGGAACTCAGATAGTCAGCAGAAGGTCCACTTGAACAAAAAATTGCAAGGCCGCTATCCAGCCGGAGTTACCGAAAACCCACAGTCCTACAGGGGGAGCTTGTCCTATTGGCACTACGGAACCAGCCTTGATTGCCAGATCGCGCAGCCCACATAAGAAGCACCTATACTGCAGGCACCATAGAGTCGGCTAACCCGACCGCAACCCGACAGGACAACATATTGGAGGCAAAGTGACCTTGACACTACCCGGAAACAGCTGGCGTGCTGGAACCAGGCTGGGCAGGAGGGAGTACCCGTGCCAAAGACACTTCTGACCAGCAACTGGGATTACAGGAAAAACAGAGTGTAGGCAAAGGCCTAATTAGAGCAAGTTGAAAGGGAACCTGTCACCCCCCTCAGGCATTTGTAACTAAAAGAGCCACCTTGTGCAGCACTAATGCTGCACAACGAAAAGGTGGCTCTTTTAGTTATGCTCCTTGCACACGCTGAAGTCAACACTTAAGAAATGTGCCCCCTCATACTGTGTAACTGTCCCGGAGGCGGGACTTTCCTTCTTAATGAGACGCAGCACAGCAGTCATTCATACCCCCTTGGCGCCGTTCGACGCCTCCTGAGCATTATTTGAATCTTTCCTGGAGCCTGCGCTCTTACGTTATCCCTTGGGCATGCGCAGTTAGCGCTGCCCATCTTCTGACATCATTTGATGTCAGGCTGACTACACCTGTGCGGCCGCGCTGCCCGAAATCCCACCCCGCAGTGTGAATAAATCAGAAGACACTGCGGGGCGGGATCTCGGGCAGCGCGGCCGCACAGGCGCAGTCAGCCTGACATCAAATGATGTCAGAAGACGGGCAGTGCTAACTGCGCATGGCCAAGGGATAACATAACAGCGCAGGCTCCGTGACAGTTTCAAATAACGCTCAGGAGGCAGTGCACGGCGCCAAAGGGATATGAATGACGGCTGTGCCGCGTCTGATTAGAAAGGAAAGTCCCGTCTCCGGGACTTTCACGGTATGAGGGGGCACATTTTATAAGTGTTTACTTCAGCGTGTGCAAGGAGCATAACTGAAAGACCACCTTGTCCAAATGCAGCATTAGTGCTGCACAAGGTGGCTCTTTTATTTACAAACGCCTGGGGGGGACAGGTTCCCTTTAATATCTGTAGTAGTGTGAGTGTGGAGGAGCAGGAGAATTTGCCGGATGCACAGCAGGGGATCAGCTGACATTACTGAACCCCAATAACACGGCAGAAAGTGTTGACTGTGCAGACGGCACTTCCGAGCAGCAACTGGCGGTGTTGGAGCAAGTTCAATGCTAGAATCAGAGTATAGGTCAAGGCCTAATTGGAGCAAGTTTAATATCTGTTGTAGTCTTAGTGTGGAGGGAGCAGGAGAAATTGCCGGATACACAGCAGGGGATCAGCTGACATTACTGAACCCCAATAACACGGCAGGAAGTGTTGACTGTGCAGACGGCACTTCCGAGCAGCAACTGGAAGTGTTGGAGCCCAGGTTCAATGCTAGAAACAGAGTGGAGAAATTGCCGCACACACAGCAGGGGAGCAGCTGGCGTTACTGAACCCCAATAACAGAGGAGCAACTGTTGACTGTGCCGACGGCACTTCAGAGCAGCAACTGGTGGTGTTGGAGCCCAGGGTCAATGCTAGAAGCAGAGTGTAGGCCAAGGCCTAATTGGAGCAAGTTTCATATCTGTAGTAGTGTGAGTGTGGAGGTAGCAGGAGCAATTGCCGGATACACAGCTGGGGATCAGCTGACGTTACTGAACCCCAATAACACTGGAGCAGGTGTTGACTGTGCAGACAGCACTTCCGAGCAGCAACTGGCGGTGTTGGAGCCCAGGGATTACAGAAGAAACAGAGTGTAGGCCGAGGCCTAATTGGAGCAAGTTTCATATCTGTAGTAGTGTCAGTGTGGAGGTAGCAGAAGCAATTGCTGGATACACAGCAGGGGATCAGCTGACGTTACTGAACCCCAATAACATGGCAGCAAGTGTTGACTGTGCAGACGGCACTTTCGAGCAGCAACTGGTGGTGTTGGAGCCCAGGGTCAATCAGGGTGTAGGCCGAGGCCTAATTGGAGCAAGTTTAATATCTGATGTAATGTGAATGTGGAGGGAGCAGGAGACATTGCCGGACACACAGCAGGGGAGCATCTGACGTTACTGAACCCCACTAACACAGGAGCTAGTGTTTTTCTCTGTGCAGATGGCACTTCTGAGCAGCAACTGGCGGTGTTGGAGCCCAGGGAATCCAGGAGAAGCAGAGTGTAAGCTGAGGCCTAATTGGAGCATGTTTAATATTTGTTGTAGTGTGAGTGTGGACGGAGCAGGAGAAATTGCTGGATACACAGCTGGGGATCAGCTGATGTAAATGAAACCCAATAACACTGGGTCATGTGTTGACTGTGCAGACGGCACTTCTGAGCAGCAACTGGCGGTGTTGGATCCCAGGGATTACAGTTCAGGTGGTAGAAACATGAACACAACAGGAGACCTGGATATTGTTGCCAACCAATTATTTAATCTGGAAGAGGAGTGGCAAAATCCTGCGAGATCCAGGCCTTGTTCATTTTCAGAAAAGGAAGTCGGCCAACATTATCGGAGGATAGTCGCATGCGACGGTCTGTCAGTACACCACCTGCGGCACTAAAGATGCGTTCCAATAATACACTAGCAGCAGGGCAAGCCAGCACCTCCAATGCATACTGGCTAAGCTCTGGCCATGTATCCAGCTTAGAGACCCAAAACTTGAAGGGGGAAGAGCTGTCTGGGAGTACACTGAGAGGGCAAGACATGTAGTCTGTCACATCTGATGGAAATGTTGCCTCCTGCTGACTGGAGCCGTCTGTGATGGTGTAGACATTTCTGGTGGGCACACAAAACTTTACCACATTTGGACCATACTGGTCTTGCTTTGTGCTGAGGCACTGCTTCTGCTCCCTCTTTGTGCAGAGCCTCCTCCACTGCCTGGACGCACTGAGCTGCTTTGTAAAGCACTAGCAGCACTTCTCTCAGTTGGACTGGAGAAAATGATGGAATTCACCAGTGTGTCTTGGTACTCCCGCATTTTACGCTCCCTGGTCAACGGTGTTATGAGGCTTTGTAAGTTGTCCCGGTAGCGAGGATCTAGGAGGGTGTACACCCAATAATCAGTTGTGTTGAGAATGTGAGTGATGCGGCTGTCATTTCTCAGGCACTGCAGCATGAAAGCAACCATGTGCTTCAGATTGCCAACTGGCCAAGAATCGCTGTCCTCTGCTTTAGGCGTCATCTCTGCCGGCTCTGCATCACCCCACCCTCGCTCAACATACTGACTACAAGAGCATTGTGTAACTCCCTCCTCTGGACAGATGTCTTCCTCCTCTATTGACTCCTCCTCATCCTCCTCACAAAGTGTCCCCTGCCTAGGCCTTTGTGAGGAACCACGTTGCACAGACTGTCCAGAAGTAGATAGCGTTTGTGACTCCTCATCCTCCACCTCTTCCACAACCTCCTCCCTTAGTGCTTGCAGTGTTTTTTCAAGCAGGCAGATAAGGGGGATAGTCATGCTGATTAGTGCATCATCTGCACTCGCCATCCGCGTGGAATCATCGAAGGCACGCAAAACATGGCAGATGTCCTTCATAGAGGCCCACTCAGTGGTGGTGAAGTGTGACCGGCGTGCAGTACGACTTGTTTGTGCCTGATGCAGCTGGTACTCCATTACTGCTGCCTGCTGCTCACACAACCGCTCCAACATATGTAACATTGAATTCCACCTCGTTGGTAGGTCACATATGATGCGATGTTCCGGAAGGCCGAATCGGCACTGCAGAGCTTGCAATGTTCGATCTTGCAATGCTGGAACACTGCAAGTGAGCGCACTCTAGGCACACCTTGTGCAGCAGTGCATCAAGATCCGGATAATCCCTCAAAAAACTCTGCATGACCACATTGAGCACATGTGCCAGATATGGGATGTGAGTGAGGTTGCCTAGGCACAGAGCTGCCACCAGATTTCGGCCATTGTCACACACTACCATGCCTGGCTGGAGATTCGCTGGCACAAACCACATGTCGCTCTCCTGCTTGATGGCATTCCAGAGCTCCTGCGCTGTGTGGCTTCAATTCCCCAAAGAAATTAAATTCAATACGGCCTGTTGACGTTTGGCCACAGCTGTGTTCATATCGCTCGTAACAGGTAAGCGTTGACAGGTCCATGTGGAGGTAGACTGTGATGGCTCCTGCAGCGGTGATTCAGAAGAACTGGAGTATGAAGAGGAGTCAATGTATACAGACTGGATTCCTGAAATCCTTGTAGTTGACAGAACACGTACAGCGCCACTCTCAAGATCTGTCCCTGGCTCCACAACATTTACCCAATGGACAGTGAAGGAAAGGTATCGTCCCTGTCCATGGTGACTGGTCCACACATCGGTGGTGAGGTGGACCTTGCTACTGATGGCATTTAGTAGCTCATGTTTAATGTTTCCCTCCACATGCTTGTACAGGGCAGGGACAGCATGCCTGCTGAAATAAAAGCGGCTGGGCAAGTTGTATGGTGGGACTGCCAATGCCATCAAGTTACGGAAGGTGTCAGTCTCCACCAGCCTGAATGATAGCACTTCAAGGGACAGTAGTTTTGCAATGCCAGCATTCAGAGCCTGTGCTCGGGGGTGGTTTGCTGAGTATGGCCGCCTTTTCTTCCATGCCTGTGCTACTGATGGCTGTAGACTGGCCTGGGAGTGTAAGGATGACAGGGTACGTGGTGCTGTGGGTGGAATTTCACTGTGTCTCTGTCCAACAGTGCCAGAGGTTCTTCCATGGTGATCCTGTGAGGAAGCCGAACCAGCTGTGTGTGAGCTGGAGGAAGAGGCTACAGCACGAGCTGAAGAGGTGGTAGGTGCCGCTGTAGGTTGGCCTAGCTCTTCAGTGTGTTTTTGTAACTCCACCGCATGCTTGGTCCGCACATGTTTCCACATATTTGTGGTATTGAGGTTGCTGACACTTTTCCCTCTTTTTACTTTCTGATTACACAGCTTGCATTTGACAAAGCAAATGTCATCTGCAACTGTGTCAAAAAAGGACCAGGCACTGCAAGTCTTGGGAGCACCCGTTTTGGCTTTTGCAAGAGGCATGCTCCTAATGGGTGCCGAAGTGGAGGCTACAAGCAAGCAGTCTTCCTCCTCCCTCTCCCTCCTTTTTGGGCCATTCGGGGAATATCTTCCTCAGAGCTGCTCCCACCACCTTCCTGTACCTCATGCCATGATGGGTCAAGGACCTCATTATCTACACTACCCTCTTCCAACAACTGCTTCTCCTGGGTAGTCTCGGCAGCACAGTATGCACCAGAAAGTGGCACCTGAGTCTCATCATCAGATGCATAGGCACTGGCCCACCCACCTCTTCGGATTCAGAGAGACAAAGCTGTTGCGCATCACTGCATACTTATTAACTTTTTGTTTTTTTCACAAAAAGACACTGGATGTGCCCAAATATGTAAAACCGATAGTATCACAAACTTTTTGTAGCGATTACAATGCAGGAAGGTAACCTACAATGCAATAGATGATGCTCCAAAAAATAGGCTAATACTAATCTGGCTGGGGCTACAGGGCACAAGGCTGCAGAAAGGCTCCTCTATGTACTCCTATATAGTGTTTTTCCACAATCTAGCAGGATACGGATGGAAACCCACTAATAGGATAAATCTGGAAAAATGTGCAGCAGGCAGCACTAATTGAAAAAAAGGACAATGGAACAGTATGAGGCCGTTACACATGCTGAGCTGACTACAACCAGCTGTGGCTGCAGAACAGACTACAGCGTGAGCTGCACTCACACAGAGACCTTGCAGACAGCCGTGAAGAGCACTGCAAGGCCAAAAAAAGCTCCTCTATGTACTCTTATATAGTGTTTTTCCACAATCTAGCAGGATACGGATGGAAACCCACTAATAGGATAAATCAGAAAAAATGTGCAGCAGGCAGCACTAATTGAAAAAAAGGACAATGGAAAAGTATGAGGCAGTGACGCACGCTGAGCTGACTACAACCAGCTGTGGCTGCAGAGCAGGCTACTGCGTGAGCTGCACTCACACAGAGACCTTGCAGACAGCTGTGAACAGCGCTGCAAGGCCAAAAAAGCTCCTCTATGTACTCCTATAGAGTGTTTTTCCACAATCTAGCAGGATACGGATGGAAACCCACTAATAGGATAAATGAGAAAAACTGTGCAGCAGGCAGCACTAATTGAAAGAAAGGACAATGGAACAGTATGAGGCAGTGACGCACGCTGAGCTGACTACAACCAACTGTGGCTGCAGAACAGACTACAATGTGAGCTGCACTCACACACAGACCTTGCAGACAGCCGTGAACAGCGCTGTAAGGCAAAAACAAGGTACTCACACAGCGGTTGCTAAATTAGCCTGTGTAAAGCACTATGAAGAAAATCGCTATCTCAAACTATCCCTCAGTCAGAACAGCAGCGTCCTGTCCCTAACTAAATTCACAGCAGAGTGAACCCAAAATGGCGGCAGCGGCTTTTATAGTGCATCATGACATCATTTCAGCAGCCAATCACAGCCATGCCCTTACTTACATGCCTAACATGCATAACAGGATGTGCCCACACTTCTCAGGATTCCTCGTTGGCTGAATTAAATCAAACTGGCTCACTGCACTATGGGAACTTCCGATTCCGGTATTCGATATACTGAAAGTATCGGAACTCAGTATCGGAATTCCGATACTGTGAATATCGGCCGATACCCGATATTTGCAGTATCAGAATGCTCAACACTATCTGTAATGGTGTTAATGAAAATGTGCCCGGTATGATTGTAAATGGCCGGTCACAGTCAACCCTTTAACGAGTCTTGCAATATGACTTGGGATAAAAGCCTAAGTCATTGTTGATTTTGTTGATTGTGACTTGTAGGATCGCTACTTCCAACAGGTGGCAATATATAAAGTTCAAGTCCTCTTTCTCTCTGAAGAGGCAATTTCCATATAATATTTCCCAGAGGAGCATTGCACTGCAAATAAGCCTCCTTACCTTGACAAGCCAGAGCTGGTATGTCACTCTCCACAAGGAGAAGCCTTACCCCTTAGACCTTAGCACGTGGAGATGTGCGGACAGGTAGTCTTACACCATGTTGTTGTAATGCTGCTTCCTGCTAATACGGACAATATCAGATGGTGGTGCCAGATGTTGTGGCATGCTTATAAAATTTTTACACATTTTATCCATGCTAACCCTGCCTTCCAAGGTACTGGCTGTGTCCCAGCTGCATTGGCAACTTCCTCTGCTGCCTATGCCTTGCTGATCCACTGAGTAGTTTTTCTACTGGCTTGTATTCACGTATTTTGCAATCCCTCTCCAGTGATGGAATTAACGATGGTACATTGTCCTTGTAGCAGCGATCCATCAGGGTGGCCCCCCAGTAACCTGCACTGGTAACAATACGGGCAATTCTGTGGTCATTCCGCAGGCACTGCAGTACGTATTGGCTCATGTGTGCCAGGCTGCTCAGAGACAACAACAAGCTGTCCTCAATGGGAGGTATATTCCCCCAGCCATGCTCCAGTGTTGCCCGTGAGCTGATCTGAGTGCCACCCTGCTGTAAAAACGGCTGTTCCTCCTTCCCCGCCTCCTCATTCTCCTCCTCATTATCATCCTCCCAAACTGTCCTCTGCCTGTACAGTTGGGTACGTTGCCAATGTTCTGACAGTAACCTACTCACAGAGCCATGTGTGGACAACATGCCTGATAACCGTGTGAATTGGCTCTGCTCCTCCTGTGCCTCTTCCTCCTGTGACACCATCTCATACGTCATGGTCTGAATTGTTTTTTCCAGCAAGCATACAAGTGGTATAGTAACACTGATGATGGCATCATCAGCGCTGGCCACATTGGTAGAATATTCAAAACAGCACAACACATCACACAAGTCCTGCATGGAGGCCCACTCATTGATGATGAAGTGGTGTTTGTCATGGTTTGCCTAGCTTGTGAGAAACAGTAGGCCTAGGGTTAATCTGGATGGCCTCACTCTGGGATTCTGGGAGGCGTCTTATAGCCTCATTGTGGGTCCGTTCCTTGTCGCTTATACTCTGACCCTTCGCTGAGTGTGTCTGACCCTGTTACGCCTCTGCCAGTGCTTTGTGCCTGTGCTACATTTCGTCCGTCTGGTTCTGATTTGGCTGTGTCCCTGTTATGAGATGACTGATGCCAATAATTTATTTTCCAGATTCATAAAAGATATAAACAGCTGAGGAAAAAAAATGGCGCAAAATAGGGTCTTATCCGAGAGTAATTACTAAAAATGGTATCAATATACGCTGACCTGTTCTCAGGTTGTATGGCTGCTGCAGATCCACGGGTGAATACACCAGAGAAATATGTAACAAATGGAAAGTTATTGGTCTGTATCAGCATTGCCAGGTGATGAAGGAACATCAAATGCCAGAGATAATGTAAAAAAAATTTTTTATTTTTCTACGCGTTTCGAAGTGTAGCCAAAAAATTTGTTTTGTGGCCTAGAAACGGCAGCAACACAGCTTATATGATATATTGATTTGTAAAAGTACTTGAAAATACACACCAGGCCATAAAAATGATTTTGGCACCTAGAAAGAGCAATGACACATCTGATGCAATATACTTATTTACAAAAGTACTAGAAAACACACACCAGGCCTTAAAATTATTTTGGGGCCTACAAATGACAATGAGAAGGCTAATGCGATGTATTGATTTGCAAAATTACTAGAAAACAAACACCAGGCCTGAACAAGTATTTTTGGGGCCAAGAAATGGCAACAACATGGCTGATGTGATAACTGATGATAATTTATTTAGATCTCAGACTAATAGGAAACACACTTCAAGGACAGCACTACTGTGGGGCCCCTGTGGTCCAGCTGCCACAATGGTATTGCCTCCCTAGCCTGTGGTGGTGTCATATCTGAAAGTAAATAGAGCTCCCTACACTAAGTAAACAATGCATCCACACACAAGCCCATTTCTGACCAGAAGGGGGAGCACAAGACCCTAGTTTGTAGGGTGACTACCTCTTCTTGCTGGGGGGAGGAGTAAAAGCAGAGTAGTGCAGTGTAGTGTGAGGAAGGGAATGGAAAGAGCATGTGGTAGTTTTCCAGGGTTGCAGCAATGGAAGGCTCACCCTAGGATAAGAGGAGAACGGGAGACCAGAGTCCTGGGCTATCAGAGATTGCAAACCCTGGGAGCAGAATCTGGAGATCAGGGAACTGCAGGTTCTCTGGCCACCCCTGCAGCACTAGAAGCACCACATTATAGAGGGTTCAGAGCTGGGACCGAGAGAATATGAACAGTTTAACAGCTGTCACTGTGTTTTATTTATTTACTATTGTGAGAGATTGCAATGTATGCTGGTTGTAGCTGCTGCAGAATAGACAAGCAGGGAGTTCATCAGCTTATAAGCTGTTGAATCTCCACGGCATCAGGCACAGAAAGGAAGGCTTATTCTACCCACTTGGTTTAGTGGACTCCAGCTGCCTCCAGACTAGCCGGATCCCGGACCTAGTGACCAGAACCCCTGGATTCAACCTGCATCCATCATCAGTAAAGGTAAAGACTGAAATCCTTCCCCTCCTTGCTTCCTTCTGCTGCACTACTCACTACAACTCCCATCATTGCCCCAGGGGCATGCTCCTGCTGAAGGGAGTGATTCATCTTTCTGCATTACCATCTATCCCTTGGGGACTACACTTGCAGTGCTGGCCATCCTTGGCCAGACACCTCAGCTGGCATCACGATGAAACCATAAACTATTATTCCCTGTAAATATTCCCCTTTCACTTGCTTGGTCAGGGCCACGGTGCTGGGCAATCACCACTGAGACATCCCTGATAGACTGCCTGCCTGTCTCCCGAGTATCCCTGGCAAGATTGGGGTCAAGAACAGGATTAAGAAGCACCACTAAGCGGAGTGCTGTGCGCCTAATATCTGCTTCTGAACTTTGTGAACTGTGTAAGATGCTGCATGCTGTGTGGTGCATTGGAATTTTGAGAGCGACCATTACTGTGGCACATGGGGAGTTAGTCATAAACAGGGTGTCCTATCGTGGGTGGAGCCTCAGAACCTGCGCCAAAAGAGGCCCCTCCCATGCGCATAGACTGTCGTTTGAGTTTTCTGTCATTCCAGAAAGGAGGTGCCAGCCCCCTTCTTCAGATTGTGTGGAGAAATTGCTACCTCCCCTGCATTAGAATGTGTCAGCCCCTCTCTGCATAGACTGCATTACTATGGTGACACTGATATACACATCTGCACTGAAGAGTGTCTGAGCTGTGTGCTTGTAAAGGAGGGGGGCCCTGCAAGGAGAGCATGCTGTGCGATCCATCCATCCAAGCATCTGCAGCAGGCTGCCAGCTCCTGTGAATGCAATATAAGTGAGAGAAGCTGATAGGCTGTGAAACAAGAGTGCAGCTGTCCAGTGCAGTGCTGTGCAAGGAGCAACAACCTGCAGCATCCGGAGCGGTGAGTCACACCCCGGCAAGGGTTAACTAGTGGGGGGGAAGATGCCCAACTCCAATGACCCCCTTTTAGTGGCTGCTGTGACCACCATACTATCGCTGTCCATGCCTTATATACTGGGTGCAGCCTGGTTGCCACAGTTTTCAGGAGAATCTCATGCCCTGAGTGACTTTAAGGAAAGACTGCACAGCTTGTTTAATGTTTATCCATTGACCAAAGGGAAGAAAATCAGCATACTGACCGGCCAACTCACTGATTCCACCCATAGGGAAGTCAAATCCTGACCAGATGCTGATAAACAGACTGTAAGACATATTTTTGCTAAATTACGGGACACTTTTGGTACCTTAAAGGGACTCTGTCACCCCCTCCAGCCGTTATAAACTAAAAGAGCCACCTTGTGCAGCAGTAATGCTGCATTCTAACAAGGTGGCTCTTTTAGTTTGTGGTACAGTTATAGCCAAAATAAAGCGTTTTATAATTTCGCCAAAATACCTCTCTTTAGCCCTGTAGGCAGGTCTTAACCCCTCTGCTGCAACCGCCACACTTCAGTCACTCAAATTTTCTTCGGCACTGTGCATAATGCATAACACACTGCGGGGCTGGGATTCACAAGCTGGGTGGCAGCACTGGCCGCACAGGCGCAGTCTGCAAGACTGCATGTGAGGTCAGATGGCCAGAGCTCACTGCGCCTGCCCCAGCCAGTACTAAACAGCGCATGTGCCGGATTTGAGTGGAAAACAGTGCGGAGGGGTGTGGCGCCCGGCGCCAAAGAAGATTTGAGTGACTGAAGTGTGGCGGTTGCAGCAGAGGGGTTAAGACCTGCCTACAGGGCTAAAGAGAGGTATTTTGGTGAAATTATAAAACGCTTTATTTTGGCTATAACTGCACCACAAACTAAAAGAGCCACCTTGTTAGAATGCAGCATTACTGCTGCACAAGGTGGCTCTTTTAGTTTATAACGGCTGGAGGGGGTGACAGAGTCCCTTTAACTGCATCTGAAATAAAGTGCAATTCTTCAGCTGCAGACAGAGGGTGCAAGACAGTATTAGAGGCTAGGAAATGACTTTGCAGGAGGCACTGAGAGCCAGCAAACTAACACATCCAGGCAGTGTGCAGGAAGAGAACAAGATGCAGAAGGAGCAATTCATTGAGGGCTTGCTGTCCGACTCACATGAGACCCAAGTGTTTATAATGTCCTTGCAAAACCCTGATATGGACTTTGCTCAGTTCAAAGACAGGGCAATCCATGCACTAAAAAAACACCATTGGAGGAAAACCTCCACTAAACTCAAAAAAAACACCAGAACACAGGCATGCTTACCTGTTCAAGGCCTCCAACAATTGCACTACCCAGGGTGCACCAGGCCCAAGTAAAGATAGCAAACAACACAGGTGCAAATAATACCGATGCAGCCAACCTACAATCAGGAATTGGCTGCTTGGAGCACCCATGCAAAAAAATAGTCTGTATGTGGCATGTTCACACAGGACTGCAAAGTGTATGGTGAAAAGCCTATTAATGACGCCATAAATATAGCGGGCTAACCATGATGCATCCTGTGTGAACAGAGGCCACAGTGTACAGAGCCATCTAGGGCCCAGGCGCACCCTGGAAAAATGTACAGTGCACCAAAAACATAACAATGTATGCAAGGTATTGGTTGATATTATGGCCACAATATTGAAGCTGCCAACCCACGTCAAGGGTCCTTGTATCTTGGCAGTCCTAATCTAAAAAAACACCATTGGAGGAAAACCTCCACTAAACTCAAAAAAAACACCAGAACACAGGCATGCTTACCTGTTCAAGGCCTCCAACAATTGCACTACCCAGGGTGCACCAGGCCCAAGTAAAGATAGCAAACAACACAGGTGCAAATAATACCGATGCAGCCAACCTACAATCAGGAATTGGCTGCTTGGAGCACCCATGCAAAAAAATAGTCTGTATGTGGCATGTTCACACAGGACTGCAAAGTGTATGGTGAAAAGCCTATTAATGACGCCATAAATATAGCGGGCTAACCATGATGCATCCTGTGTGAACAGAGGCCACAGTGTACAGAGCCATCTAGGGCCCAGGCGCACCCTGGAAAAATGTACAGTGCACCAAAAACATAACAATGTATGCAAGGTATTGGTTGATATTATGGCCACAATATTGAAGCTGCCAACCCACGTCAAGGGTACTTGTATCTTGGCAGTCCTAATCTAAAAAAACACCATTGGAGGAAAACCTCCACTAAACTCAAAAAAAACACCAGAACACAGGCATGCTTACCTGTTCAAGGCCTCCAACAATTGCACTACCCAGGGTGCACCAGGCCCAAGTAAAGATAGCAAACAACACAGGTGCAAATAATACCGATGCAGCCAACCTACAATCAGGAATTGGCTGCTTGGAGCACCCATGCAAAAAAATAGTCTGTATGTGGCATGTTCACACAGGACTGCAAAGTGTATGGTGAAAAGCCTATTAATGACGCCATAAATATAGCGGGCTAACCATGATGCATCCTGTGTGAACAGAGGCCACAGTGTACAGAGCCATCTAGGGCCCAGGCGCACCCTGGAAAAATGTACAGTGCACCAAAAACATAACAATGTATGCAAGGTATTGGTTGATATTATGGCCACAATATTGAAGCTGCCAACCCACGTCAAGGGTCCTTGTATCTTGGCAGTCCTAATCTAAAAAAACACCATTGGAGGAAAACCTCCACTAAACTCAAAAAAAACACCAGAACACAGGCATGCTTACCTGTTCAAGGCCTCCAACAATTGCACTACCCAGGGTGCACCAGGCCCAAGTAAAGATAGCAAACAACACAGGTGCAAATAATACCGATGCAGCCAACCTACAATCAGGAATTGGCTGCTTGGAGCACCCATGCAAAAAAATAGTCTGTATGTGGCATGTTCACACAGGACTGCAAAGTGTATGGTGAAAAGCCTATTAATGACGCCATAAATATAGCGGGCTAACCATGATGCATCCTGTGTGAACAGAGGCCACAGTGTACAGAGCCATCTAGGGCCCAGGCGCACCCTGGAAAAATGTACAGTGCACCAAAAACATAACAATGTATGCAAGGTATTGGTTGATATTATGGCCACAATATTGAGGCTGCCAACCCACGTCAAGGGTCCTTGTATCTTGGCAGTCCTAATCTAAAAAACACCATTGGAGGAAAACCTCCACTAAACTCAAAAAAACACCAGAACACAGGCATGCTTACCTGTTCAAGGCCTCCAACAATTGCACTACCCAGGGTGCACCAGGCCCAAGTAAAGATAGCAAACAACACAGGTGCAAATAATACCGATGCAGCCAACCTACAATCAGGAGTTGGCTGCTTGGAGCACCCATGCAAAAAAATAGTCTGTATGTGGCATGTTCACACAGGACTGCAAAGTGTATGGTGAAAAGCCTATTAATGACGCCATAAATATAGCGGGCTAACCATGATGCATCCTGTGTGAACAGAGGCCACAGTGTACAGAGCCATCTAGGGCCCAGGCGCACCCTGGAAAAATGTACAGTGCACCAAAAACATAACAATGTATGCAAGGTATTGGTTGATATTATGGCCACAATATTGAAGCTGCCAACCCACGTCAAGGGTCCTTGTATCTTGGCAGTCCTAATCTAAAAAAACACCATTGGAGGAAAACCTCCACTAAACTCAAAAAAAACACCAGAACACAGGCATGCTTACCTGTTCAAGGCCTCCAACAATTGCACTACCCAGGGTGCACCAGGCCCAAGTAAAGATAGCAAACAACACAGGTGCAAATAATACCGATGCAGCCAACCTACAATCAGGAATTGGCTGCTTGGAGCACCCATGCAAAAAAATAGTCTGTATGTGGCATGTTCACACAGGACTGCAGGAGACAACTTATGCCAAAACTGAGCCCACTAACCTCCCGGAGATTCTGTACCACCATGGGGCAGCATCCGTGCCTCGAACACATGTTGAACCATATGCTCAGACACAGGGTGCTGACTCCACTGCAGATTTGTGCTTGCAAGTACAGGACCTGACTAACGATATGGCTGCCTTAGGGTTGAGCGAAACGGGTCGATCATTTTCAAAAGTCGCCGACTTTTGGCTAAGTCGGCGTCTCATGAAACCCGATCCGACCCTGTGCTTGTCGGCCATGCGGTACGCGACTTTCGCGCCAAAGTCGCGTTTCAATGACGCGAAAAGCGCCATTTCTCAGCCAATGAAGGTGAACGCAGAGTGTGGGCAGCGTGATGACATAGGTCCTGGTCCCCACCATCTTAGAGAAGGGCATTGCAGTGATTGGCTTGCTGTCTGCGGCGTCACAGGGGCTATAAAGGGGCGTTCCCGCCGACCGCCATCTTACTGCTGCTGATCTGAGCTTAGGGACAGGTTGCTGCCGCTTTGTCAGAAGCAGGGAGAGCGTTAGGCAGGGTCCACTAACCACCAAACCGCTTGTGCTGCAGCGATTTCCACTATCCAACACCACCTTCGGTGTGCAGGGACTGTGGAAGCTATTTTATTTTTTTTTTCCCCTCAGCGCTGTAGCTCATTGGGCTGCCCTAGAAGGCTCCGTGATAGCTGTATTGCTGTGTGTACGCCACTGTGGAAACCAACTGCTTTTTTCAAAGCACATATCCTCTTGTTCCTTCCTTTCTGCACAGCTATCTTTTTTGTTTGTCCACACTTTTTATTTAATTTGTGCATCAGTCCACTCCTATTGCTGCCTGCCATACCTGGCTTAGATTACTGCAGGGAGATAGTAATTGTAGGACAGTCCCTGTTTTTTTTTTGTTTTTTTTGTGGGAGATTAAGATTGGCATTTCTGCTACAGTGCCATCCCTGTGTGTGCCATCTCTCACTGAGTGGGCCATAGAAAGCCTATTTATTTTTTCCGTGATTTGTGTTCTAAATTCTACCTCAACACAAAAACACTACATCAATCAGTGGGAGAAAAATATTGGCCTCAGTCAGGGCTTGTGTGCCACTGCTGTGTGTGCTATCTCTCATTCAGTGGGCTATAGAAAGCCTATTTTTTTTTTTTTTTTTTTTTTTTTTTTTTTTTATATTATTTGGTTTCTAAAGTCTCCCTGAAAAAAAAAAAAATACCTAAAAAAACAGTGGGAGAGTAATATTGCCCTTTCAGCTTGTGTGCCAGTCTTGACTCCTGGGTGTGCCACCTCTCTCTCTCATTCAGTGGGCCATAGAAAGGCTATTTTTTTTTTGTTTTTTTTAATATTATTTGGTTTCTAAAGTCTCCCTGAAAAAAAAAAAAAAAAAACATAAAAAAACAGTGGGAGAGTAATATTGCCCTTTCAGCTTGTGCGCCAGTCTTGACTCCTGGGTGTGCCACCTCTCTCCCTCTCATTCAGTGGGCCATAGAAAGCCTATTATTTTTTTTTTAAAATATTATCGGGTTTCTAAAGTCTCCCTTAAAAAAAAAAAAAACATAAAAAAACAGTGGGAGAGTAATATTGCCCTTTCAGCTTGTGTGCCAGTCTTGACTCCTGGGTGTGCCACCTCTCTCCCTCTCATTCAGTGGGCCATAGAAAGCCTTTTTTTTTTTTTTTTAAATATTATTGGGTTTCTAAAGTCTCCCTTAAAAAACAAAAAATACATAAAAAAACAGTGGGAGAGTAATATTGCCCTTTCAGCTTGTGTGCCAGTCTTGACTCCTGGGTGTGCCACCTCTCTCCCTTTCATTCAGTGGGCCATAGAAAGCCTATTTATTTTTTTTTTAAATATTATTGGGTTTCTAAAGTCTCCCTTAAAAAACAAAAAATACATAAAAAAACAGTGGGAGAGTAATATTGCCCTTTCAGCTTGTGTGCCAGTCTTGACTCCTGGGTGTGCCACCTCTCTCTCTCATTCAGTGGGCCATAGAAAGGCTATTTTTTTTTTTGGTTTTTTTAATATTATTTGGTTTCTAAAGTCTCCCTGAAAAAAAAAAAAAAAACATAAAAAAACAGTGGGAGAGTAATATTGCCCTTTCAGCTTGTGTGCCAGTCTTGACTCCTGGGTGTGCCACCTCTCTCCCTTTCATTCAGTGGGCCATAGAAAGCCTATTTATTTATTTTTTTTAAATATTATTGGGTTTCTAAAGTCTCCCTTAAAAAACAAAAAATACATAAAAAAACAGTGGGAGAGTAATATTGCCCTTTCAGCTTGTGTGCCAGTCTTGACTCCTGGGTGTGCCACCTCTCTCTCTCATTCAGTGGGCCATAGAAAGGCTATTTTTTTTTTTTGGTTTTTTTAATATTATTTGGTTTCTAAAGTCTCCCTGAAATAAAAAAAAAACTTAAAAAAACAGTGGGAGAGTAATATTGCCCTTTCAGCTTGTGCGCCAGTCTTGACTCCTGGGTGTGCCACCTCTCTCTCTCTAATTGTGGGCCATAGAAAGCCTTTTTTTTTTTTTTTTTTTTAATATTATTTGGTTTCTAAAGTCTCCCTGAGAAAAAAAATAAATAAATTAGGTGGGAGATTAATATTGACATTAGTGCTTGAGTGACAGTCCTGCGTGTGTGTCATCTCTGTGATTTTGTGCCACAGAAAACAGAGTGTGTAACATTGTGCCTGAATTTCCTTGTGGTCTCACCAACCTGTTAAGGGATATTGAAATCATACTGAAGTTATAGCTCACCGTGTAAGTTGTTTGACAGCAACAAATAAAGTTACTTTGGTTAAGATTTTAAAACAATGAGGAAGTCTGGTGCAAGAGGTCGTCGTGGGCGTTCATTGTCAGCTGGTAATGATGGTAGTGGTAGTGGAGCATCAGGTGGTCGTGGGGATAAAAATATTCCACCTAAGTCTGGAGCTGTGGAGCCAGTTTCGTCGTCAGGCTACACAAGGCCTCGAACGCTCTCTTTTCTGGGAGTAGGAAAACCGCTTTTAAAGGCGGAGCAGCAACAGCAAGTTTTGGCTTACATTGCAGACTCAGCCTCTAGCTCTTTTGCCTCCTCTTCCGAAACTGGTAAATGTAAAAGCAGCGCGTCGCTTGTGGATGTTCACGGTCAGGGACAAGTCGCTTCCTTGTCCTCCTCAGCAAAAACTACAACAAGAGAGAAGGATGCAGCAGGCGACACAACGGGTCACTCCATGGAGCTCTTTACACATACCGTCCCTGGCTTAGAAAGTGAAACATTTAACAGGCCATGCCCATTACAAGTATATTCTGACATGGAGTGCACTGATGCACAGCCACAGCCAGAGTACTATGCTGCTCCTTTGACTCAGACCACCACATTGCCCTCTCAGGGTACAGATCCACAATCAGACCCTGATGAGACTATGTTGCCCCGCCACGAACGCTATACCACCGACCGACACAGTGACACAGACGAAGTTGCACACGAGCTCGAAGAGGAGGTAATAGATGACCCAGTTATTGACCCCGATTGGCAGCCATTGGGGGAACAGGGTGCAGGCGGCAGTAGTTCAGAAGCGGAGGTGGAGGAGGGGCCGCAGCAGGCATCAACATCGCAACAGGTTCCATCTGCCGGGCCCGTATCTGGCCCAAAACGCGTGTCAAAGCCAAAACCTGTTGGAGCACAGCGTTGCCATCCGGTTAAAGCTCAGTCTGCAATCCCTGAAAAGGGATCCGAGTCTAGGAAGAGTGCAGTCTGGCATTTTTTTAAACAACATCCAACTGATCAGCGCAAAGTCATCTGTCAAAAATGTTCAACTAGCTTAAGCAGAGGTCAGAATCTGAAAAGTCTAAATACTAGTTGCATGCATAGACACTTAACCACCATGCATTTTCAAGCCTGGACTAACTACCAAACGTCCCTCAAGGTTGTAGCACCCTCGGCCAATGAAGCTAGTCAGCAACGCAACATCCCTTCCGTCACTGTAAGGCCACCATTTTCCGCACCACCGGCAGTATCTGTGCAGGTTTCTTTGCCAGCCAAAAGCAGTCAGGGTCAGGGAATCACCAGTTTTGTAGGAGGAAATATTGCATCTAGGGCACCGGCGGAAACAATACCGTCTCCAACCGTCTCTCAGTCTGCCATGTACACCGGCACACCCGAAAGTTCCACGATCTCCAGCTCTCCAGTCCAGCTCACCCTACATGAGACTCTGGTTAGAAAAAGGAAGTACTTATCCTCGCATCCGCGTACACAGTGTTTTAACGCCCACATAGCTAGACTAATCTCGTTAGAGATGATGCCCTACCGGTTAGTTGAAAGCGAAGCTTTCAAAGCCCTGATGGAGTACGCTGAACCACGATACGAGCTACCCAGTCGACACTTTTTTTCCAGAAAAGCCATCCCAGCCCTGCACCAGCATGTTAAACAGCGCATCGTCCATGCACTCAGGCAATCTGTGAGTACAAAGGTGCACCTGACTACAGATGCATGGACCAGTAGGCATGGCCAGGGACGTTATGTGTCCATCACGGCACACTGGGTGAATGTGGTGGATGCAGGGTCCACAGGCGACATCAATTTAGGGACAGTTGTGCCTAGCCCACGGTCTAGGAAACAGTTGGCTGTAGGCGTTCGCACCCCCTCCTCCTCCTCCTCCTCGTCCTCCTGCAGAAGCTACAGCTCTTCCACAGAACGCAGTCTGCCAACCACTCCATCGGCAGATGACACTGTTGCACACCAGTTGTCCCATTATGGGCCAGCTACTGCCAAGCGTCAGCAGGCTGTATTGGCTATGAAGTGCTTGGGCGACAACAGACACACCGCGGAAGTTCTGTCCGAGTTCTTGCAACAAGAAACGCAGTCGTGGCTGGGCACAGTAGATCTTGAGGCAGGCAAGGTAGTGAGTGATAACGGAAGGAATTTCATGGCTGCCATCTCCCTTTCCCAACTGAAACACATTCCTTGCCTGGCTCACACCTTAAACCTGGTGGTGCAGTGCTTATTGAAAACTTATCCTGGGTTCTCCGACCTGCTCCTCAAAGTGCGTGCACTTTGCTCACATATCCGACGTTCGCCTGTACACGCCAGCCGTATGCAGACCTATCAGCGGTCTTTGAACCTTCCCCAGCATCGCCTCATCATAGACGTTGCAACAAGGTGGAACTCAACACTGCACATGCTTCAGAGACTGTGCGAACAGAGGCGTGCTGTTATTTATTTGTGGGAGGATACACGGGCAGGCAGTAGGATGGCAGACATGGAGTTGTCAGGTGTGCAGTGGTCTAAGATACAAGACATGTGTCAAGTCCTTCAGTGTTTTGAGGAATGCACACGGCTGGTTAGTGCAGACAACGCCGTAATAAGCATGAGCATCCCCCTAATGCGTCTGCTGATGCAAAGTTTGACGCACATAAAGGAGCAGGCGTCTGCACCAGAGGAAGAGGAAAGCCTTGATGACAGTCAGCCATTGTCTGGTCAGGGCAGTGTACAGGACGAGGTAGCGGGCGAAGAGGAGGTGGAGGACGAGGAGGATGATGGGGATGAGTATATTTTTAATGCCGAACCTTTCCCGGGGGCACAGGAAATTGGTTGCGTGTCACGGCCGGGTTCTGGTTTTTTGAGGGACACAAGTGACGTAGATTTGCCTGCAACTGCCCCTCAACCAATCACAACCGGAGATTTGACAACTGGAACTTTGGCCCACATGGCGGATTATGCCTTACGTATCCTAAAAAGGGACACACGCATTACGAAAATGATGAACGATGACGATTACTGGTTGGCCTGCCTCCTTGATCCACGCTATAAAGGCAAATTGCAAAATATTATGCCACATGAGAACTTGGAACTAATATTAGCAACCAAACAATCAACTCTTGTTGACCGTTTGCTTCAGGCATTCCCAGCACACAGCGCACGTGATCGTTCTCACACGAGCTCCAGGGGGCAGCAGACTAGGAGTGTTAGGGGTGCACACATCAGAAGTGGCGTTGGACAGAGGGGTTTTCTGACCAGGTTGTGGAGTGATTTTGCTATGACCGCAGACAGGACAGGTACTGCTGCATCAATTGAAAGTGACAGGAGACAACATTTGTCCAGTATGGTTACTAACTATTTTTCATCCCTTATCGATGTTCTCCCTCAACCGTCATTCCCATTTGATTACTGGGCCTCCAAATTAGACACCTGGCCAGAATTGGCAGAATATGCATTGCAGGAGCTTGCTTGCCCGGCAGCAAGTGTCCTATCAGAAAGAGTATTCAGTGCTGCAGGTTCAATATTAACTGAAAAAAGGACTCGTCTGGCTACCCAAAATGTTGACGATCTAACGTTCATTAAAATGAACCACAACTGGATTTCGAAATCTTTTGCCCCACCTTGCCCGGCCGACACCTAGCTTTCCTATGAAAAGCTCTTGCCTGTGAATTACTTTTCTAATGTCTAATTTGCTGCAGCTGATTGTACAGCATACGACATGTTTACACCTCCCTAAATGGCAAAACTCCCCACACGGGGCCGTGGTATCGCGACTTGGCGCAAGCACCCGTGAGACTGCTGTTTGTCTGAAGAGGTGGGTGTGCTCGCTTTTGGTTGACGGCATTGCTACTGGGTCCCTCATAGTACAATGTAGTGTCTCTGGCGGTGGTGGTGCGCACCCAACGTCAGACACACCGTTGTAACATGAGGGGCCCTGGGGCGGTCCCGCCGGCCTCAAGAGAGTTCCCCCCTACCCCAGCTCAAAATGTGCTCTACCACGTGCAAAATTATGTCGCACAGCTCCACCAATCTTTAGTCTATTCGCTGACATCATTCAATGTCTGGCACTGACAATACAAATTTGTAGACATCTATGATGCAACTTAAAGTAGTCTGTGTCTGTGTCCTATATTGGCACCATTAAATAGTTACTGCCAAATTACTATGTCAGAAACTCAGTAGATGAGCCCACCCCTGTACCTAAGTATGCCACCTTTTTTTTTGTTTTGGTTGTTTTGCGAGACATTAACATCTATTTATATTTTGGGAGTACTGGGACAGACACTCCTTGCACTACTCCTCCACTCACCACCAAGCTGCCTGTGTATCCATGTAACCGCTGTAAAGCTGCCATGAGCCTATTGTTTGTTATT